>NC_137147.1:132342560-132942560 GCF_951394435.1 Stenella coeruleoalba
AAACTTAAGTCAGTATGTCAGTTAAAAATAGAAACTCAACTCAAAATGTGTTTGGCAAATATCTACTTAAGTATTGAGTAGTTCTCCTCTCTTGAATGGTATTGAATTTTCCACTTATCATTTTTAAATGTACAAATAAAACTAAAAACCTGCACATGTAGCTGACCAAGTAATAGCTTCCAAATTAATAATACATTATGCAAGACTCTTTTATAAGCATTCACTAAGAGCAAAATTATGCCATTTTGGAAAGAGAATTCCTGTCAGATTGGTCCTTAGTAGCCATGATATTTCAAAACACTGCTTTTGTTTTTATATAAACACTATTGTGACTCCTTTATAAGTTGGCAGGCAACTTTGCCAGAAGCTCAAACAACTGTTTTCATCAAATAAGTGTCTTCACTGGACCCTCCACCAGATCCATTCAAGAGTATTAAAATAGGTTTACATAAATAAAGTTTTATTGAAACATAGTCACACCCATATGGTTATGTTTTGCTATGGTTACTTGTGCTCTACAAAGGCAGAGTTGAGTAGAGACAACATGAGTTGTGACAGAGATCATATGGCCTACAAAACCTAAAATATTTACTCTCTAGCCCTTTACAGAAAAAAATCACCTATACCAGAACTTTTTCAAAATAAACTGGATAAAATTATCTCACCATTAACTCCACTGTTCACCTGTCTATGAAATGAAAGTGACAGAGTACTTACAGAATTTCTTAAATGCAATTCACTCTTTAATATTTATATTACTAGGAACCCATGTATAAGATACTGTTCTGAAATACTGAACAAAGACTCAGCAACTCAGATGAAGCTAAAATCTTCTCAGACTCAAAATGCAAAATGTCTACACCTAGCACCATCCTAATTACTATTACTCAGCATTAAGTATGGTATTGTCATAGGAGGTTCAGTAATGACAGAAGCCTATTTGTGTGCCATTATTTCTGTTAAAGGATTTTCAAGGGACAAAAAACAAAACTGGCTATAGGTAGTTAAAACAAATGCAGTTTAAAGTTTTGTAAATACAGAATAATCGGTGTTAAATTTTCAATGAGGCTGTTTCACTGTAAAGCCGTTTTTAAGTTTTCAAATGAAAAATCCAAGATCTAAACCCCAGATTAAAATGTCAGATACCTAGATATTCAAAAAATATCGGTGACGGGCTTCCCTGGTGGCACAGTGGTTGAGAGTCCGCCTGCCGATGCAGGGGACACGGGTTCGTGCCCCGGTCCGGGAAGATCCCACACGCCGCAGAGAAGCTGGGCCCGTAAGCCATGGCCGTTGAACCCGCGCGTCCGGAGCCTGTGCTCCGCAATGGGAGAGGCCACAACAGTGAGAAGCCCGCATACCGCAAAAAAAAAAAAAAAATCTTATGAATTTTCACTCTCCTCAGTTAAGGATAGACCTAGCAAAGGAGTCTTTTCTAATCCAGCCCAGATACTCCCCAAGACCATTGTCAAGCAAAGCCTATATGGGACTGGGTGCTGATACTGCCTCAGTCTGCAGAGGAAATGGAAAAAAAGAAAAAAAAAACATTGTACGAAAACAATTCACAGAAAATCCTGAGGCCTGAAAGACACATCATTTTTTCCTGGTGATAAAAGAGGCATTCAGATGCTATCTGGGCCTTTGGTCTCACCAATTGCCTCCTTAAGTCAAAGCCCAGCGAGTAATTAACAGCATTTAGAATTTCCAAAAGACTGGGCTTAGAGCAGTATATATAAATAAGGAAGGAGCCTGGGTTTTGGAATGAGTCAGAAAGATCTACTAGTTTCATGACTCTAGCATCTATTTCCTATGTGATGCAAGTTATTTAACCTCTCTGAGCCTCTGTCTCTTTATGAGAATAATGATGGTACTACTTTCATAGGATTATTATGATGATTAAAGGAGATATCGTAGGAGCGCCTGAACCCTGGAATGTAAAAATAATTAATACACAGTAGCACCTAAGTATATATAGAACCATAGGCCAGGCATATATTAATTCCTCAGCAAACCTATTAGGTAGGTACTGTCACTAAAACATGCTCAAAGTCACAAAATGAGCAAGGGGCAGAGCCAGACGTGGGGCAGAGCCAGATGTGGGCCAGGAAGTACAGCTCCAGTGTCCATGCTCTTAACTATACCTCATTATACATACTGCAGTTATTATTAGAATGAGCATCCCAGATATTCGTAAGAATGGCTCTATGTAAAACAAAGTGTTTGAAGCCCTTCTACGTCAACATTTGAATTATAATAGATTTCTAGTTTGGGAATAATCCTGCTCTTGCTAAAATGCTGTTGGTAGCACAAAGCTAATACTATGGTCAAAGTTCAGTATCTGTTTAGGTCATGTAACTTCAAACAGAGAAAAAAAATTTCCAAAACTCCAGAACATTTAGGCTGACTTTGAGAGACCATAAAAGGCTATGGAACAAACACCTCCTCTCCAAGAAAACACTTCGAAAGTGACTTGAGTGGCACCACAAAAATCAGAGACTCAGAGCTGGAAAGGTCCTCAGTTTAATTCTTATACTACAGAGTGGAAATCGAAGCCAAGAGAGAAGTATGGCTTCCTTCATGTCCTACAGCTAGTCATCCATCATGTCAGACAACTTTTCCACTATACCACTCTGTCTAGATTCCTACTGAACTGCAAACTCAGTGCCTCATTAATGTAATACCTCAACTGAAAAGTCATGTATAGTTTGTTGCACAACATAAATACACTGGAAATCAGCGATGCACAACATAAATACACTGGAAATCAGTGATGGGGAAGGAGTCTTTTACCAACAATCTTTAAACAATCTATCTGAACAAGACAGTCAACTTGTTGACTCTGAATAAACTGCAGACATATATTAGTACACATTCCTAATGTCCTTCTGACTGTTGCTGTGTTCTCAACATATACCAAGCCTCCAACAAAAATTATCTCCTTTTTAGTATTCCCAACAAGAAAATTGCCATTAAGGCCCAATTACTGCCATTAAGGCCCAAAGATTCCTGGTAATCTTTTCTACAAAAACACTGCCCCCTTAAATTAATAAATTATAAAACTCATTCTTCTTGAAAACAAAATACATCAACACTTTTAAAATAAAATGATCATATACTTTACCATCCTCTCAGATAACCCAGGTGTAAACATAATTAGCTTGCTCCAAAAATAATTTTGTAAGGTAGAAATTCTCTCATAGTAAGCTGCACATATTTGTCTTCAAACATATCTCACCTTTGGTTTAAGGCAAAACAGATGAATTTGTTGTTCAAATTCAAAACAATCACATAGGGAAAGTGATTTTATTACTGTTAACAGCTGATGTTTTCAACTCCTCTTATGCCACCCCTGACTAACGCCAATGCCTATGGAGACGTCTCCTCCTTTAGCAGAACTGAAACTTACAGTTCCGATAGGGAGCTAACTCTTCAGTGACATACTCTAGCCGCAAAACTAAGGTGAAATAACTAAAGCAAAAAAAGAAAGGCACTATCCAGAAAGATGTCTTGCAAAAATTACTTGGAGAGCCTTATGGGAATTCTTGAAAAACAAGAAACAACTATCTTTTCCTCTATAGAGAAAAAAGGAAAAAATTCAACTAGTAGTGATGAACAGAAAGGGACAAACAATACATTCCAAAGGAAGAACTACGAGACTTCGCAAGATACCAAGATGAGGAATTGATGAATCAAAAGTGACCTCAGTGTGGAGAAAAAGGAACACTCTTGCACTGCTGGTGGGAATGTGAATTGGTTCAGCCACTATGGAGAACAGTATGGAGGTTCCTTAAAAAACTACAAATAGAACTACCATATGACCCAGCAATCCCACTACTGGGCGTATACCCTGAGAAAACCAAAATTCAAAAAGAGTCATGTACCAAAATGTTCATTGCAGCTCTATTTACAATAGCCCGGAGATGGAAACAACCTAAGTGCCCATCATCGGATGAATGGATAAAGAAGATGTGGCACATATATACAATGGAATATTACTCAGCCATAAAAAGAAACGAAATTGAGCTATTTGTAATGAGGCGGATAGACCTAGAGTCTGTCATACAGAGTGAAGTAAGTCAGAAAGAAAAAGACAAATACCGTATGCTAACACATATATATGGAATTTAAGAAAAAAAAATGTCATGAAGAACCTAGGGGTAAGGCAGGAATAAAGACGCAGACCTCCTAGAGAACGGACTTGAGGTTATGGGGAGGGGGAAGGGTGAGCTGTGACAGGGCGAGAGAGAGTCATGGACATATACACACTAACAAACGTAGTAAGGTAGATAGCTAGTGGGAAGCAGCCGCATGGCACAGGGATATTGGCTCGGTGCTTTGTGACAGCCTGGAGGGGTGGGATAGGGAGGGTGGGAGGGAGGGAGACGCAAGAGGGAAGACATATGGGAACATATGTTTATGTATGACTGATTCACTTTGTTATAAAGCAGAAACTAACACACCATTGTAAAGCAATTATACCCCAATAAAGATGTTAAAAAAAAAAAAAAAAGTGACCTCAGTATTTTTGTGTCTGGGCAGCCATATAGATGAGAACCTCCCTGACAAACTCAGAAGCCAGAAAAGAGCTTGTTGATGGGGAAGGGAGGTCAGGCCATTTATCCCCTGTAAGTGAATGTTAGCAAGTGGGTATATTTCGTACATCTTAAGTATGTGCAGCTGGACATAGGTAAGTTGAACATGCATAATTTGAACGTCTTGCTGGGGTTTAAACACATGAAAATGTTAAATAAGGAAGGGGAGCCTCTTAGGTAAAAGCTAAAGCCTCAGAGTGACAGATATGATGTGCTTAATATACAGGTAATGAAATGCACTTCTGAACCCTTAGTGTATTACAAATACCTCCTCAGAGTTGCAAGTAGTTACTCAGCGTTTACCTCCTTGCCCCCTGCTTAAAACAAATTCCAAATAAAAAACAGAAGGCCTCACAATGGAATCTCATTTCTAGAAAGATGTAATTTAACACTATGGCAACAAACTCCAGAATGCTTATCTGAATCTTCTCTCCCTGAATCAAAGAATGTTTGTAATTAGCCTTCTCTGAACCATATCTACATTAAACCCCCACTTAGCCCATATATCTTTATCTCGATACACCTTAGCTAGATCACTTTTCTATTAAATATACATAACATTTCTATTTCTACATTTTCCTTTCCACTGATAATATTATTTTCACCCTCTGCTCTAGATATATTTTTAACTTTTAATTCTGAATCTCCAAGTTAAAATGTGACAACTATCAAAAAAAAAATCCTCTATCATACAGGACAACTGCCTTGTAAGAATTGTTTCAATTCCAGAAGCGCTTCAATGATATTTTCAGCTTCCTTTTATAGTTGATCCACAATATCAACTTAACCTTCTTCACACTTTCTTTCCACCTATTTACTTTCTTTTACCTATTCTCTTTATTTACTCATACCATTTATAAGTTTCTCTAGGAAAAATTTTGACCCTAACTTTTGGGATTCAACTTTCTAATTTTGGACGAAAAAAAAAATCTGTGGAGTGAATCAACTCTGTCTCTCTAAACAGCTGTGCAATCTTAGACAAATTGTTTAACCTTTCTGAGCCTCCATTTTCTCATTTGTAAATGGGAGATGATTCCACCCATCAAGCAGGGATGTTTTTCAAATTAAAGGAAAAGAAATGTAACAAATCTAGGATGATAAGTGGTAAAAAGTATTTAATAAACTGGTGGTTATACATAAAAAATTTGTGTGTTATTATCAAAGTAATTATCTCATAGGCCATTACAGAACTTTCCTACCAAAAGCACTGTATGTACTTCCTAATTCTGGCCTCACTTCAAGGACAAAATACAAATTACATTGCTGCAATTTTAATGGAGAAGCCATCAAAGGGAGTGTGTAATGGAAATCTGGGCTACAACATTTGGGTAGAAAGAAGCTGGAATACAGGACCAGGAAAGCCGACTCTCAGGGTTTACTGTGTTCCACAATTCCTATATGTACACCCTTGAAGGTAGTAAAATCTTGACTGCAAAAGAAAGGTTACAGTACATGTCAGAGAGTAGCTACATTTCATTTAGTTTCCCAATTCCAAGCAGAAATGAGGATTAGTGTGAGTTTGCCTTTCACTGCTGATTTAAAACATGGAAAAACAATGACCACAGTGATGATGTTGACAGATATATTAACTCTGCAACTAATATTTGAGACTTACTACATGCCAGTATGCACACTATGCTAAGTGTTTTGTATTCATCATTAACTCTCACAACAATGCTATGACGTGGATACTTTTATCCTGTTTAACAAACAAAAGAAACAAAAAGACCCTGAAGCTTAGCAGAGCTGGGATTCAAACCCAGGTAACAGTAAAAATTTAATAACACAAGTTATGTGCTGACAGTAAGATACCTAATATTTCAGCAGTCAGAGCTATTTGGGTATCTGTGTGGGAAGCAGAGCATCGTATTCACTCAACTGTATAAGCAAAAGCAGGAGAGAGGTAGAAAAAGGGTTACATCCCACAGTAGCAATTCTGGAACTTTCAAATATTAAAAATCATGACACTGTCAAATTGAGCATGGCCTGCTATGGGGATAATTAGAGCCCCCCAGATCAAAGGTTCTCTACTGTTTTCCACCTTACACATGCTGATGGATGAGGGCATTAGAAGCTGATGCTATGTGCCATCATATGCTCAAAAGACCTCCATGAGCCTCCACACGCCTCCACACACCTCCTGTGTGAGATTCTCAGAACATCACCTGCACCTCTTTGCCTTCTCACCCTTTTCAGGAAAGCACATTAGAGTGAAAATAAGTTAAAATAGGTATGAATTTTCTCTGCATCAAATAAGTAAATATTAATATTTATTGAACAGTGGTACTATATACCAGGCATGTTCTAAGCCCTTTGCCTATATTAATCCTCAAATGACATTATATATTAGGTACTATTTTATTCCCATTTTACAGATGAGGTAACTGAGATGCAAAATAAGTAACTTGCTGAAGATCACACATAAGAAAAATGACAGTGCCAAGATTCCAACAAGGACGTCTGGTTGCAGATCCTCAGCTCTTAAACACAAAAATAAACTGCATCTCAGCTTTACTGGGACATAACCTAGTGGACAGGTACCCTGGGAAATTCTAGAAACTCTCTGCACCATGCCACAACTGAAAAAATAAGAACTTCTGCCTCTGTGGATACACCCAAAAGGCTGGTCTCTAAAATCTTGCACAAGGATTTTAGTTTAAAAGGACCTCAGATCCCAAACCCAAGGGCCAGAAGAAGACTTCATTTAGAACCTCTCCTCTTATCCCTGGGCAAACCGAGCAACAGGAATTTTCTTAGTAGCCCAGCAAATGATACTGGTTATGAGACAGTCCAGCCCCATCATGCTATTGCTGGACTATAAGGAATCAACAAAGCTTCACATAAAGAATAGGAACACAACCCCTTGCTCTGAAAAGATCTATGCATTAAAGATTCATTCAGTCTTCTGGGTAGGGTTGTTCACATACTGTCCAGGCACTATCTTAAGTGCTGGAATATAGAGGTCCTACACTCATGGAGCTTCTATTCTAGTGTCACAGAAAAATGGGTCTATATGGACCCTATATTTGGAGTCCCTATAAAGGTCAACTCCAAATATAAGAGGAAAGGGTGCTGGCACCATCCTGAATTCAGGGTGGAAAAAAGATGTGAGGAAACGGGGCTCTATTACTCTGAATGGCATGAATGCTGGAATATTTTCAACTACAACTTGGAACACCAGGCCAAACTACTGCACTGCTGCCAAAGCTGCTGCCAACTTGAAATGAAAAGCAATATAGTTGGATGGCACTGTTTCTACCTCAGGCTGAGATTAACAGTGCCCACCTGCAAGTACCTGAAGGGAGAAAGGGAAAAGACAAAGACATAGAAGCTTGGATTGTTTTTCTCTTTTTAGAACCTCCTCCCAAAATAGGGAAAAGAAATCACTAGCAGAGGATCCTAAATTCTGCCCTATCTTGACAATGTTAATATCAGTGTTCAAACTAATAAAAGGAAAAAGGATAACAAACAACATCAAAGAAATGATAATGGGAGACAAGTTCTTTTTCCAATAGCAGGTGGAAGCTGAGGCCAGACATGGCTTATAGTCTTTTCTCTGACAGAGCAGTTCATACACAAGAAATTGAAAGAGGGAGGCGAGAACACCACATACATACTAAAAACTGGTTATTCACCTGTAGGTTCTCCTTAAGTAATAATGCCAGAATGTAAAACATGATGAAGTGTTAGAGATACTTTAAACTCCAGGCCTACAGACTGTCTCAATCTCAGAATGGCCAAACTGACACCAAACCACAAAATTCTGGTTCAGCATATACCCCTACAATTGCACTTTGTATTCCCCTCTGGGCACTGAGATGCAGGAAGGCCAAGAAGGTACTTCATTCATTTTTTTGAACCCCAGCATCTACCATCAGCCCTGTTACAAGGCAGGCACTCAAAAAGTGCTTCTTTCTAAGCTGAACTAAAAACAGCAATCATCCTCAATTGGGAAATAATTAAAATAGGAACCACTGGTGGGAGACACACCAAAAACTTCTCATCGTGATTGTTCATTTTGAATGGTTTGGCCAAAGTTTACCTAAGTAAATGTAACTTAGGTAATAACTTAGATATGCTAATCCACCTGAAAAAAAGAGAAACAGTACTTATAAAAGAAAGTAAAGCATAGCAGGAGAGCAAAATAACTCAAATTTCTGATAATTTATCAAACAGCTTAGGTGCTCAGCATGATAGATGTGTTAATACCAATGCAATTCAAGGCCAATCTCTGCAGCCTTAACTGCTGGGTTATTTTCAGCTCATGGCTCAAAGACTGACATGCTTCATATATATGGCATTTATGCACTCATTCACTCATTCATACATCTTCCTGTCTTTGTCACACTAGGCACAATGGGAGGTGCAGGGGATCTAACATTGAACAGGAAAATACACGGCTCCTACCTTCACGGATGGGCTTTCTTTCTGGTCACATTCATCAAAGAAGATCTATATAGCTTAAATATAAGCTGCTTTTATCCATTCTGTCTCACTGCAGAAAAACTGTAATGATTTTTGTTCTCCCCAACTCCAAGTGGAAACCCAGTGATGCAAGTGCAACTCAGTTTCAACTGCATTAAATCATATACCTAGATACCTAGGACAGTATGACACACTCCAGGCATTTTAAAAAGAAGTTGAAGTAATCCAACTATGGATTAACCAATTTTTGCTTCCTCCCACAGTTCTGATAAAAAACTTAATGTGTTCTGCCTACTTAGAGAACAAAATTAAAGAAACCAAATGGTTTTCACCATTTCCAGATTAAAAGCTCTAAGCTTGCGCACAATGGGTCTATTTCAAGAGCATCGTTTTTAATTTTTCAAAAGATGTAATAAACTTAAACGACAATAACTATGCTAAGGAATACTATGTAGCAGTTAAAGAATGACTCAGAACTATATGTAGTGACATGAAAAGATATTCTATATTGGCATAGAGGATAAAATGCAGAACAATATATGCAACATGTTAAAAATATACAGACAAAGTAAAACTGCACACACACATACACACGCACACAGAATAAAAGATCTGGAAAGATATCAAGCTGACTGCAGTGATTACCCCTGGGATGCAAATAAAGAAAGGGAGAGATATGCAGGAGGAATTTGGCTCCTTTTTCTATATATTGCAGTATCATTTGATTTCTTCTGAGATATTATTCATCTATTACTTATTTAATTTTAAAAAATTTTTAAACTGTCTCTAAAGACAGATAAGCATCCAAAATTAGTTTTTGGTCCTTAACATTCCTACAGAAAGAAACAATCTTGTTTGAATAGTCAGAATAAATGACATAGCATTTTTTAATATAATTTTTATTTTCTGTTGGAATATAGTTGATTTACAATGTTGTATTAGTTTCAGGTATACAGCAAAGTGATTTAGTTATACATATATCTATTCTTTTCCCATATAGGTTATTATAGCATATTGAGTAGAGTTTACTGTGCTATACACTAGGTCCTTGTTGATTATATAATAGTGCATGTATGTTAATCCTAACCTCCTAATTTATCCCTCCCCCCACCTTTCCTCTTTGGTAACTATAAGTTTGTTTTCTAAGTCTGTGAGTCTGTTTCTGTTTTGTAAATACGTTCATTTGTATCACTTTTTAGATTTCACATATAAGTGATATCATATTTGTCTTTCTCTGCCTGACATACTTCACTTAGTATGATAATCTCTAGGTCCATCCATGTTGCTGCAAATGGCATTATTTCATTCTTTTTTATGGCTGAGTAATATTCCATTACATCTTCTTTATCCATTCATCTGTCGATGGACATTTAGGTTGCTTCCATGTCTTGGCTATTGTAAATAGTGCTGCAATGAACATTGGGGTGCGTGTATCTTTTCCAAGTATGGTTTTCTACAGATATATGCCCAGGAGTGGGATTGCTGGATCATATGGAAGCTCTATTTTCAGTTTTTTAAGGAACCACTATACTGTTCTCCATAGTGGCTGTACCAATTTACATTCCCACCAACAGCATAGGAGGGTTCCCTTTTCTCCTCACCTTCTCTAGCATTTATTGTTTACAGACTTTTTTTTTTTGGCCACACTGTGCAGCATGCAGGATCTTAGTTCCCCAACCAGGGATCAAACCCGCACCCCCTGCAGTGGAAGCACAGAAACTTAACCACTGGACTGCCAGGGAAGTCCCTGTAGACTTTTTAATCATAGCCATTCTGACTGGTGTGAGGTGATGTCTCATTGTAGTTTTGATTTGCATTTCTCTAGTAATTAGCAATTCTGAGCATCTTTTCATGTGCTTCTTGGTCAACTGTATGTCTTCTTTGGAGAAACGTGACATAGCATTTAGACCCAACGAAACACATTATACAATAAATGGCAGGAACTTGGAAAAATTAAACTCTAAAAGGAGTAGGTCAGAGAAAGAAATCCTATACTACTTTCAAAATACATACTCTAAGCTACTGGAACTAGGTTAGATACTATAAAAACTACTTTCAGATATACCCTGTAACTCATTTATTATAAATGTGCTTTACAGATTAACAGTTCACAATATCCTAAACTGAAAACTACTATCTCCAAAATAATCATCTTATAAAGATGAGCACCTCTTTTTTCTTCCCTAGAGAAAAGTTTTGCTATATATACATACCATTTCTTTTCCTCTGAACAGTTCAATTTGCTGGCAATTCAAGCAGTGGTTCAACTATAGCACTCAACCTTAAGAATATATTGTCTTCTTATTCTCTCAATATCTTCCCAGAAATGATATCTAAGAACCAGCAATTGAAAAATCAATCAACAACTGACAGTCAATCTGCTCTAGTCATAATATAACTGTTAAGGGTATGAAAAGTACTCGTGACTAAAATCATGTTCCTTTTCTTCTGCTTCTTTAAAAACTCAACACAAAAGTTGTAGCTCATGGCTCAACTACATTCCCAAATCAGCTAGGAATATTATTTTTTTTATTTTTCACAGATTATTACTCATTTGAACTCATCAGTCAGACATTAACATCAAAGAACCAAAACTTAATGCAGAGCATATTGTCAAATGCATGAGCTACAATTTGGTATATATTAAATGTGCCAGTTTACTGTTCTTGGGAGCTTTTGCTGATTCGGATTCAAATTTTTAAGGGCCTAATAAAAAAATTATTCAGAACTAGATTACAATCAGCAGTTATGAAGTTAACTTCTTGTTTTAACCAATTATTATTAGCATTTTCTAAGCAAAGAATGAGCAGATGCAAGATACATAAGAAACAAAATTAAAGAAAAAGGACAAGATTTCAATCCTCTTGCCCTTATGCCTGAGCACAGTACCAAACAGTAAAATTCAGAATGGAATAGAAATAAGCAGAGAATTTTTCATAACAGAATTGCCTAAAAAATGCATATCTAGCCATCAGGAGGAAAGATCAACAAGGGAAGAAAAGGAGCTAGTTCCCTTTTCCCTGCTTGAACTAAGGCAAATCATTTCATTTCATCAATAGATCACTCATTTTTCATTTGGCCAACTGATCTACACTGTCACTGCATATATGTTTTAGTAATATGCACTGTATTTCTTCTCATCAAAAATTTTAATATTTACTGTCATGTGGAGAAAAAGGAAAACAAAGTCAAGCGTGATTTGTTATCTTTCTGTTACCAAATACCCAAAGATACTCAAAGTTTTGGGGTAAAGGTAGAAGTGGGGGAATATAATGAAAATTGAAAACTATTCCAACTACTCCCAGAGAGTATCATTTAGATAATGGTGTCCTAGTACACTGTCAACATTTAGCTACTCCCTAAAGTTCCTCACTTACTCCCAGGAAACAACAAGGCATATGTCACAGTGCACATGCTATCTCACATGGAGGTTGCTTCCTTCATTCATAATAGGTAAAAGAAATATACCCTGAAAATGAGAAATATCCCTAAAAATGGGAAATATCCCTAAAAATGGGGAAATGTACCCTGAAAATGGGAAATATCCAAAGTTTCAATTGCTACAGATGGCTCAGTAAGCGTGCAGTTACAGAAACTCATAACTGATGCTAGAAAAAGCTAATGTTTTCCTGAAGATCACTTTGAAATGCTGTTCTGGGTGAACATTACTTGCTCTTTCATTATAATTTTGTTTTAGTTCCACACTAAGCATTTATGAAGTGCTTCATCCCTTGTAGAGGAAAAAGATGGAGTTTCTCCCATCATTATAGAAATAAGAAAGCCATATTTTTTAAATTATTTTTTTATTTTGTTGGCTGCATTGGCTCTTCATTGCTGCACACGGGCTTTCTCTAGTTGCAGCGAGCAGGGGCTACTCTTCATTGCAGTGCGTGGGCTTCTCATTGCAGTGGCTTCTCTTGTTGCGGAGCACGGGCTCTAGGCACGCGGGCTTCACTAGTTGCAGCACGCAGACTCAGTAGTTGCAGCACGCAGGCCCTAGCGCATCCGGGCTTCAGTAGTTGCCATGCATGGGCTCAGTAGTTGTGGCTTGTGGACTCTAGAGCGCAGGCTCAGTAGTTGTGGCCCATGGGCTTAGTTGCTCCACAGCATGTGGGATCTTCCCAGACCAGGGCTCAAACCTGTGTCTCCTGCACTGGCAGGTGGATTCTTAACCACTGTGCCACCAGGGAAGTCCCAAGAAAGCCATTCTTATTGGAGGCATTTTCTAGTTACTAGACCATAGTCAAGTAATTTAAATATTGCTCCTTTGCCTCCACAATTTTGGCATTCAATGAGCTTGCATTTGTGTCTCAATTAGTCTTATTTTTAAGCTGATAAAAGATTGGGCACAGTAAAAACAGTCATGTCTATCTCACAATAACAACAAAATTTCTAACTGTATACTCTTAACAGATGTAAAGATATTTAAGTGCTAAACATCTTTTAAAATAAAATTATAATGTATTTTAGAAATATATATAATGTTTAAAACAAAATTTGATAAATAAAATATTAATAGTATGGAAAAATACAACCACAATGGGCAATCCTATTCATTGATTGTATAGGTAAATATTAATTATTATACTTCTCATATTCCAGTAAATAACTTAAATAAGAAGAAATAGTACAAAGGAAGTACAGTAAAAATAATAGCTTCCACTTGTAGGACTCTCAGTTTAGAAAGTTCTTTTATATATATCCAGCCTTTGAATTCAATATTTATAGGGTATCAGCATGTCAGACCCTATATTAAATCCTGGTGACAAAAAGATGAATAAGGTACGTCCCTTTAGCCTTCATTCATCCAATTTGATAATCAAAATCATATTAAGAAAAAAGGGCAGGATTGGGGCACTTCCCTGGTGGCTCAGTGGTTAAGAATCCGCCTGCCATGCAGGGGACACAGGTTCAAGCCCTGGTCCGGGAAGATCCCACATGCTGTGGAGCAACTAAGCCTGTGCGCCACAACTACTGAACCTGCGCTCTAGAGCCAGTGAGCCACAACTACTGAAGCCTGCATGCCACAATTACTGAAGTCCACACGCCTAGATATCGTGCACCGCAACAAGAGAAGCCACCGCAGTGAGAAGCTGGCACACCACAATGAAGAGTAGCCGCTGCTTACACCACAACTAGAGAAAGCCTGCACACAGCAATGAAGACCCAACACAGCCATAAATAGATAGATAGATAGATAGATAGATAGATAGATAGATAGATAGATAGATATAGATAGAACAGAACAGAATAAAAGAAAAAAAGGCAGGATTATCTCCATCTTACAGAACAAAATAAAGCTTAGAGATGTTAAGGAATTTTTTTGTCACATGATCACAAACTAAATTAAAGCAAAGCTTTTTCAATATTCTTCTACTTTATATTATACATTCAGTTTATATCACTAACCTTAGGAATGTTCCTGGTCATGCTACATCTTTCTTATCATGTTACAAATTCATTTTAAAAAGAAGAGAATGATTTTAATTGCTACTGTTTCTTGAGAGTAATGATAAGGATTATGATAAATGGGTGCATGTATGTATATATATAGATATATAATTTATATATGCATATGTAACATGTACATGTGTATATGTCTTTGTTACTCACTTCATAAAAGTTTTCTGTACAGGATTAATAAAAATTTATTTCTCCTCAGGTCTTAAACTCTTGCAAACTCTTCGTTATCCAAAATCCTTAGTATATGGATTTGATCTTACTGACTATCTGAGAATTACTTCAAGTATTAGACCCAGTAAACCTTTCGGCAACTACAAATTTAACATTATTATGTAACATGAAGATCTGTAAGTACAGGAAGATGTATTTTTATTGAGGCAAAGTTTTAAAATTTCATGAGACACCAAAATGAGTACTCAGCATCCATGGTGCACCCTGGATTTGCTATTTTCTTCTCTTTACACCCCTCTCTAGAGTACCTGCAAAGTGCTATCTTATCACATCTTATGGGGAAAATAATATACTCCAGGACAGCGGTCCCCAATCTTTTTGGCACCAGGGACAGGTTTCATGGAAGACAATTTTTCCATGGATGAGTTGGGGGGAGGAAGAGGGGATGGTTCCGGTGGTAATGAGAGCAATGGGGAGTGGCAGATGAAGCTTCACTCACTCGCCCACCACTCACCTCCTGCTGTGCAGCCTCGCTCCTAACAGGCCATGGACCAGTACTGGTCTGTGGCCTAGGGGGTGGGGACCCCTGCTCTAGGACTGTGCTAATACTAGCCACATGTAACTACGGAGCACTTGAAATGTGGCTAGTCTGTATTGATATGTGCTGTTAAGTGGAAAATATAAACTGGAGTTTGAAGACTTAATAAGAAAAAGAAGACTATAAAACAGCTCAATAATTTTTTATATTGAATATATGTTGCAATGATAATATTTCAGTTATACTGGACTAAATAAAATATATCATTAAAATTAATTTCACCTATTTTCTTTGTACTTTTTAAAATGCGGCTACTATAAAATTTGAAATTACATATGTAGCATACATCATTTCTATTGGACAGCACAATTTTAAGATATGCCCAAGAGATGTGAGACATATTCTTTTAGACTATCAAGGGCCTATTCAACTAATATATCCTATATCACTGCCAGTTCTCAGTCTATCAGATGGTAAACATGGAGTGGGAAAAAGTAGGATTTTTTGATACAGGAAAATGTCCATAATATGTTATCTGAAAAAAAGTAGGATAAGAGATTATTAAAAAGTGGAGCTGCTTCAAACATGCATGTAAGTTATTCAGATTTAGCCATATGAAAAAAAAAAGAAACATACCAATTCCTCTAAATGAAAAGCACCTCCTGGTGAGCATGAATGTACTGTCTCCTCTGCCAGTCTTAGCCCTGCATCCTCTCACCTGCTTACTGCACTGACTATATTAACTGATACATTAACCGTATCTCTACAATATACAGTATGATGTCAACTAGGTATTTTGAAAAGCAATACATGCTAAAAAAAAGTGGTGTGGGGAGGCAACAAATTATTAGTACTGGTTATCCCTAGATGGTAGAATAACAGATTTCCTCTTATTTACTTATTTTACAAATTTTTTCTACAATAAAAGTTAACTTTGAAAGGGTTGAAGGTGGTGGTGTAGGAAGATCCTAAACTCACCACCTCTGATGAACACAACAAATCTACAACTACGTATGGAATAATTCCCTCAGAAAGGGACATGAAAACTGGATAAACAGAAACTCTACAACAAAGGGTAAAAGGACATCATTGAGATGGGGAATAGAGGTAGAGACTCAGTCTCACCAAGGAAAAACCCATACCCCAGCCACAGTGATTCACAATTGGGAGGGATCACAAAAGAACAAATCTTTTCCCTCAGGGACAAGGGATTTGAGCTCCACACCAACCCCTAGGTCCTGCACAGGAAATATGAGCCCTCAAAAGACCTGGCTTTGAAAATCAACAGAGAATATGTCCAGGAAAACTACAGAGCTTCAGGGAACAGAAAACATACTCTTAAAGGGCTCACACATAAATTCACTGTACCTGAAAACCAGTGCAAAAAACAACAGACTGGAAAGCCCATGGACCATAAGTGAAAGGGACATACTTATTAATCTTGAAGCAACTGCCGGAGAGGCAGGAACCAGTTAGGATACTTCCCAGGGACTGAGTCACTGGCAGGAGCCATTTATGCGATTTCAGTCTACCCTGCTAATATCAGCACTGGCAGGTGCTATTTTAGAATTCTCCACCTAACCTGATAGCACCAGTGGGCATGCCCCAATGAGAGCCCTACCCACCCCTGTGTCTCGGCCAGACCTCACAGCCAGCCAAGCAATAACCATGCCAGCACCCCACAGTAGCTGCTTCAGGGCCACACAGCAAGTCCAGAAGCCAGGCCTGCCCACCAGCGGCCCCTGGCAACAACAGTAGGGTGTACACAGCCCACATATGGGTTGAGCACCTAGCTCTGGTGGCCAGGTGACACTGCACTTCTGAGCCCCAAAGGACATCTCCTAAATAAGGCCACTCCTTTAAAACTGGGAGAGATAGCTGATATACTCAATACATAGAAATAAACAGAGAATCAGGCAAAATGAGAAGACAAAGGAATATGTTCCAATTGAAAAAACAAGACAAACCTCAGAAAAAGAACTAAAACAAAACATTGTTAAGCAATCTACCTGAAAAAGAATTCAAAGTAATGGGCATAAATATACTCACTGAACTGAAGAGAAGAATGGATGAACACAGTGAGAACTTAACAAAAAAATTAAAAATATAAGCAAGTATCAAACAGAAGTTATACCTGAACTGAAAAATACACCAGAGGGATTCAGCAACTGACTGGATGAA
The DNA here is from genome assembly GCF_951394435.1 of Stenella coeruleoalba. NCBI lineage: Eukaryota > Metazoa > Chordata > Mammalia > Artiodactyla > Delphinidae > Stenella > Stenella coeruleoalba. Next base: position 132,359,931 of record NC_137147.1, read on the forward strand.
TTACAGTGAAGAAGTGAGCTGGAAGATAAAACAATGGAACTCACCAGACAGAGAAGCAAAATGAAAAAAGAAAGAAAAAAAGTAAAGATACCTTAAGGGACCTTTGGGACAATACCAAGCAGAATAACATTCACATTATAGGGGTCCTAGAAGGAGAAGAGAAAAAGAAAGGGCCAAAAAAATTATCTGAAGAAAGAGTCACTGAAAACTTCCCTAATCTAAGGAAAGAAACAGATATTCAGGTCCAGCAAGCCCAGAGAACTCCAAATAAGATGAAGACAATGAGACAGACACGAAGACACATCATAATTGAAATGGTAAAAGTTAAGAATAAAGAGAGACTCCTAAAAGCAGCAAGAAAAAAACAACATGTTATATACAAGGGAAATGAAATAAGGCTTTCAGCAGATTTTTCAGCAGAAACTTTACAGGCCAGAAGGAAGTAGCATGAAATATTCAAAGTTCTGAAAAGGAAAGAATTCCAACCAAAATTCTCTACCCAGTAAGGTTATCATTCAGAATTGAAGGACAGATCAAGATAAGCAAAAGCTAAATGAATTATCACCACTAAAACAGCGCTAGAAGAAATATTGAAGGGACTTCTTTACGCTGAAAGGAAATGGCACTAATCAATAATAAAAAAAATATGAAAGTAAAAATCTCACTGGAAAAAGCAAATATATAATAAAGGTAGTAGATCAATCACTTATTAAGCAAGTATGAAAATTAAAAGACTAGTAAAAGTAACTAAAATTACAATATTTATTAAGGGATGTATAAAATAAAAAGATATAAAATGTGTCATCAAAAGTATAAAACGTTGGCGGGAGGGAGTAAAAAGATAAATTTGAATCCATTCCAAAGCCTTAAGTTGCTACCAACTTAAAACAGGCTACTATTTACATAGGGTGTCATATATGAATCTCACAGCAACCACAAGGAAAAAACTTATAGTACCTACACAAAAGAATATGAGGAAGGAATAACATAACACTAAAGAAAACCACCAAAACACAAAGGAAGAGAAAAAGAACAGAAGAAAGGAACAGAGAAGAACTACAAAAACAACCAGAAAACATTTAACAAAATGGCAATAAGTACATACCTATCAATAATTACTTTAAATGTAAATAGACTAAATTTGCCAATCAAAAGAGAGTGGCTGAATGGATGAAAAAACAAGGCCCATCTATATGCTTGCTGCCTACAAGAGACTCACTTCAGAAGAAAGGACACACATAGACTGAAACTGAAGGGTTGGAAAAAGATATTCCTTGGCTAACAGGCATGAAAAGAAAGCTGGAGTAGCTAACTTTCAGACAAAATACACTTTAAGACAAAGATTTTAATAAAAAACAAAGAAAGGCATTACATAATGATGATGGGGTCAATTCAGCAAGAAGATACAACATTTATAAATATATATGCACCCAACATAGAAGCACCAGGATACATATAAAGCAAATATTAATGAACTTAGAGAGAAACTGAAGGCAATACAATAATAGCAGGGAATTTAACACCCCCCTTACATCAATGTACAGATCATCCAGATAGAAAATCAGTAAGAAAATACTGAACTTAAATGATACATTAAAGCAGAGGTACTTAATGGAAATATACAGAACACTGCATCCAAAAGCAGAATACACATTCTCAAATGGACATGGAACACTCTCCAGGATAGCTCACGTCAGGTCACAAAGCAAGTCTCAATAAATTCAAGAAGACTGAAATCATGTCAAACATATTCTCTGACCACAGTGCTATGAAACTGGAAATCAATCACAAGAAAAAGAAAATGAGAAAACACACAAAAACATGGAGATTAGACAACTCACTACTGAACAACCAATGGGTCATCAAAGCCATCAAAGAAGAAATCAAAAAATACCTAGAGACAAATGAAAACAAATTCGACATACCAAAATCTATGGGATGCAGCAAAAGCAGTTCTAAGAGAAAAGTTCATAGCAACACAGACCTAATTCAAGAAACAAATGAACAACAACTACAACAAAATAAAAAACCAATCTAACTATACACCTAAAGGAACTAGAAAAAGAACAAATGAAGCTGAAAATCAGTAGAAGGAAGGAAATAATAAAGATCAGACTGGAAATAAATAAAATAGAGATTAAAAAACAATTTTAAAATATCAGTGAAACTAAGAACTGGTTCTTTGAAAAGATAAACAAAATCAACAAACCTTTAGCTAGATTAACCAAGAAAAAGAGAGAACTCAAATAAATTAAATCAGAGATAAAAGAGAAGTTACAACTGATACCACAGAACTACAAAGGATCGTAAGAGACTACTATGAACAATTATATGCCCACAAATTGGACAACTAGAAGAAATGGATAAATTCCTAGAAACATATAATCTTGCAAGATTGAATCATAAAGAACTATAAAATCTTAATAGATCAATTACTAGTAGGAAGAATGAAACAGTAATCAAAAATCTCTCAACAAACAAAAGCCCAGGACCAGGCAGCTTCACTGGTGAATTCTACAAAACATTCAAAGACTTACCCTTCTCAAACTCTACCCAAAAAAACTGAATGGGAGGAAAACCTTCCAAACATATCTTACGAAGCCAGCATTACCCTGATACCAAGACCATACAAAGACAACAAGACAACAAGAAGGAAGGAAGGAAGGAAGGAAGGAAGGAAGGAAGGAAGAGGAAATTGAAGGCCAATACCCTTGATGAACATAGATGCAAAAATACTCAACAAAATACTAGCAAACCAAATCCAACAATACGTTAAAAGGATCATACACCATGATCAAGTAGAATTTATTCCAGGGATGCAAGGATGGGTGGATATCCACAAAAATCAATCAATGTGATACATCATACTAACAAAATGAAGAATAAAGATCATATGATCATCTCAATAGACCTATTCAGGATTAAAAACTCTCAACAAAGTGGATATAGAAAATGAACTTCCACAAAACAAAAGCCATATATGATAAACCCACAGCTAACATCCTACTCAATGCTGAAAAGCCGAAAACTTTCCTCTAAGATTAAGAACAAGACAAGGATGCCTACTCTTACCACTTTTATTCAACACAGTACTGGAAGTGCTAGCCACAGCAGTTAGGAAAGAAAATGAAATAAAATTCATCCAAAGTGGAAAAAAAGGAGTAAAATCTACTATTTGCAGATGACATGATACTATATACAAAAAGCCCTAAAGTGAGAGATGCGAGTCTGACAAAGGTGTGATGAACTGTTGGTGGCTGTCAGACTGGGGGCCCTGAGTGGGGTCTCTAGGAGCTAAGGATGGTACGCAGTTGACAGCCAGACAGGAAACCCGACCTCAGCCCTTCCACTCCACGGAACTTTATTCCACCAACAACGTGAGTGAACTTGCAAGCAGATTCTTTCCAGAGCCTCCCAGCGACAACCCAGGACGGCTGGCACCCTGGTTCTGTCCTACAACTTGCAGCAGAGACCAGTCAAGATGACCCGCATTCTTCACCGACAGAACGTCTAAAACTGATACGAGAGGAGGAGCTTCAAGATGGAGGAAGGGTAAGAAATGGAGATCACCTTCCTCCCCACAAATACATCAGAAATACATCTACATGTGGAACAATTCCTACACAACACCTACTGAACGCTGGCAGAAGACCTCAGACCTCCAAAAAGGCAAGAAACTCCCCACATACCTGGGTAGGGCAAAAGAAAAAAGAAAAAACAGAGACAAAAGGATAGGGACGGGACCTGCACCTCTGGGAGGGAGCTGTGAAGGAGGAAAGGTTCCCACACACTAGGAAACCCTTTCGTGGGCGGAGACTGCAGGCGGCAGAGGGGGGAAGCTTCCGAGCCATGGAGGAGAGGGCAGCAACATGGGTGCGGAAGGCAAAGCGGAGAGATTCCCACACAGAGGATCGGTGCTGACCAGCACTGACCAGCCAGAGAGGCTTGCCTGCTCACACGCCGGGGTGGGCAGGGGCTGGGAGCTGAGGCTCAGGCTTTGGAGGTCAGACCCCAGGGAGAGGATCGGGGATGGCTGCGTGAACACAGCCTGAAGGGGGCTAGCGTGCCACAGCTAGCCGGGAGGGAGTCCGGGAAAAAGTCTGGAGCTGCCAAAGAGGCAAGAGACTTTTTCTTGCGACTTTGTTTCCTGGTGTGCAAGTAGAGGGGATTAAGAGCTCCACTTAAAGAAGCTCCAGAGATGGGCGTGAGCCGCAGCTACCAGCACGGACTCCAGAGACGGCATGGGACACTAAGACTGCTGCTGCAGCCACCAAGAAGCCTGTGTGCAAGCACAGGTCACTATACACACCTCCCCTCCAGGGAGCCTGTGCAGCCCGCCACTGACAGGGTCCCATGATCCAGAGACAACTTCCCCGGGAAGACACACGGCATGCCTCAGGCTGCTGCAATGTCATGCTGGCCTCTGCCGCCGCAGCCTCGCCCCGCACTCCGTACCCCATCCTCCCCGCAGCCTGAGTGAGCCAGAGCCCCCGAATCAGCTGCTACTTTAACCCTGTCCTTTCTGAGCAAAGAACAGACGCCCTCAGGCGACCTACACGCAAAGGCTTGGCCAGATCCAAAACTGAACCCCAGGAGCTGTGAGAACAAAGAAGAGAAAGGGAAATTTCTCCCAGCAGCCTCAGGAGCAGCAGATTAAATCTCCACAATCAACTCGATGTACGCTGCATCTGTAGAATACCTGAATAGACAACGAATCATCCCAAATTGAGGAGGGGGAGTTTGAGAGCATTGATATATATATTTTTTCCCTTTTTCTCTTTTTCTGACTGTGTATGTGTATGCTTCTGTGTGTGATTTTGTCTGTATAGCTTTGCTTTTACCATTTGTTCTAGGGTTCTGTCGGTCTGTGTTTTTGTTTTGTTTTAATTTTTAGTATAATTTTTGCGCTTGTTATCATTGGTGGATTTGTTTTTTGGTTTGGCTGCTCTTTTCTTTCTTTTTTTTGTTACTTAAAAAAAATTATTTTAATAATTATCTTTTATTTTAATAACATTATTTTATTTTACCTTCTTCTTTCTTTCTTTCTTCCTTTTTCTCTCTTTTATTCTGAGCTGTGTGGATGACAGGCTCTCGGTGCTCCAGCCAGGCGTCAGGGCTGTGCCTCAGAGGTGGGACAGCCAAGTATAGGACACTGGTCCACAAGAGACCTCGCAGCTCCACATAATATCAAACGGCAAAAATCTCCCAGGGATCTCTATCTCAAGGCCAAGACCAAGCTCCACTCAACAACCAGCAAGCTACAGTGCTAAACACCCTATACCAAACAACTAGCAAGACAGGAACACAACACCAGCCATTAGCAGAGAGGCTGCCTAAAATCACAATAAGGCCACAGACACCCCAAAACACACCACCAGACATGGACCTCCCCACCAGAAAGACAAGATCCAGCCTCATCCACCAGAACACAGGCACTAGTCCCCGCCACCAGGAAGCCTACACAACTCACCAAACCAACCTTAGCCACTGGGGGCAGACACCAAAAATGGGAATTACGAACGTGCAGCCTGCGAAAAGGAGATCCCTTACTCCCCGAAAAGGAGTAAGTTAAGCAAAATGAGAAGACAGAGAAACACACAGCAGATAAAGGTAAAAACCCACCACACCTAACAAATGAAGAGGAAATACACAGTCTACCTGAAAAAGAATTCAGAATAATGATAGTAAAGATGATCCAAAATCTTGGAAACAAAATGGAGAAAATACAAGAAACGTTTAACAAAGAACTAGAAAAACTAAAGAGCAAACAAACAGTCATGAACAACACAATAAATGAAATTAAAAATTCTCTAGAAGGGATCAATAGCAGAATAACTGAGGCAGAAGAACGAATAAGCGACCTGGAAGATAAAATAGTGGAAATAACGAGTGCAGAGCACTATAAAGAAAAAAGAATGAAAAGAATTGAGGAGAATCTCAGAGACCTCTGGGACAACATTAAACGCACCAACATTTGAATTATAGGGGTCCCAGAAGAAGAGAAAAAGAAAGGGACTGAGAAAATATTTGAAGACATTATAGTTGAAAACTTCCCTAACATGGGAAAGGAAATAGTTAATCAAGTCCAGGAAGCACAGAGAGTCCCATACAGGATAAATCCAAGGAGAAACATACCAAGACACATATTAATCAAACTATAAAAAAGTAAATACAAAGAACAAATATTAAAAGCAACAAGGGAAAAACAACAAATAACACACAAGGAAATCCCCATAAGGTTAACAGCTGATCTTTCAGCAGAAACTCTGCAAGCCAGAAGGGAGTGGCAGGACATATTTAAATTGCTGAAGGGGAAAAACCTACAACCAAGATTACTCTACCTAGCACGGATCTCATTCAGATTTGACAGAGAAATTAAAACCTTTACACACAAGCAAAAGCTAAGAGAATTCAGCACCACCAAACCAGCTTTACAACAAATGCTAAAGGAACTTCTTTAGGCAGGAAACACAAAAGAAGGAAAAGACCTACAATAACAAACCCAAAACAATTAAGAAAATGGTAATAAGAACATACATATCGATAATTAACTTAAATGCAAATGGATTAAATGCTCCAAACAAAAGACACAGACTGGCTGAATGGATACAAAAACAAGACCCGTATATACACTGCCTACAAGAGACCCACTTCAGACCTAGGGACACATACAGACTGAAAGTGAGGGGATGGAAAAAGATATTCCATGCAAATGGAAATCAAAAGAAAGCTGGAGTAGCAATCCTCATATCAGACAAAATAGCCTTTAAAACAAAAACTATTGCAAGAGACAAAGAAGGATATTACATAATGATCAAGGGATCAATCCAAGAAGAAGATACAACAATTGTAAATACTTATGCACCCAACATAGGAGTACCTCAATACATAAGACAAATACTAAAAGCCGTAAGAGGGGAAATTGACAGTAACACAATCATGGTAGGGGACTTTAACACCCCACTTTCACCAATGGACAGATCATCCAAAATGAAAATAAATAAGGAAACACAAGCTTAAAATGATACATTAAACAGGATGGACTTAATTGATATTTGTAGGACATTCCACCCAAAAACTACAGAATACACTTTCTTCTCAAGTGCTCATGGAACATTCTCCAGGATAGATCATATCTTGGGTCACAAATCAAGCTTAGGTAAACTTAAGAAAATTGAAATCGCATCAAGTATCTTTTCTGACCACACGCTATGAGACTAGATATCAATTACAGGAAAAATCTGTAAAAAATACAAACACATGGAGGTTAAACAATACACTACTTAATACCCAAGAGATCAATGAAGAAATCAACGAGGAAATCAAAAAATACCTAGAAACAAATGACAATGAAAACACGACGACCCAAAACCTATGGGATGCAGCAAAAGCAGTTCTAAGAGGGAAGTTTATAGCAATACAGTCCTACCTTAACAAACAAGAAACATCTCAAATAAACAACCTAACCTTACACCTAAAGCAATTAGAGAAAGAAAAAACAAAAAAACCCAAAGTTAGCAGAAGGAAAGAAATCATAAAGATCAGATCAGAATAAATGAAAAAGAAACGAAGGAAACAATAGCATAGATCAATAAAACTAAAATCTGGTTCTTTGAGAAGATAAACAAAATTGATAAACCATTAGCCAGACTCATCAAGAAAAAAAGTGAGAAGACCCAAATCAATAGAATGAGAAATGAAAAAGGAGAAGTAACAACTGACACTGCAGAAATACAAAGGATCATTAGAGATTACTACAAGCAACTACATGCCAATAAAATGGACAATCTGGAAGAAATGGACAAATTCTTAGAAATGCACAACCTTCCAAGACTGAACCAGGAAGAAATAGAAAATATGAACAGACCAATCACAGGTACTAAAATTGAAATCGTGATTAAAAATCTTTCAACAAATAAAAGCCCAGGACCAGATGGCTTCACAGGTGAATTCTATCAAACATTTAGAGAAGAGCTAACACCTATCCTTCTCAAACTCTTCCAAAATATAGCAGAGGGAGGAACACTCCCAAACTCATTCTACAAGGCCACCATCACCCTGATATCAAAACCAGACAAAGACGTCACAAAGAAAGAAAACTAAAGGCGAACATCACTAATGAACACAGATGCAAAAATCCTCAACAAAATACTAGCAAACAGAATCCAACAGCACATTAAAAGGATCATACACCATGGTCAAGTGTTTATCCTAGGAATGCAAGGATTCTTCAACAAAAATCAATCAATGTGATACATCATATTAACAAATTGAAGGAGAAAAACCATATGATCATCTCAATAGATGCAGAGAAAGCTTTCGACAAAATTCAACACCCATTTATGATAAAAAACCCTCCAGGAAGTAGGCATACAGGGAACTTACCTCAACATAATAAAGGCCATATATGACAAACCCTCAGCCAACATCGTTCGCAATGGTGAAAAACTGAAACCATTTCCACTAAGATCAAGAACAAGACAAGGTTGCCCACTCTCACCACTATTATTCAACATAGTTCTGTAAGTTTTAGCCACAGCCATCAGAGAAGAAAAAGAAATAAAAGGAATCCAAATAGGAAAAGAAGAAGTAAAGCTGTTACTGTTTGCAGATGACGCGATACTATACATAGAGAATCCTAAAGATGCTACCAGAGAACTACTAGAGCTAATCAATGAATTTGGTAAAGTAGCAGGATACAAAATTAATGCACAGAAATCTCTTGCATTCCTATACACTAATAATGAAAAACCTGAAAGTGAAATTAAGAAAACACTCCCATTTACCACTGCAACAAAAAGAATAAAATATCTAGGAATAAACCTACCTAAGAAGACAAAAGACCTGTATGCAGAAAATTATAAGACACTGATGGAAGAAATTAAAGATGATACAAACAGATGGAGAGATATACCATGTTCTTGGATTGGAAGAATCAACTTTGTGAAAATGACTATACTATCTAAAACAATCTACAGATTCAATGCAATCCCTATCAAAGTACCACTGGCATTTTTCACAGAACTAGAACAAAAAATTTCACAGTTTGTATGGAAACACAAAAGACCCCGAATAGCCAAATCAATCTTGAGAAAGAAAAACAGAGCTGGAGGAATCAGGCTCCCTGACTTCAGACTATACTACAAAGCTACATTAATCAAGATAGTATGGTACTGGCACAAAAACAGAAATATAGATCAATGGAACAGGATAGAAAGCCCAGAGATAAACCCACGCACATATGGTCACCTTATCTTTGATAAAGGAGGCAAGAATATACAGTGGAGAAAAGATAGCCTCTTCAATAAGTGGTGCTGGGAAAACTGGACAGCTACATGTGAAAGAATGAAATTAGAACACTCCCTATCACCATACACAAAAATAAACTCCAAATGGATTAAAAACCTAAATGTAAGGCCAGACACTATCAAACTCTTAGAGGAAAACATAGGCAGAACACTCTATGACATAAATCACAGATTGATCCTTTTTTACCCACCTCCTAGAGAAATGGAAATAAAAACAAAAATAAACAAATGGGACCTAATGAAACTTAAAAGCCTTCACACAGCAAGGGAAACCATAAACAAGACGAAAAGACAACCCTCAGAATGGGAGAAAATATTTGCAAATGAAGCAACTGACAAAGGATTCATCTCCAAAAGTTACAAGCAGCTCATGCAGCTCAATATCAAAAAAACAAACAACCCAACCCAAAAATGGGCAGATGACCTAAATCGACATTTCTCCAAAGAAGATATACAGATTGCCAACAAATACATGAAAGAATGCTCACCATCATTAATCATTAGAGAGATGCAAATCAAAACTACAATGAGATATCATCTCACACCAGTCAGAATGGCCATCATCAAAATATCTACAAACAATAAATGCTGGAGAGAGTGTGGAGAAAAGGGAACACTCTTGCACTGTTGGTGTGAATGTAAATTGATACAGCCACTATGGAGAAAAGTATGGAGGTTCCTTAAAAAACTTTAAATAGAACTACCATATGACCCAGCAATCCCACTACTGGGCATATACCCTGAGAAAACCATAATTCAAAAAGAGTCATGTACCAAAATGTTCACTGCAGCTCTATTTACAATAGCCAGGACATGGAAGCAACCTAAGTGTCCATCAACAGAGGAATGGATAAAGAAGATGTGGCATATATATACAGTGGAATATTACTCAGCCATAAAAGAAACGAAATTGAGTCATTTGTAGTGAGGTGGATGGACCCAGAGTCTGTCATACAGATTGAAGTAAGTCAGAAAGAGAAAGACAAATACCATATGCTAACACATATATATGGAATCTAAAAAACAAAAAACAAATGGTCATTAAGAACCTAGGGGCGAGATGGGAATAAAGACACAGATCTACTAGAGAATGGACTTGAGGATACGCGGATGGGGAAGGGTAAGCTGGGACAAAGTGAGAGAGTGGCATGGACATATATACACTACTAAATGTAAAACAGATAGCTGGTGGGAGGCAGCCGCATAGCACAGGGAGATAAACTCAGTGCCTTGTGGCCACCTAGAGGGGTGGGATAGGGACAGTGGGAGGGAGGGAGACTCAAGAGGGAGGAGATATGGGGATATATGTCTATGTATTACTGATTCACTTTGTTATAAAGCAGAAACTAACACACCATTATAAAGCAATTATACTCCAATAAAGATGTTAAAAAAACCTAAAAACTCCACTAAAAAACTGTTAGAACTAATAAATGAATTCAGTAAAGCTACAGGATACAAGATCAACATACAGAAATCCGTGATATTTCTATACACTAATAATGAACTATCAGAAAGAGAAATTAAGGAAACAATCCCATTTATAAGTGCATCAAAAAGAATAAAATACCTAGAAATAACTTTAACCAAGGAGATGAAAGACCTGTACAATGAACACTGTAAGACACAGCAAAAAAAACTGAAGAAGACACACAAAAAAATGGAAAGATATTCTGTGTTCATGGATAGAAAGAACAGATATTGTTACAATGTCCATATTACCCAAAGCAATCTACAGATTCAATACAATCCCTATCAAAATTCCAACGGCACATTTCAGTGAACAAAAACAAACAAATCTAAAATTTGTTCGGAACCACAAAAGATCCCAAATAGCCAAAACAACACTGAGAAAGAACAAAGCTGGAAACATCATGCTCCTTGATTTCAAACTATACTACAAAGCTTTAATAATCAAAATGGTATAGTACCAGGACAAAAACAGACACACAGATCAACAGAACAGAATTGAGAGCCCAGAAATAAACCCACACATATATGTAAATGAATTTCTGACAAGGGAGCAAAGAACATACAGTGGAGGAAGGATAGTCTCTTCAGTAAATAGTATTGGGAAAACTGAACAGCCACATGCAAGAGAATGAAACTAGACCACTGTCTTACACTAGAAACAAAAATTAACTCAAAATGGATTAAAGACTTGAATGTAAGACATGAAACTATAAAATTCCTAGAAGAAAACAAAAGCAGTAATTTCACTGATATCAGTTTTAGCAATGTTTTGTGTGTTCTGACTTCAAAGGCAAGGGAAACAAAAGCAAAAATAAACAAACAGGATATCAAACTAAAAAAGCTTCTGCTTTTAGGAAACCATCATCAAAACAAAAAGGCAACTTACTGAATGGGAAAAGGTATTTGCAAATCACATATCCAAAAAGGGGTTAATATCCAAAATATATAAAGAACTCACACAACTCAAGAATAAAAAAACAAAACAAAAAAAGCCTGATTAAAAAATGGGCAGAAGATCTGAGTACATTTTTCCAAAGAAGACATACAGATGGCCAACAGGCACATGAAAAGATGTTCAACATAACTAATTATGAGGAAAATGCCAATCAAACCCACAATGAGATATTATTTCACATTTGTTAGAATGGTTATCATTGAAAAGACAAGAAACAAAAAAAATTAAAAAAAAGAAAAGACAAGAAATAACAAATGTTGGACAAGATGTGGAGAAAAGGGAACCCTTGTATAATGTTGGTGGGACTGTAAATTGGTGCGGCCACCATGGAAAACATTATGGAGATGTCTCAAAAAATAATAATAATAATAATAGAACTACCATATCATCCAGTTATTCCACTTCTGGGTATTTATCTGATGAACACAAAAACACTAATTGAAAAGATATATATACACAGCTATGTTTACTGCAGTAATATTTACAATAGCCAACATATGGAAACAACTGTCCACTGATGAATGTATATGTGTGTGTATACACACACACACACACACAAACACAATGGACTATTAACTCACCATAAAAAAGAATAGAATCCTGCCATTTGTGACAACATGGATAGACCATAAAGGTATTATACCAAGTGAAATAAGTCAGATGGAAAAATAAAAATACTATATGATTTCACTCATATATGGAATCTAAAAAAAACGAAACAAATGAACAAACAAAATAAAACAAAAACAAACTCAAAAATATAGAGAACAGATTAGTGGTTACCAGAGGGGAAGAGGATTAAGGGGTGGGCAAAGTGGGCGAAGGAAGTCAACAGTATTGTGACGGATGGGAACTAGACTTGCGGTGGTGACCACTTTGTAGTATATACAGATGTCAAATTATAATGCTGTACACCTGAAACTTACATAATTTTTAAAAAGCTAATTTTTTTCTATCATAAAATTTAAAGATGTATAGTATAATAGGTAATATCAAACTCTACTTCAGATCTGAAGCCAAAAAAGACAGAGAGAATTAGAAGGAAATCTGTACAGTAGGATTCGGTTTCCTAGTCAGACAGCTAGTCCATGAAAACCCAGACCATGCAGTCCCATAGGAGATAAGAGAAGAGAGGGTCAACATTCCTGCAACATAAAACCCTGTAGTTGCCTTTTACAAAAGAATACAAAACACATCCTTTTCCAGACGACAAGATCTTTTAACAGACTTTTGGAATGCAAAACTGACAACAGAACTACAAGTTGCATTTATAATAGGATTCAAATTTTATTTGCACATGTTTAATAAACATATATATGTGAAATAAAATCTAAGTCAATAATTAAAGTTCAACTCTCTAAATTAGGAACTACTATATTTATATATTATTTCTATGCTGCTTATAGTGCAACTTACATATTCACTGATGCTATCATTCCACAAGCTGCATTTGTAAGGAAAGGAGTATATAAGAAACAATGTATACTTTGTCTTATTCTATATAGAAGAAAAAGATTATCAAACTACAGGATTCTCTTCTCTCCTTATATTAACTTCTTCATTGAATCTGGAAACCAACAACCTCTTTTAACTTCAGGACCATAGTTGAATTAAGAACTGGCAATCTACCTGAAATATTTAGTTCTGAGGTTTAACACTGTGAATGCAGCCAGTCCCCAAAGGCAAATGCTGAAAAACAGTCTAAGGATATTGCTGCAAAAACAATTTCTCAAGTCAAGGAGAGAACTGACATTAGGAAAATACTTTTTATTGCTTCTCCAATGCCTTAAATCTTCTTTCACACAAACTCCCACAATTACTCCTACTTCATACCCAAATAAAATCTATAAAAACTGTTTCACACCTGGGAAGAAGGCAGTTTCTCAGCATTTGAAATATTCAACTCATTATTTCAAAATATTTAAGAAGTATACCATGGCATCTTCCCGTGTAATAACAAAAGTAAATCAATCTCTTATGAAAATTATGGGTGGGGGAGAATCCTAAGTTTAAACAATGCAAAGTGCTCCTGTCATATAAAGGATTTAGGAGGAAAGAGTTTTCCTGCTCCTCCATCATCAAGGGAACCAAAGAAGATTAGGGAGGGAGAGATAGGGGATTATGAGGAAAACTTTTCTCTAAAAGATAAGAAACGAAATAGTCTACGTAATGTGGGTGAACTTATAAATATACTGGAAAGCTAAAATCTTTCATTAATTTTTAAATGTAATATTTCTACCATTATTTTATTCAACAGCACATGATACTTACTATGCCCCAGGCATTATTTTAAACACTTTTCAATTATTAGTTCATTAACCCTCCGAGGTAGGTACTATCGATATCCCAATTTTACAGATGAGAACACTAAGGATAGAGAAATAAAGTAATTTTCCCAAGACCGCACCGCTATTAAGCGTCAGAGATGAGATTCAATCCCAGGCCGTCTGGGTTCACAATCCACGCTCTTAACCACAATGCAATGCTGACTCTCTAAAAAGCAATATGCTCATGAAAGCCCAGTGTCTTATAGTTAAACAGTTAATAAAATCTGCTAAACAAATTAAAAGTGAAAAAAATAGAGACAGCAAAAAGTAGAAAACCTATTATTCATAGTTCAAACACATTACTATGAGTATAATTTCCCATCAGTCTTCTTTCCTTGTTCACATAGAGTTTTTGTTTTCCCTTTAGTTATCATTCAGCAGACATAATTTTCTAGAAAATGAAAAACTAAAATATTACTCTCTCAACACTTTTAAAATAACAGTTAAAATTAAACACATTGTGTATCAAACACTTACATGCTTGCTATTATTCTTCTTTCACCTCACAACCCCATAAAGTAGGTGTAAGTATTATCCCCATTTTACAAATGAGGAAACTGAAGCACAGTTAAGAAACAACTTAAGGGCCCATGGCTAGTAAGCAGTTGAGCAAGGATTCAAATTCAGGCTGCTTGACTCCTGAACCAGAATTCTTTTCTACTCATGGAGGATAGGATTATGAGCTACTTGATACATAAGGATCATGTTTTTAAAGAGTAGTATTGTTTGTTTGGCTTAGCCTAAAATGAGTATGTTAGCATACAAATTTATTTTATTTTGCCCTAATTCTTACTTACACAACTGAAGTTCTCAGTATCTTAAGGTTTCTTGAGCAAGCTAAATAACTCTTCAGGTCTTACTTTACAAGGGTAAAGTATTTTACATAATTCCTTCATTCAACAACCATTTGAGTATCCATTACATGCTAGGAACTGCGCTAATAAGACAGTCTTTGCACTCAAGGCAGAGTCTCTTTTCACTCAGCATATTAATATGCTAAAGTTTCTCCCAATTAATAAATACAACACACTGTACATACAAATGGTTAATAGCTTTGCCAACCATTCAGTGGCAGAATTGAGAATGGAATCCCGTGATTTTTTGCCCCCTATGCTATAAAGTAGATAAACCCCTCATTTTTCTTAAGTTCCTAGAGAGTGATTGATAAATAATTACTCAATAGGTACAATCTGCCTTTCTCATGCTATACCACCTTTTATCAGCTGGCAATGAAAGCCTATCCATTTTTAGTGCAAAGGAGTTGAAATTAAAATATTTTACTAAAACCTTGGTTTACTAGGTTAGACATTTAAATTACTTGTAAAGTTCCATAATCGCATCGGGGTGTGACTTTAGTAACCAAGTGACAAATGTGAATGTCTAAAACTATCCATGAAAGAAGCAGTCAAAAATGTTGCATGTTCGCAGAAGATGAAGGCCAATTCTGCTTGATTTTACACTGAAACATTTTATTTTAAGCAGTCTTAAGATGAATCCAACTGACTGTGAAAAGATGGCAGAGAGATAAAAGTTAAAAAGTCAAGTGTAGGGCTTCCCTGGTGGCGCAGTGGTTGATAGAGTCCACCTGCCGATGCAGGGGACACGGGTTCGTACCCTGGTCCGGGAAGATCCCACATGCCATAGAGCGGCTGGGCCCGTGAGCCATGGCCGCTGAGCCTGCTTGTCCGGAGCCTGTGCTCCGCAACGGGAGAGTCCACAACAGTGAGAGGCCCGCGTACCACAAAAAAAAAAAAAAAAAAGTCAAGTGTAGCAGAAACCCTCCTAACCAGTTCACTGAGTGGTTTAATTGATAGCAATAACTAAAGGCACAATTACCCACCTAAGAGCTTAATGAAACCTTGACAAGTTCTTTGATACATATTTACATTAGTGTTTATATGTAGCTGGCACAGGCTTGAGTTCATTATTTCTTATGCCTATGTCCTCTAAGAAGCTTCTCTAGTAATGTTATTTGAACCATTATCTGGTAGTTGCCTTTCACTGCTACTTTCTTTTTCAGTCTGTAATTTGTCTCATCCTAGATTGTAAATTTACGGCACAATGTTAACTCCCAAAATGGCTCAGTGCCTTGCCAATAACAGGTATTAAAAAAGTGCTTATTAATAATAGATATGAAATCCACCCTATAGCCACACCCCAATCCTTATCATTTTGCAGAACTGCTTCTCCTCATCTCTCTGACTAGGATGCCCTGGGGTCAGTCCTTGAACCTCTTTTCTAGCTACGTTCACTCCTCAGGTGATCTTATCTATACTGACAACTTCTAAATGTATTCAACCTGGACCATTCTCCTCTGAACTACAGATTCATTTGTTCAACTGCTGACTTGACATCTCGAGTACACGTCTCTTAGACATCTCAAAAACGTAGCCAGTCTGGAACAGAACTCTTGAACTCTACCCAGAAACCTGCTCTGCTCACAGTCTTCCCATCTCTGAAAATGGCAACTCCATCCTTCCAGTTGCTTAAGCCAAAAGCCTTGAAGTCATCCTTGACTCTTCTCTTTTCACATTCCACATCCAATCCATCAGCAAACCTTGTTGGATCAAAACATACCCAGTTAGAGTCAGAGATATATTTTACACACCGAAAAAAATATAGATGTGTGGATACACAGATTAGTATGCATACATATATTTCCTAGTTCTGTCCACTGACAGCATCTAGCAGCAGTAGCAACAAGCACACCTAACATCCAGATCTTGACCTCAAAATACAATTCTCCAATAAAAGGAATCAGAATTTCTTGAAGAAATGAGTCTAGGGCAGAGGCAGGAAAAATACAAGATGAGCCTGAAACATCTAGTAGTGCCAGAAAATAAAGAAGTGTAACATGTACATACAAAGGATAGGAGCACATCAAAAAGACACAGAAGTCAACCTAAAAGAGCTCCCAATGGGCAAAGCTGGAATAATTCAGGCAACAAAATAAATAATGATACCAAGTGAATTATAACCCTAAGAATAAAGTAAGTATCCATAAATTAGAACTGATATAAATGATTAGATAGATAAGGAACAAACTTTCCTTACAAAAGAATTCCAATTAATAAATGTAGTAAGAATGAGGGAAAATAAACAGTACATGCAGGCAAGATTACTGATGAATGCTAAAATTAGTGAGCAGAGGGGCTTCCCTGGTGGCTCAGTGGTTAAAAGTCTGCCTGCCAATGCAGGGGACACTGGTTCGAGCCCTGGTCCAGGAAGATCCCACATGCCGCGGAGCAACTAAGCCCATGTGCCACAACTACTGGGTCTGTGCTATAGAGCCTGCGAGCCACAATTACTGAAGCCTGCACGCCTAGAGCCCGTGCTCTGCAACAAAAGAAGCCACCGCAATGAGAAGCCCACGCGCCGCAATGAAGAGTAGCCCCCGCTCACCGCAACTAGAGAAAGCCTGCGCGCAGCAATGAAGACTCAATGCAGCCAAAAATAAATAAATAAATAAATTTTTTAAAATAAATAAAATCAGTGAGCAGAAACAGGATACTGGCAAAGGCTCAAAGTATCTCTCCCAAAATATTTACCAATTACTGTGGTGGTTGTAATATATGTCCAGAAATTCTTTGATACATCTGCCTCCAGGAAGTGGAGTTTAATTCCCCTCCCCTTGAGTGTGGGCTGAATTTAATGACTTGCTTCTAATGGTCAGAGTATGGAAGGTGAAAAATAATGGAGAAATCTGGCAGAAACCACCTTAACAAAGTGATCACCAGTGACGTCATGTTGATAATATGGATCTCCTCTATGGCATGATAAGAAGGGCACTTCACTCTGTGATACTCTTCCTCAAACCTCAGTAACTAATCATGAGAAGATCTCAGAAAACCCAAATTGAGGAACATCCTACAAGATACTTGACCAGTACTCTTTAAAAATAAGTATCAAGGTGGGCTTCCCTGGTGGCGCAGTGGTTGGGAGTCCGCCTGCCGATGCGGGGGACGCAGGTTCGTGCCCCGGTCCGGGAGGATCCCACGTGCTGCGGAGCGGCTGGGCCCATGGGGCCGTGGCTGCTGGGTCTGCGCGTCCGGAGCCTGTGCTCCGCAGCGGGAGAGGGCACGGCGGTGAGGGGCCCGCGTGCCGCAAAAAAAAAAAAAAAAAAGTATCAAGGTCATAAAAGGTAAGGAAAGACCAAGAAACTGTCATGCATTAGAAGAGATAAGGAAGACTTGACAACTAAAAGCAATGTAGTATCCTGGTTTGGATAATGGAATGGAAAAGGAATATTAGTGGGAAAACTGATGAAATACAAATAAAGTCTGCAGTTTGTCTGAAGCATTGTACCAATGTTAATTTCTTAGCTTGACAAATGTACCATGGTTATGTAAGATGTTAACATTAGGGAGAAAAGGATGAAGGGTATACAGCAGTGATTCTTAATAGGAGCAATTTTGCCCCACGGGGGCATTTGGCAATGTCTAAAGACATTTTTGATTGTTACAACAGGGATGTGGTACTGGCATCTATAGATAGAGACCAGGGATGCTGCTTAACATCCTGTATAGCACTGGGCAATCCCCACAACAAAGGTTTAGCCGGTCCAAAATGTCAGTAAGGCTGAGGCTGAGAAACACTGGCATAAAGAAACTCTATGCATTATCTGTGCAACTCCTTCGTAAATCTAAAATTATTTCAAAATAAAAAGTTAAAAATATATCCAAATCCAATCATTTCTCATCAATTTCCTAGTCTAAGACACCACTACCCTCAACTAGATTTTTAAAGTCTAAGACACCACTACCCTCAACTAGATTTTTAAAGAGAGCCTCCTAACTGATCTTCTAGTTTTTACTCTTCACCTCTTTAGACTACTTTCAACACAGTAGCCAGAGTGAAGTTTTTAAAGCATTAACCTGATCATGTCACTCTGCTCAAAAACCTGTAATGGTTTCCATCTCAAAAAATAAACACCCAAGTCCTTCCAATGTTCTACAGGCTCTATGTAATCTGGACCCAGTTATCTCTCCACTTTGTTTCTCCACAAAGTAGAAACCACTTTCTACTCTACTATTCACTCCAGTCCAGGCACACTGACCTCCTAGTGTTTTGGGAATACACCAAGCACACCTCTGCTTCAGGGCCAATGCAAACTGTTTCTTAGACCTAGTGTGCTCCTGATTACCTCCATCCTTCAAGCCTTTGCTCATTCCTCACCAAGTCCTTCCCAGACATCCTTTTTAAAAGTGCACACACCCCTTGGCATACCTATCCCTCTTGCCTGCTTAATTTTCCTCCACAGCACCTATCACCTTCTAATACTGTATAACAAGTTACTTATTTTGTTTAATGTCTGTCTCACCCGCTCTAGAATGTAAGATCCACGAGGGCAGGGATTTTTGTCTGTTTGGTTCACTACTATAACCTCTGCACCTAGAACAATGCCTAGCATGCACATAATGCTCAACAAACATTTGTTAAATGAATGATACACTTTTGAAGTCCTAAATTTAATATCCCAGTGTCGTTCTACCACTTTTCATCATTACTGCATTTTCTTTCTTATCTCCTTACTTGAGAACACTATGGTTTGGAGAAGAAAGAATGGGTATTGGATCCTGGTTGTATCACTTGATAGTGTGTGTCTCTCTGGATATGTAACTTAACCTTTCTAATCCTCAGTTTCTTCATCTGAAGGAGAATGACAAAGGGATGGATGTAAGATTAATAACACTCATGTTAGGATTAGAAATAAGGTATTAAAGTGTCTAGCATATAGTAGGTAATCCATAAGGAAAAGCTAATATTTTTGCTCCCTCTTCACTAGTTCTTCGGCTTCACACTGACCTCTAACTTTCACGCCCTTCATTTTCTCCCAGTTGAATCACCCCTTCTATGATTCCTGCTCATGAACCAACCTGGACTCCACAGTTCATTTCAGTCAGTCCTTAACATCATTAATTCCCTCAACCAACTGCCCTTTAGGTATTTCTACCAAGCAGGCATCTGCAAAGCAGTGGATAACAGCCTGGGCTCTGGAATTGAACCACCAGGGTTTGAACGCCAGCTGTTCATCTTACAATCAAGGAGAATAACAACAGTACCTACCTATGAGCTCTTGTGAGTATTAAATGGTTTCTTCAGCTGTACATACCCAGAGTGATCAGTGCTGGAGAAAAATCAACATGCAAATTGGTATCCCTACAAATCCAAGGTCTACAACCTCAAATGGGTCCTCAATGCTACCTAACAATCCTTTTTCATTATCTTAGTTGTGAGTCTGTCTGTCTGACTCTCTCCCCCACACCACTGCCTTGGAAGCTGTTATACACTTACACTCTCTTTTTAAAGAATCCCTATTCTACCATGTTCCCCATCATTCTAAGCAGGTACTCAAAAATGATATAAGACACATCAATTCGTTCTCCTTCCTGCCCCTATCATTTAGAAACTTATTTACAGTGCCTCCAACTTCACCTCCTTCGTTTCTGCTCAATGAAAAAGGAATATCGGGCTCCCCTGGTGGCGCAGTGGTTGAGAGTCCGCCTGCCGATGCAGGGGACACGGGTTCGTGCCCCGGTCTGGGAAGATCCCACATGCCGCGGAGCGGCTGGGCCCGTGAGCCATGGCCGCTGAGCCTGCGCGTCCGGAGCCTGTGCTCCGCAATGGGAGAGGCCACAACAGTGAGAGGCCCATGTACCGCCAAAAAAAAAAAAAAAGGAAAATCATCTCCTACGCAAGGCCAACTTCTCTACCTATGCCTTGGATCCCATCCCCTCCTACTGTCTCCAAATCCTTGGCTCCATCAATCACCTCTGTCCCCCATCTCTCCACCTCCCCAACACTGCTTCAATTTCTCCCCTCCACTGGTGCTTTCCAATCCCACATAAACATGCCCAAGATCCTCTTAATTTAAAAAAGGGGTAGAAGGAGTAAACTTCTCTAAATCCCCTGCATCTCCCTTCACCTATACTATTTGTTCAGTCCTTTGTTGAAAACACTGTATCCCTCTCAATTAGCTACCTTCCTAGCCGTCATTGACTCTTCAACCCCCTTACCCCCAAAGCACTACAATGTAGCTACCTGCTCTAGCTGAAGTTACAAATGACTTAATCACCAAGTTTCAGGGACTTTTTTCAGTTATCTTACTTGGCCTTTTCATGGCAGGATACAGTACTGTCCACTCCTAGTCCTTGAAATATTCTTCTCCCTCAGCTTCTGTGACAATTCTCGCATAGTTCTTTTTTTCAGCTTTGGTCTGTCTGGCACAGATGTTTGGCTTCTCTTAGTTGTCTGCCCCATTCAGTAGCTCACAACAGAAATATGGGAATCATGCTAAATCTTCAATCTTGCTCAACTCTGTAATCTGATTATTTACCCTGTCCTGTTGATAATACTTCCTAAACCTCTTATACATCCACCCCTCTTCTACATCTCTCATCATTTCTCATCAGGAATATGGCTTCCTAACTGGTCTTGCTTCCAGTTTTGCCCTTCTCTAATCCAGCATTCACCTCACTGCCTAGAACACAAATATGATTCTATCACAGCATAATTTTTCCCCCCACTAAATCCTCACAGCCTTCAGGACAAAGTTAAAGCTCCTTAGTTTGGTTCATAAGGCATTCAGTGATTTGGCTTCTTATCACTTCATCAGCTCCTGTTCTAAAACTCTGCTGTCCACTTGTGCCTACTGAGTACTTGAACATGGCTAGACACAACTGAGATGTGGTATTAGTATAAAATACATACCAGATTCTGAAGACTTCGTATGAAAAAGAGAATGTCAAACATCTCAATAATGCTTTTTTATAGTGATTACAGATTGAAATAAAATTTTAGATATATCAGCTTAAATAAAATATATTACTAAAATTAATTTCACCTTTTCCTTTTTTAACATGGTTAATAGAAAGTTTTAAAATACATATGTGAATTACATTTGTGACTTGTATTATTATATTTTTACAGAACAGCACTGGTCTAGAATGTCCTTTCCCTTTTTCTGAACCTAGTTAACTGCTATCTATTTTTGAAGATTAGCTCAGGTAACCCACTAAGATGCATTTTGGGACATGCCCCTCCCAAGACCCCAAGTCTTAGTCAACTACCCCTCCTGCTCTGTGCTTCCATCCAAAGGAATCTGCTTACACCTGTTATATATCACTCCACATTATAATTATTGGTTATCAGCTATCTTCTCCTCCTAAACTATATGCTCCTTGCAAAAAGGCATATCATTGTACATATACTCAGGGCTTACCACCATGTTTACCACTTAAAAGGCACTCAAAATATTTGCTGAACAAATGTGAACTATCTATTCCTGGCCTGAAAGTTACTAGAATTTCTCCAAGGAAAACAAACCAGCAAAGAAGGAGTCTAGACTTTCCCAAGAGCTCCAGTAATGAAAGGATCAGAACGAAGGTAGGGAGTAGGAATTAAAGTAAAGAGAAGAGCAATAAGAAAATAAGGCTCATCACACACAACTACCTCTTAACAGTGAAAACAGGAATTTGCAGCAGTGAAATGGAGCCTTGAACTCAACTTGGCATGCCAGGGGCCACAGTTTGGTTCCTAAATTACTCAAATAATCCATCCAACAAAAGAGTATGATTTGGCAGGTTTCAACACAAACAGCTAGAGCCCAGCACCTGTTCCACTTAAACAGAGCATCATTACAGTTAAAAACAACAACAAATCTCTCTTATGAAGCAAACACTAATCTCATGGTGCTTCACCACGGAACAATTTAGAAGAGTTATTATGTGCCAAAGCATGAATTTATGGATGATGCTTATTTGGCAAATATGGTTGGCACTGCTAGATGTTGAAAAACGTGTATGCAAATAAGCAAATAAAATTTTTAAGCTCTCAGACTTAAATATTTACATTATCATAAATGTACAAAGATAAATGTTTATATGAGAACACATACAACACATTCCAGGAACACATTTTTTAATGTGATTGTCAGGAACGGTTATGAAGTGGCATTATTTCTTTATGGGCCTCAGGATAGACTCTTAAAAATGACTTCTGACAGAATGTTAATGGGGTACAAAAATTATGGAAGAAGTTTTTCTGTACTATCTCTGGGTAAAATGAATAGTCACAGTATCATAATAGTTCAAAGCAATCTTATCTTTTCCTTTCACCAAAATACTTTTCTTCCCATCCTGGAACCCAGCCAAACATAAATGTCAAACCATAAATGCGCGGGGGCGGGGAAAGGATGAAGAAGAGGACCACACATCAAAAAGGCTTAAAGAAAATAATGACATTTTTTTCCCCACATAATATAGTCATGTTAGAGTCTCCAAAAATAAAGACATGATAAAATATTTCCCCTCTTCCCCTCTGACAGTTTTGGAAAGATGTTTGTTTTTTTCACATAGTTTGTGAGTTGGTCATAGCCAAAACTCACTAGCAATGGTATGAATTCTGCTTCCATTGTTAACTGTTAATCTCTGGGTCGAGGCTACAACTCCCATCTCTGAAGTCAAGTAAATGTACCATACTTGCCATTACAGTTTACTAAACGCGTCACCGAAGAGAAGTGCCAGGCACTTCAGAAAGTAATTAGGGTAGTCAGTGTACTGAGCTATCTAGAAATGTTCTGAGATTATAGAGAAGCCATCATGAAGCAAGTATTCAAGATTGCTCATGGAAAGTTTTACCCCTGTGGATAATTCACGGTTTTCACTTCTACACTGCAGAGAGCAATATGTGTTCTCCGACTATACACATTACCACATCATTTCGTTTATCAGGGGAAAAAAAAGAAAAGAAAAAAAGGCGTTGTGGCTGAACAAAAATCAAGAGGTAGGCCCCAAAACAGAATCCTCAAGGCAATCCCAATTCAGGTGAAAAGCTGTGGACATACATAATACAATGACCTAAATATAACCTTTCATGTAAATCTCCAAGTATTTAATTCAACGTATAATCTTACCACATTTAACAGAGGCAAAAGAAAATGTATTAGGTTTTCTATAACAAGGCCAATAAAGATGAAATCAGTTTTCCTTTAACTCGTCACTATCCCCTCAACCCCAACCTTGCAATAACTCCATTCCACAGCTCTCAAATTCCTAAACGGGGATCTTAAAAAACACAACGTATTGCAAAAAAGTTAACATTTAAAGGTGGGAGGGCTCCTCTTTCCTGTTGCTCTCAGCAGTCTTTAATTCAGTCAAAGGACGAAAAAATGAAATCAAGCTCTCAGACGTATGGTGCAGGCAACAGGGAGGGGGTAGAGAAGGGGCTCAGACGGCAAGTCCTCAACGCGGGAGGTGAGAAAAGTTGCAAGAAAGGACGAGTCAAAGGGTGAAGGAGAAACAAAACTGACCCAACGAACCACTCAAAATCCCCCCAAAACCGAGGAAACCCGCACGTTAGGGGGCTCACAAACCGTAGAGCCAAGTGAGCAGGCAAAGAGTCACCGGGTTTCACCCTGGCGCTGCTGGCCAGGCTGCGCCGGATCCTCCCGGGTTTGGAGGTGGATGTCCGTGCAGACTTAGCAGGAGCGAAAGGAGTCCTTCCTGCCCCAGCCTCACCGCGTCCGGCTCCTCCAAGATTCACTTTCCCCAGCAGCCTTCCAGCCGCGCCCGGGGGCGTCCCTCGCCGCCAGGTCCCAACTTTCCCTCCTCTGGGGGGCGCCGAGCTGCCGGGGCCGCCGCCGCCACAGCCACCGAGAGAAGGGGCGGGAGCGGGGGCGCTTGGGGGCGCGCGGCGCCAGCGGGCTCCGGGGGCGGCAGGGCGCGGGGGTGGCCGTGGCCGGAGAGCCCGCGCCGGGCCGGACGCACCGGCCGCCAAAGCCCCCGCGGCGGCGCCACCCAGACCCCACGCCGCCCCGCCCGGATTCCCCCAGGTCAGCTCCCTCACCCCGTGGCGACCCAGGTCCCACAAGCCGGCGCGAGAGGAGAAGGGAAAGGAGGCGACGTGGGCAACCTTGCCCCAGTTACCTGAGGGGCTCACACGCCGCCGCGGTGACTACCTTCGCCGGCCGTCCAGTACTCTTCCTGGTGACCGCGGCCGCCACCGCCGAGCAACTGACACTGACTAACAACAACTAACTAACTACTAGCCGCCGCCGAGTCCACCGCGCGCTCCCGGCCGCCCGTAGACCGCCCGGCCCACCAGCCTGCCCGCCTCCTCCCAGCCCGGCGCGCCGCCCCTCCGCGCGCGCACTCGCTGCCGCGCTCCTTGAGCGAACACGCGCGCGCGCGCGCACGAGGCCACGGCCCTCTCCCAGTCTCGCCTCAGCCCCGAGGGAGGAGTCACCATGAGGCCCCTCCTCTCGCGTTCCTACCTCCAGAGGAAGAGAACTAGAGAGCGTCTGATTGGCTGAGGGAGGCGTGGCCAAAGGAAGAGGGCGGGACGACCAGGACCTTGGGCCGGCGTGAAGGGAAATTTCAGTTCAATTACGTACCAGGGGAAAAAAGGGAACGAAGTATTGGTCCATTTGGTGCCTAAGCCCCTTAGGTCTGCCTACAGTCGAATACAGGATATGTGTCTTCAAGGATTCCAGCACATAGTAATAACCAATTTAAGTCCCAATACTTTCTGCAGGCCTTAGCAATGTAAAAAACTACATCTCCCAGAAACCTCCGCGAAAATAAGTCTCACCTTGCGTAATCACGTAGTCCTTCGCCTCCTTTGAACAAAATAATCC
Source organism: Stenella coeruleoalba (assembly GCF_951394435.1). Lineage (NCBI taxonomy): Eukaryota > Metazoa > Chordata > Mammalia > Artiodactyla > Delphinidae > Stenella > Stenella coeruleoalba. The sequence goes on from NC_137147.1 coordinate 132,385,629, forward strand.
CTCCATTTTTCTGAAGGTATGGGGAATAATATTTCATTTTTCTCCTCACCAGAACAGCCTTAAGTGCTGCATTAGAGAAGTTACCTATGGGAAGGTGGTTAAGCGATTAGGTAAAGGGAAAGAAAAGACATCAAAATAAAGTACTGCGGAGGAATATTTGTCAAGCTGTGAGGCGACGCAGTGAGAAGAGTGAAGGCGATTGAGAGGGGCTCAGGGAATTGTCCCCTGTGCCAGGGACTTTCTTTAGGCCCCAGGCCCCTGCCTACCCCTGTCGTCAGCAGGTCAGTAAGCAAGGCGAGCTTGGGGGTGGCCACAGTGGATGTGCCCTTCACCCCTTGAAGATCATCCCTCTTTTGCTGTTATTGGTTTGTCTCGGTTTGAGGCCGACTGAATGGGGGCGCCTCACTTCCGGTTGGGGGAGGGGAGGAAGGCCATTCTGGGGGAGGGGGAACATAACTCACTTCCTGTGGGGGTAGGGTGATGGGTTGGGGTGTCCAACCCACTTCCTGTGCCGGCGAGGGCTTGAAAAGGTGATGCTTGGTGCCGTATGGATAGACGGTATCTTAAAGCTTTGGGATTGTGCCTTACGTGAAAAGTTAGGTTATTCCACGAAGTTGTGCTAATCACCAGCCTCCAGTCAGAATTTATGTGACTTTTGGTTCCACGTGTAAGAGGAAAATTTTCTCCCCAGCAGAATTTTCTTAATGAGTTATTCAAAGAATTCGAAACCCCTTGTTAAAACTCTTTACTCGTCTCTACAATACGACATGCTTTCTTGTGTGACTCATGAATTGCCCACCCCTTCTCCCTTACTCAAGTCCAACCTTGACTTAGTGAGGTTTAGGGGTGTTCTCTGCCTTGACATGCCACAGGAACTCTGTAGCTATTCTTAAGGAGGTCGTTTATTACGGACCTCCTTAAGGACTCAATATTTTACATAAATTTTGAAGCATTTTCACCTTATCGGAGTGAAAATATCATCCTGAAGTACTCAATTACTTGGTGTTATCTTAACTGATGTGATCGGGATCTTAAATCCTTAGACCTGTTGATTTTAGGCTACAGATTCTGCCCTGGGCCTGAAAACAACTTCCTCAGCTTTAAAAATTCTTATTGGTAACTTACATGTAACAACTGAAAGTTGCAGTGTAGTACATTTTCCCCCTTTGTGATTTAATTAAATTCAGCACCGATTAAAAAATGGTGTCTGCACTTTGTAGTTTTAAGGCATGGTGCAGGGATCATGAGATTCAGCTCAGATTTTAAGAAGGGGGAAAATTTGGCTCACAAAGGACTAAAGATGAATACCAGAATTTTCTGTTTTTCCTATATTCTCAATATTTTATAAGAAACTATACGTAAAGTGGTAATGAACAGTCAACAGTTTGATTTTTTGGTTTCTGTTTTCAGGTACCACAGTACTTGGTAAGTTGGGGTGGGCAGGGTACTGAAGGAATCAATCTATTTGGAGTTTACGAAATCTCAACAACTTTAGTAATTTTAGAATATCAAGTGAATTGTAGTGTCTTTCAAGAATTTTTAAAAGAATAAGGCCTGTGTATTTTTTCCTTTGGGGTTGTCACCTAATCTACTCTAAGAATTTGCAACTGTTTTAATTCTGGTTCTTTTCGAAAGCTAGTTTGTTTAGAGTTTATTAGAAAATGTGATTTAAACTAAAATATTTAAACAACTGTAACTTAAATGTTACAGTAAGGAAAAAATATATGTTTTAACTTTCTATAGACATTAAAAAAAAAAAAAACCTAAGACCCTAAAATCAGTGAGTTATCTTTTGAAGAACTATAGAATTTCTGCAGAAGTTGAAAAGGCAAGACACAATTATGTCTGTGTTGTTATTAATAGAAGGTTAGGGACATGTATACTGCCTCAAGCAACTATTAATTGATTAGAAAGTGTTCATTATCTTCTATATTAGTGTGATATAGAAGAATATATGATATGATCACCCTGACAAATTAAACTATTAAACTACAGTATTAAGAATTACTGGAGTGAGTAAAGATTGTGGAACTAAATGAAATAGATAGAGAAAAGATAGTTAAAATATTGATTGAGATACAGCAGTATTGCCTGTAGGAAATTATCTTTGTAAAGCAAAGGAGTTTTTAAAATTGGTCTTTATACTATTCCAGGGAAGAAATGCAGTATAATAGAAATAAGAAAACTTGTTGCAGCTGAGAGACTTGAGCAGCTTGAAGAACTGTCTGTTCAGAAGAAAGCAATTTTTAAAGCACATATTTGAAAAAAGATGTTTTGTGATAACAGGCAGTTATTCATTAGTTCCGTCAAAGAAGAAATATTAGAAAAGCTTGTGAAAAATAGAGGGAAGTTCATGGAACCTGCTTTTATTCTCTTTAAAAGTTTCTGTAGAGAGGCTTGCTGTCTTCCAAAGGCTTTTTTTTTTCCCTTAATGTTCTTTGTTGCAGTTTTCTTTGCATGTTCTAATAGAAACATACTATCAAAATTAGAAAAGTAAAGACTTTTGTAAGTGTACTCTGTTACTTCTTTAAGTAAATGAATTTGAGGTTTTCATTTCATTCCTTGTCATCAATAATAAAGAGATTGTCCATTTTTTTTCAGAATATTTAGATTAGATAACCATTTTCATTTCCAAAAAGCAGTCATTGGATATACGGCTCACAGCTCACAGCAGTTTGAAATATTAAAACAGTAGGTCAAAATTCTGGATTCCATCTCACTGAAATTTGATTACCCACGAAGTACTAGATGCTATCTATAATGCAAAAGGGTCTTTTCATTCTTTTGTCTACCTTCTTTTAAAAAATCATGCTGTTGTTTTACAACTACTGCTTTTTTGTATGTTTGTTGTTTTGGAGTTGCTTGTTTTTGCCATGGGGTTGAGTGTTAAAGAGAATATGCTAACAACATGAATGGTTTTTAAACCTACTGTTCTGCTGTCTTTATTTCAGGGCCTTCAAGAGTATTCAAACGAGAATACCCCTTATGTGACTTTTCATTATTTCAAGAAAAGTTTATTGAGTGCTTACTGTATACTAGTCTCTGTTTTAGGGACTTGGAATACATCAGTGAATACAGACAAATATCCGTGTTCTCTTGGAGTTTACTCTCTAGTTTCCAAATCAAAGCTGGAATTTTGCTCCCTGGATATTCCTAAATAAGCTCTATAGTGTGATCATTGTTCAAACTGATCAAGAAACAGCCCTAAGCTTGATCTCTCTTGGTCTTGATCTCTAAGCCATTCTAAACCCAGTTTTGAATATTTCAGTCTAATTTTTCTCCAGACCTTTAAAGCCCATCTGTTAAATATTCAGCCCTTTTCTTTGATGCATGCATCATGACCCTACCATTCTAGCCTCCTTTGTTCACAAATAAAAGTGAACAATGGGGAAAATATGGGATCAGACAGGCCTGGGTTCAAAAGTGATGTCTACATTTTACTAGCTGAGCTTCTTATTAGCTTGGTAACCTCTAACAATTTACTTGACCTCTCTGAGCCTCACTTGCCATAAACTTAAATGAGGTTATTTGGTGGATCAGGTATATTATATGTAAATCACCTGGCACAATTCCTGGTGTTCGCAGCTTAATGAATGCTATTATTTTTCCCCCAGTTTGCTTCTGTTATTCTAGCTATGGGGATTTGCCTACATGTCTGTTTTAAGCCTTACATATTCCCGGAAGTATCGGGATGCAGTGCTAGAATTATTCAAATTCATCCTTCCCCAGTCTCAGTGAGCTAAGCATGCTCACTTAGCTGTCAAGAGTTCATTTTTTGTTCCTTGTGGAAGGAGAAATCACTAATTTCCATGATTACTTTAGATAATAAGCATAATAGAAAAGTTTCAAGAAAAGGTTAAGGAATCACTAAAGTAATTTGAATTGTTAACGGAAGACTTTTTGAATCATTCTTCTAAACCTATTTAAATACTAAACCTAATATTCAAGTCTCTTCTGTCATTACCCATCTACATATTCCTAACTAGATTGGTCTCTGAAAAAAAAATTCTATACAGTATCCAGCCTTTTCTATCTTTGTTCATGCTATTCTCTGTGTGGAACACTTTCTCTTTTCCTGGGAATCCTTATCTATCAGAATGCCACCTTCTTTGTGGCCCTTTCTCAAGTACCACCTTCAGCTTCAAGGAGTATTGTCTGATGTCTGTCCTCTTCTCTGTCCATTCTCCCAACCATATGTGTGTCTGTTGACACTCCAGAGCATTTTGTACTTTTCTTATGGCATTTAATATACAGTGCTACTGCTGTTGTTGTATGTTTCTGTTGTTACTGTACTGTCATGTAGAGTTTATGAACTGTCATAAAAGTCTGCAGACTATAACATATTCCTATCTGTGTCTGCTGTCAAACCTAGCACAATACCATTCACATCGTAAGTATTCAGTAAATATTTGTGGAGTTGAATTGGCAGTTGGGGTAGATGAAACTGATGAATAACGTTTGTCCACTATAGCCAGTAGTAAACACAGTGACCTATGTACAGTAGACACTCAAAGATCTGCTGAATGAAAGGGTAAGTAATTCTCCCATTTGTGAGCATAGGGTATCAATATATTGAGCATACATTAAACACCTACTATATGATGAGATCTATGAGAACTGATCCCTGTCCTCAATTTAATTGGAAACAACTAAGTGGTAATTAATATGTACAGATTCTGAAGACTGAAGGTGTTTGAGTGAAGGTGGGGTAGGGAGTCAGTGTAGAGTTGTTTGCATTTTGAGAGATATCCCAGGCTGTCTGAACTCAGAAACAGAATAGAGTTAGGTATCAAGAGATACTTAACTTGCAGTTCCACTCCTAGTTACATACCCAAAAGAATTAGAAATGTGTTCACACAAAAACTTTTCCCCAAATGTTCCTAGCAGCATTATTCATAAGAGCCAAAAATGGAAACAGATCAAATTGTGCATGAATGAATAAACAAAATGTAGTATAGTCATACGGTGGAAAATATTCATCAATAAAAAGGAATACAGTATTGATACATGCTATAAAATGGATGAATCTTGAAAATACTACACTAAAGTGAAAGAAGCCAGACACAAAAGGCCACATACTGTATGATTCCATTTATATGCAATGTCTAGAATAGGAAAATCCATAGAGACAGAAAGTATATTAGTGTGCCAGGGAGTGGAGGGCAAGAATGGGGAGTGACTGCTAATGTGTATGGGATTTCTTTGAGGGGATGATGAAAATGTCCTGGAATTAGATAGTGGTGATGAGTCCACAACCTTGATACTAAAATACCTTGTATACCAATATACTAAAAACCACTAATTGTACACTGAAGGGGTGAATTTTATGGTATGTGAATTATACCGTTAAAAAAGAGAGGGGGAGATACATAAACTTGAAGAATTTGGATTTTGGATGGAGCTAGAAGGAAAGCAGGAGGTGATAATTCTTTCTCAGATCCTAGAGGGAAATGTAAGTGTCTAGGTACAGGACTAAAGGTATGTTGAGGTTCAGTTGAGGATGGATGTGAAGGTTTCTGCTATTTGTGTCTTATGAAGCAGGCAGTGAGGTGAATGATTAGAGTAGAAGGGTGTTGACAAAGAAGAACGACATTTTAGGAACTTGAAGGAAGCTTCAGATTTCTTTTTGATTGGGTCAAGGATGTGGTATGTGGTCAACTTAGTTTCAGTGTGAAGGTCAACTAAGTTCAGATGGTGAAAGTATCATAAGGGAGTCTGATAGCAATCACCAGTGAAGTTACTGGAGAAGATGGGAGAACAGAGACTAGACACAAATATTATAGTTTGATTCTTAAACTATCCCCATATAATGAAAATAGTTAGATCATAATGGGAAGGAACCAAGGGCAGTGATTTGGAGAAGTCAGTACGCGTGAAGGTATTCATTTGAAGAAGTACTTGAGTACCTTTTATGTGCCAGGCACTATTAAATAAAATCATAGTTACTTTCCTTATTGAATTATTTTCTTAGAATAAAGTCTTATGAGTGGGATTATTCATTCTAAGAGTGGGCATTTTATAGTTCTTGATACAATAGCTATATTATTTCTCTAAAAGGTTGTGCTAACTTCTGATGCCACCAGCAACATACAGCTGTGTTGTTTTAACCACAATTTCAGCAGCAAAAATTTTTGGCTAATTGGATAGGCATAAAATTATTCTTCTCTTTGGTTATTGCTTGTAATATGGTTAAGTGTTTCTGTACCATGGAATTGGCATCTGTTGGAGCATGAAGGTATCCAAAGCCTTTATATTTGCTACCTCATCTGGAATAGCTTCCTTAAAGGGTATGGATTTTTAAGAACCCTAGGAATCAAACCAGCCTCTAATTTGAATCAGCTCAAAAACTACTTTTATTCAGTGGTGTTCTCCTTATTTTCTAAATGATATTCACATTTAAACTACATTTAGCCATAATTCCAATTCCCATTCAACTAACTTAATTCTCATAATTTGGTGTTGTAGGTATTAACTAACTTCACTTTGCATATGAGAAGATAGAGGCTTAGAGAGGTTAGGTCATTTGCCCAAAGTCATTTAACCAGGAAGTGACAGAGACAGGATTTGAATGCAGCCGATTATCAGTCGCAAACTCCATGATCTCTCAGTATCACTACTAAAATTTCATGGAGACTAATGGAAACTGGAAGAGAAATCTGAAATGGAACTTGGACGATCAGGCGCTTACTTACATATGAACATAGTGAAGCAGTTAGCAGAGAAAGTTTTTTTATTTTATTTTTTTATTGGGGAGGCTATGGCACATAGACAAAGAGAGGAAGGACTCTCTTTAAGCCCAAATTTTCAAGGCCCTTTCTGTTTCTCCCTGATGAACAGGTACGTACTACTCCAAAATCTATGATAGGAGCAAAGTGGGAGGAAGGTAGTAGTAGGAAAGCAACTGCCTTTAAATATATACATTGACAGTCATCTGATGGTAGAAGGAACAGACGAAATGGCCCTCAGAGAGGCCCACAAAGTATTCAGTAACTTTTTTTTTTCAGTAACTTTTAAAATAACAAGTCTAACATGATAACAAGGTTAATGAGATATTTAAAGCACAGTACATATTAGTGAAGGAAGAGAGATTCTTTCATTTTTATTCAATATAGTATGCTCACTAGACAAATTTTAGATCAGGAATATAAAACAAGAGATGCCATGTTCTAATGCTGGCTTTTAGTCAGATAAAATACCCCAATATATAGATAAGACAATTAAGGCTCAAAATTACACACCAAATAAAGTCACACAGTGGGCCCTAGAACATAGGCCTCCTGCTTCCGAGTACATTTTGCTAAATTGAGCTAAGTGAAAACAACAATCCATGTGGTGGTTTTGTAATTTGTATTATAATTTTTTATAATTTAATGTTATTCTTAAAAGAGATCATTTCTCTGTGTGTTTTAAAACAACAATAATAAAGATCCACACACCAGATTACTAAATGTTTGGTGATAGGTTAGAATAAGAAGTGATACTGAAGATCAGGTTGAACCCTAATATATCAGATAGTCCATCTGTAAATTACACCTAAATAGTATTTATCTGTATCCCAGATTGCATTGAGGTGGGGTGGAAGACACAGATCTTTTGAAAACTATCATAGAAACATTACTCTTGAAAGATTTTGATGTGTACATATGTGTATTTGTATTTAAGCATTTGGAATTTTCAACAAAGCCCAGCCCTTTTCTTCCATCCCTACTCCTTTAAGTGAAACTAATACCCCTTGCTTCACAAGAAATATCAATAGTATCCAGATACTCCACTTTTTTCTTTCATAGCCTCAAATTTATATCTCCCTTCTCTTTCCATCTCCACACTTCCGTCATTCCTATACTTCATAGCTTTAATTAATGTTCTCTTGACACAAACCTTTCATTTTTATTGCCAGTGATTCCACAATTACTACAACTCTTTGAGAAAACAACATAGCTGTTGTGTCAGCAATAATAAAATGCTCATATCTTGAGCCAGTATTCCACTGATACGATTTTATTCTGAGAAAATGCTTCAAGTAAGGAAAATAGTGAAAGGGACAAAATGTTAATGGCACTGATATCTATTATGTTTTAAAAAATGGAAACCTTCTAGATATCCAACAATAGAATAATGGTTAAGCAAATTATTACCTATTCATTCAGTAGGCTATTAGACATTCATTTTTCACAATAGCTTCTTTTAAAATATATTGAAAGATGTTGTAAGTATCTTTATGCCAAAATGAAAAAGGAGAAAAATAAATCAATGAAAAAAGTAGAAAAACTGATCTGATTAGTATATTTCTGAAGCATTTGTATTTTCTGTATCATAATAATTGACATTTATTGAGCACACACCAGTGTCAGGCACAATACTAAAGCAATATTATAGAAGCAATATTGAGTAGTTAGTAAGAAAAATGCTCTTAAGTCAAGTCCTAGCTCCATCACTTACTAGTATGTGATCTTGAAAAGGAAATGGGAGATAGTAACTATATCTACATTAAGTTATTAAATCCATTTAAAGTGTCTGGTATGTAGTAAGCCCTCATTAAAGTGTTTTTGTTACTAGACATTTTACAGACATTTAATCTTCACATCCTCACAACACTTATGAGATGGTGTTATTTTCATTTACATAAGAGAAAATTGAAACTCAGAATGTTTAAATAGTTTGGTCAAATAACTTGCCAAAGTCACACAGCTAATAAGCAGTAGAGTTTTGATTGAGAACCCAAGCTATGACTTCCATTCCTGGCTCTGAGGGACTAGGTTGTTGCAGACTAATCCTTTTGCCGAGAACAACATGAAAGGGTGGATTTAAAAAAAGAAAAGAGAGGGCTTCCCTGGTGGCGCAGTGGTTGAGAGTCCACCTGCCGATGCAGGGGACATGGGTTCGTGCCCCGGTCTGGGAAGATCCCACATGCCGCGGAGCTAGGCCCGTGAGCCATGGCCGCTGAGCCTGCGCGTCCAGAGCACAGGCTCCGCAACGGGAGAGGCCACAACAGTGAGAGGCCCGCGTACCGCAAAAAAAAAAAAAAAAAAAAAAAAACAGGGAAAGCATCAGAGACCTACTGAGGCAGCCAGGACTTAAACCAAAATTATGCAGCCAAGGGAACTTCAAAAAAGCATGCTGATGTTCTAAGCTTCTCTTTTCCCCTTGAAGAATTTGCTGAATACATGGTGCAGAACAAGAATCTATGAAATTTAGCAGAGGATTTCTGCTAGAGGTAGAGAGCCAGTAGTCTCATGGGGCTTAGTACATAAAAATTGGAGTTTAGGTGTCCCCAGGTGGCCTGGACTGAGGGGCCAAGACCCTAGTAGGGAAGGGAAGCACCAAGAAATGATTTTGCTGCAGAGTCAGAGGCTAAGCAGAGCAGAAGCTAAGCAAGCTAAGCAGAAAATCCCTATAAAGCAGAGTGAATTTCTGTCCATCTCATGATGTTGACAAGCAAACATTAAAATTCAGGTCCCTCCAAGGAAGAAAGGACCTATAACCACCCCGGACTCTCAATTAGCATTCCCTAGAGGACTATACCCTCTATACACAATAGACTTGAATACAAGAATAACTAGAAATAAGGAAGAATATTTCATAATTGTAAAAGGGTCATTCTACCAGGGAAAATGTGAGAACTATAAATTTGTATATATCTAATTCCAGTAATATGGCTTCAAAAAAATATTTTTTCAAGTTCACATGGGACATTTAACAAAGTAGATCTTATGATAGACCATAAAGCAAGTCTCAACAAATTTCATCTAGGATATGTTATCTGACTACAGTTCAATTAAGTAAGAAATGGATTATAAAATAGTAGCTAGCAAACTCCCCCCAAAATACGTTTTGAATGACCCATTTGGTCAAAAAAGAAATCACAATTAAGACACATTTGCAACAGAATAGTAATGAAAATACAGTATATCAAAATATATGTGAATCAGCTAAAGCTATACTTGATGGGAAATTTATAACCTTAAATGCCTATACTGGAAGAGAAAAAAGTCCAAAACTAGTGATTTAAATATCATTCTCAAGAAATTAGGAAAAGAACTGCAAATTAAACCCAAAGTAAGTAGAAGAAAGGGAATTATAAAAAGTAGAAATTAATTAAATAGAAAACAAGTGCACAATAGGAAATATCTAGAGCCAAGAGTTCACTCTCTGAAAAGATCAGTAAAATATGTAGACCTCTAGCAATACTGATCAAGAAAAGAACATATTCAATATTAAACTCTTGATCTTTTCCCTAATTCTACATCTCCAGTCTTATTTCTATAAATCGAATCTTCATAAATATCTACTAATACCTCAATTAGAAGTCTTGGGATTGAGACACGGAACTGGGAAAAGAGAGGCAGAGGAGGCTGAGGCCGACCCGGGCGCCGAGACCAAGCAACAGACCGGCGGGGCTGGGCCATGCAGACCCGGCCCAGCGAGTCCCCCCCGCCCCGCGACCTGAGCAAGGTCCCCAAGAGCCTGCCTCAGACTGGCCTGGGAGCCAGAGGCACCAGAACAGATCCCGAATCAGGCTTTCCTCGACTTCCTATGAGGGCTGGCCCTTTGGAAGGTGCTGCCTTCAGCAGCAGGACCAGGCAGGCCACCATGACCGAGAACTCCACATCCACCCCTGCGACCAAGCCCAAGTGGACCAAGGACTCCAAGAAGTCCACAGACCACCCCAAGTATTCAGACATGATCGTGGCTGCCATCCAGGCAGAGAACTGTGCTGGCTCTTCATGCCAGTCCATCCAGAAATACAAGAGCCACTACAAGGTGGGTGAGAATGCCAACTCCCAGATCAAATTGTCCATCAAGCACTTGGTCACCACTGGGGTCCTCGAGCAGACCAAAAGGTGGGTGCCTCAGGGTCTTTCCGGCTGCCCAAGAGCAACGAGCCCAAGAGGTCAGTGGCCTTCAAGAAGACAAAGAAGGAAGTCAAGAAGGTGACCACGCCAATGAAGGCCGCCAAGCCCATGAAGGCTGCCTCCAAAGCCCCAAGCAAGAAGCCCAAAGCTACCCCAGTCAAGAAGGCCAAGAAGAAGCCGGCTGCCATGCCCAAGAAAACCAAAAAACCCAAGACTGTCAAAGCCAAGCCAGTCAAGGCATCCAAGCCTAAGAAGGCCAAACCAGTGAAGCCCAAAGCCAAGTCCAGTGCCAAGAGGGCCGGCAAGAAGTGACAATGAGGCTTTCCTTGTGGACACTCCTGTCTGTCTCCTATTTTCTGTAAATACTTTTCTCCTTTCTTCTCTCTTGATCCTCATCTGCAACCCTTTGCCCCTTTCCCTTCTGACTTTATAAACAGACAGAATTTGTATTCCTCAGAAATTAGGGAATAATTCATTTTTCCTTAACCAATTATGCAAGGACAGCAACAACAAATCTGGTCTCTGTAATGATGAGAATGTACTTATATTTTGTTTTGTTAATTTGTTACTAATCTGCTTATGCGTTTGGGAATTTGTGTGGGTTTGTGTGTTTTGTTTAGTTACATGGTTGGTTCACTCTGAAGGTAAAAGTTGGGGTCGGGGGGAGGGGGAGAATGGGCAAGGCAGCTTCTTGTGGCTAGATGACAGGGAGCCCAGGAATTGGACTGTTTGTAGGATTACCTATGAGGCCATCGAGTTTTCTTTAAGCTGAGCACTGCTTGTGAGAGTTTCAGAACCTTGACCCTGAGGAGAGGGGCGGCAGCAGCTGGACGGCAAAGGAGGGAGGTGGAAAAAAGCCCTCTCTAGGCTGACTTCCACCTCCCAGTGGTGAGCAGTGGGGCGTCCAAATCCAGTTTCCTTCTCACTTCTGTTAGTCTGCCCCAGTGGCCTCCCTATTGTCCTAGGGACGTGGAGGAGGTTGAAGTGACAGCCGGTCCGAGAAACTGTGGCTTCTCTCAATCAGCTGGAAACTAGCCACTGGTGGAGGGGGGTGGTCTCTGGCTTCCAAAAGTCTCCTGTTAAACATGAGTAGAAACTTTGGGGGAAGGGTGGAGAGTCAGTCAGCCAAGTGCCTCAGTGTGCCCTGTTGAAACTTGGGTTTTTCCACACAATTGGATTGTATCCTAGGAGGACCTTTTTCCTTTACCCCTGATTTTTTGTTCCTCCTGTACAAGAGGTGGGCTTTGCTTAGCAGTCTGGTGGCGCTCCAGCCCTGCCACCCACCACTTAAAAACCTCCCAACCTCTACTTCTGAATCTAAGTAGTTGTAGATGGGGGAGAAGGGGAGGGCGGGGAGTGGACAGTAAGACATACTGCAGTCGACTTTGAATTGCTAAGTAGTTTTACAGAGCTAGGTCTGTGTGTATGTGTATGTATATGTATATATACACATCTAGGGCTAGTACTTATGTTTCACACCCAGGAGCTGGGAGAAAAAACCTGTACAGTCGTCTCTCCCTTTTCTTTTTAATAAAATAGAAAAATGCGCAATTGCGCATCTCCCTCCCCCCCTTTTTATTTGTAAACAAGTTATTTGTGCCTAAAAGAATCTGCTGTCTTTGTAATTTTCAAACTTTAAAATAAAATTGAAAAAACAAGGGAAAAAAAAGTCTTGGGATTATTCTTGAGACCTCTCACTACTACACATACACACACATACACCATTCAGACCACTACAAAATTTTATTGATTCTACCTCTTAAATATATTGAATCCACCCTATATACTGTATCTTCATTGCTATACCCTATTCTAAGCCACTATCACGCTGTGGTGGACTGTTGCAGTAGCTTCCCAACGGTAGCTTCCTGGATTCATTCTTACTACCCATCAATCCATTCTTTACATAGAAGTAAGAATGATCCTTTAAAAAGCATAAATATCATATCATGCCGCTCTTAAGAATTCTTGAAAGGTTTGCTCTTACGCTTTGGTGAAAACTCAGATGTTTAAGATAACTCCATGTCTCCGCAGGGTATAGTCCCTGCTGCTGTCTCCTGACCACTTTACTCCAGCCCACTCTAGCCTTCTTTCACTTTTTCCAAAGCACCAAGTTCTTACTCAAGTCCTAGTTCTTCAGCATGGAATGTACTTAACATTCAACTCTCACTTTACTTCTTCAGAGAGGTCCTCTGTTTAAGTGACATCTCCTACTGTTTTTCTTATTGTTCTGTTCTTTTCCTTCATGGCAGTTTTCACAACTTAAAATTGTATTTATTGGTATGTTTGCTTAATCTTTCACCTCAAACCATAATTTTCCTGAAAGCAGAGACTGTTCACTGTTGTAGTCCTGGTGTCTTAACTAAGTGCCTGGTACATATTACGTGTTTGGTAAATATATGATGAATGAGAAAAGATAGCATGTCACCTTAGGTAAACTATATAGGTCAGGAACCGTTTCATAGGTGTGCCCTGTACCCTGGGAGCGTGGAGGGATTGTTTCTTCTGGTTTAATCCTTTATTTCTTCAAAATAACTCTCTGAGAAAGGCACCATGTAATCATTGTAATGCCTGGAGACAGTTTCTGATGATTAGCCTGTCTTCTCAGTGATGTATATTTTATGTGCTAAGCTAAACTGGCAATTGTGGGCAGATTTTATTTAAGCCCCCGCAAAGGAATATACCTGCCCGCATTTCTTAGATTGGAGCTCTTGGAAACTAGAGGCAGAGTGTTCTCAGTGGCAGTCCTGGCTAAACAACTTATCTTCTTTTCTAGAACTACTTTTTTTTTTTTTAAAACATTAGAGCCCTACAAAGGAAATTGTGGTCTAATTACATTTGCTTACTACTGAGATTGACAGTATTGTTTGTGTAAAGGTTGTTAGCTGTTTTAGTCATATAAATATGCCATAATGTTACCAAAGTACCTGACTTGCCTTTTAATCACAAGGCAAAAATGACCACATTTCACAATACTAATGTCTTCATATGTTTTATAAGATATACAGAGCTATTATGACTTGATATTACAAAGTATTCTACATTTTCTTAGAGAGCTTGTGTTTTCTTTCTTCATCTTAGACCTAATTTTTAATTAAATTTTTAATTGTTTTTAAGCTAATTTCAGTAAAATGAGATGCTTAATTGTATGTTTGGTATAAAATTATAAGTTCAACAATTTGAGACAGCTTTCAGGCCACTAGGATTTCTTGAAACTCATGAAAAAAATGTTTACTACCAATTTTAGATGTAAATTTCATTTCAAAAGAAAATGTTTTATATACCTGAAACTAACTCAATACTAAATCAACTATACTTCAATTTTTTTAGAAAAGAAAATGTTTTAGGGACTTATATTTCTTAATGTATAGTAAATGAGGTATTCTTATTTATTTCTAAAGTCTAGATACCATACTTAGAATTCTCCCATAAACTGAAAAAAGCATGCTGAATGTTTCTTATGCATATTATCAGGTTCAGGGCCATGATGGGAAAGGGAAATGAAACAAAAAGGGTGAGAATTCTCAATGACTGGTTTCTCACATCATCATATCATTATTATTGCTATTATTAATTCTGCCTTTAACAAAATTGTTAATTCTTAGTGAAATAATTTTTAAAGCTTCATCTACTTATTGATATCTGTGGATTTACCAGACATTCATAGCTATTCTCAGGTCAATGAAATTGGGAGTTTATAAATCATAAGAATTTGTAAATGTCTGCCGTCAGGTATGACTAAGTTTCTGAATTTCATAATCCTCTGGTTGCTACTGCGGGTTCTTTCTTGAGTTTTTGAAATGTAAATCACTGACTCTAGAGCTAGTGAAAGAATATGAGGAATATTGAAATTCTTCCTATAGTACTATAGCAATGTACAAATATGGTGCATTATGGTTATAGAAGGGGTGAGGAGACTTAAGTACTGGGAACTCTGCCATTATGTGCAAAGTCTTCTCAAGCGAATTGCCAATTTAGAGACTATATTAAATAAATGTAATGGAGTGGTTTTTATGTTTATTTCTAGAAAGGGGAAAGAGCAGCTTTATTTTGCCAGAAAGACAGTGTCAGCTCTAGCCATTTATTTCCTAGCAAAACAAACTACCTGCAGAATTCTAATTGGCCTATTTCTTCTCCCTCACGTTTAATTAAAATCTTTCTCTAGCAATAGGTGATACTGAGGATAGTGTATGGATTTATTTATTGTACCAAGAAAGACTTGGGTTAACTATATATTTCTAGCTGCCAGCCTTTACTAGTTATTTATCTTCTACTTGTTTAGCAGTCTTGTCTAACAGCACTAACACTGGTAAAGAGTAGGGTAGTTAAACTGTTTACGGTCTTTACCTTCTCTGCCTACGTCACCATCCGTAGAGTTGTATTCCGTTCTGCAGAGTGTTTAATGTTTACTTAGATAAGTAAAACCTTATCACACTAGAAATTACAACTCAATTTTACTTTGTAGCTTAATTCCATCATGTAATAAAATAATCCTGGTGCATAGGATTTGGAATTGATCTCTACTTGCATCCTACCTTAGAGTGCTGCCCTTTAGATAAATATTGCTGCTCCAAGGGGGCTAGGTAGAAGACTAAGGATGAGTTGATATAATTGCATCCTTGTTATTAAAAAATAGAAAATGCCTCACCAATGGTGAAACAGCAATCATTTTTATATATCAAGGACACTATCCTGTTAGCTAAAAATTGATCATCATCCAATAGGAAGCTTGAGTTCAAAGATTTTAAATTCAGAACACTGTTTTTCAAATAGAATAAGTGGATTTAAGTTCAGTAGTATATCATTTATGAACTGTTTTAGAAAGCAGTTAATACATTATAATGATTGAGAGCTTTTTTCCTCCTGGGTATTAAATTGATAATTAAATTGTTCTTTTTTTCAAACTATGCCCTCTTAGAGGGTAGGGAAGGCATGTTTAACCTGGTGTATTCAACTCTTTGCTGGGCTACATGTTTATTGTTTCAGTACTTAATAAATATGCATAATAAATAAATTGTAGCTGCAGTTCTGAATCTACTTTGCTGTGACCTGTAATAGTCTGTTCTACACTCTGCTCTCTTTGTCTTTCAAGCAAATCACATCACCCGAAACTTATGACCCACTTTACTACAATAGTGCTGACATGTTTGGAGAGCCTAGAAAAAAGAATTGAAATTTAACTGGCATCATGGGATCTCAGTTGGTTTAACAGTTTCTCTTACCTTACTTGGTAATGCATGTATCATAATACTGAATGGCATTTGCTCTCAAGGGATTTTAGAGTTGATTACAACAGAAATATATTGCAGGAAAGAACATAGATACTGTAATTAAAAGGGTTATGGGAGAGACTAGAAATTACTCTATCTGTTAACCTGTTAATTTCAAGACCTAAAGCATGTATTTAAATATGATACTGTGAAAAATTATCTTCCTAGTTCAAAAATTAATAGTAAGCTCCATCATAAGTAGTTATGTATATTGAGCATTAAATCTTATGATACTCATTTATTTCATCTCTTTTCTTAAAAACTGTTTATTTCCTGGACATAAGCTATTTGATACACAGGCATACCTCAGAGATATTGCAGGTTTGGTTCCAGACCACCGCAATAATGTGATAACTGCAACAAAGCAAGGCATACGAATCTTTTGGTTTCCCAGTGCATATAAAAGTTAATGTTTATTCTATACTGTAGTGTATTAAGTCTGCAATAGCATTATGTCTAAAAAATAATACAATACTTAATTTTAAAATATTGCTGAAAAATGCCAACCATCATCTGAGCCTTCAGCAAGTTATAATCTTTTTGCAACATCAAAGATCACAGATCACCATAACAAATATAATAATAATGAAAAAGCTTAAAATATTGCAAGAATTGCCAAAATGTCACACAGAGACACGAAGTGAGCAAATGCTATTGGAAAAATGGCACTGATACACTTGCTTGACACAAGGTTGCTGCAATGTACCAATTTGTAAAAAAAAAAAAAAACACAGTATCCACAAATCACAATAAAACCAGGTGTGCCTGGAGTTTACTGTTCTTTTATTTACTTAAAGAAAAGAGAAGGTCAGGACTGCATTTTTTTACTGAATATTTGTCATCTATATATAATAGTCTTATTGGCAAGTCAGCTGAATTTTATTCCCTAAGGGATAAATTTGTAAGATGTTTCATGTGAACAAATAGAGGGTATCAAAGATGTGAATTCAACGTACAGAAGACTTAGTTTTTTTAATATATTGTTTTCAATAACTATACTTTTTGTGTTCTAGTTCACTTAAACATATCAAAATTCCTTTTTCTGATCCCAAAACTGGTTTAAATGTGGCCATTCACTATTATGGGGCCAAGTTCTATTGTTTACTCTAATGATAAAATTATGTATCCTTACTGTAAGACATTCAAACTTTAAGCATTCAAAACAGGCATAACGTTTTTTGCTTTCAAACAGAATTTTAAAAAGAAAAAAGTAAAAATCACCGGAAGACGGTGGGGAGTCTCTTGAATGATTTTAAACAAGGAATGATATGCATAAGTAGATTTGTATTTTAGAAAGATCACTGGCAGCTGTATGGAAACAGATTGGAGGCAGGAAGGACAGGCAGGATGGACACTGTTAGAGTATGCAGGCCAAGAAAAATAAAGGCTTTAACTGAGACGGTAATCATGGGAACATGGAAGAGGAGACAGGATCAACTGGGTTTTGGTAAGGGATTGCACGTGGTGAGAAGGGCAGGGGAAATGCTGAAAAGGACGCCCAGGTTTTTAGCCTCAGTGACGAGTAGCGTACCCTCAACTGACATAGAGAACATGGGAGATGGAACAGGTTTCGAGGAAAAGATTACGGATTCAGTTTTATACGTGTAAAGTGTGAGTTGCCTATGGCACACCAAGGAGGATAATCTTTGCCATTTGAGATACAGGCCTGGAATTTGAGAGTTGGTTTTAGATGTCATCAGTATAAGTGGTTGTTGAAACATTGGGACTGAGAGAGATCACTAGGAAAACATGTAGAGAGAAAAGGGCCAAAGTCTGAAGAAATGGCTAAAGAGAGGGGAAAAAACAAGAGGGTAGTAAATAGGAAACAATGGAAGAAGAGTTTGAAGAGGAAGAGTCATTTAGAGCATCAAATACCAGTTAGCGACCAAAGAGATTGAAGATTGAGAAGTGTTCATTGAAATGAGCAACTTAGAGATGACTGGTATCTGAGAATAGTCAGTAGAGTGAGTTAGGGAAAGAAACCAGATAACTGTGTGTTTCAGATTGGGTAGCAGCAGTGACTAGAATAATCTTTCAGGTAGTTTGATTATAAAGAAAAGGTAAATGTATGGGCAGTTGCTTAGAACGGAGGATAGGAATTAATGGAGGGTTTTATTATGAATTTTGATTTCTTTCTTTCTTAGGAACAGAGTATATTTATATCTGAAGGAAAAAAGAATAGTCATTGTTGCAAAAGAGGTTAAAATAATGGTAAGAGAACCAAAATACTTGAAGAAGCTAGAAGGATATCCAGAGCATGGTGTCTTCCATGGAGAAGACAGATACTTACATAAAAAATTTATAGCACAAACTGATATAATTCCTGATGACAGAATTTAAGTGCCACATGTTAGATGAATAAAAAGAGAAGGCTGGTAGCTCCAGAGGAGTTGAGAAAATTTTGATAGTCTGATGTCAAATGCTAAACTCAGTTGGGTATCCTTCATTTAGTTTTCTACTTTGATAATCAGTGCATCATTTAGAAGTATGTAACATAAGCCTTCAGTTCATTATTGCTGATGAGAATCTTTAGTTGTGTATAAGATTTCCCTGGCTCAGTCTGATAGATGACCTTCACTGTCTTCAGGCATTTAATCCATCTTTGTTTCTATGCCAGCTCCATAAAACCATCAGTGGTACCTTTTCTCTTGGAAAGCACAGCCATGCAAGAATTTCTTTCGCAGATTACAATAAAGCTTTACTATTAGTAAGTTTTCCTTCTCATTATTACTTTTTTTAATATAAATTTATTTATTTATTTACTTTTGGCTGCGTTCGGTCTTCGCTGTTGCACATAGGCGTTCTCTAGTTGCGGCGAGTGGGGGCCACTCTTAGTTGCGGTGCGTGGGCTTCTCATTGTGGTGGCTTCTCTTGTTGCGGAGCTCCAGCTCTAGGCTTGCGGCCTTCAGTAGTTGTGGCACATGGGCTCAGTAGTTGTGGCTCGTGGGCTTAGTTGCTCCACTGCATGTGGGATCTTCCTGGATCAGGGCTCGAACCCATGTCCCCTGCATTGGCAGGAGGATTCTTAACCACTGTGCCACCAGGGAAGTCCCTCATTATTACTTCATATTCTTCCTCAAAACTTCCCCAGAATCATGAAATAATTACATTTTGTTTTTACAAAGTTCATGTTGCAGATAATCTATCTGTAGATAATTTTGAGTCTGTCTTGATTATTGTTCTCTTCTGTGCAATAAAGGACAACACAGTAAGAATATGAGGTTGTAATAGTAAATGGGCAACCATAGATGTGAAGTGATCATATAGGCAAAGTGTTAGTGAGAAGGACTGAATTCTATGAATATTACTAGAACATATATTATCTTGAGTGTGAGAAAAATCTCATTCTGGTTTTCCATTCATCTCCTAAACTTTTACTCTGTAGAGGCTTTTTAATGCCTTAACATACACAATTCTATGAATTAATTGTCCGGTTGGCTCTTTGAGGTTAGGGAAGTGCTTTTGTGTTTGTTCATGAAGTCCAATATGATTCATTGCTTTAGGCATAACAGTGCTTTCCATATATTTATCTTTATTCCCAGTGTACAGGTCAAAATAATCACCATTGACTTGACTTATTTTTTTGTCTAAGAAATACACTTCTCATCTTCCCAGTCTAAACATTTGGTGGTAAACACTCTCCAAATCCAAGTGAGTTAGTATGTTTCATGAGGAACTCTGATATTCTAATGTGTTAAGCATTGAGAGATACCCGTTTCTGCTCTCGTGAGCACACAGATGTGGCCAGCTATTGATATATACTGTTAATATTGACATACATTTAAAATTATTTTGAGTAAAAATCTACAAGCTGGTTATCTACTCAGATTGATGCATAGCATTAGAATACTTTGGTTGAAAGAGTAAAGTTCAACAGAGGTGTAGAGGAAGAGTAAATGAAAGAAATATGGACTAATAAAAATATAGAATTCTAGAATTTTTAGAGCGGAAAGAGATCTCAGCAGTTATCAGATAAGCCTTGGGATAACTGAGTGTATATGACTTAGAAAAGGGAGCACACTTATTCTCTATATTCCTGAAAGAGTAGAATGAACATCTCATATAGAAACTCCTTGGGATAAGTTTGGAGTTCATTATAAAGAAGAACCTTCTAGGGACTTCCCTGGCAGTCCAGTGGTTAAGACTCCGTGCTTCCACTGCAGGGGGCACGGGTTTGATCCCTGGTCAGGGAACGAAGATCCCGCATGCTGCAGGGCTCAGCCAAAAAAAGGAGAAAAGAAAAACCTTCTAGTGGTCAGAGCTATTTGGAAGTGGGAGTAGACATCCCCAAGTGAGATATTCAGGTCGGGAGCTGAGCATTGGATGTGTAGTTGGACCCAGTGACATTTGTGAGATCTTCCAATCCTTGAATTCTTACCTAAACCAATGACCAACGTTTCTCTTTTCTTCTAACTTTTTAAAACTGCAGTATATACAGTAAAGTGTACAAATCTTAAATGTACAAGTCAATGAATGTTTATGTATATATGCACCTGAGAATATTTCCAGCACTTCAGGAGGCTCTAGTCAGTACCCTCTCTCCCCCTATCATAGATAATCACTATTCTGATTTCTGCCACCAAAAAATAGTTTTACCTATACTTAAACATCACATAAATAGATTCACAGAATATTTACTGTTGTGGGTCTGGCAGCTTTTGCTCATCGTTGTGTCTATGAGGTTCATCCATGCTACATGTAGCAGTAGTTCAATCTCTGTAATATTCCACTAATGTCATTGTAGGAATGTCTCATGATATAGCCATGCCACTGTTGATGGACATGTGGATTGGTTCCACTTTGAGACTGTAAATAACCGTGCTATGAACAATCTTTACATGTCTTTTGGTAGACACCTGCACTCATATCTCTAGGATATGTTACTAGGAATGGATTGCTGTTTCATAGGGTAGGTTTAGGTTTATTTTAGCAGTTACTGCCAAGCAATTTTCCAAAGTGACTGTGCACATTAGATTCCCACTAGCAACATAATGAGAATTTCAGTTCCTGCTCATCCCTGCCAACACTGTGTATTGTCAGTCTTTTTTATTTTAGCTATTGAATATGTTGTAGTATTTCTTTTTTGATGGTTATTGATCATTTGGATAGTCTCTCTTAGGAAGTGCTTATTTTATTTTTAGCCTTATTTTAAATTGGCTCATTTATCTTTATCTTGCTGATTTTTAGGAATTCTGTACATATTCTGAATATGAGTCTTTAGGGAATTATATGTATTACAAATATAATTTCCCAGTCTATGCCTTACTTTTTCACTCTTTTAACATGGTCTGTGATGAACAGACGTTCTTAATTTTAGTTAAGTGCAATTTATCATTTTTCTCTTTTGTGGTTAGTGCTTTTTGTTTCCTCTTCAAGAAGTCTTTGTCTAGTCCAAGGTCATGAAGACATTTAGACCAATAATTCTTTTTTTTTTTTTTTTTTTTAATTTTTTGGCCACACCATGCGGCATGTGGGGATCTTAGTTCCCTGACCAGGGATCAAACCCGTGCCCCCTGCAGCGGAAACAGGGAGTCTTAACCACTGGACGGCCAGAGAAGTCCCCCAGAGCAATCATTCTTGAATTACAATACTAAATTAAATAATGGTAAACTTTCATTTGTTCATACACCAAAAAAAGAAATAAATGTATAGAACTGTACTATTTTCTCCCATATTTTAATTCTTAAGCTTTTGGCATTAGCTGTGAGTAAGTAGATAATTATGATACTAAATCTGAAATTTACTGTCAGTATACTTGGTTATTGCTATGTTAACAAAACCACTGCAAAATCTCAGTGGCTTTTTTTCTCACTCATGCTGCTTGTACAAAGTGGGTTAACAGGGGGGCTATGCTGTTTTTGTTCACTTAGGCAAACATGTTGATGTAAACTCCATTATAATATATACTTTCATGAGCACTGTAATAGGGGAAGGGAAACATGGAAAATTGCTTTTGGACTCTTAAACTTTCTGCCTAGAAGTATCATGTGCCACTATGAGTTGACCCTGTGAGTTCCATCAACCTTGCCTAATTTCAGAGGTTGTGAGGAAGTGTAATCTTACACTTCCTGAAAGGAGAGCTAAAATATTTGTGAATAGCCATAATAATGACTGTCACAGTTAACTTGGGCAAGTTACTTAATGTCTCTCTATGGATCGGTTTGTTCACTATAAAATAATGATAGTATCTATCTCATGTGGTAATTGTGAGGATTAAATGGGGTAATACATGTAAACCCTTAGAATACTGCCTGATACTTAGTAAACACTCAATATATGTGTGCTAATATTACTTCTATCATCGTTACTAGGCTCTTACTTGTGATGGACACCATACTACCTGCTTTACATGGATTGATTGATTATTCAAATAACTCCCATAGTATCTACTATTACTATCCTCATTTACAGATGAGAAAACTTAGCTTCAGAGATATTAACTAACTTGCTCACATTCCACAACTAAAAAATAAAAGGTGGGATTTGAATTCAGGCAGTCTGATTTCAGAGCCTGCAATATTAACCATGACTCCCTCCCAGATAGCAAATAAATATTAACAGAAGAATTCAGAAATGCATCCTGTGCTTAGAAAACTCTGTGTCTGTGTATGTACAGTTCATGGTTATGAGTTTATAGTGAACTTTTAATATATTTCTATTTTCTGCTAGTTTGTAAAGTTGTTTCTAGTTCATATCATTTAATTAACAGTACTATTTCATGGTGTTCTGTCATGGTCTTACATCTAAACAAATTTAGAACTGATCTTGTCCTTCATTAACAGATGAAGAAACTTAAGCCAGAATGGTTTCGTGATCCCAGAAGACATAGCTAGTTGGTGTCATGCCTGAACTCAGACTCAGACTTCCTGACTTCAGTTCAGAAGTAACTTCCTACTGCCTCGGGTTACCTCCCTGTAGTTTACATGGCACATAATCCTTTATCAAAAATTTGAAATGCTTAGGTTCTTCCTCCCCCCAAATTTGAGTGAGTTTGTTGTAGAAAACTGCAATTGTTCTTCTTCCTCATAGCTCGCATTGGTACATCTTGATTTTAAGTTACTAATTTTGTCTTTTAAATATTCTAATGTTACTAAACACAAAGAGCCAAATTAGATATTTGGAGAGACTTTGTAATAAGAATAAATACCTCCAGAGAAAATGCCTCTGTGGGAAAACATTGTAATGATGAGCTTTTTCATGTAAGCCAGATTTGGAGTCAAATTTCTGAAGGAAAAGGGATGACAGTGGAATTAAAGATGGATCAAGTATACTATATTTGAGGTATATCTCAAGATATATTAGCAAGAAGTAAAATGACTATTTACTCATAAACAGCTTGTTACTTTTCCTACCAGTGCCATGAGAATGTACATTTATCAACCTCAGATATGTTATAGTTTTCAGAATTAAACCTTTTAAGGAAATGCCAAACCATATTAATTTCATGGTCATGGTCTGTTTTCCCACAATTAAATGGGATTTTTGTATGATATTTGCAGTGTATTGTCATGTCATTTTATCTGGAAGGTTAACAGGATATAAATTGAGTTAACCTATAGTTCTAGCCAATAATAACAATTACTCATTCTATTGCTGTATGGTAGAGAAGTAGGAAGGAAGTCACGGCACTTCTTTTTCTCTCAGTATCGAAAGTTGTCAGGTATCTGTCAGGAAGATGAACCTAACCTGTGCCACATGGTAATGCATTCATAGGGAAATATATTGTTGTCTTGAGAGTACATTATCCTTTTCCTGCTCTCCTATAGTTTCAAACATTTATTTTTGCTTTAGAATAAACACTGTTTTATAAAATTGAATGCAGAATTTAAATGAATTTTTTAATATAAAACACAAAGTTTATAAACTGTGCTGTCATACTCTTCCTGCTAGACATGTTTACTCTTCTCTGTCCTGAAGGGCTCATTCTGATTTGAGAGAGCAAGACAATGAATTTATCACTAGAAATTATCTCTAAGGCTCCTTTCAGCAATAAGGTAGTATATTTTCTGGAGAGGAAAATGGGAAGAGTCTGGTCAAAGGGAATTTTAGTTCTATGTGTAGTAAAAAGTTTTAAAAAGAAAGTGTATTCATAAAAAGAAAGTATTGCATGTGAAATTAAAATTGAAGTTTAAAAGGTCTGTGATTTTTTATGGTACTTTCCTCTTTCTTTAAAGTAACACAACCATATTACTGAATGTTAGGGAGTAAAAACAAAGATTGGAAAGTAATTACTCATAATTTCATCATCCTAAAACATTACTACTTTGAGCATTTGGGTGTGTTTCCTTCCAATCTTATGTATCCGTTCTTTTGATATAACTATAATATGTGTAATATACTTTTTTTTTATATAGCAGGTTCTTATTAATTATTCATTTTATACATATTAGTATATATATGTCAATCCCAATTCATCACACCACCCCACCACCACCACTTTCCCCCTTTGGTGTCCATACATTTCTTCTCTACATCTGTGTCTTTATTTCTGCCCTGCAAACCGGTTCACGTGTACCATTTTCCTTGGTTCCACATATATGCATTAATATATTTGTTTTTCTCTTTCTGACTTCACTCTGTATTACAGTCTCTAGATCCATCCATGTCTCTACAAATGACCCGATTTCGTTCCTTTTTATGGCTGAGTCATATTCCATTGTATATATGTACCACATCTTCTTTATCCATTTGTCTGTTGATGGGCATTTAGGTTGCTTCCATGACCTGGCTATTGTAAATAGTGCTGCAATGAACATTGGGGTGCATGTGTCTTTTTTTTTTTATTTAATTTTATTTTTTTATAGAGCAGGTTCTTATTAGTTATCCATCTTATACATATTAGTGTATATATGTCAATCCCAATCTCCCAATTCATCACACCACCACCACCACCCCCACCACTTTCCCCCTTTGGTGTCCATATGTTTGTTCTCTGCATCTGTGTCGCAATTTCTGCCCTGCAAACTGGTTCATCTGTACCATTTTCCTAGGTTCCACATATATGCATTAATATACGATCTTTGATTTTCTCTTTCTGACTTACTTCACTCTGTATGACAGTCTCTAGATCTATCCACATCTCTACAAATGACCCGATTTCATTCCTTTTTATGGCTGAGTCATATTCCATTGTATATATGTACCACATCTTCTTTATCTATTCATCTGTTGATGGGCATTTAGGTTGCTTCCATGTCCTGGCTGTGGTAAATAGTGCTGCAATGAACATTGGGGTGCATGTATCTTTTTGAATTATGGTTTTCTTAGGGTATACGCCCAGTAATGGGATTGCTGGGTCATATGGTAATTCTACTTTTAGTTTTTTAAGGAACCTCCATACTGTTCTCCATAGTGGCTGTATCAGTTTACATTTTTTTTTTTTTTTGGCTGAGTCATATTCCATTGTATATATGTACCACATCTTCTTTATCTATTCATCTGTTGATGGGCATTTAGGTTGCTTCCATGTCCTGGCTGTGGTAAATAGTGCTGCAATGAACATTGGGGTGCATGTATCTTTTTGAATTATGGTTTTCTTAGGGTATACGCCCAGTAATGGGATTGCTGGGTCATATGGTAATTCTACTTTTAGTTTTTTAAGGAACCTCCATACTGTTCTCCATAGTGGCTGTATCAGTTTACATTCCCACCAACAGTGCAAGAGGGTTCCCTTTTCTCCACACCCTCTCCAGCATTCGTTGTTTGTAGATTTTCTGATGATGCCCATTCTAACTGGTGTGAGGTGATACCTCGTTGTAGCTTTCATGTGCATTTCTCTAATAATTAGTGATGTTGAGCAGTTTTTCATGTGCTTCTTGGCCATCTGTATGTCTTCTTTGGAGAAATGTCTATTTAGGTCTTCTGCCCATTTTTGGATTGGGTTGTTTTTTTTTTAATATTGAGCTGCATGAGCTGTTTATATATTTTGGAGATTAATCCTTTGTCTGTTGATTCGTTTGCAAATATTTTCTCCCATTCTGAGGGTTGTCTTTTCATTTTGTTTGTAGTTTGCTTTGCAAAGGCTTTGAAGTTTCATTAGGTCCCATTTGTTTATTTTTGTTTTTATTTCCATTGCTCTAGGAGGTGGATCAAAAAAGATCTTGCTGTGATTTATGTCCAAGAGTGTTCTTCCTATGTTTTCCTCTAAGAGTTTTATAGTGTCCGATCTTACATTTAGGTCTTTAATCCATTTTGAGTTTATTTTTGTCTATGGTGTTAGGGAGTGTTCTAATTTCATTCTTTTACATGTAGCTGTCCAGTTTTCCCAGCACCACTTATTGGAGAGACTGTCTTTTCTCCATTGTATATCCTTGCCTCCTTTGTCATAGATTAGTTGACCATAGGTGTGTGGGTTTATCTCTGGGCTTTCTATCCTATTCCATTCATCTATATTTCTGTTTTTGTGCCAGTACCATATTGTCTTCATGACTTTACCTTTGTAGTATAGTCTGAAGTCAGGGAGTCTGATTCCTCCAGCTCCGCTTTTTTCCGTCAAGAGTGCTTTGACTATTCAGGGTCTTCTGTGTCTCCATACGAATTTTAAGATTTTTTGTTCTAGTTCTGTAAAAAATGCCATTGGTAATTTGATAGGGATTGCATTGATTCTGTAGATTGCTTTGGATAGTATAGTCATTTTCACAATGTTGATTCTTCCAGCCCAAGAACATGGTATATCTCTCCATCTGTTTGTTTCATCTTTAATTTCTTTCATCAGTGTCTTATAGTTTTCTGCATACAGGTCTTTTGTCTTCTTAGGTAGGTTTATTCCTAGGTATTTTATTCTTTTTGTTACAGTGGTAAATGCCAGTGTTTCCTTAATTTCTCTTTCAGATTTTTCATCATTAGTGTACAGGAATGCAAGAGATTTCTGTGCATGGATTTTGTATCCTGCAACTTTACCAAATTCATTGATTAGCTCTAGTAGTTTTCTGGTGGCATCTTTAGGATTCTCTATGTATAGTATCATGTCATCTGCAAACAGTGACAGTTTTACTTCTTCTTTTCCAATTTGTAGTCCTTTTATTTCTTTTTCTTCTCTGATTGCCATGGCTAGGACTTCCAAAGCTATGTTGAATAATAGTGAGAGTGGACATCCTTGTCTTCTTCCTGATCTTAGAAGAAATGCTTTCAGTTTTTCACCATTGAGAATGACGTTTGCTGTGGGTTTGTCATATATGGCCCCTATTATGTTGAGGTAGGTTCCCTCTATGCCCACTTTCTGGAGAGTTTTTTTGTTTTGTTTTGTTTTGTTTTTTCGGTACGCGGGCCTCTCACCGTTGTGGCCTCTCCCGTTGCGGAGCACAGGCTCCGGACGCACGCGCAGGCTCAGCGGCCATGGCTTACGGGCCTAACCACTCCACGGCATGTGGGATCCTCCCGGACCTGGGCACGAACCCGTGTCCCCTGCATCGGCAGGCGGACTCTCAACCACTGCGCCACCAGGGAAGCCCTGGAGAGTTTTTATCATAAATCGTTGTTGAATTTTGTCAAAAGCTTTTTCTGCATCTATTGAGATGATCATATGGTTTTTATTCTTCAATTTGTTAATATGGTGTATCACAATATGTGTAATATACTTTGTCATAAATATTTCATTGTAAACTTTGTATCATAATTAGCAAAAATAGCTTTTACATTATTTTATTGTTTGCAGATAATATAAAGAAATATTTATTTGCTCCTCACAATATCTTTTTGAGTTAAGTAGAGAAGGTATTATTAGCACCATTTTACATATCAGGATATTGAAAGCAGAAATCACATAATGCCTCTACTTGGTCCTGTAGTGAATTTCTGTTCTCCACAGTACTTTCTACCGCACGCGAGTGAATGCGTTTAAGGTAGAAAGAAGAGCAAAACAAATCATTCTGCAAATTCTTATTCCGTGGGACATAGTCCTGCCTTACTGGACTAGGTGAGCCTTTCAACAGCAATAGGCAACTCTGGAAATACAAATTTTGTTATATTTTAGTAAATACACTCAAACACCAAGAATCCTGAGGTGATTTAGTCTGGTTACTCCTCAGTTAGTTACTGCTAATATGTGGTTGTTTTTTTACTATTGCTCTTTTTTTTTTTTGAATTTTATTTTATTTTTTTATACAGCAGGTTCTTATTCGTTATCCATTTTATACATATTAGTGTATACATGTCAATCCCAATCTCCCAATTCATTCCACCACCACCACCACCTCACCACCACTTTACCCCCTTGGTGTCCATACATTAGTTCTCTACATCTGTGTCTCTATTTCTGCCCTGCAAACTGGTTCATCTGTACCATTTTCCTAGGTTCCACATATATGCGTTAATAAACGATATTTGTTTTTCTCTTTCTGACTTACTTCACTCTGTATGACAGTCTCTAGATCCATCCATGTCTCTACAAATGACCCAATTTCATTCCTTTTTATGGCTGAGTCATATTCCATTGTATATATGTACCACATCTTCTTTATCCATTTGTCTGTTTTTAAACTTGGTTTTAAACTTGGTTTTGTTTCACCTAGAAACAACGGAAACAAATCAGTAGCTTGTAAACCAGGAAGATAACATCTAAGCGCTTGATTGGAATTGCCGTCTGTGTAGGAAGGGCGAAGCCTTTTCATACTGGGTAGGGTATTTAAAGGAAAAATGTTCCTGGGAAACTGGTCTTCTAGAGCTTTAAATATGTCCAGTTTGAATTCTATGGCTATTTGATTTACTTTCTGTAGTCCTGAGCATTATCAGCTTTAGGATTCAAAAGCAAAATATGGCAAAATGATTCTGAGTTTTAAGTTTTGTCTCTTTCCTTAAACTGCTCTGTTAAACTGCAACTGTGCCTATTTGTTTTGTAGGGAAAAGTGTGAATTTCAAAAGCAAAATATAGCAAAATCTGAGTTTTAAATATTCTCTTTCAGTTTAAACTGTTCTGTTAAACTGCAATTGTGCCTATTTGTTTTGTGAGGAAAACTGTGAATTTCACTTTATTATTCCATTAACTGCCTCTGACTCACTGCAGCTAACGTTTTTTTTGTTGTTTTGTTGTTGTTTTTGTCTTCAACTTTTGACTAAAGAAAACTTCCTTACTATCCAGAGCTCTCTGTTTTTTCTTTTAGGAATTCTCCCTAGGAAGAGAATTTACTTTGTATTAAATTAAATTGATTGATTAAAATAAAGTTGATTAAAATGAAGAACATTTGGGATCTATTTCCTTTTATTACACTATAGTTTTTATAAGTGATCTCTGACTTTCCTTAAACATCATCTTTTACTTTTAGTATTCATCAGATTTGGAAGGGTAAAAGGTTTGGGAATTATTGACTGTAGCAGAAAAGAACATCCTTTCCATCTCTGCTTTGCAGTGTTGTTTCACAGCTGTAAGTTTGAGCTGAAGAAAGCAGTGTAAAACATAAGAAAATAGAGGAGCAATGTTCCTTGAACCAGTAAGGACCCTTGCCCTAGAACTGTTAACTATTAAGTTTTTGTTTGGGTCAAGATACTAGAGACCTTTGTTGCTTCTGCTTTCTCATATATAGCTTTCTCAGACTCCAGGCTTAAATAATTTTGTTTAAGAACTAGAAATGAATACCATCTGCCTTCTGAATATGAGTCTGGATTCTAAACATGTAAGTACCCTGAGCTAAGTGTTCCTTCTCAGGATTTACTCAGTTAGTAGTTTCTGTTTCCTTCAGATCTCGAATGCTCTGTGAATTCACTACGGGCATTAGCAGTTATCTTAGCTGGTCACCCCATCTATATAATTCATCTGTATTTCTTCCCTGTTTTCTCATATATTTAAATAGATAAATAAGTAAGTAAGTAACTTTACACACATCAGCTACTACAGCCTTTGCAGTTTTTTTTTTACTGTTTGCCCTTCTGTGCCCCAATAGATTATGAACTCTAAAGGACAAGAATTTCTTCTTAATCTTAATTACCTCTGTGTCTTTGATGCCTAATACAGTGACATGTAGTAAACTGTGAAAAGCATTGCTTTATCAAAATTCATTTCCCTCTTGGTAAACATAAAATTCCTCTTTTCTGATATAACCTCCATGAGAATCACTAAGAAGTGAGTGAAAATATATATATCATGTGGCTTCCTAAATGGAGTAGGAAGTTCCCCTCCCTCACTTCTTCTCCCCTACCTCATACACACCTACCTACCTTTTACTGTTTCATAGTACCCTAGTGTCCCAGGAAATTGTTTGGGAAAGTACTCTACACTAAGGAAGTACTCCCAAATTTTATTGGATTACTTTAACTCTTATTTCTGGCACTAGTCCAGAAGTTTCTTACTTGGGCAGTTATCTGTTTACTAATAATAAAAGCAGTGCTTGAATAGGTTGTATAGGAAGGGCAACTTGGGACCAACAGTCACCATGAAAAAGCCAAATATGTGGACTGTGACCTCAAAAGGCAACCCCCTGCTTGTAAAGTGACAGATTTGCTTTGGCAGAGGAAAATGTTTCTTATTTTCTCTGTGTTATCACAGTGCTTTAACCTGATACAAAACACTATGTCTAGATGTTCAGGGTTATTTTCTTTTTCACAACATATTTTGTGTCCTGATGGTAACAATTCTCCATCAAGATTCCACTGAGAAGAAAAAAATGCATGTACAGGGATCAAACTATCTCAAAAGAAATCTAAACTGTGCCCAGTTTCTTTTGATGACCTAGTACTTCTATATTTTTTAGAAAATACCTAACTCAAAAGCTTGCAAAACTCTCACTTCAAAAAATCATAAACAGCGATAGAAGATTTATATTTGTTTCTAACCCTGGCATCTTCTTCCCGCTTATCATTCTCGTCTGAAAACAGTGTCTCTAGACCAAGGAGAATAACAGCACACACCACTTGACACCAGGCACAATCTTAGTCACACGTAAAGGTACTCAACAAATGTTTGTTGTTCAAATATAAATTCTGCGAGCATTTGCCTTCAAGAGGCTGGATTATTTCCTTTATGGCCCCCCAAAAAACACTATATTTAACTACAAAATATTGGAAGTAATATATTGTCAGTATAGCTTTATCACTAAACAGGTTATAAAACTGCAGTTAAAATATATGTAGGCCGGGCTTCCCTGGTGGCGCAGTGGTTGAGAGTCCGCCTGCCGATGCAGGGAACACGGGTTCGTGCCCCGGTCCGGGAAGATCTGACATGCCGCGGAGCAGCTGGGCCTGTGAGCCATGGCCGCTGAGCCTGCGCGTCCAGAGCCTGTGCTCCGCAACGGGAGAGGCCACAACAGTGAGAGGCCCACGTACCGCAAAAAAAAAAAAAAAATATATATATATATATATATATGCAGGCCACAGTTAGATTCTATTCCTAATTTTTTTTCCAGTTATTTTGAACTGAGAAATTGGCTTTACCTTAAAAATATATCAAGAATCTGACTACTTCTCATCACCTCCACTACTACCACTGTTGATCCAATCCATCATCAACTTTCAGATGGATTACTGCAATAGATTCCTAAGTGATCTCCTTACTTCTACCCTTGACCCTCTTCACCCTTCATTCTGTTCTCAAAACTGCAGCCATGGTGATCTTATAGAAATGGTTGATTCCATGCCTTATCTACTCAGAATGTTCTAGTGGCTTTGCATCTCAGGGTAAAGGCCAGTCTTTACTATGATTTACAAAGCCATATATGGTCTGGTCCCCTATAGCAGTCAGCATCATCTACTACTTTTGCCCCTATTTCAATCCAGCCAGATTTGCTGCCTCCTTCAGTCATACCAAGTGTACACCTTGCATGTGTTCCCACTGCCTGGACCACTCTGTCCTCACACATGTGCACAGCTCTCCATTTCCTTTAGGTCTTTCCCCAAAGGTTACCTCAGTAAAGCCTTTCCTGGCCTCTATTTAAAATTCCAGAACCCTCTTCCCTTGAACTCTTCCTGGGTTCTTTCCTTGCTCTCTTTTTTTCTTTGTACTTATCACTATGTAACATTATTCATTTTACTTATTTTGTCTGTATCCCATTATACTGAGCTCAGTAAGGGTGGGGACTTTTGCCTGTTTTGATTGCTGCTATATCCCCAATACATATAAAGTGCCTACAGTGTTAGATACCCAATAAATACTTGTTGAATGAATGAATCAGTTTCTCTATTATTTAGTTCTTAGACTAGCCTACTACATTTTTAAAAATTAACAGTAGTCATGGTTACAGGAGCCTGGGCTCTAGATTCTAGGAATAGAGAGCCACATTTTCTGCTCACTCCATCCAACACCCAGCCAAACACACACCTCTTTGCCCTTCTTAGGTACTGAAACAACCCTAAGCCTTAAACTCTAATTATCTCCCCGATCCTACCCATCCCCCAAAAAGTAAGTACTTAATTACCACCAAATTACCTAGCCTTATCTTTTGCCCCCTCATCTCCCATATCAAAACCTACAGTTAGAGAGTTCTTAATGAACCCCAGTTAACTGCCTGGGGATTAGCCAGTGTTCTTATTTCCTCTGTAAAACATATTGATTAATGCCCACAGCCTGCTTAATGCTCTTAGCTAAATGTTCACAGCTGGTAGATCGTTCTGTAGTAAGCCGCCTTCTTTCACTTGCTCCTGTTAAATTGCATGCATATAAAAATCAGTTGTATTTATTCCTCAACTTCAGGGCTATCTTACAATAACTTGTATAATTATAATATATTAAATTAATTTTTAAATTAATAAACTTTATATTTTAGAGCAGTTTTAGGTTCACAGGAAAATTAAGCAGAAAGTACAGAGTTCCCATATACTCCATGTCCCCATATGTGTACAACCTCCCCCACTCTTTTTTTTTTTTTTTTTTTTTTTGCAGTACGCTGGCCTCTCACTGTTGTGGCCTCTCCCGTTGCGGAGCACAGGCTCCAGACGCGCAGGCTCAGCGGCCATGGTTTACGGGCCCAGCTGCTCCGCGACATGTGGGATCTTCCCGGACCGGGGCACGAACCCGTGTCCCCTGCATCAGCAGGCAGACTCTCAACCACTGCGCCACCAGGGAAGCCCCCTTCCCCACTCTTAACATCCCCTACCAGAGTGGTACATATGTTATAGTTAATAAGCCTACATTGACACATAATCACCCAATTCCATAGTTTACATTAGGGTTCACTCTTGATGTTGTACCTTCTATGGGATTTGACAAATATATGACATATATCTGTTATTCTAGTGTCATGCAGAATAGTTTCACAGCCCTAAAAATCCTCTGTGTTCTGCCTTTTCACTCCTGTGTCCCCCCTAACCCCTCCCAATCATTCATCTTTTTACTGTCTCCATAGTTTTACCTTATCTGGAATGTAGTGATATTGGAATCATACACTACGTAGCCTTTTCAGATTGGCTTTTTTCTGTTTGTATTATGCATTTAAGTTTTCTCCATGTTCTTTCTTGGCTTGGTAACTTCTTTTTAGCACTGAATAGTATTCCATTATCTGGGTGTACCACAGTTTGTTTATCCACCCACCTACTGAAGGATGTCTCAGTTGTGTCCAAATTTTGACATTATAAATAAAGCTGCTATAAACATCCATGTGCAGCTTTTTGTATGGACATAACTTTTTAATTCCTTTGGATAAATACCAAAGAACCCAGTTGCTGGTAAGAGTATGAGTAGTTTTGTAAGAAACTACCAAATGGTCTTCTTTAGTGGCTGTACCATTTTGCATTCATTTCTACCAGTAATGAATAAGATCTCCTGTTGCTCCATATCCTAGCCAGTATTTGGTGTTGACAGTGTTTTGTATTTTAACTGTTCTAATAGATGTGTAGTGGTATCTCATTGTTTTAATTTTCAATTCCCAACTGACATGATATTAAACATCTTTTCATATGCTATTTGTCATCTGTACATATGCATTGTTGAGGAGTCTGTTCAGGTCTTTGGCCCATATTTTAATTGGGTCGTTCATTTCCTTATTGATGAGTTTTAGGAGTTCTGTGTATATTTTGGATAAATTTCTTTATCAGATGTATCTTCTGCAAATACTTTTTTCACATCTACAGCTTATCTTCTCATTCTCTTGACATTGTCTTTCACAGAGCAAAAGTTTTTCATTTTAATGAAATCCAGCTTATCAGTTCTTTCACAGATTGTGCCTTTGGTGTTATATCTAAAAATTCATAATCATACCCAAAGTCATCTAGATTTTTCTCCTATATTGTCTTCTAAGAATTTTATAGTTTTAAAATTTAAATTTTAAATTTAGGTTTATGATGCGTTTTGAGTTAATATTTGTGAAGGGTGTCAGGTCTGTTTCAAGTTGTTTTTGTTTGTTTATTTGTTTTGCATATGGATGTCCAGTTGTTCCAGCACCATTTGTTGAAAGACTATCTTTATTTCATTGTTTTGCCTTTGCTCCTTTGTCAAAGATCAGTTGACTGTATTTATATAGGTTTATTTCTAGCTAGGATCTCTATTCTGTTTCAATAATTTATTTGTCTTTTCTTTCTCAAGTACACACTGTCTTGATTATTACAGCTTAATAGGAAGTCTTGAAGTTGGGTAGTGTCAGTCCTTCAACTTTGTTGTTATCCTTCAATATTTACTTGGCTATTCTGAGTCTTTTGCCTCTCCATATAAACTTTAGAATCAGTTTATTGATATCCACAAAATTACTTGCTGGGATTTTTTTGGGATTGAGTTGAATGTAAAGCTCAAACTGTGAAGAACTGACATCTTGACAATATTGAGTCTTCCTACCCGTGAACGCAGAATATTTTTTTCATTTATTTTGTCCTTCTTTGATATCTTTCATCTGAGTTTTGTAGTTTTCCTCATAGAGATCTTGTAAAATATTGTTAGATTTATACCTAAGTATTTCATTTGTTGGAGGGGGGATGCTAATATAAATGGTAATGTGTTTTTAATTTCAAATTTCACTTGTTCATTGCTAGTATATAGAAAAGCAATTAAATTTTATATACAGTTGAACAACATGGGTGTTAGCGGTGCTGACTCTCTGCACAGGAGAAGACTAAGCCACATGCTACCAAAAAATCCAATGGGTCAATGAAGAAATCAAAGAGGAAATTAGAAAATACCTTGAGACAAATGAAAATAGAAATACAACTTTCTAAAATCTATGGGATGCAACAAAAGCATTTCTAAGCGTTAAGTTTATAGCAATTCAAGGCCTACCTCAAGAAACAAGAAAAATCTCAAACAAACAACCTAACTTTCCACCTAAAGGAATTAGAAAAAGAAGAACAAAGCCCAAAGTCAGCAGAAGGAAGGAAACAAAAAAGATCATAGTGAAAATACCAAAATACCAAAACGAAAACAAAAAACAATAGAAAAGATCAATGAAACTAAGATCTGGCTTTTTGAAAAGATAGACAAAACTGATAAACCTTTAGCCAGACTCATTAAGCAGAAAAGAAAGTGGGCCCAAATAAACAAAATTAGAAATGAAAGAGGAGAAGTTACAACTGATAGTACAGAAATACAAACAACCCTAGGAGAATACTATGAACAGCTATACAGTGACAAATTGGACAACCTCAAAGAAATGGATAAATTCATACAAACATACACTCTTCCAAGACTGAATCAGGAAGAAGTAGAAAATCTGAACAGACCGATCACTAGTATTGAAATTGAATCAGTAATTAAAAACTCCCAACAATTAAAAGTCCAGGACCAGATGGCTTCACAGAGGAAGTCTACAAAACATTTAAACAGAGTTAATGTCTATCCAAACTATTCCAAAAAATTGAAGGGGAGGGAACACTCCCTAACTCATTCTACAAGGCCAGCATTACCCTGATACCCAAACCAGACAGAGACACTACAAAAAAAGAAAAATACAGGCCAGTATCCCTGATGAACATAGATGGAAAAATCCTCAACGAAATACTAGCAGACTGAATCAACAATATGTAAAAAGGATTATACATCATGATCAAGTGAGATTTATTCCAGGGATGCAGGGATGGTTCACTATTCACAAATCAATCAATATGTTACACCATATTAACAAAATGGAAGATAATCATGATCAGCTTAAAAATGCAGTAAAGGCATTTGACAAAATTCATGATTAAAAACTCTCAACAAGTGGGTATAGAGGGAACATACCTTAACATAATAAAGGCCACTTATGACAAACCCACAGCTAGTGTCATACTCAGTGTTGAAATGTTGAAAGCTTTTCCTCTAAGATCAGGAACAAGACAAGGATGCACACTCTCACCATTTCTATTTAATTTATATTGGAAGTCCTAGCCACAGAAATCAGACAAGAAAAAGAAAGGGCATCCAAATTGGAAAGGAAGAAGTAAAACTGTCACTATTTGCAGATGACATGATTCTATATATAGAAAACCCTAACAACCCCACCAAAAAAAATATTAGAACTAATAATTCAGTCAAGTGCAGGGTATGATATTAATATACAGAAATCTGTTGCATTTCTTTACATTAATAATGAACTTTAGAAAGAGAAATCAAGAAAACAATACCATTTACAATTGCATCAAAAAGAATAAAATACCTAGGAATAAATTTAACCAAGGAGGTGAAAGACCTGTATTCCAAAAACTGTAAGACATTCATGAAGGAAACTGAAGATGATACAAATAAATGGAAAGATATTCCATGTTCATGGATTGGAAGGATTAAAATTATTAAAATGACCATACTGCCCAAAGCAGTCTGCAGATTTAATACAATTCCTATCAAAATACCCATGACATTTGTAACAGAACTAGAACAAATAATCCTAAAACTTATATGGAACCACAGAAGACCCTGAACAGCCAAAGCAGTCGTGAGAAAAAAGAACAAAGCTGGAGGTATCATGCTGCCTGACTTCAGACTATACTACAAAGCTACAGTAATCAAAACAGTATGGTACTGGCACAAACGCAGACACATAGATCAATGGAACAGAATAGAGAGCCCAGAAATAAACCCACACAAATATGGTAAATTAATCTGTGACAAAGGAGACAAGAATATACAATGAGGAAAAGACAGGCTCTTCAATAAGTGGTTTGGGGAAACTGGACAGCTATATGTAAAAGAAAGAAATTAGAACATTTTTTCACACCATATGCAATAATAAACTCAAATGGATTAAACACCTAAATGTAAGACATGAAACTATAAAACTCCTAGAAGGAAACCTAGACAGTGAGCTCTTTGACATTGGTCTTAGTGATTTTTTTTTTTGGATCTTTCTCCTCAGGCAAGGGAGACAAAACCAAAAATAAACAGATGGGACCTAATCAAACTTAAAAACTTTTGTGTGGGAAAGAAAACCATCCACAAAATGAAAAGGCAGCCTACTGAATGGGAGAAGGTATCTGCAAATGATATGTTTGTTAAGGGGTTAATATCCAAAATATATAAAGAACTCATACAACTCAATATCAAAAAAAAAAAAAAAACAGCCCAATTTAGAAATGAGCAGAGAACCTAAATAAGCATTTTTCCAAAGAAGACATACAGATGGCCAACAGACACATGAAAAGATGCTCAATATCACTAATCATCAGGGTAATGCAAATCAAAACCACAGTGAGATATCACCTCACACCTGTCAGAATGGCTATCGTCAAAAAGACAAGAAATAATAAATGTTGACAAGGATGTGGAGAAACGAGAACCCTAGCACTTTGTTGGTAGGAATGTAAATTGGAATAGTCACTATGGAAAACAGTATGGAGTTTTCTCAAAAATTAAAAGCAGAACTACCATAAAATCCAGGAGTTCCACTCCTGGGTATTTATTTGAAGAAAACAAAAACACTAATTTGAAAAGATATATGCACCCCAACATTCATAGCAGCGTTATTTATAATAGCCAAGCATCCTAAGTGTCCATCAACAAATGAATGGATAAAGAAGATATGCTATATATATATATAATGGAATATTACTCAGTCTTTAAAAAAAATGGAATTTTGCCACTTGCAACAACATGGATGGACCTAGAGGGTATTATGCTTAGTGAAATAAGTGAGACAGAGAAAGACAAATACTGTATGTTTTCACTTATATGTAGAATTTTTTAAATGAAACAAACAAATGAGTATAACAAAACAGAAACAGACTTACAGATACAGGTAGCAAACTAGTGGTTACCAGAGGGAAGAATGGGTGGGAAAGACTAAAATAGGTGAAGGGAATTAAGAGGTACAAACTACTAGGTCTAAAATAAATAAATTACAAGGATGTACTATTATAGCACAGGGAGTATAGCCAATATTTTATAATAACTTTTTATGGAGTATAATCTGGAAAAATATTAATCACTATATTATACACTTGAAACTAATATAATATTGTAAGCCAACTGTATTTCAATTTTTTTTAAGTTAAGAAATAAAAACCATGATGTATCTTACTCTGGTTCTAATCCTTGTTCAGTCTCTTCAAATCGTTTTTTGGCTTTTAGTATGCCTTGTAAATTTTTGTTGAAAGGTAGAAATGATGTCCTGGGTGAAAGGAACTGTGGTATATAGGCCTTTAGTGATGTAGTGGTAAGATGTGAGGGGAGGAGAAGCATTCTGTAGTACTATGATTAGGTCA
This sequence comes from Stenella coeruleoalba, assembly GCF_951394435.1. Taxonomy (NCBI): domain Eukaryota; kingdom Metazoa; phylum Chordata; class Mammalia; order Artiodactyla; family Delphinidae; genus Stenella; species Stenella coeruleoalba. The sequence goes on from NC_137147.1 coordinate 132,424,273, forward strand.
CAGTCTTTTGGTGAGCCTGTGCCCCCTGGACTATAAACTTTACCGGTGCTTCTTAGTTTTTTCCCCCTTTCAGTGGGACAGGATGGCTGAAGTGGGCTGGAGTTCTGTATTTCCCTTAGCCCCATGTGGAAAGCTGGAGGAGGATAGAATTGATATTTCTTTAGCACTCCTAAAAAGTGTGGTAAGGGTATGGGGAATTTGGAAATCTCATACTTTGCTAGTGGGAATGTAAAATGGTGCAGGTGCTTTGAAAACAGTTTGGCAGTTCCTTAAAATGTTAAACATGGAGTTATCATATGACCCAGCAATTCCATTTCTAGGTATAGGCCTAAGAAAATTGAAAACATGTCCACACAAAAACTGTACACAAATGTTCTTAAGCAGCATTATTCACTATAGACAAAAAATACAAACAACCCAAGTCTATGAGTCTTTGAATGAATAAACAAAATGTGGTATTATTTATCCATGAAAAGATATGAAATACTGATACATGCTAAAATGTGATGAACCTTGAAAACTTTATGCTAAGTGAATGAAGCCAGACACAAAAGGTCAGAGAATATGATTAAATTTATATGAAATGTTAAGAATATGTATATCTATAAAGACAGAAGGCAGATTAGTGATTACCTGGGCCTAGGGGGAGGGGGGAATGGGCAGTGACTGCTAATGGGTACCGAGTTTCTTTTAGGGATGATGAAAATGTTGTAAAATCAATTATGGTGTTGGTAGGAATATGTGAAAGTCACCCTGTAAATATATGAAAGCCACTGAACTGTATTTAAATTAGGAATAAATTTTATGGTATATAAATTATATATTTTTAAAATAAAACTACTTAGGATGGTTTTGGTGTGAGTCAGGAATGAGAAGTTTGAAGAGATGAGCCTGAATATTCAGGAGGGTTTGAGTGAGTTAGGTTTGATTTGATTGGAAAATTTTGACAGAGCTAATGTGGCAGTTGATAACCTAAGAACATGTAAAATGACTGCTGAGAGCATTGTGGGCCCAGCTATAGTTGATACCATAAATTTATAGTAGCACCCTTTATTTTGTGATTTTTCTCCAACACCATGTTGAGCTAAAACTCAGAGTTGATCTACATCCAGGGTATAGAAGAACAACATGGCAAAGGAATTGAGAGTGTTGGCAAAAAAATATTTGAAATGCAGCCACAGAATCTAAGCTAGACAGAGAAGGGAAAATCAAGAGTCGACAAATAGAGGTTTGTGTGGTTAAAGGTCAGTTGTAGTAGAACCAGAATGATAGGAGGTAATGATCAGAGATTGGTATAGCGAATTAACATGACTTTTAAAGGAACTGGAAATTTTGCATAAAGGTTGTAGTATGGAAAAATAAGGGCAGAATCCTACCTCTCAACTCTGAGGTGTGTACTGTTGGGGATGGTGTGGTAGGGAAGGAATATGGTGCATCTCCATGAGAGGGCTTAATGAAGTGGGATTAACATATGTAAAGTGGGGAAAGGGTACCTGAAAAGAGCCAACCCCAGAAAACAGAAGTATAAATTATACTTTCAGCACTGTCCAACACATTTGGAATAATATAGTCTCATTGGTGAGATCATCCCTTTTGTTGGGAAAGGTTACTAAAACAATCTTAGTTGAGGAAGATTTCTTAAGCTACACCTGAGTGCCTTTATTCTGGCCCAAAAAAATGTTCTGATTATGATTAGTGGCTTAATATAATTTTTATTACAATTTTTATAATTGTTATTAAAATATCTTAAATTGTCACTCTGTTTTATACATCAGTGTTTTCAGTGAGCGATTAGTGTTAGAGGGGATTTTTGAGTTTCCAAAGTTACAGTCCAGACCTTGGCTCAAAGTGTAAGCCCCAAGGTAATACCACTTACCTCCAGGTGGAAGCCTTCACTGGGTGAATCCCTTCTGCAAGAAAACATCTGCATGATATACCTGTTTCTGTAAACTGCAGTGGAAAACCAAACTTGTATATTGCCTTGCCTTTGTACATATATCTCTTCTTTCCCCTTCCAGAGCAGCATTCATTACATTTCTTAAGTGCTTTGCATAGAATTTCAGAGTTTAGTGTGACCTCTGTACTGGGACATTATCAGGCACAGATGCTACACTGAAGGGCTTTTGGCAATCAGTGGCTTGGTAGCTGTGATTCAGTTTGAATCACCCCCTCATGAACCATATGAAAGCAGATTCTTGCAGGATCCCAGCCAATTCTTGCAAATCATTTTATTTTCCCAACTAGTTTAGAGGCCTTTGAGTTTCACTGGACTTTTTCCTCATTTCCTTCTTTTGTTGATTTTGGCCCCTTAACCTTCCACCCACTTTATTACTCATTTCTTAGGGACCTGACTACTCAGTAACACTAGAGAAAATATATCTGAAGCCATATGGATTGAGTAAAACACACTTAAGAGGAAAAAACAACAACAAGAAATGTGTTCTCTGAACTTCCTTTGTTTATATGATCTATTTATATGTTGTTAAGGTTGTGTTGTCCAGCTGCCTCCCCATATTTCAAAAATGACTAAAGATATCTGGGAAACACTCTAAGAGGATCATGTTGGTATAGTGAATGAAAAGATACTTCATTTGTCCCCCACCAGGTAATATATCTTCTTTTGAGGTGGGATGATGCCAAGAGCTTCCAATGCTGAATCTTGAGGCTCTCGAAAAGTCCTTTACTTCTAAGGAGACTTTTAGAAAGAAGCCAATTAAATGAGTCCTTTTAAGGTTTGTGGATATATACCTGACTATTTGAATGTTTGCTTGTGGTTTATAACTAGATTATATGGCATCTAATTGATTAATTTTCTTTTGATAAAATGAATATTGGTGTAAGGTGATGTTAGCAGCCCTTAAAGCCTGGGCTCTAATCTGGTCTGTGCATAATGTGAAGTAAAACATAAGTGCACTTGTGTCAAGATTATCCTAGAAAACATCTAGAATGGAATTTTGCAGTATTTGTTAGAGCCCCTTGTAACCCCCCCTTTCTTGAAGGAGTTGAAAAGTTAGCAAGTATCCCTGCATGTGGAATAAACTCCATACTCTGTGGTTGAGTGGGAAGTTCCCCTCTGCCTTCCATGCTCTCCCACTATAATGGGTGGTGAATATACAAAGATGCATTTTTTTCAGAGTAAGCTATTTATGGAATTTGGTCTGCTAAGTAACAAAGAAGTGAAAACAAGAAAATAAGCAAGAATAAGAAATAAATCATCACTGTTATCATTTTGTAAGTAAATTATTATATTGAACATTTTAGAATATGGCATCACTGTCATCTGCATTTTCTTCGTATTTCCGTCTTAGTGGGATGAATCCTAGCTCTGCTTGGGCTGCTGTGCTTTTCTTTTAATTGCTATTTCACTAGGTCTCTTAGCAGCAGCACCTGAAATAACTGCTGAGGGAGCTCCTGAGTGAATTTTCATAATCTGTTCCTCAATTCTCCCAGGTGATTGAGGCACTTTTTTTCTTGAGTGGTTTGCAGTTCCACTTAAGTGGCTGATGTTTAGGGTCACTATTGAATGTTTTGTTTGAATATCATTTTCATGGTGAATGGAAGGCTTCTGCTTTTAGCTATATGGGGTGAAGCCCCTGGTAGTAAACCTTGAAAGGGAAAAATCTTTCTTTGTAGCGATATGCTAAATGAAATTACTCTCTTTGTCACTTTGTCCTTTTATCCTTTCATTCTGATAACCTCAGGTTCTTCTGATTTATTTGCTTTCTTCAATTAGGCTTAGTTATTTCCTGTGCCCAGGTGCATGCTATTTCCACTGTTGGTCATCATGGTGATGTGGAGCATATTTCTGACCTGGAAGTGTGGTTTCTTTCATTTTGAACCACATCAGTATGCCTTCCATCCTCTACTTCCTTTGCATTATTTCCTTTTGGAGGACTCAGATTGTCACCATTTAATCTAAGGATGATTCATCTGGGATTAAGAACTCGTAATGCTGTAATAACAATACCTTTCTTTATATAATAATACTCAGAGCACTTACGATCTTAGCCTTTCTCTGTTTATGAAGCACTTTCAGTTTAATCCTTCACAATAACCCTGTGGGTTAAGTCAGCAATTTTGTCTGTGTCTAAGATGGTGAAATTGTATCTCAAAGAGGCTGAATAGCTTGCTCAGGGTTGCCGTGCTTCTGAGTTACTCTGCTTAACAGTTTTTACCGGAAATGAAGCATACTTTTGAAGATATTCTGAATGAACAAAAAGGAATTTTCCAAACTGTGTCCTGGTTGTTAAAATCTGTTTTTAGTCTGGTCAGTTGATAAGACCAGGGTTAAAAGCCCATTAACCATAAAGTTCAAATTGATGTGTCCAAGTCAAGAAAATAAATATTTAGGTCAGTTTCTATTCTGCTGCTGATGTGATAAAGTTAAGGAAGGCTGACTCTTAAATTAATGCAACTTGAACTGGAAATAATTAAGCCATTAAATTTTTTTTTTATTCTGTCTTCCTTTTAGAGAGATGGAAACCTTGATGACTGGTTCCACCCTGCCTCCCCTTTTTGCTGATGAAGATGGCTCCAAGGAGAGTAATGATCTGGCTACAACTGGGTAAGCAGCTGCTTTGGGACACTGGGCCTCTGCCTAGGCTTCAGAACAGCTTCTGACAACATATGAGGTGCTAAAGAGGCAGTTTTATATCAAAACTAGAAGGTGCGTTTGTTATGCTTTGCAAAGAGAATGAGAGCCATTGTAAACTGCTTTAATATCTGTATTCAGCTGTCATTTGCAATGCTCTGGTTCCTGTGAACTGGAACAGCAGTACTGTGGGGTCTAGGAAACATCAGTGACTCCCAGTTAAGAGAATTACATAGTCACCATTAAGGAAATACTTGCCACAGGGCTAGCTTCGAAAATCAAATTCATTTTCTGTCTAAATTGCCACAGATATTAAAATAATTTTTTCCCCAAACATCAGGGTTTTTTGTTGTTGTTTTAAGATTAGATTTTTAATTATGGTTCTTTATTCAAGATGCCTAGGAGCTCTAGCTGACTTCTGTTCTTCCCAACCTACCCCTCCCCCCAACTCCAACTCCTTTCTTTGGTATTTTTGGACAGATATATAAAGAAATGTAGAAAAGGGCTAATAGCAGTAGTCCCTCTTCCACTGAAAATCTGTGTTCCACTTGAATTTTTATCTTTTCTATTAGACATTACTTGCCAAAGAAGAAATGTATTCACTAATAGATTGAAGTGCTAGCTAATGCCTAAGATGAATTATTTTAATATTCCTTAGAGCTCTTTAAAAACAGACTACACTTTATAATTGTTTCCTTCCCTGGCATTCTTTCTTAACTCATTAATATCTGCCTTCTGACTTTATTCAGATGAAACTATTCTCTAAAACTTTTCTAAAAGCTGCCTACTTGCTGAGTCCAACTTGTACAATAAAAATGTTCTGAGTGTCTGCTATGGGCCAGGCACCATTCTAGGCACTAGACATTAAGCAATAACCAAGATGGACAAAAATCCCAACCCCTATAGAGCTTAAATTCTACTGCAGAAGTCAGACAACAGACAGGATAAATAAGTAAAATGCATACTACATTGATAAGAACTATGGATTAAAAAATAAAGTAAGGAAGAGGGACAGGAGGGGCTTGAGGTGCCATCTTAGATAAGATGACCCAGAAAGGCTTTACAAGTGACTTGAATAAAAACCTGAAGGAAGTAAATTAGCTAGCCTACAGTTATGGGGGAAGATTATTCTAGGCAGAGGGAGCAGTGAGTGGGAAAGCCTTGAGGTAGGAGTGTTTCTGCCTTTTAGAAATAGCCAGGAGGCCAGTGTGACTGGAGCAGAGTATACCAGGGGGAAGGGTAATAGGCTCCATCAGTGTTTCTCAAAATTCAATGCACTTATGAATTGCCTAGACATCTTATTAAAATGCAAACGCTGAGTCAGAAAGTCTGAGTTAGGGCCAGAGATTCTACATTCTAATAAGTTCCCAAATGATGCCTGTGCTGCTAGTGTAAGGCCGGTACTTTGAGTAGCAAGGGACTAGATCGTGTAGGATCTTATGGGTCAGAGTAAGCACTTTAACTGTTACTCTGAGTGAGGTGGGAAAGCATGGGGAGATTTTGAGCGGAATGATATGATCTGACATTTTAAAATAGTATCCCTGTGGCTGTTATATAGAGAATAGAGTGAAGGGAGCAGGGACTGAAGCAAGAAGACCAGTTACGGTTCTAAAATAATTCAAGTGAGAGATGATGACTCAAAGAACTTCACTAGTGACTTTGACAGGAGTATTTTTGGCAGAGTAGTAGGGACAAAAACCTCACTGGAGTGGGTTTCAAAGATAATAGGAATGGGGGTTGTTGAGAAGTATAGAATTCTAGATATATCTTGAAGGTAAGCCAAACAGGATTTGCCTGAAAGACCAGATGAGATGTGAGAAGGGAGAAAAAAGCAGTTAAAGACAGCTCCAAATTTTTGGCTTAAGCAACTGAAGGGATGGAATTGCCATTAAATTAGATGGGGAAAACTGAGCAAGTGGAGGAGGGAATTTTAGGAGCTCGGTTTTAGAGATTTTAAAATAGAGATTCTTATTAGCTATCCAAGCAGAGATGTCAAATAGGCAGCTTGATACAGGGCTCTAAAGTTAGGGGCTGTCTACACTAAAAAGAGAAACCTGGGAGTCAATCAACATATTAGAGCTGATATTTAAGGCTGTAGGACTGGTTGAGATCATCAAACGAATGAGCACTGTGTAGGTAGAAAAGAGAAGAGACCTGACACTGGAACTCGGGGATACTCCAGCATTTACAAGTCAGGGAGGAGAGGAAGAGTCAGCAAAGAAGACTCAAGGGGGTACCTGAAAAGGTATCAGAAAAAACAGAGGAGTGCAGGGTCCTGAAAACCAGGTAAAAAATATATTTCAAGGGAGGGGAAGAGATGAACTGTGTCAAATACTTCTGGAAGATCCGGTAAGATGAGGTCTGAGAAATGACATTGGATTTAGCATGGAGGTCACTGGTGGCCTTGACAAGAGTTGTGAACACTTATCTCCTTTGGGTTGGGTTTAAGAAAGAATGAAGGGAGATCAATTGAAGTCAATAACTATAAACAATTCTTTCCACTATAAACAATTGAAGTCAGTAAGTACCCCCTTATCCATGGTTTCACTTTCCGTGGCTTCTGTTACCTGCCACGGTCAGCCATGGTTGGAAAATATTAAATGGAAAATTTCAGAAATAAACAGTTTATAAGTTTTAAAGTGCCCGCCACTCTGAATAGTATGATAAAATCTCACACCATCCCACCGTGTCCTGCCTGGGACGTGAATCATTGCTCTGTCCAGCATATCCCACCTGTTAGTCACTTGGTAGCTGCCTGTTATCAGATGGACTGTCATAGTATCTTAGTGCCTGTGTTCAGGTAACTCTTATTTTACTTAATAATGGCCCCAAAGCGCAAGAGTAGTGATGCTGGCAATTCAGATACGCCAAAGAGAAGCCCTAATGTGCTTCCTTTAAGTGAAAAGGTGAAAGTTCTTGACTTAATAAGGAAAGAAGAAAAAAATAGTAATATGCTGAGGTTGCTGAGATCTATGGTGAGAATGAATCTTCTATCTGCGAAATTGTGAAGAAGGAAAAAGAAATTCGTGCTAGTTTTGCTATCACATCTCAAACTGCAAAAGTTATGGACACAGTGCATGATAAGTGCTTAGTTAAGATAGAAAAGGCATTAAATTTGTGGGTGGAAGACAGAACAGAAAACAGAGTTCAGTATGCTGGGGATCTTGGAACATACCACCCTCAGGTCAGGTCCATAAAGGAAAGGAGAAAAATGAAGTGGAATCAAGAAAGTGTGTTTTTTGTTTTGTTTCCAGATAAGAGTAATAATGCCACATTTGTTTGCTGATTAGGCTAATCTAGTAGAGAGGAAAGAATTGGTGATGCCAGAGAGGGCAGAATTGCTGAAACTTGTTTTTGAGTAGGCTAGAGGGTGTGGGATCCAGGGCGCAAATGGAAGGGTTGTTGGCTTTAGCTAAGAGCATGGACAATTCATTCATTGGAACAAAGGAGCCTTTTTTTTTTTTTCAGTCTTTATTCAACTTGTCATCTCTAAGGCATTTGCTGCTTTTGACCACTCCCTCTGATTCCTATCCATTTCAGTCAAGGGATTCACAGGATTGGTACTCTTTCCTAAACCTAGTTTTCATATTTTACTGAAATAAGAATGTGCAAGAGTTAGTAACTTAAAAATTGATGGCACAGTTGAAATGAAGAATGACAGTGAAAGAAAAGACATTGTAAGACATCCAAAATGATTGAAATATTTGAAAAACAAAGCTGCCAAGATCAAACTGGATCTCTAATGGCAACTCTTCAGAGAACATAATTAGCATTGAGTTAATAACTTCTCCTATCTACCCTTTTTCACAGGACCTCAAAAATGTAGGAGCCTCCTAGTTATAATACTCTATTTTTTATAGAAGTGTTCAGAAAAATAAAATTTCTGTCCTTTCAAGGACAGTCTGAATCTGCTTTCATTCTTTTCTCAGTCCACTGTAATCTGGTTTTTATTCCCATAACTCCACTAAAACTGTACTCCCTTGAAGTACAGGGAGTACAGCTGAAGTCCTTCAGATCTTCAGATTTAGCAGATACTTTTTAGCCTATCTTATGTGACATCTGCAACTTTTTGCCTGTGTAATAACCCCTTCTCAAAAGTCTTCCTGCCTTGGCCTCTGTAACAGTATTCTCTCCTAGATTTCTTAACGTCCTCCTTAGTCTTTCCCAGCCCGTCTAACACTTGCTTCTAAAATATTGTTCCAACAGAGTTCTATCCTGATTTTTCTTCTCACTGTCTTTCTGGAGAATATCTAGCACTTCCCATTATTTCCATGAGCTGATGCCTCCCAAAATATCTCCTGCCTTTTCTTCACTTCTGTTCTCTCAGGGCATGTTTCCAGTTGTCGGTGGGACAGCCCCACCTAATTATGCCATGAGTGTTTCAAACTTAGCATTTTCTCATCTGTCTTTCTTACACACACACACACACACACACACACACACACACACACACATTCCAGTTGTTACATTGATTAATAGTACATTATCACCCAATCTAGAAACCTCAGAATTGCCTTTGACTCTTCTTTTTCCCTCACTATTTATATTCGATCTATCATTCTACCTCTTAATTATCTCTTAGCTTTCTCTCCCCTATTCTCCTGTTTGCCCTTGTCTCCCCCTTAGTCTATTGCAGTAGCCTCCTGAAGAGTTGCCCTTTCTCCTATTAATACCCTGTTCTTTCTACCTGTAATAATGTTGTTTACCTGATGAATGCCTCTTCAACTTTTAAGACCTCCTCTGTAAAATCTTTCTTAACATTCTCTCCATACATATAAAATTCCTCATCCCCTTTACTGTACCTTTATGGCACATTTTACAGACCTCTGTTTCAGTACTTACATTGCATTGTAAGTATTTTCTGTAACCCTATGGAGTATACATTCTTCCAGAATAATGACTGAATATTACTCTCTTGTACATCTTCCTCCACCTTCCCCACTACCTGCCCCAAACCCCAAACTCCCTAGCGCATGGTGTTACTTTTATTTCCGTTCCTTTATCTAAATGCGATAGGGTATAACTTAGTCTAAGATCCAATCGTCATCTGTACCTTCTCGTGTCCACTTTTCAGAAGGATGAGATCTGGTTTGCTGACTCATCTGGAACAGAATGATAGGAACAGAAAATGTATATCTCTGATTTATTAACATTTATACCTGAACTTACTGAACTTGATAATATTGTTCTTAGATGATCTCATTGTCAATAAACACTATAATCCAAGGAGTAGCCTATGGAATGTACCATAAGAGATACTTCTTATGCCCTTAAAGAACGCTCTCTTTTGTGATGGGGGGCAAACTTCCTCTTCAACTCCCATTCCTGTTCTTTTCCATTAATAGTATTTTCCTTTTATTACATGAAAAGGAGATACATGAAACTAGCATATAAAAGTTGCATGCTCAGAACTAAAATGTAAAGTCTACGTTGAGGAGAGAGGTAATTTGTGGGGGAAAGATTATAGTTTTTAGTAGGAGATTTCTTCATGGAACTGACCTGATCCAATCAAGCACTGAAACCTTTTTCAAAATGCTCTATAATTGCTATGGAGACATTGTTTACATTTATACAGAATGAGGTGGGGGAATTAATTCAAGGGCTGGCATGTGATTTTGCTGGCAGTGAAATTTGTCTTGAACCTTGGTAAGTAGGAGTTTTTGATGCTGTTGATACTGAACTTTTCCACTCTGCCTATCATTCTTCAGGATAACCCACCCAGAGGTTCCATATAGTAGTGGAGCCTCATCATCCACAAATAATCCAGAATTTGTTGAGGATCTCTCCCAAGGTCAGTTGCTTCAGAATGAGTCTTCAAATACAGCAGAAGGCAATGAACAGAGGCACGAAGATGAGGTAAGCTGAAGCATCTCCTCCTGTTACTGGTCTCTGAGGCTTCTGAAGAAGCAGTCAGCAAGGGAGTTGACCGAGGTGTTCATCCTCTGGCCTCCTTACATTCTGCAGAATATTCTGTTTTATATTTCTTGTTTCACATAGAACCATATTAATGGTTTTAATGATACAGAGACAAGTAGACTCTTCTTTTTCCCCTACCTAGAAAATTTATACCTGCATCAGATTAGACGCTCAACAAATGCTTACTGAATGAGTTGCATGATTTAATTAAATAAGTAATTAGGGCTTCCCTGGTGGTGCAGTGGTTAAGAATCCGCCTGCCAATGCAGGGGACATGGGTTCGAGCCCTGCTCTGAGAAGATCCCACATGCTGCAACTAAGCCCGTGAGCCACGGGCTATCTAACTACTGAGTCTGTGCTCTAGAGCCTGCGAGCCACAACCACTGAGCCCGCGCACCTAGAGCCCGTGCTCTGCAACAAGAGAAGCCTGCGCACCGCAACAAAGAGTAGCCCCCACTCGCCACAACTAGAGAAAGCCCACATGCAGCAGTGAAGACCCAACACAGCCAAAAATAAATAAATAAAATAAATAATTTTTTTTTTAAAGTAATTAACGAGGAGTCCACATGCCCTTACTCAAGACCACACTCTGCTCACCAAACCCTGCAGCATGGAGTCATATGTGCCCAAAGGGTTCACACGACTTACCAAGTCATTCATTGTCCCATAGGGGGCATCTTTTTCTAATTCACACAAAGGTTCTGTATGGACCTGGGCCATCATTCCCTTGTTGGACTTTCAGTGTTCCTCACAAATGACTGATTACATTGTCTATGTTTTAAGGTACTCTTTTTTTGTTTTTAGCTATAAAAGAGTACCACCATTGACTTTTGTCTTTGTTCTTATTTTGAAAGAGCTTATTCTTTTTATGTTGGCATTCTTAAAGATTATGACGAATGCTTAAGGCTTCTTAAACATCTTAAATCCGTAGTAGCTTTAATGTTAAATGTTACTAGGTTTACAAAACAAAACCAAAAAGAAAAACAAAAAAACTGATACCAAATACACCATTTGCCCAATGCTGAATTATTGTACCATTTTATATATATTTGGAGGAGTGCAGTATGGTAATTAATATTTAGATATTTTTGTCCCATTTGGCTTATCGTTCTCTTCTCTGAAATAAAAATGCTTATATCCATAAAACTTTATTAACTGATAGGCTATGTGTATTTGTAAAATTATGAGGTAAAAGTACCTTGCATCCTGTTTAAAAGGACAAAGAAAAAGGCTGTGGTAAAACAATAGTGGTACTTCAGTCCTTTAAACTTTTTTGGGGGCGATATTGTCTTTTGATTTAGCTAATAACATATAAAGACCTCTGCCTTTATAAAATAAACATCTTAAGAAATAAACCAGCAAGCCAAAGAACTAGTATTCATTTTGGATATATTATAGTTGCTGAAATTTTTCTAAGTCTTAGATATTAATTTTAAAATCTATAGTGCTATCTGCTGTCGGAAATAAACTGGTCTTTGAATGATATCAATGAGAAACACCCTTCATGAATGATTTTAATCCTAGTACTACAACTTGTCTCCTCTTCTTTTGCCCAGTGCTTGTGACAGCATCTTGTTCTGATCTACTGTAGCAATGTCTGCTTCCCTGGCACAGTGCTGTATATGTGCTGCATTTCTCATTTAGAATATTCCCCTGTCAGGAGTCAGGATTTGTTAAGTGAATATGAAGGCCAGAGCTTATGTGATCATGGCACCCCTCATTCTTATCTGTTGGGATTAGTACTAAAATAGCCCCTTAGTGTAACATTGTGTAGCATGGTACATAAAAAGGTCTGCAGGTGAACCATCTGGGGTCCCTTCTTGAAAACTGCATTGCAGCCATTTGTACCTATAACAGGTTTGGAGAGCTTTGAATATCCAGGGCCTTAATGGTAGCAAAATGCAATTATTAATCCTGTTTTGTTTGTTGATGTTGATTATTGTGTTATTTGGGGAAATTTTTGTTGTTGTAATTTGGTTTGGGGTTTTTTATTTTTTCTTGTTTTGTAGCAAAGAAGTAAACGAGGAGGTTGGTCCAAAGGAAGAAAGAGGAAGAAACCTCTTCGAGACAGCAATGCACCTAAATCCCCCCTTACAGGATATGTTCGGTTCATGAATGAGCGTCGAGAACAGCTTCGAGCAAAAAGACCAGAAGTCCCATTTCCAGAAATTACAAGGATGTTAGGCAATGAATGGAGTAAACTTCCTCCAGAGGAAAAACAGGTAATTGTTCCTATTCCTGATCCTTTGCTTGGTTTTGATTATATCTCAAAAATAACTTTTGTCAGAAAAGCAAAGAGAATGGACTGTTGATTCTCCAAGTTTGTCATGGGCCTAGGAGACCAGAATAGCAGGGTCCTTCATAGCTCTTTTCTCCACAGTGGTTTTTATACTCTTTCAGGGTCTGCTGCAGGGACGTGAGCAGGAGGGACTCTAGGATCCCCCCCAAACCAAAGCAGCTCCACTTTTATTTGCTTTATATGCTGAGAGTTCATATAAGATTTTTGTAAAAAGTAGTTCAATATTAAGAAATCTATCAGCATGGTTTATTCTGCCGAGTTAAGTGAAAAGTCATGAGTTAAATGAGAAAAGGTCTTTTGATAAAATTCTGATATTCACATAAGAATTTTGTTTAAGAAAAAGATGTTACTGCTTTAATAAACTTTTTAAACTGGAGTTCTGGCAAATTTAACCTACTATGAAAAATAAAGCAAGAACTATTTGAATTCTCTTTCCTCCAAGACAGAAACTAACCTTATTGCCAAACTGAAACAAATCCATTTGTTAGATTTGAGAGGAATTAAAGACAAGTTAGCCACGAACTGGTTGAAATGCCACAAAATTGTTGGGATTGTAGGGATTGTCGGAGGGGTTGAAAGTTCCCAGCATTTTCAGTATCTGATATATGTCTATATTTCTCTTATGTCTTACACTCCTTAAAAAGAATTCCAAACAAACTAAAACCAAATTGAAAAATACTCTTGGGAATTAACTGAATTCAAAAAATTTCAAAGAGATCAGATTGAGTTGCAACTTGAAGCTCTGTGTTTGTGGTAGCAAGCTAATAGAAAACAGAGTATATCATCCATTGTTTTAGCTCTAATGTATAAATGGATTATGAGCTGTACATAGTAGTTACTCTTTTCTCTTTAATTTTTTTATTTCAAAATTAATACACGCTCATCATTTAAAATTTTTTCAGACAATACAGAAGTATATAAGGAAAAACGCAAAAGTCATTTCCAGGGATAACAAACAGTGATAACTAACTAGTTAGGCAGGGCAAGGGCTTTCATGTTTGTTTTTGTTCTTAAATTTTTATTTGAAAATAATTTTTCAAATGTACAAAAAGTAAAAAAAAAAAGTAAAAAATGTACAAAAAGTTACAAACATAGAATAATACAAAGAACACCCAAATACCCTTACCCAGATTGACCTGTCATTAACACATTTTCTCTTTTCGCACATGCGCTCATACTCTCCTGGGCAAGTTTGGGCATGTGGTTTCTCTTCTCTCTCTCTCTCTCTCTCTCTCTCTCTCTCTCACACACACACACACACACACACACACACACACACACATACAATTTTTTTCTGAATTATTTGATATAAGTTACATACATCATAGCCCTTTACCCTTAAATATTTCAGTGTGAATTTCCTAAGAATAGACATGTTCTCTCACTTAACCACAGTTTAGTTAACAACCTCATAATTTTGTATTAACACAATACTTTTATCTAACTTGCCATCTATATTCCAGTTTTGTCAGTTGACCTCTAACATCATTCCTCTGTAACATTTTCCCCCTCCAGTTCAGATTCCAGTCCAGGGGTCAGGCTCTGAGTTTAGTAGTCAAATTTCTAGATTCCTTTAATCCGGGATATTTCCACAGCCTTTCTTTGTCTTTTATGACATTGATATTTTTTAGGAATACCGTCTCTCCCTCTTCCTCCCCCTTCTTTTCGTTTACTTTCAACAGAACATTCCTCATTTTATATTTGTCTGATGTTTCCTCATGATTAGATTGAGGTTATGCATTCTTGGTCAGAATACTGCATAGGTGGACGTTGGTCCTTCTCAGGGTATCGCATATGCAGGCACACAATGTCTTTTATTCCTCATTCCTCGTTCCTTTTATTCGTAATGTTAATTTTGCTCACTCACTGAAGTTTTTTACTCTCCCTTGTAATTAATAAGTAGTCTGTGCAGAGACATTTTAAGAACATTCAAATAGTCTGTTCCATATCAAAATTTCCCCCTAGATTTAGCATTCATTAATAACTTTTGCCTGATCTAATATTTACCATGATGGTTGCAAAATGATGATTTTCCAACTCTAGCACTCCCTCCACATTTGCCAGTTGCCCTTCAGCATTCTAATCTAAGCAAGAGCCCTCTTCCTCCCTCCATTTATGTATCTGTTTGTTATTTATTTACAATTGGCTTAGGCATATGAATTTCTTTTTTTCCCAATGGTTTATAAATTATTACTATACTTGAGTATTTTGATACTTAAATTGTCCCAGATTTGGCCATTTGACCCCTACATCTGGCTCTTGTGTAGGACAAGGCTTTTAACATAATTTCTAACTCGTTTGTGTTCATTTAGAAGAGTATTTTTATACTTTATTTCTTAAACCTAATGATGAATGAAAAGTACAAGGCATTAAACAAAATTATCCTAGTAGATCAATGAACTTTGTTTAAATAATTAATAGCACAAAGCATGTAGATACAGGCTGTCTCATAGTAGTCCATTTTAGGTCCATAGGGTGAGGTCATTCTTTTTTATGTTCCTTGTATCTCCACTCTTCTGGCTCTTAAAGGCCAATTGATGTATGAGATCATCTCCTCAGAGTGGGTTGGGGATAAAGAAACAAAGTAATATTCCATCCTTTCCCCTGGGAAGATTAAGTGTGCCTATGTGGTGTTCAGTCTTCTTGAGGACTCTAGGGCCATGTGTAGTTCTATCTATAGGATTAGTAGAAGAACTATAATCTTCTTGTGAATTTTTTATGAGAATGACCTCAATAGAAGTTGTCTTCAATAAGTTAAGAAAGGCAGTAGTCTAAAAAGTTAGAATTACCTATTTCTTTTATAACTAAGAGATATTTTATTCTATTCACATGACTTTTTTTTTTTAATTCTCAAAGCTTATCCCACTTGTACTTTTCTTTCCATGTGCTAATTATCCTTTGCTTTCTTCAAAGAGTTCATTGGTATTTTACGTCAGTAAGACCTATTTCTTGAAAATAATTCCATATTTCTTCCCCAGCGCTACCTTGATGAAGCAGACAGAGATAAGGAGCGTTACATGAAGGAGCTGGAGCAGTATCAGAAGACTGAGGCCTACAAGGTTTTCAGTAGGAAAACCCAGGACCGTCAGAAAGGCAAATCTCATAGGCAAGGTATCAGAACCAGAACCAAATGTATTTGTAGTTTGTTTTGCATGATGGAGTGTCACAAAGCCAAGTATTAGAGTGAGAATATAAAAGATATATTTCTATCATTTCTCTATTATACTACATTCACTTACAAGCATCATCTTGGAATTTTATTAAAATCACATTGCTCTCATTTAGAAATTTCAGTTGGGTTTCCATATCCAGTATCAACAATTTGGCTTGTGCTCCAAGACCCTTTTAGTTGTCTGTGCTTTTTCTTCTATTTCCAATTTAGTCATTTCTCTACCTCTAAACAAATCTGTCTGCTACACTACATAACCACCTTGCTGTAACACCTCTAAGCCTTTCATGTGATCATTTCTCCCAGCTTCCAGTGATCAATCATCCTTTTAATTCACTCATTCATGTATGCGTGTATTCAAAAAATGTATTGAACACCTCCTATTACATATCAGGATCTCATCTAGGCATTAAGGATGCAAAGGTAAACAAGATACAGAAGATCCCAGTCTTCATGGATCTTTTGTTTTCCGTTAAAATTGTTCATCACACTCTTAAAATATTGCTAAAAGTTCCCCTTCTTCAGGAAACACTGCCAAAGAAAGAAGCCCCACTCATAATAGCTTGTCATTCCTGAGCTATTGCGTCTTCTCCACATTTGGGCATCTTGCCTGCTAAACTGTAATGTTCTGCAAACATCCTTTGGCATGTATTTCCTGTCCACTCTCCCACCCTGTTCTCCTCAAAGGTAAGAACTGTGTCTGCTGTTTCTCTTGTGTCTAACTGTGTAACCTGTAAGATGGGGTTCCCTTTAACTTTTGTTGACTGATTAATAAAGCTATCAGAGAAAATATGATATGTTTTGAGAGCCCACATATACCAGCAGTTTTTGTAGCTTAGCATAGTCATTTCCTTAGGTTTTGTTATTTTGTTTTGTTTTTCAGCTTAATGTTCTTATTCTATCATATTTTTAGATGCAGCCCGACAGGCTACTCATGATCATGAGGTAATTAACTTTCTCTCTACATAGCGTGCGTGCGTGTGTGTGTGTGTGTGTGTGTGATATATGTATATAATAATGATGCTATTTGAAATGCTATTGGACTGTTTTTTAATGAATGGCAGAGTATTTCCTATCCTGTAATTAGGATTGGGTTAGTTGCCTTTAGCTCAAGGACTCTTAGCATATGGCAGACACTTATGTCATGAGTCTGCCCTTGAATTAAAGCCCCTAACTCTAGTCCTTTCTTATGGTCCAAGAATTTTATTGGCTTTAAATGCTGAAGATGGCTGGAATTTGGAGTGAGGTATAGAAATGAGGACCAACTAAAAGCTATACCTTGACCATAGTTTATCATCATCAGATACTATATTCTGACTCTCAAAAAGTTGTTATTTAGGGAATCCAGCATTTAGTTAAAGTGAACTATTCAAGTTACGGCATCTACAGACCACAAGTGACATTATCTTGATTACTATGCCTACTTTCCTCACTGGTGCATATTTGTTTACTGGCCTTTTCCCCTCCATTGGTTCAGTCTCAGCAATAGGATTTAGACCTGTGTTCCTGTATAGGACTGAGGCCTGTGTGTGTTGGCTCTGCTGCATAGAGAGCTTTAAATATATATGTAGCCTATGATTAATATATGGTTCTAAGAAAATAAAATTTGTGGTAATTTCATGCATGAAAATGCTCAATGACTCCTCATTGCTTACCAAATCACATTCAAACTCAGCAATCAGGGTTTTCTGTAATTAAGCCCCTATTTCCCTTTCCAAATACCTTAACTCCCATATTTCCCATATATATCTTATGTACTTAAAAACCTTTAATACTCACTGTCCTCCAGGTGCCCCATCCTTTTCTGCCTCATGCCTGTGCTCATATTCTTCCTTTCACGAGAATACTTTCTTTCCCTCACTCATTTTTTCTGTTACCCTCTCCCATCATCCAATTTTGCCTCTAAATTCTAGTCATCCACCAAACCCTATTTCAAGTTCTATTTCCTCCTTCAAGCTTTTCCTGTTTCCTCCAACTTCTTTTAAACCTCACAGCTCTCTATATTACTCTTACGCACTTAGCTGATCTGGCTAAGGTGCCAAAGTTACTCAAGTGCTTCTGTTATTAACACGCTTGGATTATAATCTCTTTGAAGGCATGCATGGTCTAGTTCCATATTGTACCCATCCCATCTAGCATGATGCCCTTGCATGGAAGAGTTCTTCCATAAATACTTATTTGTTTCTATACAAAACCCATTTGTTGAAATAACAGTGGATATTTACACAAAAAGAATTTTCTGATATACTCTTTTGCATGTATTGGGTTTTTTACTAAATCAAGGAAATCATTTCTTCAAAATAATAATGTATTTATCTTGGAGTTGTAGTTCTCATACCTAATTTGATATTGGTGACCTTCAAAACATAGAGAATACTTTTAGATTCACAAGTCAAATAGATTTATTACCATCCATGAATTAGAAAGTGAGAAGCATAGTAAATATTAGCATTTTATTATTCATATAAATCCTATATAAATGTAGTTATATATGACATCTCTGTGTTTCAATTAGGATGAAATCTTATTTTTTTTTTTGCTTGAGAAACTGTATGTACACTATATATTTTAAATCATAATTGAATAGTGTTGCAAGCTTTCCATATTGCCAAATACTTATATAATTACTTATTTCTCCTTCCTTTGTGTGCCCAACCCACCAATATCATTAAATTACCAAACTTCCTTTTTTCCCTATTAAGCATCCTTTATAGCTTCTCTGTCCTTAATGGTTACAAAAGAGAGTATGAACAGTAATCTAAAATATTAGAGCTCACATTTTCTAGTCAATGACTGACTCCTTTCATCACTATGGATTTTACTGCCCAAACCATATGTGGCATTTTTGCTTCTCATAAAGTTAACAGTTGCCATCAGAAAAGATTTAGTAGACTTAGTCATAGAAGCTGCTGCTACTGATTTGAGAAATGAAGGTTTTTTTAAATACATTATTTAGTATGATATGAATTTCTATGATATATGAAAAGGAATAAGTCTCTGTGTGATTCCCCTGTTTCAGGATTAGACTCATGTGAAACACAGAAAAGGAGGGAGTAGGTGGAGAGCCAACAGTAATTTCTCAAATGTGTGTACAGTAGGGTCTATAAATCTGTTGTATGCCCACATCAGGATAAAGCTCTCTTAGTAAGGTTGTTGACCCAATTAGTGCCCCCCACTTTATCAGTTTTTATTGAATAATATCTTACTAAACTAGGTAATTTCAAAAGAGTTGCAATTAAAAAAAAACCTCTTTGACAATTGTTAAACATATTTACACATAACCTCTTAGAGTATAATAAGAGTTAAGAAAAATAAGAAAACACTACAAGTGGAAAACAAAAGGAGCCACAGAAGCCCCCATGGAAAGGAGGAACTGAATCAGACCTTAAAGATGACCCAGGTTTTGTGGGGCACTTCAGATATATTTATATTCATATATATATATATATATATATATGTAAAATGGCTTGAGCAGAGTTATGAGGAAGTTAATAAAAGAGCAAGTACCTTGCAAAGTGCCTAAAACATCACAGTTTCTAAAAACATGCTTATTTCCCTTTACTTATCCTATTAGGAATAAAATGGCAAATGCCATAAAATAGCCTTCGGGCTCACTTCAAAACTACTAAGACCTCAGAAATCCTCTCGACTGACCCCCTCATTTTGCCGGTGAGGAAAATGACTTGCCTGAGACAGGAAAGAACTTCCCAGAGTCACTTATTGAATTAATTAGAGGCAGAATTGTGACTGAAAGCCAGGCCTCTGTAGCCCCATCTTATTTAGCAGTCCTGGCAGCACCTGCCACGTTATATGGAATAAACAGCGTTGCAAGTTAAAATGGGCCAGGTTGCCTGTGATGTCAGCAAAATTTGTTGCCACTTGAGACAGAAACAATTTGATTTGTGTGTATGTAGTAAAGAAACCTATTGTATTCCCTAATGGAACTTAGATTCCTAAGACATTGTTGCCAAGGCAGTTACTGGAGAGCATATTAGAGCCAAAGAAATGCTGACCTGAAAGCCATTCAAGCCATTCTGCATAGCAGTGGGGCACTTAAGCCTGGTACACAATATTAAGAGCATTCCTTAAGGTAAAGGGCACTTGAGAGAAGCATATCACTCTCTATGAATTTCTGGCCCTGAGCCTAGATCACAGCAAAATAGTTTCAGTTCAAAAGGCCTCTGTTCTCTTACCCTCCACTCAATATATAGAATGAAAACCAAAGTGAAGAGTATTCTTGCTCCTCTCAAATCAAGAGCCAGCCTGCTAGACCCAGGAGTCAGCTAGTGTTACTCTCAAGAAAGTGTCTAAATCTCATGTGAGGACTAAGATAGAAACAATAATTTTGTTTCTCCTTTAATTTATGGGAAATGACAAAATGACACTCAGCCTGAACAAATTAGACCCTTTCAATGAAGAGGTAATGAAATCCTTATGATTTTAATCCCTTGAGTGACCCTTGGAGCAGCTTAAGTATATCTGAGCCCCCAAGAGGATCCTCTCCAATGCCAAGTAATGTACTCAGTAATGGAAGAGTGCTGATGGGTTTTATGACCACTCTTCAGTTAAGTAGAATTCTCTGTTGCCTCTCAGAGACTGAACAGTTTCATTTAATTGCTTTGGTGTTTCTTTCTTTGCACTCTAAGAATCTATACCAAAAGGCAGTGTGTTAATGCACCTATGTGGTGCTGTCCTCTGCCCTTATGTAGTTAGCCTGGTTTGGTTTGGACTGCTTTGGCAGGGAAAAGAGCAGAATTACCCATCTGAGCAGAATGTAGGCCTTGGAGAGGGCTCTCGGTACCATGGTAATGGAAGCCAAGCATCCCCACCTACCCATCTGACTGGCAGATATTCAGACCTATGGCTAGGTAAACTGATCTCATATAAGCCTGTGCAGTTAACTAAGAGACTGAACAAGATGGGATGATAAAATCATAAGGCCTTACCCTAAGTCATTTATGGACTTATGCTTATATCTGTTATGTCTTGTATAGTAACAGAGTTAAAGAATATGGTAAGCCAGCAGAGTAGAGAGAAAGTCACTGAGAAATATGCCTAAGATGCCTTCTGGAACCAGCCTTTCTTGTCCATACATTAGTTCTCTTTGAAATCCACCAAGAGCTGGCCTAAGATGCCTTCTGGAACCAGCCTTTCTTGTCCATACATTAGTTCTCTTTGAAATCCACCAAGAGCTGGCTAGAGGTAGAGCTTTGCATGTTGAAACTGGGGCTTTCAGTGGTAATCTTGTTGTTTGTTTTTAAATTGTTCTGAAAAACTTCACTTTCTTTCTTTAAGAGGTAAAAGATAGGGTAAAAATTAAGTGCTGTGAAAGTATCTTCAGGTAAATACATTGTTTTTCAGACTTCCATCTTAGACGTCTCTCTTGATCAGATGCCATCGGCAGGCAGCTTACACAGCACAGCCCTGACCCCTAAGGAGGCAGACACCAGTATGAAAACAGGATCTTGGCTGTCAGAATTCCCTCATAGGCTGTTAAGTGTTTAACCTTTCTACTGGGCCCCAAATCATATTTGTGTTCAAAGATAAAAGACTAGTGGTGGCAAAAGTAGGAAAGATACATTCTATCTCTGGCATTAAATGTGTTTCTATAGGAATGATTTCTAGATTTTTTAAACTGTTCTTTATGTTATAAAGGTTTTGGAATCTTCAGATTTCACTATCAATTTCTTCAGTACTCATTTCCCACTGTTCTCTTTACCATCTTATATTATGCAAGATTTTAAATACTGCCAAGACACTTATAATTTATGTTCTTAATGCTTTCAACTTCAAATTCATTGTAGAAACTGCAGACAAAGCATTTTGAAATATTGACTTTATTCACAAGGATCATTGTGGAATATATTTTGCAGTGGTTTTGTGAGACTTTTATTTTTAATGGCTTATTGGTGAATTCATTTTAGGTTTATTATTCTTTTCTATCTCACATAATCCTTGGGATTTTCATACTTAGAGCCCAGTTATTTCTGGATTTTTGGTTTTGTTTGTTTGTTTTTCCTGTGTCTGAAGAAAGTCTAAAAGATCCCCAACTATAGGCTGCCCTTGTAAATAAGTAGAAGTAAAAGTAGAAATCCCAGTGGAATACCATTATTATTACTCATGGCTGGCAGATGTCTGCTTAAAATTCTTATTGTCCACTCTGCAAATTTAGATTGCATAATCCTATCTCAGAGAACACTTTATGTATATAAAGTGTATATACATAAATGTATATAAATGTATATACATGTATATAAAGTGCTTTATGTATATAAAGCACCTAATGTATAAAAAGCACTTTATGTATATAACCAACAGAAGCAACAGAAAAAAAACCTAGAAATTCTCTTTCTATATTCCTACCTCAACCACTTTCTCCACTGTATACTGTTGACTATTCAAAGCACAGAGCTAAGAAATGGTTTCCAAAATCTCCATTAGGGAAGTTTATGTAGGTTTGTTTTAAGGTTTCTCATTGCACAGCAGTTGTCACCTGAGAGATCTGAATATTTGACCTCCTTGAGCTCTATGAAAGTTTCGTTCCAAAGAAAAGGTGAATACATTTTCCTCACAGCCCCACCTAGACTGATTCCTGCTCATCCTACTATTTCTTTAAGGAAAACATGACCATTGTGCCTTTAGGCACTACTGTTTAATTTAGCTTCTGTTTAAGAATTAACTATTTTGTTACTCTTGATTCACAGAAAGAAGCAGAGGTAAAGGAACGGTCTGTTTTTGACATCCCTATATTTACAGAGGAATTCCTGAACCACAGCAAAGGTGATTACCAAAGGATCGTTTTGTGTTACTCAGGTCTATGACAGGGGATTTAGTTGTCGGGAGGAATTCATTGCTGAAAAGCAACGGTAGTGATATTCCAGACCCTGGGACTGGTCTGGAAGAAGAAAACTGCTTCCATTTCACTCTGTATTAAAAGCAGCTACTCAGAGACCCGTGGAGGACAGCTGAGCCAGTGTTGTCAAAGCTGCTTTAGTCTCTGGATCAGAGGAAATAAATATACATCACTAATTCAATTGCTTTCAGGCTCTTAGCCTAGAACCCTTTGTACAAATGAAAGCTTACATGGATGTCCAAAATATAAAATAAATATGAGTAAAGCTGACCCCACTGCAGTAAAGATGTGGACCCACAGCTGTGCTTGCCCAGTCTCCCAGGATCCCCCTGTGGAACCCCTCAGGTTTATCATTGCACAGCTTTAAAAAATCAAACAAACAAACAAATACTGGGAATTACAGCTGTTCCTTACAATCTTAAGTATAGAATATGACCAGCTTTTAGAATTAAAATAACTCTGGGGAGCCAGGCGTTTTACTGCTGAAATTGCTATCTGGAAGGCCATAATGAGAATAGGGACATGAGGAGGGGTAGCTAATTAGAGACAGCTAAGCAGGACTTCCTGTAAGAGTCATCGGGACTCCTCAGAGAGGCTGGTATTACCTGTGTTTTGTCGGGGTTTTGTCCTCAGCTCGGGAGGCAGAGCTCCGTCAGCTTCGAAAATCCAACATGGAGTTTGAGGAAAGGAACGCAGCCCTGCAAAAGCACGTGGAGAGCATGCGCACAGCGGTGGAGAAGCTGGAGGTGGACGTGATCCAGGAGCGGAGCCGCAACACCGTCTTACAGCAGCACCTGGAGACCCTGCGGCAGGTGTTGACAAGCAGCTTCGCCAGCATGCCCTTGCCTGGTAATGTCATCCCTAGCTGAGCCCTGTAAAGTGGCAGGGGTGGGGGGAGGTGCTGTTCATGTTGGTACTGGTGTGGTGAGGCTGAAGTCTCACCTCCAGAGGAAAATCAGTAAACTCAGGGGTCTTTTCCTCAGAGGTTTCTGTGGGCCATGTAATAGAATCTCAGTATTGGTTAAAATCATCCAGAATTTCAGGCTCTCTGCTCAGTTAAATTTTTCTTCAGTTGTATTTTCATACAGTCTACTTTCTATTAAGCTTAATTTGATATTCTGAACAGTGGAAACTGTAATATTAAAGTCCTGAGTGGAGCACTTTTCTTTTTTTGTTTTCTAAATTGTGGTGTAATTGACATATAACATTGTGTTAGTTTCAGGTGTACAACGTAATGATTCACTATCTGTATACACTGTGAAATGATCACCACAATCTAGTACCATGCATCACCATACAGAGTTACCAAAAAAATTTTTTCTTGTGATGGGAACTTTTAAGATATACTTTCTTGGCAACTGTCAAACATGTAGTACAATATTATTGACTACAGTCACCATGCTGTACATTACATCCCCATGACTTAATTTATAACTAGAAGTTTTTATTTCTTGATCCCCTCCCCCAACTCACCCATCCCCCCCAGAGCATTTTTCTGATGTATATTTTCTTGCTTTGTAATATTGTCTTAATGGGAAGGAAAAGGAAAATAAATACTAATATTTCTTTTTTTCTTTTTTTTTTGCGGTACGCGGGCCTCTCACCGCTGCGGCCTCTCCCGCCGCGGAGCACAGGCTCCGGACGCGCAGGCCCAGCGGCCATGGCGCACGGGCCCAGCCGCTCCACGGCACGTGGGATCCTCCCGGACCGGGGCACAAACCCGTGTCCCCCGCATCAGCAGGCGGACTCTCAACCACTGCGCCACCAGGGAAACCCATAGTATTTCTTATATACTCTTTCATTTTGAAAATAGTTACAGCAGAGCTGGGAGAGTCTTTAACCTTTTGTGCTATGCAACTACACCTATATACTGCACAGCAATTATATAGCCCATCTGTTTATTTAGAGTATGTGGATTAATTTCATTTCTTTGAGGTCTAAAAGTCTCTCCTCTGAAAATAAAATCTTCTCTATGGAGCAGACCACATTAGAGTCAAGTTTCTTTTGCTGTGGAATCACTGATCTGTGTTATGGTTGAACTGAATGGGAGGATCTTCTTACTTTCTCTTCTTATCTCACTTCAGGAAGTGGAGAGACACCTACAGTGGACACTATCGACTCCTATATGAACAGACTGCACAGTATTATTTTAGCTAATCCCCAAGACAATGAAAACTTCATAGCTACAGTTCGAGAAGTTGTGAACAGGCTTGATCGTTAGGGAATGGTGAGTGCTCACTGACATGATTCGTACGTGCCAGCGTGTCATCAAAAATAAGATGGCATTAGACTTTATCAATACTAGTAAAACCCTGGAATTACATTGAATAAGTGAGTTGGAGACTTGATTAAGATTCCTGTTGCATGGTTGCTAAATGTAGTGTTGGAAAACTGAATCAAGATAGTTTTTCTTCATGCATGCCTCCACATGGCTTAATGGAAAGAGCGTGATTTTTGTGGTTGGACCTCAGTTCTAGCTTTGTCACTTATGAGCTGTATTCTCAGGTATTAGTTTCCCAAAGAGCTTTGAAGGGTGAGTGAGAAATTTAGAGAAAACAACCCTCCAAACAACACATAGAACAAAATAAATATAACTTAATTGCTAAGCTTCCTTTCCCCTGTAAAGTTAATGATAATTTACAATAGTCAGTGAGACATTGTATGTGTACAAGACTCTATAAGTAAGAAGCTTTTCATTTATCACTCAATATCAGAGTAACTGTAGTATGTTAAATGTTAATGTGGACTAACCTTACAGTGAAACAGTTAATGCCTTGATTAAATATATTAAAAAATAAATGAACTCTCAATAAGTACAAAGAGAGAAAAGAGAAAATAAGCTTTTTAAAAAACATATTCAACAAATGACTAGTAGTATGTGTTGCATCCTTTTAGAAGAGAAAAAAGTACATTTCCCAAAGGGATCTGCTTATATAAACTTTGTGGTACTAATGGTCAGTCATCAGGTATCATCACTCAAATTCCTGTAGAGATAGGGTACCCTTTAGTATGTCATTCCACAAAATTGACAGCCCTTTGGTCTGTCAGTTAAATTGTTCCATACCTGCAGACATATAAACTGTGTGGAAATCTTGGGGTTGGACCATACAATGAGTGGCCATATATGAATACTAAAACAAGAGTGGATAGCAGGATATGCTCCTTAGAATGGCTGGTCATGGGCTTGGATCCTTATTTATTTGTCTTGCAGGTACATGAGCACACTCATATACATACTAACATTCTAACATGGTCTGGACCTTGAGCAACATGTGCAAGAATAAATAAAACCCATGATTCTTTATCCAGTGAGGCCACATCTGGCAGCATAGACAAAAGCAGTAGTCTTTATCCTTCTTGTCCAAGCCCTCAAATAGTAACTGTATAAGGCAATTTATTATACTTTAGCCTCAGCCGTGCTCTGATGGGGAAAGGATTACTGTCCTTCTAGTGAGTAGCCAGATGGAACAGACCATACTTCTAAGAGATGGCTGGACTCCCTGCAGAATAAAGAAATGGCATTACTGCTGCTGTATGTGAAGGGAACAGCTTGTAAATCTAGGCTTGGGATTTTTAGGAGCTCGTCATCTTTCTCATTTTCACACAGTGTTTTCAATTAACACTCTTGTAGGCTTGAAAAGAGAGAGCTGGGAGAAACAGTGTGGAGGATTGTGAAAGAACACAGTAATTGATAACGTGGTGTCTCCTCACATAGGTATAGGACAGTTATTGCAAGTTCTGAGCCAAAAATGGTTTTCCATTTTGAGCATTTGGCCAGTAAGACTCTCCTAAAGCTTTATCTATCTTAAGGATATAAACTGTAGTATCTGCTTTCCGAGGTGTCTTTGAAAACCTAGAATGTGATGATTATTCTTGATTTTAACCTACAAATATTTTGCTCCTGAAAGAAACAGTACCTGAAAATGTGAACCATTTTATTACCGCAGATTCTTACAATCTAGCCATATAAACATAACTAAGAATGGATAGTTCTCCGTACCCTCTGAAACTGTCAAATGAAACAATTATAAAGACTGTGATTAACACTAGCTTGCCCTCATTATACAAATATGTACAGACAGCTAGGCCTGATGTCCCCAGCATTCATGGTGCAATTAATTACTCTGACATGAGCTTGGCAAAGGTTTCTTCCATTGTCAGGACCCAGTGAGTGAAAGGAAGCTAATGGTCTACAGCTTTAGAGGAGCATATTAGAGCTGGAAGGGGTGTTTAGAAATCCCATTATTTTACATATGAAGAAACTGAGTCCCAAAGAGGCAGAATCTCTTGCCTGAAAATACCTGAGTATGTGGGTGCAGAATCCAGAACTAGAACACATGTATCTAAACTCAGTGGGGTTTCTAAAACGTTGATACAAGGAGGTAGGGATGGGTGTAAGGGGAAAGCACTAAAAAAAATCTTAGAATGAGAGCATTAAGATAAATGGGAGGTAATTAGGAAAAAATTACAATCCAGCAATTATAATGTTATAAAATTTTGGTCAGCCATTTTATAATTATTTTTATAGTTATACAATGGAAGAATTACCCCAGCTGTCATCTTTCTTTGTGGCTGACTTGTACTTAGAAAAAGTGGAGCTGGGAGGAAGTCATGGGGGTGATTTCATATTGACAGATGACTACTGTATATAAACTATCAAAAGCCATATGTTGCTTGATTTCAGTTGAACCAAGTGATAAATATTTGCCTGTTTGAGGATTGGAAAAATATATATATATGTGATTGCCTTTTTATCAATGTAAAAATGTATTCATCTTATGCACACAGTACATCCCTATCCATGCAGAGGGCCTTAGATTTATACTTGAAGAAAATTGGTTTTGATTGACCAGGACTAAAGTAAAGTACTAATTTTTCATCATCAGATTTGTCCCTGATACTTGCTTTTCTGTGTTCGGCTGGCAATTTTCCAACCTCCCCATTGTGGCTGAGCTGGAGCAGGGCCACATTTTTCATTGAAATGTTGTCTAAAATGCCTCAGTGAGGTTGGTTGCTTGCAGCTTTATGAGTTCTTTAGTTTACATACACCCTGCTACTCACCGTAACCCTTTTTTTTTTTTTTTTTTTTTTTTTTTTTTGGCCACGTAGCACTGGGTGTTTATTCTGCATAATAATAATAATAAACAACACTGTGAGCATTTACACATGCCGGCACATCCTAAGTACTTTACGTGTGCTGGCTCATTGACTCCTTGCCACAACTCCATGAAGTTTTTCTTTTTTCCATTTAATTTAATTTTATTTTTTTATTAATTTTAACTGGAGTACAGTTGCTTTACAATGTTGTGTTAGTTTCTGCTGTACAGCAAAGTGAATCAGCCATAGTATACACATATCCCCTCTTTTTTGGATTTCCTTCCCATTTAGGTCACCACAGAGCACTGAGTAGAGCTCCCTGTGCTCTACAGTCGGTTCTCATTAGTCATCTACTTTATACATAGTATCAAGAGTGTATATATGTCGATCCCAATCTCCCAGTTCCTCCCACACCCCCCTCCCCCTTGGTATCCATATGTTTGTTCTCTACGTCTGTGTCTCTATTTCTGCTTTGTAAATAAGAACATCTATACCATTCTTCTAGGTTCCACGTACCTTAACCCTTTTGAAAATAGAGCAAGGCATTATTTTAACCCATAGCCCTAACCCTTTCTGATCTGTGCTTACGTTTTGGTATCCTTTCTTTTTTTCTCCCAATTCTACAGGTCTTAGAGCTCCAAGATGTTCTGTAAGTGGTTTTACTTGTTTGGAATGAGAAGCCATCCATGGAAATTTGAATTGAGTGGAGGCAGAGAGGGAGGTACAGATTACTCTGCTTGTGAAGGAACTGTCAGTTGAGTTAAATGCCTTCACCCCAGGAAGCCATATGAGGGAGCAACAAAAGGAACATGTATGTGAACTTCCTATGGAATCGTCTTCGTGAAGCTTTGACCGTGTACAGCCACTCTCCCGAGTCTTCAGTTTCCTATCATTTCTATTTCTGTTGAAGTGGGTCTGCATATATTCTGCTGACCAGGTGCCCCTGAGACTGGCATCTTCTGCAGCAGAAAGGAAGCCTTCTTATTGTTCTGCTTCATTCAGATTGGACTCTTTTATCAGTGGCTCTGTGGTTTTATCAGTGGTTTTCCTACCTAGCTGTCACTTTTTCTTAATGCTTTTGGGGGTTATTTTTTTATTTCCTTCACCCCCACCAAGCTAGACATCTCCACTTTCTGACCTCTTGGCTTTGTTGCTCAGCAGGGTTCTGAAGGAGAGTTTCTCTCATTGGACAGGCCCAGTCTTCTCCCATCATTGTCCTGCTGTGACTCCAAAGAAAGGAGCTTCTTGTTGACAGTGTCCTGTGGAGTGAGGCTGTGTTTCGTATCCCACACAGCGCTCAGGGTGCCAGCCCTCGTGGAGGCTTTGTGGTTGCTGCCCTGAAGGAGAATGCTCTTTCCTTCCTCCTTGGTACTGCCTGCTGTTTTCTGAGCATTGCTCGTGCACATACCCTGCATCCCAGCCCCAGCAAGGCTCTTCTGTTCCCATCTGTTGGCAGTGACTTGTGGAATATTTTTGCTGAGGAAAAGGTCATTGGTAAACAGGACAGAACGAGAAAAGTCGTTTCTCATTTGGTATTGAAAAAAATCCTAAAGTTTATCATAAGTGAAAACAGAGAGAATCCCTGTCTGCTTGAGGTGTACCGATTCATGGATACGGATGGGTGGAAATGCCATTCAGAATAGCCTCCAGCTGATGGAGAAGGACACGGGGGAATTCTCATGTCCTTTGTCTTCCTTCTGTAATCATAACTGCAGAGTCTGTGTCAAAAGGACAGGCTTCCCTTCCTTCTCCCTGCTTAATTAGTAAGTGATTTTTTTTTTTTTTTTTAAACACCAAAAGGGAAGAAGGGTTTCTGTTTCTCACCTCAGGGTTTGGTTTTGTTGTGTTGTGTTTGGATGCTCTGGAGCACGAGGCTGATGGTTGCAGCTGAGATCTTTGGAGCCAAAGCAGGGCTCCTGAGCCCATTGTCTAGGCACCACACCACCGAAGGCGGGTGGAAGTGTGGCCCCCTCACAATATGCTCACAGGCCAGGGTGCAAGCCAGAAACCCCCGTCATGTTGCTGCCTCATCCTGTCTTCTCAGCATCTCCTCCCCTGATTTCTTTCTTAACCCAAAGGAAAAAAAACAACAAAAAAAAACCTTTTTGAAAATTCCGATATGAATACACATCAAATTTCCATGTACCGAAGCCCATGTATCACCACTTGGCAGGCTTTTAGAATAAGAGCCCATCATTATCTATCTCTGTAAACCTAGCCAGCTCACCTGCTCTTCTCTATTTTCCTGTTTTCCTTCTCTTACCTGCCATTCCTCTGACTTCTTTCAGTCTCCCTGCCTGCTAAGTCCAAGCTGGAATGCACTGTCTGTGGCAGGACATCCAAGCCGGTTCTGGAAGTTTGTGTCTGCCTTCTGCCAAATACTTTCTCTCCTTTCTTCCTCCTACTCTCTGTTTCTCCTTTGTGTCAGTTTTGCACAGCGTTCTTAGCAGTGCCGTAGACCAGGAAAGGCTGTAAGCTGGTCCAAAGATCGTCGTTCTCCTGAGTCTAGCTAGGATACCTGACATTGACTTGAGACATCTGCATATTTAGGAAAGCATGAGATCTCGAGAAAGCCTACAGTCTGAAATCATTTTCACAAAATAACAGCCTGCTTTTGACATGCTGGCTGGCCCTGCTAGCAGCGACACACCTGACTCACTGGTGGCTGGGATTCAGCTGCCACAAAACAAGCAGGTCTGCGTCACCTCCTCTCTCCTCTGTGCCCAGCCAGGAGGTACTAAATGAGGTCACAGGCTAACATGATACCTAATTCACATTTCCCAGTAAACTTGTAGATGTTATTGCACTTACATGTTCTTCTCAAGAAATAAGTTGTTGCCTATTCAGTGTTACAGATTTCTTTCTTTTTATTGAAACACAAGGAGCAGCTGAGGAAAATGAGACAAAGTGTTTTATTTCTGACAAAATAAAATTTTAGAAAAAAATGTGTGTACATGTGTTTGAAACTGTTGAAATGCCAAGTTTTCTGTACAAGTGTTTTTGTAATTAAACTTTTAGATTTTCTTTGTTTTTTAAGAAGTCGATATGCTTGCTTGACATTTGCCTCATTAAAACTTTTCTGTGTTGAATCCACCCGATTCAATTTTTACCTGCATTGCCTTTTCATCGTAAAGACTTTGTCAACTCTACATTAATCATCAAGTCTGTTATGCTTTTAAAGCAGTAACACATTCATTTTACTAATTGCTTATTCAAAATGTGTCCTAGCCTGTTTGAGAATTCGGCTCTCTTAATGTATGTTGTAAGAATACAATGAGTTATAATTCATTTTAATGTAGCAGTAGTATTCTGGAGGCAACTTGAAAGTCTGATGTTCTTAAAGTCAGTGACTTCAGTCCCCTGGATAGGAGACTTTTGACTTCCTTTTGACTGAAGAGATAAATTGTCCTTAAATGCTTGCTTTTAAAAATAACCACTACTTCACCAATCAGAATCATTTTTAAAGGAAATTTGTCACCTACTTCCACCCTGCTTTTAAAATCCTAGGGGTGAGCTCACCTGGCTTCCAAACCCTGCAGCTCTCCAAGTAGCTAGTTGTGTGGCATTGGGTGAGACTTGCTTTGTTCCAGCTTCAGTTTTCTCATCTGACATGCCTCAGCTCTCTTACACTTGTTAGAAAGATAGAATCAGGTAACAGAATCGACCATGCCTTGGAGGATATGAAGACTCTGTTACATGAATGCGAAGAATTGTTGAGGTAACTCAGTTAGGATCAGGCTTGACTACATTTAACAGAAACTCAAATCAGCAAAAGCTTGAATGAGAAACTTATCTCTCTCACTGAAAAGTATTCCAAAGGTAGGCAGTCCAAGACCAATATAGAGGCTCCTGTCTGCACCACAATATGGTTCCTTTCTCAGGGTCACCTCAAGGTCCAAAATAGCCACTTGACCATCAGCCGTCATTTGAAATTCCTGGCAGCATAAAGAAAAGAAAAAACCGGCAAGGACAAAACAGGCAAACTCAGCTGAGTCAGCACCCTTTAAAGAGCCTTCCTGGAAGCCACACTCAACTTCCAGAACACAATCACATGACAACAGCTAGCTATATGGAAGGCAGAGGAATCTCATCTTTCCTTGGACATTACTGCCCCCAATAATATACAGGTTTTAGTCAGTAAGGAAGGAGAAAATAAATACAGAGTAGGCAGCTCATTTAATTTCATGACTCACATGTGTGACTCCATGCATACACTAAGGCCAGCCCTGCTATATTAGTAAACAAGATGCATCATCCTGCCTTTGCCTCTTGGCTATCGAGAATGACCACGTACTTCCTTGGCACCTTTTTCCCCCTTAAACAGTCAGAAAGCTGACAACTTGAGTTAGCATTTCCTGTTCCCACCTTAGCTCCTCCCCTACCCTCAACACTGGTGGCCAGTCTTGTTTGGTAAAAGTCAACATAAACAGGTGGCAATATCTCCCCCAGTTGTTTGTTCCCTTTCTCTAACTGCTCAGCATCTGCCGGGTTAAAACAACAACAGGATAATCTTTCCCTGAGGGTGGGGAAATTGAAGTATTGCTTGGCGGAAAAGCTCATAGCTACTTCCTGCCCTCTAAATTTCCTGCCTTGCAACTGAGGGTTCCAAGGGCCTTTTCTTTGTTTTATTTATTTGCCTTTTGATACATAGCCTGTGCTCAGAAACATATTTTATAATATCTATAGAAATAAACACTAGCTCATACACCAACTCACAAAAAAGATGAGGATCAAGAGTTACAAAGGTCAACTGAAAAATGTTAATGTACTTCCTCTCACCCAGAAGCCATTTCAGTTTAGTTTTCATGGGAATGTGGTCTATAGGGAGAAACTTCTGCCAGAAGCATAAATGTAAGCTCTGTTAGCCTAGAAAAATGCAGGAAGGAGAAGGAGCCATGAGATAGGGATGGCTTTGGGAAATTAAGAGCGGGGTCAATGCAAATTGTCCAAATAGAAGGATTTTTGTAAACCACCTACAACACTGCGTTGGTAAAGAAGATGCCTTAGATGTTTAGATAATATATAAGACAGTGGGTATAGAAGTAGTCTTTTGTCTGAGTCTCAAACACCACCTGACACTTGAGAAGCAGTTCTTTATAATCAGCTGCTGGGTTCCCCATTGCATGTCAGTTCACTATTTGGGACCACAAGAGTATTTATAAAACATGTTTCTGCCCTTGGCGTGACAGTCTAGTGGGAAAGACAGACATCTGCATCAATTGTTCTAACACAGGACAGCTTGTATTGAATTTTAATAGTGGTAAATAATTTTGAAAGAATTGCTTGAATCTCATCTGACAAGAGCTGGTTTTTCCATAATTGCCAGAGAGTTTGCATGGGGAGCACATCTGAGTCTTAGGAGATCAGCATCTTAACTAATAAGGACTTTATCTGAAATGTAAATGAAATATAAAAGTCTAGACTGATAACTATCGGAGTTTTTGTAGTAGAAGTTGAGGTAACTGGAAGGTAAGAGCAGTTGGATTATTGTAATTTAGACAGTACTTTTTCAAAGTACGGTTTTGACTCATTAAGGGGACATTAAATCAATAAGTTGGTCAATAACATTTTTTAATTAAATTGAAGAGAAATGATCAGAATGCATTCCATATAGTAAGGGTAAATATTATTTTGTGAAAACTTGTTTCCACTTCAGAACAGACACATGTGATGGGTTACAATGTGAAACGTACTTCTTACTGTAGGGTCACAATAAAGATAATCAATGACTGTTTCACTCCCTCTTAAATTGGATTGAACTGCTGGGTTCAAGTTTGGGCTCTGTGGTTTTCTACTTGTGTGACCTTAGATAAATTGCCTAAACCACTCTGTGGCTCAGCCTGTAACACAGGGATATTTATAGTGTCTATTGTGTAGAATTTTTATGTGGATTAGTCAATCCATGTAAGGTATTTAGTACCTGTCACAGAATAGACACCTAAGTAAATATTAGCTACTGTAATTAATGGAAGACTCAAGGGGAAAGAACAATTAGATACATACTATAGGCCAAGCACTTTGCTTTTTATATAAATTATATATATCATTTAATTTGTACTACAACGTTATAGAGTAGGACTATTACACCCATTATCCAGTACGTAAATTAAGACTCAAAGCTGATAAGCACCTTGCAGGTTATACAACTGGGAAAAGGCAAAGAAGAGATTTATACCCAGATCGTTCTGACTCCAAATTCCACTGTGGCGGTCCTGTCTTAGAGATATTTAAGGAGACTGACAAGAGTTCAAGCAGCAGCACAGTATGGGGGTTCTGAGAACCAGAATTTGACCTAATCATTCAGTGGTATTTGTTGAATACCTTTCTTGTGTTAGGAGCTAACCTAGGTCCCTGTCCCCATGGAGTTTATATCCTGCTGGGGGAAAAGAGACTATAGACAAGTAACCTAACAGACTCATTTCAGCTAGTTGCCTAGAGGAGATGAAATGACACAAACTAACTAGGGTAGAGGAAAAGCCTCTCTGAAAAAGTAATGTTTAGAGAAAGCAGATTGATGTGAAGAAGCCAGCCCTGTGACAACTGGGAATAGAAAAAAGGCCAAAGTCCTGAGGCAGGAATGAACTCTTTGGATTCAAGGAAAAAAAAACTAGTGAGGCTGGAACAGAGTAAATGAGAGGTAGAGTGCTTTGAAGATGCAAGGAAGGCAATAATGAGATTCTATAACACACAAATAACACACCTTGTAAAGCATGGTAAAGAGTTTAAGTTGTATCCTAAGTATAGCGTGAAGAGAGTTCTACGTAAGTGGCAAGATCTGATTTATATTTTTAAAGGATCACCCTGGCTGCTGTGAAGGGAATTGTGAGGAGGCAAGAGAGGAATCAGAAAGGCTAATTAGGGCTTCCCTGGTGGCACAGTGGTTGGGAGTCCGCCTACCGATGGGGGGGACGCGGGTTCGTGCCCCAGTCAGGGAGGATCCCGCGTGCCGCGGAGCGGCTGGGCCCGTGGGCCATGGCTGCTGGGCCTGCGCGTCTGGAGCCTGTGCTTCGCGGCGGGAGAGACCACAGCAGTGAGAGGCCCGCGTACCGCAAAAAAAAAAAAAATAAAAAATAAAAGAAAGGCCTAATTAGAAGGTTAGCCCATGGGGCTTCCCTGGTGGCACAGTGGTTAAGAATCCACCTGCCAATGCAGGGAACACGGGTTCAAGCCCTGGTCCGGGAAGATCCCACATGCTGCGGAGCAACTAAGCCTGTGCGCCACAACTACAGAGGCTGCACTCTAGAGCCTGCGAGCCACAACTACTGAGCCCACCCGCCGCAACTACTGAAGCCTGCGCACCTGGAGCCCATGCTCTGCAGCAAGAGAAGCCACCACACCGCAATGAAGAGTAGCCCCCGGCAACTAGAGAAAGCCTGCGCACAGCAATGAAGACCCAACGCGGCCCAAAATAAAATCAATTAATTAAAAAATAAATAAAGGAGTTTGGTCCAGGTGACAGTGGCTTAGTCTAGAGTGGAGGCAGTGGGGGCAAAAAAGAAAGAACTGCTAATGAATTCAGAACATATTTTGGAAGTATAATGAACATAAGTTGCTGAGGGATTGGATGTGGAGAATGAAGGTAAAAGAATCAAGAATGACCTGACCCCTAGACTTCTGGGCTTGAGCAACTGGGTAGTGGACAGAGGTGCCATGGCCTGAGAACGCATAGAGTTAAGGATGAAACATCGTGGAGGAAAAGAGCAAGAATTCTGTATGTGGACTTGCTAAATTTGAGATTCAACCAGCAGATCAACCCCTGGGCAAGACCCATCTCTCAGCTATTCGTTAAAAGGTTCCTTTCAGCTCTTAAAAGTCTGTGGTTCCGTGAGATTCTAACTTCAGGTCAGGGCTGCTAACATTCCTTTCATCCTCAGTGCCTGCGCACACACGCGTAGATCCGGTTACTCAAGCTGTTCACTGAACTATGAAATTAAGGAATGGGCTCCTTATTAATTTTTCAAGCTCCTTAGGAAAAGAATTTTTTAAACCTTCCATCTGCATTTGTTTAAGATTGGCATAAAGCAGCTGAATGTTCTAGGATATAAAAATCATACCATAACCTGATGGTTAGAAAATCCTGGGCAAGTAATAGAAAGCGTCTGCTTGAAGGAGACTGGATGAAAATATATTTGGCATCAGTCAAAGAAGGGAAATATGAGAAGACATTAGTGATACAGCCAAAAGGTTTATGGAATCAGCAAATGGGTTCCTGCTAGGGATGCTTCTCCTATCTTCAAGGATAGAAATTAACTAAAGGCAGCTGGGTCCAGGCAGTGACTGTAAGATGATAACCTTCTATTTTTCTTGGGGCTGGTGGATTTTTCAAGTGGGCTTATATGTATCAAAAGAAGTTCTTGTTTTGCAGGACAAACTAATGTGGTCGTTATGGATTTTACTCATCCCTCAGGAGAATGAGTATTTTACATATATTCATTCATTCAAATATTTTCAAGCAAGTACTTACTATGGGTCTAAGGTATAAAGTTGAGGACGTCTGTCTCCTCAAGAAGTTCCCAATATAACACAAAAGAAACACAGGATCTGATAAATTATCAAATAGCTATAAGCAAAGTGTTCCTAAAAATGCAAAGGAAGGATTCAGTGGTTGTGCTTGGGTGAAGTCAAAAGAGGGCTTTACCAGGGTAACATTTTGAGGTAGGCCTTAAAAAAAGAGTAGTTCTTGAAGAGAAGCTAAAAATAGACCTGGAGCTATGAGTGCATTTTTGGTGTACTCCAGTAATTTGGTACGACTGGAACACAGGTTGTATCCAGGGTACTGATAAAAAATGAAGATAGTAAGGTTTTTTGAAAATGGATTACAAATGGGCCTTGAATTCCATACGAAGGGATTTAGCTTTTACTTTGCAGCCAGGGGGAAGGCATTAAGGCTGTTTTGCAAGGCAGTGATGTGAGATGAAGAAAAACTGGACCAGAGGTTCTTAAACTTTTTTCTGCCACGAACACTTTAGGCAATCTGGTGAAGCCTGTAAACCCTTCTCAGAATAATGTTTCAAGTGCAGAAAATGAAATGCATAGCATTACCAAGGAAATCAACTATACTGAAAAATAACTATCAAAATATTAGCATTACTACTAAATATATTAATATGAAAAAAGTTATATGGGAATATCTGTGTTTCTTACTGAAGGATTAAATAATGTAATCTAGCAGCAGCTCTAATAACTACCATAATTTTAAAGCTGTAATGATCATAAATGATATTTCAACATCTGCAACAGCAGTAATGTGTTGTAAAAATATCTGTGATTCAAGGGGCTTCCCTGGTGGTGCAGTGGTTGGAAGTCCGCCTGCCGGTGCAGGGGACGCGGGTTCGTGCCCCGGTCCGGGAGGATCCCACGTGCCGCGGGGCAGCTGGGCCCATGGGCCATGGCCGCTGGGCCTGCGCTCCGTGGCGGGAGGGTCCGCAGCGGTGAGAGGCTCGCGTACAGCAAAAAAAAAAAAAAAAAAAAATCTGTGATTCTGTGGGTGCCGAAGTCACTGGTCCTGTCAGTACTCCTGGGACTGGTTGCCAACATTTATAATCAAAGGAAGTGCAAATTTTCAGTTAGAGGTTTATGAAAATCAAGATGTAATTTTTTCCCCATCCATGCCTGCAGTTCTTAGTCCTTGCCAGATTCCTAAATTCAAGACAGTATGGAGATAGACTGGTTAGGAGACTGTCAAAAAACTCAGGTCAAGAAGTAAGAAGAGCCTGTATTGGGAGTGGTAAAGGAGCAGATTGGACAAACATTTGGTAATTTGGCTCGGTTTCTCCCAACCCACAATGAGGAATCCTTCTCAAGGAGGAATCTGGGGGTAACATGTGGTCTGACCAGGCAGATTCCCCAGGAAGGAAGCATAAATCCTTTTAGCAGCTGTCCATATTGCAGTATAGTTTTCATTCATTTGTTCAGCTGATACTGATTACACTCTGTGGCGGACTCGAGGAATACAGCAACACAGACATGGTTCTTGCTTTCATGGCGCTTACTGTCTAGTGGAAGAAACATGATGAAACAAAACAAAACAGACACGGGCTTCCCTGGTGGTCCAGCTGTTATGACTCCATACTCCCAATGCAGGGGGGGCCTGGGTTCGATCCCTGGTCAGGGAACTAGATCCCACATGCTGCAACTAAAAGAGCCCGCATGCCGCAACTAAGACCCTACATGCCGCAACAAAGATCCAGACGGCAGGGTTTTTTTTGTTTGTTCTTGGTTTCTTGGTGCTTTAGAGGAACTGAATGAAAATCAAGGGAGTGGGGCAGAAAAAGCAAGGGGAAGAGTGGCAAAAGGCAGAGAGGAGCTAGACCATATGAGGTCTTGTGGACCATCCAAAGGATTTTGGATATGAAGTGCAGGGGGAAACCATTGAAGGTTTCAAAGAGGG
The DNA here is from genome assembly GCF_951394435.1 of Stenella coeruleoalba. NCBI lineage: Eukaryota > Metazoa > Chordata > Mammalia > Artiodactyla > Delphinidae > Stenella > Stenella coeruleoalba. The sequence goes on from NC_137147.1 coordinate 132,462,588, forward strand.
AAGTGATATAATCCAATTTGTGGTTTTCAAAAATTCTCCTGGCTGCTCTCTGAATAGTGGGTTGTGGAGAGCACTCACTGAAGTAGGGAGGTCAGCTGAGGCTGTGGTCTCTGGTGAGAGATGATGGGAGCTCGGACTGAGGCTGTAGCAGAGAAGAATGAAGGGGAGAAGAGTGTGGAACAAATAACAGGAAGAGCTATGGGCTAGAGGTGGGAAGGAGGGAGGGAGAGAGAGCAGCTGCAGATGAACCTCAGGCTTCAAACAGATCCATTGGAGCACTGTTTATTGGGGTACATGTGGCACCATTTATTGAGATGGGCAGCTGGGGGAGGAGCAGACCAGGGCAGGTGAGAGAGGCTAGAAGCCAGAGATCCTTGTGGGCATGTTCGTTTGAGATGCAGGAGGGTAGGTGTTAAGTAAGCATCTATATTGACAACTCTAAAGCTTAAAAGATAGGTCTGGACTTGGGGTGACATTTACTAAAGACCCCCAAGGAGGCTTTTTGTGTTAACTTTTTTCTCTCAGATCCTGGCTCTGCTCTGCTGGCAAACCGATCCCTCCAACCTCTACCAGCCTGGCTAAAAATTTCACTGTTTTGGATCCACTGTTTGGATCCTGGGCCCTATTACCAACTTTGACTATTCTTTTGTCCTGCCCTTGACACCAGAAACAGCATCTGGACCCAGCTGCAACTTATCTGTTGGCTTAAATCAGGCAGTATCTCTAAAGGTGTTCAGAGCATTTAACTTACATAGGTTTCTTGTGTGGGATTTCTGCAGGGAGAGCTTTGCATCTGTAAAGATGCTAAACATCCTAGAGGCTTACCGTGAAATAATATCTGTTTACCGTGGCTAATTTTATAGCGAATATGATTGGGACATTTACTCGTTTCTTAGAACTGGATGAAAATAACAGGACAGAACAAGTGAATTGCAGCAACTAACTATGCTAACAACATGGGGTAAAGGGCTACAGATTATAGAAAATTGTAAATTGTGATCATGCAAAGAAGGGGTTTCACTGTAGCTTGAAAACCTGACCCACAGCTAAATGAGGCCAAGATTAATCATGTCTTGATCTTATACATAAGCCAAAGGATCTTTTCTAAAGATCATGCCTATTAATGCAGTAAAGACTTTTCTGCAGTTTATACCATAATGAGCTCCAGGCATTTAATGAGAGAGGCAAATACTATTGTTGAAAGTGGTAACCTTCAGCATCTAACCCGAAAATGAAATAGGTCTGCTTGCTCTGCAAAATGAGGGCCCAATTCAGTCCACGAGATGAAGAGGACTCTCACAATTTTAGATGCTCTGGTGCAGGCCAACTTAAATCTTCTGGGAAAGGGGGAAAGGTTTTTGTTTGGTTGGTTCTGTTTTTATAATTAGGTAAGGATTTTATCTGCAAGGAGCAAGTCACTGACTCCAGGTTGCAGGCCCAGAAGCTTCTAAAGGCAGTAAAATAAAACCAGCATTAAGGAACAAACCAGCCTAAGGAGTTTGATGGAGTTTCCCAAAAGCCCCTGGAAGAATAATATAGCATTCTGAGGAGGGGAGACACTGCTTCCAACTCTGTCACGATGGCTGTCTCAGATGAGGGTAATTGCCTGGCAAAAAATACTATCAGCATGAAAGAAAAAGTGTCATCGCACCCTGATCCTTGTTTTCCAGCCCCCAGAAGTCTCTCATCTAAGGATTTATGTTAAGTTGTATCCGCTCCTACTTTGCTATGCAGTAGGAAGTGCCAGGAAATAAGCCTGACCCTCCTCCCTCCAGTGCGGCCGTCACTGACTGTCCTGCAGACAGGATGCTGCCTCACGTCCTGGACCTCACTGCAAATCCCTGCCCCACTTGCTGCTTTCTGGCTTCCTCTTGCAATCCCAAGAGACAGAGGGCTGCAGGGACAGGAAGGGAATGAACAGGGCCTCTGAAGCTGAAACCCTTTAGATGTCTGAGCCTCAACTGGTTTGCCTTGGTGGGTCTGGGTCGGCCTTTCTGGGCAGGAGGAAGGGGATTCTCAGCTGCTTCCGAATGTCCCTTTCTTAAAACTATGGCAGCGCAAAACAAGCCAGGTCATTGTATTCTTGGATATAAATATTGATTCTAGATGGTGTTAACATTCTGTTCATAAAAGGATGTACCATATTTCTCCCACACCATATTAGACTGATGTGTTGTTTGGCTGAGAGAAGTACAGACTGCTGGCTTCTGCGGGAAAATGTGGACATTTAAATGCATGCAGCTTTCAGAAGTCTAGGGAGCAGTCTCTGGAATAGAAACCAGGCCTCTTCCCTGGCTCCAGCCCTGCCCTCCTCCATCCAGTTTCTCCCTTCCCAACTTCATGTTGCATATCGCATTAGCATTTCTAATCGCTTGTAATTTAGGAAGATGCTTTCTTAGAATTAGCTCTTAAGGACCTGGAAATGTGAGCACTTCTCTCTTCAGGAGGCATGGAAGGGTAAGGCCAAACATTTTTCGCTTTCTTCCCCTGGGGGAAAGATCTGGGAGGTCCCACTCTTCTGTTTTCTTTTTCACCCTGCACGTGGGAGGCAAGGGCAAAGCCTTCAGACCAGAGGTGGTCCCTCCAAACATTCCACCCAGGCCTGACCAAGCCCCAAACTCAGATGTGCTGGCTGCCCGGCAAGGCAAATGCCCCACGTTCCACAAGTGCTCTTGAGGGGGAAATAGCACTAATGAGAAAGTGGAGTTCTTGATGTGTGTGCGTGCTCACTCGGGTGCCAGCACATCTCACAGACAGATCCTCATCCAGTATTTCGTAAGACAGTCGTAGAGCCTATTTCCAGATGTGTGGGAGAGCCGCGGTGACAGAAGTGCTGTCAGGAGAGCCAGTGCCCTCTGCTGTCCCGGCCCGGAAGCACCACAATGGTGGGGCAGAACCTGGGGCTCCAGGAAAGCTGGCGGCTGTTAAAATCCACCACAGACCCAGGCCAGTGTGGAGGGGGCGTGCAGCTCCTCGCTATTCAGAGGTAGAGTCTGTGAGGGGCTGAATTCCCTCCGTCTAGCTGGCTCTCTTTATGTTTGGTGGTTGAGAACGAGCCAGAGATGAAGAGGATTTATAATAAAACCCCAGCCCCCAGCAGCATCTGCTGGTCCCATTCCCGAGAAGGTAAGGAACAGTGGGCTGGCTCCTGCCGGTGAAGCTGGCCAGCAGGCCCAGGCACAGCCCGACAAAGAGGGCGGCTCGCCCAAGAGGAGACCGTCCACTGCATAGCAGCCCTTCGGCCACTCCCTCGCCTGGGAATGCGGCTTCTAGAGGCCTTGCTGGCTCCAAGGCTTCCAGCCGAGGGGAAGTTGTAACTGCTCCCACTCAGGCATGCCGGCATCTCCAAGGGGCCTCTAGAGCTGGCACCTCCGAGGGGCTGGCTCAGCTTACAAGCTGAGACGGAGCTGCCACCACCTCTGCTCCACCGCCTGCCAAGACAGCGGCTCAGCAGCGGCCTGGGGCCGGGCCCAGGGTCAGGCTTGCTGCTGCAGGAGTGAGTGAGTGTGTGTGTGTGTGTGTGTGTGTGTGTGTGTGTGTGTGTGTGTGTGATGGTGAAAGATGGGGTGGAGATATTCAGGTGGGGGTCAGAGGGAGGCTGGTGAACAGAACGGCTTGGATGGTCTTGCAGTTTTGCAAAAAGGCACAAAACAATCAGTTATTGTTTTTTGGAAGGTTTCTGATTTTTTTTTTTTTTTGTAAACGGATCTCCTCCCTGTTGGGAGAAGAAAAACCCAACCTGCCAAACAAACCCCTAACAACAATGCCCTTCTCTCTCTGGGACCAATTTCCAGACTGCACAGCAGTCCTGACAAGGTCAACCAGCTGGAGCTGTAAGCGGAAGATCTTTATCTATGTGGGAAATAGGAAAATCATTTGACTGATAAAAGGAAATACAATAAATAGCATCTAAATTCCTGGCTGCATTCCCCCGGGCCCCTCCTCTGCTGGAGAAAGTACACGGGGCAGGAATACATGTGCTGCTCCAGCATGTTTAAAAATAGCACACAGCACACAGCCCTTTCTTACCTTCCAGAAAGACTTCATTACTGGATCCTCAGCCCTGAGCCTGCAGAGCTGCTGCCGGCGCTTTCTTCTCCCCGCTCTGGATTTTTCTTTTTTGGAAACGTTAAGGCAGCGCCTGTGATACATTTTACTCACGGGCCAGCTCCTGCTCAACTAGTTTCAATCTGGGCTCGTCTCAAGCTCACATTGAAAGTCCATTGTATTTAATGGGGTGTTAACTCTGTTTATTCTCTGGGACTTGTGCAATAATTTTACACTCTGCAAAACCAGCAACTTGAACTTGAAGTGGTGTGCCTCTCTCCCCATCCCCACCCCGTGAGCCTCAGTCCACAGGCACCTCTGGCCCTGACTCTAGCCTTCCTTCAGCTCAGGTGGCCAAACAAGGCCTGGACAGAGCTGGGTTCACACCCACGGCAGCCGCCCGTTAGCATTGGTCTCTTTATCTCTTGGAGACTCAGTTTTCTCATCTGTAAAATGGGGATTTTAATCAGCCCTATGTACCTTGAAAGGCTGTTTACAAACAACAATTCCATAGTGGAGAAACATTCGGTGGGGCTCTGCAAAGACCCCCTTTCTATTATTCCCAACCAGGCCACTTCTGTATCACCTTGCAACGGCTCCAGACTATCTCTCCACTAAAACCTGGGGGATTTGGGTTCACTGCGAAGCCCATTGATAGGACTGTGTCTTCACTGTACTGCTGTGATTTTCTAATTCCATTATTCCTTCTATGTCTATTAGTGGGCACTCTACACTCAGGAAGCAGCTTTTTCTTTTCTCCTTTTATTTATTCACAGTGCCTGGCCCTAAAAAGTGGTGAATAAAGAAAGACTAGGTGCTCCCTTCTAGCTCTGAATCTCTAGGTCTAGATCAAAATAAATGGAGTGCATGCAGTTTCTAATAAACTAAAGTTCTGTATGAATTACGTCTTGGATTATTCCCTCCTGATCTAAAAACTGGATTCTTAGGGACCTTCCAGAGTCCCCGCTGCTCAGACGCCATCTGGACCTTGGCCCTCTCTCTCCAGGAGCCAGGCTTTCCCTCCTGCATGTCAACAGCTCAGATCTGAATCTCCAGGCCCCTCCTCGCTGGAGTTCCTGATCTCTATTTCCAGCTCCCTCAGGCCTTCTCCATCTGGCATTCTGCAGAATCTTCAAACTCAATTTGTCCAAAATTAAATAGTCTCCCCAAATCCACATTTTCTCCTGCATCTGCCAGCTCAGTTAAGAACTCCACTGCCCACTCAAGCTAGAGAACCTGTCATTCTCCTTCCCTCCCCTTCACTCTTTGCCCTGCTCCCCCCACTGTCCCCCTACATCCCCTCATTCACAGAAACCCCCCTCATTCAGCCATGGAACCCCCTATGCAGTGGTCCCTCTCACCATCCCCAGGCCAAGCTTCTGTAAGTTACTCAGCATTCGGCTCTCTTCTGAGCTCCCACAATAGCTCACTGTCTTGTTTTTCCTCTTGATTAACTAGTTCTAAAGTAGCTCCTTACTGGCCTTAGTACCTCCGGCCTCCCATTTGTCCCCTCCCCGGCGCCCCCGCCTTCTGTCCTGCACACCGCTACAAGAGCCACCTTTCTAAAACACAAGTCTAATCTTGCAAATGTCACTCTATTGTAAATTATCGTTCTGGGGGCTTCCCTGGTGGCTCAGTGGTTGAGAGTCCGCCTGCCGATGCAGGGGATACGGGTTCGTGACCCGGTCCGGGAGGATCCCACATGCCACGGAGAGGCTGGGCCCGTGAGCCATGGCCGCTGAGCCTGCGCGTCCGGAGCCTGTGATCCGCAACGGGAGAGGCCACAACAGTGAGAGGCCCATGTACCGCAAAACAAAAGAAAACAACAAAAAAAAATTATCGTTCTGGTGGTGGCTTTTACTTTTATGACCCCGTTTAAGCCTTGTGATAATTCTATATGATAAGCATTATCCCTTCCATGTTACAGGTGAAACTGAGACTTGCTGGGTTAAAGGACCCAAGGCCACATAGCTGTCACAGCTTGCAGACCAGGATTTGGTCTGTCTTATACCTCAAAATTTTGTCTGTCTTATACCTCAAAAGCACATAGGGTAGCAGCTCCGTGCCTGGCACATAGCAGGTGGACCAGTGTGTTTTTCCTCCCATTCCACCTTTTTACAAACTTCAATCTCTTTAGCAAGGTGCAGAGGCCTATTCTGCCGTGGCCAATTATGTCTCTAAAAGTGTTTCCTGTCATTCCCTGTGCCCCATCATCACCACCACCTATCAGATCACATCAGATCACTTGCTGGTCCCCCAAACTCTCCCTGCTCTTTCTTAACTCTGTCCTTTTGAAATCCTCTTTCCCATTGTTCAGCAAGTGTTTTCTTCCTCTATCTTCCTCATCTGCAAGTATCAGGCCAGATAGCGCTTACTCTGGGATGCTTTTTCTGATCCCCAAACATAGAATCGTGGCTCCAACATTCCTCTTGCCAACACCATTCGCTGTGTACACCTTATTTGGATGCTGGTCATATTGGAGTGTGGGTATCTGGGCCCGTCTCTTCCCACCTTTGTATCCTTGGTGCCTGGCACTGTGCCTGGGACAGAGTGGGCACTCACAGAAGAGTGTGGAATTTAGTTCGATCCCTCATCCTTCCCTATGACTAACGCTTAATTTCATCCGCTTTGCAAAGGGGAGAATGTCCCCAAAGAATGGTTTGCGTCACCTCCGTTCTCTCTGATTCCCACGCCCACCTCCTCACTAATCTGCTCTTGTGAAGTCACCAGAGACCCCCACATCACCAGGTCCCCAAACACTTGCTCGTCCTCATCCTCTCGAGCTCTCAGCAGCGCTGGGCACAGCTGCCACTCCCTTCTTAAGTCACTCTTTCCTCCTGGCTTCTGGGCATCACAGTCTGCTATTTGCCTCTTGCCTCTCCAGGCTCTCCTGGTCCTCAGCTGACTCCCAGAATCGGAACACCTCAGGGCTCTGTCCCAGGCTACATTCTCTTCTCTCCCTACATTTTTTCCTGAATGGGCTTGTCTCTTCCCAGAATTTAAATATTTATTTATTTATTTAGGTGGCACCGGGGGTCTTAGTTGCAGCAGGCGGGATCTTCGTTGCAGCATGTGGACTCTTAGTTGCGGCATGCATGTGGGATCTAGTTCCGCGACCAGGGATCGAACCCGGGCCCCCTGCGTTGGGAGCACAGAGCCTTACCCACTGGACCACGAGGGAAGTCCCTCTTCCCAGAATTTAAAATACTGTCTCCATCTTCAGCTCTGAGCTCCAGAGTCAATATTCAATAACCTCAGTGATTTAATTGAACCACTTAGATGTCAGACTCTCAGGTTTATCCCCCAAACCTTTCCTCCCTCACTTGGTCTTGCCCCTTTCAGTGAAAGGCAAAATCATGGATCCCCTTCCTGGGATCTTGGGAGTCACTTGTCTAGGAAGAATGTGTCTTGGAAGAGGGGTCCAATTTAGGGATGTCTGAATATCATGGTTTCCTACATCTGACGCAGGTTTGGAAAAACACCAGATTCTTTAACCTGGTATTCAATGGTCAGTATCATGTGACCACCCCCCAGATGTTCCAGCCCCAACTTTTACCCTGCCCCTAGATCAGAAATGGTCTTCTGCAGAAAAAGTTTCCTGACCTCTTGCTATGGTCTGAGTGCCTGTGTGTGTCCTCCCACACCAAATTCGTGTGTTGAAATCCTAACCCCCATGTGATAGTATTTGAAGGTGGGGCCTTTGGGAGGTGATGAGGCATGAGGGAGGAGCCCTCAAGGATGGTATTAGTGCCCTTATAAAAGGGACCCCGGAGAGCCAGAAAGCTCCCTTGCCCCTTCCACTGTGTGAGGACAGAGCAAAAAGACACCATCTATGAACAGGAAGTGGGCCCTCGCCAGCCACCAAATCCCCCCTTGCCTTGATCTTGGACTTCCAGCCTCTAGAACTCTGAGAAATAAACTTCTGTTGTTTGTAAGCCACCCAGTTTCTGGTACTTTGTTGCAGCAGCTTGAACAGACTAACCTGAGCTCCAGATGAATCAAGCCATCCCCTGTCCCTTAAATGCACCTTGCAAATGTACACTTTTGCACTCGTTGCTCTCTGTTCCTCTCCATCTAAATCCTACGTGCCTTCAGGCCTTTCCAGTCCAGCATCTTCTAGAATCTTCCATGTCTGCTCCACCCAACAATATCTCATCCTTCTCAAAACCCCTCTAGTAACACATAACTTTGGTATACTTGGCATCCAGGGCCTTGTACTGACTGTTAGCTTTCCTGGTGCTTATGTCGTGTGTCCTTCCCAGATTGGGAGCAAGGTGAGGACTGGATGGTATCTTGTTCATCACGTATCGCAGGGCCCAGCCAATGCCTGGAAACATTACAAGTGCTTAGAACATAGGTGTAGAAACACTCCTGTCCGAGTGGTCTCATCTATCCTGACATTCCCCTATTTAAGTCTGAGAAGGAATTATCCATTTACTTGCTTAAGTATTCTTTTTTTTTTTTTTAATTTATTTTTGGCTGCATTGGGTCTTTGTTGCTGTGCACAGGCTTTCTCTAGTTGCGGCAAGAGAGGGCTACTCTTCGTTGCAGTGCACGGGCTTCTCACTGTGGTGGCTTCTCTTGTTGCGGAGCACATGCTCTAGGCGCGTGGGCTTCAGTAGTTGTGGCTCGTGGGCTTAGTTGCTCCACGGCGTGTGGGATCTTCCCAGACCAGGGATTGAACCCGTGTCCCCTGCATTGGCAGGTGGATTCTTTCTTTTTTTTCTAAATATCTTTATTGGAGTATAATTGCTTTACATCGTTGTGTTAGTTTCTGCTGTATAACAAAGTGAATCAGCTATACGTATACGTATATCCCCATATCCCCTCCCTCTTGCGTCTCCCTCCCACCCTCCCTATCCCACCCCTCTAGGTGGTCACAAAGCACCGAGCTGATCTCCCTGTGCTATGCGGCTGCTTCCCACTAGCTATCTATTTTACATTTGGTAGTGTAATATGTCCGTGCCACTCTCTCACCTCATCCCAGCTTTTTCTTCCCTCTCCCCATGTCCTCACGTCCATTCTCTACATCTGGCAGGTGGATTCTTAACCACTGAGCCACTACGGAAGTCCCTTGCTTAGGTATTGTATCTTTAAAAGATGTAAATTTCATCCAGTTTATCTCCATGAGGTGCTGAGGACAGGCATAGATGGATAAGTTACAACGACAGTTTTGGGAGACTGCCTGGACTTAAGCGGCAGCAAGGTGAAAAAGGTCCCAGGGTCCAATCTCTGCTCAGCCACTGACCATCAGGTTTGCTATTTCACCTCTCTTTCCTCGGTTTAATCATCTGTAAAATTGCTGAGTGAAAACTGGGTATCTGCTTGAGCAGAGGATTCCCTAAAATCCTTTCTAGCTCCTCAGACTAAGGATCTTATTTTCCCTAAAAGCCCTCAGTGTGGTGAGAATTCCCAAGCTCACTTCCCAGGAGAGACAGGGGTGAGTGACTACCTGAGCCCCCCACCTTGGGCACCAGCCCTCTCAGGTTCCTTCCTCATTCCAGCTTCACAGCAGCTCTGAGGGAAAGGTGTTATTATCTACGTTTGGCAGACCAGGAAATGAGAGCCAAAGAGGATTTGCCTGAGCACGGCCAGCATGTTGCGGAACTCCAGGGGTGTCACTCACATCATGGCCTCTGTGTGTGGTGCTCCCCGGGATCGTTATACATCAGTGATTCTCAGACTTTAATGTTTGGATCACCTGGGGATCTTCTTAAAACAGATTTTGATTCATTCACTCTGAAGTGTGGCCCAAGATTCTGTATTTCTAACAAGTTCCCAGGCGATAAGGCGGCTGCCTGGTCTCTGGACCTCACTTTGAATAGCCATGGTGTACAACCTGCGCAGCTGCGCATGGCAGCCCTGCCAAACATGTAGCTCAAAAGTGGCAGAGCCGGGACTTCAATTTAGGTCTTTTGACTCAAAGTCCAGTGTACTCTATGCTGTGCCAGGACTTTGCAAAAAGCACCTCTGCTCTGGGCACACAGGTCCCTGGAGATCTAGAGAAAGCTTGATAAGGAAAGACTTAACTAAAGAGAAACTAAGTCCTGCCCCACTGGTCAGGAGTCCTCAGCTGGGCCCATTTTGGAGCTGGCACAGGTAGATGTCTGCAGGAGCCAAGGGACCACGTGCCTGGCCTAGAGGGGATCTGGGGCCGGGAGGATGGAGCAGCAGCCAGACCCCCGGTCTGCAGCTCCCGGGGCAGCTGATGAGCAGGGTGTTCTGTTCTCCACGCAGGTGCTGAGAAGTGCCGATGCTTACGAGGAAAGAGAGGTGATGAGCCGCAGCCTGGGAGGCCTTAATTCCTGGGATCCTCCCCTCGACCGCTGAGCTGGCTCGGGGCCTGTTTCTGTTTACTTGGAACAGCCTGACATTTTACAAGGAACGCTTTGCACGTGGGTGCTCCTTCTGGCCTCTCAAGGGTAATTGCCCAAGAGGCGCAGGTGCTCCCTGCTGGGTCTGGAGTCTCAGCTGGGGAAACCAACATGACATAATATACTGGGACAGGTTTTGTAAACTCTAGAGAGCTGTGCAAATGCCAAGAGTCCTGGGGTGGAAGGTGGGGTGTGGTGAGGTGCAGCGCTGGAGGGGCGTTAGGGGGCAATGAGGAAAGGAGGGCTTCAGCAGGACAAGCCTGGGAGGCCTTGGGGAAAACCAGCAGCAGAGAGCTCGATGAACAGACAAACAGAGGAGAGGACAGAGGGAGCAGCCCTTTGCTGGTGGGGACCTGGGGTTCAATGTGAGCCTTGCCGTTCACCAGCTTCAGGCAAGTATCTGCAGTCCTGTGAGCCTCCTCTGCCTCATGTGTACATGGGGACAATGAAGCAACGGGGGCTGGGACATCTCTGCCGGGTTATTGGGGGTTTACATGTTCCTCGGGGTGCCTAGCACAGAATATATGAGTTGACTCTGAGGCTTGGCATCATGTGTGGCAGGCTGCTGAGCACAGAGCAGGGACTGTGAGCCCTGATTGTCCATGGAGTCCTGGACTGGCCTTGGGCAAATGCCTTCCACTTGCAGGGCCTTGGCTCCCCCGTGTGCATAGTGGGGAGGGGTAGGTGTGAATGGCCTGCAAGTGCCCTTCTAGCTCTGGGCCTAAGCTCCAGATGGCCACAGGTTCTGGCCAGCAAGGCCTGAATTGAGAATCTCCTCTGAGGCTTTGCCCTCTTCAACAAGGCTAAGCTGGCAGAGGCTTCCAAGGGCCAAGGTGAAGGGCCTCAGCCTCCACTGGGGCTGGATCCTGAAGCCAGTGGCCACACAGAAGCATCTCTCCTCCAGGAGGGGGAGCAGGGCTGCCCAGTGGCCAGATGCTGGGCTAAATGGGGGAAGACCCTTGCAGGGCCATGTCTGGGCAGCATGATGAGTCCCATGGGCCTGGTCTCAGGGCTCTGCTTCACCCTCTTTGCTCCCATGTCCGCAGGCAGGAGAACCAGGGAGACACACTGGTCTCTACATCCTTACCAGGTCATGTTCCAGAAACTCAGGGCAGTCATGCTGGAGAAATGTGATGGGAATAAGGAAAGAAACCAGGCTGGTATGGTCCACAGCGCCTGTGAGGTCAGAGGGCATATCCACAGAGAATACAGATGGGGAGACCGAGGCTCAGAGGCAGAACATACTCAGGGTTGCATGGAAGTTGGTGGCAGGGCCAGATCTGAAACCAACACTGTATCTTTTTTCTGCTACTTACTCTCTTCTAGAACAGACCATATAGCTGCTATTTCAAAATATAATTGTTTTCATCCTCTGATTCTAACTCTCTCACAGGACAACCCTTCTGAAATTGAAAGCCAAGGCACCTGTCCCCCAGTGTCAGCTGGCTGCCGGGATAAACATCCTGTTTCTTCAACCATTTTGTTCCCCGCTAGGGTTGCTAGATTTAGGAGAAAAAAAAATATTGCTGAATGAATACAGGACACTCAGTTAAATTTAAATTTCAGAGAAACAACGAATAATTCTTTAGTATAAGTACATCCTATGCAATGTTGAGGACAAGCTTATACTAAAAATTATTCATTGTTTCTCTGAGATTCAAATTTAACTGGGTGTCTTGTATTTTATCTCGTAACCCTACCTACCCACCCCCGACCCCATCCTGGCCAACCTTCTCTGGGGAGTGCTGGAGAAGTTTCAAGTACAGCAAGGGTCTCGCTTTGGTTCATGGTGGCTTTAAGGGGCAGCCCCTAACCACTCCACGGTCCTGCTTCCACCCTCGCTGGCTGGTGGGCTCCCCTCCCTTAGGCCTGCAGGTGTTTTGTGTGGGAGGAGGGGGGAAGCGTTCTCCGTAGCAATCTTGTTTATTGTCTCCGTGCTCCTTCAGGCTCCAGGCGTGCGCCTGCCCTCTTGACTCCCTGCTCGAGCTATTCATTACTGCCATTCAGTCACTTTGCCTTTGTTGCTGGGCACCTAGAACACAATTTATTCTTCTCTTCCCCCCAGAGTGGGAGTTCTGGGAAGGGCGCCAAGGATTTGAGACGGGCCACTGAAAGACGGAGTTTGCCCTGCCCCACCTGCCTCGCTATGGCTGGCCTCCCACCTGTGCAATGGGTGTGCCCTGCTCCGTGCCACATGGGTGGCTCCCAGACTCTCGCAGAAGTGCTCTGCTGAAGAAGGAGGTGACCTAAAATCCCAACCCTTGGCCCCCATGGGCGTGGGGTCCAGGCCCACTCTATGCGATCAGAAAGCTCAGTCAGCACCCCCATCCACTCCAGGGCTACAGAGGAGAGAGGTGAGTGAGGCCCCTTCCTCCCCCTGCCCCTCTGTAAGGACAGAGGCCAACCGGGCACACACATCACACACAGCTCCCTCTCCCAGACTCCGCCCTCGGCTGTGCCTGGTCCTGTGTTCCCCTGAGGCCGACTGAACGCAGCAGAATGTGTGCGACAGTGATTTATCAGGAAGCTCTCAAGGAGAAAAGCACAGCAGAGGAATGGGGAAGTGGGACAGGGAAGCAAAGAGAAAGAAGCCAAGCGAGAGTATAGATTCAACGGAAGCTGCACAGAGGGTGACTTTGGCCGAATCCCACGCGGAGCTTCTGGGGGCACCTCAGAGCTGTCCCAATCGGGGCAAAGAGAGCTGGGGTATTGATACCTCGGCACCGCCAGTCCTTGGGGGACATAAATTTCCGGGCACTTCCTGTTCTGGTGGTTACAGGCAGAGTGGTTCTGACAGCCTGGGGCAGTCCTCCAACGGAGAGAGGGTGTGAAGACCCAGGGGTGGTCAAAGGCAGGGGAAATGTGGAGGGAAGTCGAGGGGGTCATGCCGGGTGTAGGGGGTGTAAGTCAGGAGAGTAGGGGAGGGGCAGGTTGAGGAGAGCTTGCCTTTGGGTGGGCCACCCAAAGCACGCCTCTGAGTCTGTTTCCCTCAGAAAAAAGTTTCCCTAAAATCTTGAGTAACATTCAGCACTCCCGCCCTACCCCTGGAATTCTCCATTTCCAAAGCTATTACTCCAATAACAATAAGCCCATTGTGCACACTTCCTGACTAATCCCCTCCGTGTGGCCCAGAGGACAGAGGGGCAGGTCCAAGGACTGAAGGCCCCTCTCAGGCCAAGAATTAAGGCTGAGCCGTCTGGCTAGGTCAGGTGTGGGAGAGACCCGGGCTCCCAGGCCAGGCGCTGCCGCTCCACCCCCTCTAACTCAGTTGGCTTCCAGATTCTGCTCCGTCACAGCCAAGGCCTGCTTCTGGCGGGAGCTGCTGAAAGCTAAGGACCTGCCCGGTGCTCCCTGCGCAGCCACTGTGCACAAGATCCCGAGCTAGGCCCTCACACTCCTCATTTCATCTTCCCTCATGCCCAATCCCGCAATGTAGCTCCTAGCGTCCACTGTACAGAGAAGGAAGCTGCAGCTCACAGAGACTCAGAGGCTGATCCGAATGTACAGGGCCGCTGAGTGATGATGTCACAGTCAAATCCAGGCCTGCTGGACCCCTCAGCTGGGCGTGAGTCTGCATTTCCAAGGTCCTATCTCCAGGAGTTCACACTAGAGTCAGTAAGAGGTGGAGCCGCCAAGATAGGGCTGGATGGGCCACGCCTCGTATGTGCCTTGGCACCAGCAAAGCAGGGCACACCCCAAATGAGAAGTCTTGCAGAAATGATCCATTTGAAAAAATCATCGTAGAGTCATAGTGGAAAAGCTCAGACCATTGTAGGACTTCCTTTCTCTTATTTTGTGATTTAGGACTAGCTTTATTTTAATTTGTAATTTGAAAGCAGAGACATTTTATACTTTTCCAGGCTTAGGTCCCCTAAATAGAGGTCTTCATCTGACCCTGCCCAGGCCCGCCTTACAGGTCCTTCAGGGAGATTCTTCCTGGACTCTACGGCCCTTTTGTTAACTTAGCAAAGATGAACTGTGTACCTTCTGTCTGCCATGCAGGGGATACAGTTGTTTCTACTTCCCTACCTACTCCTGGGGACAACTACACACACTGACGTGCTTTGTAAACTGTAAAGTGCTGTGCACTCACTTCCAAGTTCCATAGATCTCCTTCCTCTCTGCCCTCCAACAGGAAGCCACTCCATGACCAGACAGGATCACGCCTACTCTGAACACACATGGCACCCTGCCTGGGCCTCCTGTGGCTACTGACACACTCTGCTGAGTGTGACAGCAGTTACTCAAGCTCTCTGGGTAGGAATCAGTCTGCTTGCCCAGCACCCAGGCCCACATATGTGGCAGCCACTCAGGAAATATTGGTTCCACTTTTCTGAACTGAATTGACCTCAGTCACTACAGAGCCTCAGGGGGTCATACTTTTCGAAAAGAGGGGAGGGGGGTGCTCCCTGACTGGATTCCAATTGGCTTCTTACCACCTTGCTTCTTTCTTGAGTGTGTGTCCCATACCTGCTCCCATCCCCCACTTCCCACCTGGTTCCCATGCTCCCCTTTCTGGTAAGACATGGTTTCTCCAGCTTCCCCTTCCTGCCTGATATCCCACTCCCCTGTATCACCCACAGGCGGAAAGGACATGAGCTTTGGAGTCTGGCAGAACAGGTTCAAATCTAGGCCCCTTCACTTACTATCTGGGCAAGTCAGACAAATAGTTCCCTCCCTAAATCTCAGTTTCCCTATCTGTAAAATGGGAGAATGGGTTGTTGGGATTAGTAGAACAGAGTAACACATGGAAGTTGCCTGGCACGTAATTAAAGTTTAAAGTATCTCTCCCCTTAACAAAATCTTGTTACTTCCTTCCTTTCTTCTATTTGTTCTATTAATGCTTATTAAGCACTTGCTTTCTACTAGAGACAGTGTAAGGAAGACATAGTACCTACCCTTAAGAACTCTAGAAGGGGAGAGAGAAAAATGAACAGAACTACAGGCTCTGGAATAGAGAGGAGGGTCCTTAGCCAGCTCTGAAAGTCTTCCTGAGGACATGAGGCCTGGGGAGCCGTGAACAGCCAGGAATCTCCAGGTGAGGACAGGCTGATAGCCAGGAGGAGCTTTCCAAGTCAGCTAATGAAGCTCAAGGTTCAGGACATCTTCCAAGATCCTGTATCAATTCTGTTCATAATTTTGCATTATTTATCTTTCAGAGCCCCCCAAATTCTATAAGGTTCAGGCCCACTTAAATGTACCCCAGTCATCTGTTGGAAAGCCTGACCTGCCTTTCTGGGGATTCTCTGCCAGATTTTCCATCACCCTCACCGTTTCCAGCACCCTCAGGGTGCTTGCTCCCTCAGCCTTAGTCCCTGGCAGGGCGTCTCTGGGTGTACAGGGCAGGGCTTCTGCTTCCTGCCTGGGTGGGGATCTGTGACATCCAATGGACTGTGAGCTCCCTTAGGATGGGAGCTCTTCCCATTGCCCCCAAAGGCCCTGCACATGGCAGGTCTCAGTGAGCTCTCATGCCTATGGCTTCCCTGGGCTGAGAGGCAGGCTGGGCATGGGTTGGCCTGGCTGCCAAGGATGGCTGAAACCTAGTGGTGGGCCCGAGCAGGACTTCTTTTGGACAGACATGCCCACCCCACCCCAGGTCCCAGTGTTAGTGGAAAGGCTGGAATACAATGGCAGGCAAAACCTTTCATATTCTGGTGGCTGGAATGGCTGGGAAACCTTTAAACAATTTGGACTTATAACGTGTAGCTTAAATGCATGGGTTGGGGGGAAGGTAGTGAGAAGGTGGCGCTCAGCTAAGAGCTTCTGTATCAGTTATGAATCTCTTCCAATTTCCAGCCTGACCTCCTGGGGTCAGCCTGCCCAGGTTCCTCTGGCTGGCTGTGGAGGCCCAAGGCCCCCGCAACGTGCCTGACCCTGCCAGGGCCAGGGGCTCTGGGTGGGGTTCAGGTGCTGAGTGGGCCCAGGGCAGCATCGCCACCTCCAGCAGCTGCCGGCATTCATCCAGGCTTACAAGTGCAGAGCCAGAGCAGACTGGGTGGTTATGGTCTGGGAGGCATCCCTGCACCAGAGGCCAGCCTGGAGCCTCCCAGGAACACTGAAGCAGAGGTGAAGTCACAGCCCTGGGGGCCATTAAAGGCCAGTCCCTGGGCTTTCAGCTAATTACATAGGGCAGAAATGCACAGAAGCTGTCCACCCGCTCTTCAAAGCCCAATACAGTCCTTCCTTCCTTCCTTCCTTCCTTCCTTCCTTCCTTCCTTCCTTCCTTCCTTCCTCCCTCCCTTCTTCCCTTCCTTCCTTCCTCTCTTCCTTCTTTCCTTCCTTCCTTTCTTCCTGAATAATTGAATAATTCACTCAAAAAGCCATTAGGACCCCTACCCCTTTCCTAATACTTATTGAAGGCAGCAGGGCGGGGTTGGGGTGAAGCAAGGAGATGGACAAGTGAAGTGGCAGCCATTGCGGTCAGGAGATTGGCTACATACAGAGGGACTGAGCAATAAGTAAATATATTGAGGGTGGTGGGAGCCAGATTTCTTGCTGTTGGAGAAGGAAGTTACAAATATGCAAAGGGGAGAAGCTAGAATGAATCCTGCGGTGGTGGATTGGAAATAGAGTTATTGATATGACTTATGGTTTTCAATATATGGATATAGAAATAAATATAAGTACACACACATATTCTCTAGCTCTGACCACTGACAGAGCCCAGGAACAGCAACCACCCCCTCTCCCACAGGAGCAGTGTGCAAACCTGGAACCCAGATCTGCTTCTAAATGCCATTCTCCACTAAAAGAAACCAGGGTTCCTTGGAGAAATGGCTGCTTCCAGGGGTGAAGCAGGGGAAGTAGCAGAACATCTGAAACATCTTATGGTTTCAGTTGGAAAGTACCCAAAGGATGATGGGGACATGTCAAAAGGAAACAAGATAATATCCAGAATATATAAAGAATTCCTACACTCAACAATAAAAAAACAAACAACCCAATTAAAATATAGGCAAAGAACCTGAATAGACATTACACCAAAGAAGATATACAAAAGGCCAACAGGTACATGAAAAGATGCTCGATGTCACTAATCATTAGAGAAATGCAAATCGAAACCGCAATGAGATACCACCTCACCAGGATTAAGATGGCTACTATCAAAAAACCAAAAATAGCAAGTATTGGCAAGGATGTAAAGAAACTGAAAACACTTTTTGACTATTGGTGTAGCTGCTATGAAACACAGTATGGTGGTTCCTCAAAAAATTGAAAATAGAATTACCATATGATCCAGAAATCTCACTTCTGGGTATATACTCAAAAGCATTGAAAGCAGGAGACTCAAAGAAATATTTGTACACTCACGTTCATAGCAACATTATTCACAATAGCCAAAAGGTGAAATCAACTCAAATGTTCCACTGATGAATGAATGGATAAACAAAATGTGGTCACACATATGGTGGGATATTATTAGGCCTTAAAAAGGAAGGAAATTCTGACATATGCTACAACATGAATGAACCTGGAATACATTATGCTAAGTAAAATAAGCCAGTCACAAAAGGACAAATACTATATCATTTCACTTATAAGAGGTGCCTAGAGTCGTCACAGTCATAGAAATAGAGAGGAGAACGGTGGTTGCCAGGGGCTGGGAGTATAATGAGTGCAGAGTTTCAATTTTGTAAGATGAAAAGAGTTCTGGAGGGACTTCCCTGGTGGCACAGTGGTTAAGAATCCACAAAAACTAACTAACTAACTAATAAATTAATTAATTAAATCAATAAAATCATCAAGCAAATAATCAAGTGAATATCCCAGAGCTGAGGAACCAAAAAATGCCCTCACTTAAACGTGTCATTGGGAAATTTCCAAAACCCAAGAACAAAGGGAAGATTCTAAAAAAAAAAAAAAGAATCCGCCTGTCAATGCAGGGGACACAGGTTCGAGCCCTGGTCCAGGAAGATCCCACATGCCTCAGAGCAACTAAGCCCACGTACCACAAATACTGAGCCTGCACTCTAGAGCCTACGAGCTACAACTACTGAGCCTACGTGCCACAACTACTGACACCCACGCACCTAGAGCCTGTGCTTGGCAACAAGAGAAGCCACCACAAAGGGAAGCCCAAGCACCGCAATAAAGAGTAGCCCCCGCTAGCTGCAACTAGAGAAAGCCCATGCGCAGCAACGAAGACCCAATGCAGCCAAAAATAAATAAATAAATGAATAAATAAAATGAAAAATAAATAAAGTATAAAAAAAAACTCCTCACATGGGCTTGGGTCTCCCTGAAAAAAAAAAAAAAAGAAAAGAGTTCTGGAGATGAATAGTGGTAATAGTGGCACAACAATGCAAATGTCCTTAATACAAATGAACTGTACACTAAAATATGTAAATGATACATTTTATTTTATGCGTATTTTACCACAATTTAAAAAAATTTTTTTAAAGGACACAAAAATCAACTTGAAAGGCTCCCAATTCCCAGATCTGGGACAATTTGAGCATCAAAATAAATAATGAAAGCATTCATCAGTCTGTATTCACACAAAGAAATAAATCAATAAACAAATGGGGAGAAGAGAAACCTCCTCCGTAGAGTAGAATGCCAACTAATAAATGTAGAAGGAATAATGGAATTAGAAAAACCACATCTTGCAACCATTGTAGAAATATTTGATTCGGGCAAGACTCATCAGTGGATGCTAAAACTATTGGGTGAAATTATCATGAGGAACAGGATATTTACATAATCTCAAACTCTCTTCCCACAAAATATTTAATTGTTGTTCTTATTAATTAATTTAACAGTGGAGAAGTCTGGCAGACTCCATCTTAACCAAGTGTTAAAAGTTAATATCCCCAGTAATGGGACAAATTGACCAGGTACAAACTGTTAGGATACAGTGGGAAGAACACGGCATCACTTCAGTGATATTCCTGACAAAGATGAATAATGCCAGGTAAACTCAAATTGAGAGACACTCTACAAAGTAACGAGACTGTAATCTTCACAAGTGTCAAAGTCATGAAAGTAAAGATTGAGGGACTGTCTCAGACTGAAGGAGACGAAAGATGCTTGACAACTAAAAGCAACATGTGGACTGGACCCTTTTGATATAAAGGACAGTATTGGGATAATTGGTGAAATTGGAATTGGGTCTATAGATTAGATGGTAGTAATATAGCGTCCTGACTTCACTGGTTGTAATGTGGTTTTGTGAGACAAATAAGTTCCCTTTCTTCCTTCCTTCCTTCCTTCCTTCCTTCCTTCCTTCCTTCCTTCCTTTTTCTTTCTTGCTGTCATCTTCCTTCCTTCCCTCCACCCTCCCTC
Source organism: Stenella coeruleoalba (assembly GCF_951394435.1). NCBI lineage: Eukaryota > Metazoa > Chordata > Mammalia > Artiodactyla > Delphinidae > Stenella > Stenella coeruleoalba. The sequence continues at coordinate 132,482,294 of NC_137147.1, forward strand.
CCTCCTCTTTTCTTTCTTTCTTTCTTCTTCTCTTTCTTTTTATCAATGCATCTACTCTGTGACCCACTCCTGGAGATATACTCAACAGAAGTAAGTGCTTATGTCTACCAAAAGTCATGTAGAACAATATTTAAGTAGCTTTCTTGTAATAGACCCTAATTAGAAACTACTTGTATTAGTCTAATCAGGGTGCCATAACAGAATACTATGGACTGGGTGGTTTTAACAACAGAAATTTATTTTCTCACAGTTCTGGAGGTTGGAAGTCCAAGATCAAGGTACCACTGGGGTTGGTTTATGATGAGACCTCTCTCCTTAGCTTGCAGACAGCTGCCTTCTTGCTGTGTCCTCACATGGCCTTTCCTTTGTACACTACCACTTCCATGTCTCTCTCTCTTCTTATAAGGGCACAAGTTCTATTGGATTAGGGCCCCACCCTTGTGATCTCATTTAACCGTAATGACCTCCTTAAAGTCCAATTTCCAAATACCATTGGTGCTTAGGGCTTCAATCCATGAATTTTGGCAGGACAAAATTCAGCCCATAACACTACCCAAATGCCCATTAATAGTGGAAGGCATAAATAGTGGTATATTTTTATACAGTGGAATGCTACACAGAAATGAGAATGAACTACTAATACACACCACAACATGGATGAATTTCACAGGCATAATGTTGCGCAAACAATCCAGACACAAAAGGACACATACTATATGATTTCATCTATATGAAGGTCAAGAACAGGCAAAGCTAACCTATAGTGAAGTTGATTTAATAACGGGGGTGGTAGGTGTTGCCTGAAAGGAACATGAAGGAGACTTCTGGGGTACTGAAATGTTCTGTCTCAGTCTAAGTAGTGGTTACATGGCTATTTACATATGTAAAAATCAGTCAAGCTGAAACCATAGAAGCAGCCCAAGTGACCAGTGACTGATGAATGAATAAGCAAACCATGTTTACACATATGGCAGAATTTTATTCAACCTTAAAAAGGAAAGAAATTCTGCAATATGCTACAACATGGATGAAACTTGAGGACATTATGCTAAGTGAAAAAAGCCAGTCACAAAAGGACAAGTACTTTATGATTCCACTTATATGAGGTACCTAGAGGAGTCAAATTCATAGAGATAGAAAGTAGATGGTGGTTGCCAGGGGCTGGGAGGACAGGGAAATGGGGAGTTATTGTTTAACGGGTACAGAGTTTCAGTTATACATGATGAAAGAGCTATGGAGGTGGATGGTAGTGATGGTGATACAGCATTATGAATGTATTTAATACCACTGAACTGTATGCTTAAAATGGTTAATATAGTACATTTTATGTAAAGTATTTTATCACAATGAAAAAATTGGAGAAGAAAATCAATCAGGCTGTAACAGAAGATGTGTACAGTTTACTGTATAAAGATCACGTCTCCTGTTTTAAAAATATGAAAAAATATGGAGGGTAATGAGCTGAAATATGGTGAGAATGTATGGTATGGAGAGAAAATAGGGGAGGGCGTGGGAAGAGGCTGGAAGGGAGACGTGCCTTGATTCTAGGCCCTTGTAGAGTATGGATTTTTTTCCTTATAAGGAGTTTGGGTTTTTCCCCAAGAAAAAGAGGAAGCCATCAAAAAGGTCTAAGCAGGAAGTGACACGATCATGTTGCATTTTAAAGACCTTTTTGGCTGCAGAGGGCTCAGCAGATTTGAGGGGCAGGAGTGGAGACAGGAAGACCGGTCACAAGGCTCCTGTGGTCCCAGCCAGGGATGACAGTGGCTTGGCTCAGGCAGGGGGCAGGTTTGCAAAACCGTCAGTGTTGTTGGTGAATCGTTAGTAGGATGAGGGAGAGACAGGAGTCCCAGAGATGCCCAGGCCTTTGCCTTCGGTGACTGGATGGGTTGTGATTCATCGTTTAGGACTGGGAATACTGGAGGGGAAGAGGTTTGGGGCACAGGGGAAGAGGATGTGAGCTCAGTCGTGATGTGTTGAGTTTGAGGTACCCATGGAACATCCAGGAGGCAGTGGGAAATACAGGTTTGGAGAACACAAAGAGAACTGGCTTGAATGCCTATTCTAGGGGCAGGTACACAAATGAGGAAAGCGGCCATGAGTAGAATAGAGAGTGGTGGAGACTGCAGCAAAATGGGGAGGTCATATCTTTTGTGAAGGTGGCAGCTGTTAGCCACAGCTCATGTAGAATAAAGGTCCGGCAGTGCAGCCCTTCCAAGTGTTTAAGAAAAGGTGGGAATCAGGATTTTGAAATCTGCAGATTAAAACTATATATATATATATTTTTTTTTTTTTTGCGGTACGTGGGCCTCTCACTGTTGTGGCCTCTCCCGTTGCAGAGCACAGGCTCCGGACGTGCAGGCTCAGCGGCCACGGCTCACGGGCCTAGCCGCTCCGTGGCATGTGGCATCTTCCCGGGCTGGGGCACGAACCCGTGTCCCCTGCATCGGCAGGCGGACTCTCAACCACTGTGTCACCAGGGAAGCCCTAAAACAATATTTTTAATTGAAATATACATACAGGAAAGTACATGAACTCTAAGTGTACAGCTTGAAAAATTATCATAAAGTGAACTGACTCATAGAAATCTGCTGATTTTCAAATGTTAAGCAACCAATTTAAACACTTTTAAAGATACTGCAGGTGAAACAGAACATATCTTCATGAACCTGGGGCCACCATTTCAGAAAATGAGGTGGAGGTTTCAGAAGGAACATGTAGCTAGGCTGTGGTGTCAGGGTTGTGGAAGAAACAGAGAAACCGAAAGTGGAGAGCAAGAGGAGAGAGAGCTGGGGTGGAGCTCCCGGGAATGCCAGGTCCCATTTAAACGTGTGGGGAAGAGAGGAAGTTCCAGGGCCCTTGGATTCCAGTGAGGTGACCGGCTGTGGCTTGGAGATCTGTGGTTGCGCCATCCAGGGAGGCTTCAGAGAAGCAGTGGAAAAACCTAAAGGGTCATGGTCACTTAGGAACCCCTAGACACTGGGGCAGAGTGTGAATGCTGCTTAGGAAAACAGATTAGAGAAACTGATGGTGCTCTGATTTCATTTTCTCTTTTGATGAAAAATAGATGACTTTTACGTGGTTGCAGAACAAACAGAAGCTAGAGTATGGACACAACGGCATCGTCGATGCTGTGAACTTTTTCCAGCTCGTTCACGCACCATCCCCCAATTCATGACTCATCGTGGGTCCAACACCCAGCTCCTTCCCCAAAGTCACTCACCATCCAGTGAGGGAGACAGACAAGAAAACAAATGACACTGTGACCGAGGAGGGATGGGGAGGGGTGGGTGCTGTCAGAGCCACAAGGAGGGCATGGATCTCTACCTGAGGCTTTACAAGGAGGTGAGGGCCAGGCTGAACATCAGACAGTATCTGCCAGGGGAAGAAGAGGGATGGGGTGGGGGCATCCCAGGAGAAGGGGACAGCGTGAGCAAAGGCTCAGAGGTGAGAAAGAGTTTGGTTGTGTGGGAAACCACAAGGGTCTAGCAAGGGTTGCGCGTGAGGATCAGAGTAAAGGGAACTAAGGCGGGGCACTGGGTGCGTCACTGGTGTGGGACTAGCAGGGCCAAGGCTGTCTCCCCGCAGCCCCGCCAGAAGGGCCACCTCATCTTCCGGCCTCTCTTAGTCCCTTCTCCTTTCCTTCACTCAAGCCAGTCTTTGCTCCGGAATTCTCTTCCCCACCGTCATCCTTTACCTCAGTTCTAGAAAACCTCATGTTTCTTGAGGGCCTGGCCCAGGCCACTTAGCTGTCAGAATTCCCCACAAGGGGCCTGTATCCTTCCTATCACCTTGCCAACCCTGTCACTGCAAAGCCAATCACTACGCACCCCGAGCCTCTATTGCTAAGGTTCTAACCCTGTAGAGTGTCTGTCTTTCCCTGAGACCCCGGCACATCCAGACCTAGTTTCACATACTTTGGTGTTCCCAGTGCCCAGCAAAGTGCTAGGCCCACAGCAGACATTTAGTGAGTGCTTGTTGAAGAAATTGCCGGTGAATCCAGCCCTTTGCATGAAATGACACCCAGAGCCTGCTACTTGGAGATAGTCATGAGAATATTGTTTCACAAACTGGCAGTTGGAGGAGTTATATGGCAGCATTTTTTAAAAGCACAAAATACTGCAGAATGTGCTCCCTTAGTAGGAGGACTCCAGAGGCATCAAGAAAGCTGTGTCTAATTTGAACACAATTTCTCTCTTCCTGTTAACATCTTCTTTTGTACTTTAAAAAGACCACGACCCCGCACCTTCAGGCAGGCACACCCAGTTGGGGAGATCACCAGGGCAGCTCTATGGGGAAGAGCATTTGGAGGTCCTCAGGACTGCACCTCAAGGACCAAGTGGGCACTAGGCCCAGGCTTCCCTTCTCACCAGACTCCTGGAGACACGTCACACACACCCGCCTGGGGCATCATAACAGGGTCAGGCTTTGTGGACAGATTCATTATGTGGATAATTTAGGCTGCCCAGACCTCAGTTTCTTTATCTGTAAAATGGGACTAATCCCCTTCTAATAGAGTTGTTACAAATGATAAGTGAGATATTGAACGTAGAACATTTAGCATACAGTCTGGCACTGGTGAATGTTTAACAAATACTTCCTTCACCCCCATCCCTACACCCACCCTCACAAACACATAGTCTGGACTTGGCCTCTGGAATCAGAGCTCTCTAAGGATCCTAGGCTGAGCAGCTAATCACATCAAGGTTTGAACTGGCATCCAGAGTTTTCACTTTAGCAGGGCCTCTTGGACCTGGAAAAGTCTTTGGGTCCCTAAGGAAGGGAGTTCAAATGGTGGAAGCAGGTTGGGGAGACTCTGTGGGCCCAGGGCCTTCCATAGGTGAGCATCTGTGATCATCTCTGATTATATCACCCCGTACTAACCCCTCTCAAAAGGACCAGTGGCTCCCTGGCCATTACCCATGGGATAAAATCCCACATCAGCCAGGGTTTCAAGGTCCTTGGTGATCTAACCCCTATCTGCCCTCATCATTCATCCCATGAACATGCCCAGGTCCCCAGCTCTGTGTCTGTGCTAAGGCTGTAAACTTGGCCTGGAACATCTTCCCTCACTGTCAGCATATCCCCATTACCCATCAGCCTTCTAGATAGAGGCCATCTGGGCCTCTCCTGGAACATACTTTATAGTTGTTTGTGTTATAGTTGTTTGTGTCTGTGTTTCAGCTTCCCCCCAAGGTCCTGGGCCTCAGGAGCCGTCAAGAGGACACACTTCAGAGCACAACCCAGGGCCTGTGCAGTGCCACGCTCAACGTCTCCTTTGAGAGAATGAGGGGCTGGGCTTCCAAATCTAAGCCTTGCCCAGATCTGAACAATACAGGTGTGTTAAGGGATGGAAGTGTAGGAATGCACTCCTCCCGTGGGCTCTCTGAGGGGATTTGGGAGTCCTGCTTGGGGGTGCTCTTCTTTCTTCACTGACACACAGGCACATGGAAGCTGCTTGCATGTCTCTTTGGCCATTCTAAGTACACAAAGAGAGTTTGTCTATCTCTCATCTGTTAAAATGCTCTGATGAACTCCTCTAGCACTGCACAAAAGAACACTAGCGCAGCAGTTTGCAAAGTGCCCCAGAGATGCTGCAGGCAGTTCCCAGGTCTCCAGCTCTTTGTCTGGAAACCAACCTCAGATCACAGGCAATAGAGAAAGCCACAGGCAAATGGGTGCTCTCCTGGGTCCATCCGTTGCTCTTTCTGGTCTAGGCACTGCCTCATAGGGAAGGAAGATGGAGGTGATCAGGGAAATCTTTCTGGTGGAGGAAACCATAAGATACCATTGAAGGAAGAAAAAGATCCAGGACAGAAGCAGAGATAAGATTGGCATGTGGGTGAGTGTATCCCTGTCTTATGTATAGCCGGTGCCCATGAGGCAGGGAGCCAGACTTGGACAAAAGAGGCCTGGGGACTCTGCCATTTCTGATGTCAGTATGTGTCTACTGCAAAAGCAGGCCAAGGGCCATTATTCCCATTGTACAGATGAGAAAACTGAGGCTTAGATAGGTCAAGATCACACAACTCAGCCAACCAAGGTTGGCCAAAACAGGTTTTCTGATTCCAGGGCCAGAGCCCCTTCATTACACCAGGCTGCTTCTCACAGGGGGCCAGTTTTGTGGTGATAAAGGGAAAAAGTGCTCTTGGTCTGGTGTTGGTGAGTGTGATATTGTGATTTATAATAAGAAATGTATATTTCATCTTTGTCCTGTTCCTGGCACAGAGTTCTCCAATCATTGGAATTTCCTAAGAGATGAGCGGAATAAAGATTTCTTTTGTTACGTTATTGAAGTGACTTTTGGAAAGCCCCTAGATCACCTAAGGATGGGGGCTGGCCACCAGAGGAACCAACCATGTGTAATTAGAGGGTTGGAACTTTCAGTTCCAACTCCCCGCTCCCATCAGCCCCTCCCATCCCCAACCTCCAGGGAGAAGAGAGAGGCTACAGGTTAGGTTCAATCGCCAATGGCTAATGATTTAATCAATCGTACTTATGTCATGAAATCTCCATAAAAAAAATCCAAAAGGACTGGGTTTGGAGAGCTTCTGAGTGGTGGACATGTGGAGGTGTGGTGTGAGTAACACTCAAAGAACATGCAAGTTCTGTGCTCTCCCCCGTACCTTGCCCTTCCCATCGCTTCCATCTGGCTGTTCCTGAGTTATTATATCTTTTTATAATAAACCAGTACTCTAGTAAGTAAATGTTTTTTGAATTCTGTGAGCTGCTCTAGAAAATTAATCGAACCCAAGGAAGGGGCACTGGAACCTTCTCCAGTCTATAGCCGGTAGGTCAGAAGCACTGAACTTGTGACTGGCACCTGAAGTGGGTGGCAGAGAGCAGTCTTGTAGGACTGAGGCCCTGTGGGGATTTGATGCTACCTCCAGGTAGATAGTGTCAGAACTGAGTTGGACTGTGGGACACACAGCTGGTGTCACAGAATTTCTTGGTGTAGGGAAGAAAACCCACAGGTTAGAATTGGGAGCAGAATTGAAATGAGCAATTGGAACAGTTACACATGACTGGTAGGAATGTAAACTTGTATAGTTACACTTCACAAAAGTATTTAACAGCATCTGCTAAAGCTGAACATATGCATACCTGATAACCCAGCAACTCTATCCCTATGGACCAAACACATTCTAGGTACCAGAATGTTCATAGTAGCGCTGGCCATAAAGCAAAAAAAAAAAAAAAAAAAAAAAACCTGGAAATCCCCAACTGCCCGTAAACAATATAATGGATTAAACTATTGTAATATATTTATACAATGGAATACTAAATAGCAATATGAATGAACAAACTACAACTGCATACAACCAGGTGGATAAACGTCCCAAACATAATGCTGAGCAAAAGAAGCAGACACCAAAGAGTGAATATTCTATGAACCTATTTATACAGCATTCAAACCAGGCAACTAATCACTTGAACCCCCCACCCACTGTAACCAGCCCCCTGGAAGTCCCTAACTTCTAACACCATTTTCTGTGTGTATGTTATTCTTCAATAAACATGCAACCTTTTAAATAGTGTGGACAATCTCCATAAACTGATATAGAGGGATTCCAGAATGTGTTGTTAAGTGAAAAAAATCAAAGTGCAAAAATATACCTATAGTATGTAACTTTTTGTGGAAGAAAGAGAGGGAAATAAGAAAATTTATATGCTTAATTTTGAAAAAAGAAACACAGGAAAGGTAAACTAATGAGATCAGTTACCCACAGAGGTTGAGTGGGAATGGGGTGGAAGGGATATGAGTATTGTTCTCAGTATAACTTCTTTGAATAGAATTGACTTTTGGAACCATGTTAAAGCTTTACATACTCAAATAATAAGATAATAACAATAATAAAAGATGGGGGGAAATCCCTAAAATGAAATACAAACACAAACAAACCTAACTGTATTTCAAATGAATAATATACTGAAAGAGAAAAAAGAGTACTCTAATAGGACATCTCTAGTGGCACAGTGGTTAAGAACCTGCCTGCCAATGCAGGGGCACGGGTTCGAGCCCTGGTCTGGGAAGATGCCACATGCCACGGAGCACCTAAGCCCGTGCACCACAACTACTGAGCCCGCGTGCCACAACTACTGAAGCCCATGCGCCTAGAGCCCGTGCTCTGCAACAAGAGAAGCCACCACAATGAGAAGCCCGCGCATCGCAATGAAAAGTAACCCCACTCACCACAACTAGAGAAAGTCCATGCACAGCAATGAAGACCCAAAGCAGCCAAAAAATAAGTAAAATTGAAAAAAAAGGAGTACCCTAAGGAAGTTTTGAACACAATATTTTGACTATATGCACCCAGTCGAAGGAGAGGGCTGCAAAAACATCAGACTCAAGTTAGCAGGTTTGTTTTTCACAGTGGTATGGGTTAGCAATTCTGAAACGACTTCCTTTGTGTTCTAGGCTTGAACAAATGAGTAGATATGATGAAAGTCATGGATCTAGGTTTCTCGCTGTTGGAGAAGTGAGTTACAAATATGGCAACAGGGGAGACAAGAATATACCTCTAGATATTGGACAGGAATTGGAGGTAACAATATGAGCTCACGAGTTTATAAATAGATATTAAAATAGATATGGTTATGGATATTCTACCTGACAGACCATTCTCTGCTAAAATAAACAAGTGCTCCTTGGCGAATGGCTGATTCCTAGGCAAGTATGTGATGTGTCTGAAAGTGAGGAAATGTTCAGAGAATAATGGGGAAACGTCAAAAGGACACAGGGGCCAGTTTGAAGGGGCTTCCACCAGCCAAATCTGGGACAATTTAAGCATCAAAATAAATGGTGATAGGAATGAATTATGACCCACTGAATAAAATAAGAATCCATGAGTTCATACAAATATAATATAATGAATATAAATAAATACATGGGGGAAAGAAAAAGCTCTTCCTTATATTAGAATTTGAACTAATAAATAAAGAGGAAATTATGGGGTTAGAAAAAGTCCCGTTTGGCCACCATCATAGTAATAATTGATTCAGGCAAGAATTATCAATGGATGCTAAAATTAGTGGGTGAAAATTTTGATAAACGGTATTCACATAGTCTTCAGGTGACTCCCCCCAAAATACTTGTTAAATACAAATGGAAAAGCAGTAACTTTATAGCAGTAGACCCTACCTTAACCAGTGACCCAAGTTAGTATCACTAGAAATTGGACAAATAGACATCAGGTACCTCCGGATATGATTTGCCAAGAAGAACGTAATGTCACTTCTGTGATAATCCTGCCAAAAATCACTAACCTGAATCTAATCATGAGGAAACACCAGACAAACCCAAAGTGAAGAATATTCATTAAAATAACCAGCCTGTACTTTTCAGAAATGTCAGGCTCATGAAAGACAAAGAAAGGCTGAGGAATTATTTCAAATCAAATGAGACTAAAAGACACGACAACTAAATGCAAATTGTGATCTTGGATCCAATCCTGGACCAGAAAAAAAATTTTTTTTAATAAAGGATATTATTGGGACAATTAGTAAAATTTGAGTAAGAAGGTCTATAGATTAGATAATATTTTATTAATGTTAATATCCCAATTTTGATAACAGAGGCAAGAAAATATCCTGTTCTCGGGAAATACACACTGAAATATTGGGGGGTAATATTCATAGCAGGCTTATTCATAATAACACAAAACTAGGAACAACCCAAATGCCCATTAGCAATGGATAAACTGTGTTACACTGATACAATGAAATAGTACTCAGTCATAAAAAGGAATGAATTGCTGATACATGCAGCTACATGATGAATCACAAAACGATTACGCAGACTACTCTCAAATGGCTCAGAGGGCTTTCCTGGTGGCACAGTGGTTAAGAATCCGCCTGCAAATGCAAGGGACACTGGTTCGAGCCCTGGTCCAGGAAGATCCCACATGCCGCGGAGCAACTAAGCCCGTGCACCACAACTACCGAGCCTGCACTCTAGAGCCCGCGTGTCACAGCTACTGAAGCCTGTGCGCCTAGAGCCCATGCTCCGCAACAAGAGAAGCCACCACAATGAGAAGCCTGAGCACCTCAGTGAAGAGTAGTCCCCGCTCGCCACAACTAGAGAAAGCCCGCGCTCAGCACGGAAGACCCAACAAAGCCAAAAATTAATAAAGAAAAATTTTAAAAATCCAACACTTCAAATGGCTCAGAAAAAACCACATATATGTATATAATTGCATGTATATATATTGTAATTGTAATAATATGCATATATATGTACAGAGAGAAAGAATGGTAGAGTAAATGTGGTAAATGTTAATTATTGAAGACTTTGGGTGAAGGATAATGGGGGTTCTTTGGCCTGGTTTTGCAAATTTTCTGTAAGTTCACAATTATTTCAAAATAAAGATTTAACTAACTGACTAAACAAATGCTATTTGGCATGCTTGTATTATTTACATATTTATTTATGAGGTAAAATTTATATACAGCCTTAAGTGTACCATTCTGTAGGCTTTGACAATTGTTCACATACACACACCCACCACCCAAATCAAGATACAGAAGGCTTCTGTCACATCACTCCAGAAAGTCCTCTCATGCCTCCTTCCTGTCATCCCCTCCCCTCCACCCTGAGGCAACCACTCTTCTGATTTCTATCACCAGGATTTCTATCTGATTTCTGGCTTTTCACATAGATGGAATCATGCAGCATGTCCTCATTTGTGCCCGGCTGCTCTCACTCAGCGTAATGATTTTGAGATTCATCTATCCATGTGGTTACATGTATCAGCAGCTCATCCCTTTTGACAGCTGAGTAGTATTTCACTGTATCGATGTACCACAGTGTATCCAGTGTTGATGGACATTGGGGTTGTTTCTAGTTTGGGGTTATTATGAATAAGACTGCTATGGATATTCTTGTACAAGTCTCTGTGTGGACCGAGGTTTTCACAGCACTACCCATCTGCCTCTGGAGATACCAACTCTGTCTTGACTTCACGCACGTACATGGGTAGAAACACAACCTTGGGCTTTTAAGAATACCAGAAAAGATTCCTGACCCAAATTATCTCTTTTGAGAATGCTTAAATTTCCACCATTAGCTGTCTCTTCTTTTGAGGCTACTCTAGCTCTGGCTGGTCTGAAATTCTATTGGAAGAGAGTTTACTAACATTTTTCTTCTGGCCAGGAAGGCCTCCGGATAGGGCTATGGAAAGTGGGTGAAGGGGATGCAGAGAAAAGTTCCCCACGATACCATTTTCCAGGCAGTGTATACTTTACTCTTGGATTGTGTCCTCCTTAGCTGTTCCTATCAGAAAACCATCCCTAGGCTAAGTCATCAAGTCCATTTATGAACTTGGAATCCCAGACCTGTCCATCCCCAGATGTCCTGGAAGGAGGGAGAGGTACCCATGTGGAGTCTCCATATTCCTGAATCTGCAAGGCTCCCCAGAGGCCTGGGTGTTGGGGGCAAGGTGGGCAAAGGGACACGAAGGGTGTGTGTGCTGGAGAGAGGGAGCCTGCAGATGCGTGCAGGGATGGACCTGCTGGTCCTCATGGGAGCAAGCCTCTTTCTGGATCAGTGGAATAAACCTATTTGTGCCCCCACCGCCTTCCCCCCAGGAAGGATTCAGTGGGCTTTGTGTAAAGGGATTAAGGCTTTAGCCTGCTCAGCAGGGAGAAGGGCTCTCAGCTCCAAGTTCTGTGGCTGTGTGGCCATGCTTCCCTGTGTCCATGTGGCCATGAGCGCTGCTGTGGGCCCTGACTCCAGGGCAGCAGGAGCTGCAGTTGGAACTAGGAGCTGCTGCCGACAGCCTTCCTAGGGAGGTGGGTCTGTGCACCATGCATCTGTGTCCTCTGAAGGTCTCAAGGAGTCCTTTGGGGGTGGGGTGTGGAGATGGGCAGAAAGACATGCCCCGGAAAGATCCGAGCCCAGGTAGGAGTGATGGTGGGGTCTGCAAGAACTCCTCTGTGTCTGCTGGGCCTGGGCTGGGTGCTGAAGCAGATACCTTTTGTGTAGGTTCAGACCTGAACTCGGAGTTAGAAAGCCAGAGTCTGAACCTTGGGCTTCACTCACCAGCTCTGGGAGTCTGGTGTTCCCTGTGGTCAAGTGGGAATGAGTCTCCTCCATGACAGGATGGCCCAGGAATGAGAAAACTGTCCACCTGAGGGACTTTTGTTGGGACTGTGACACTGAAGGCTGTGGTGGTATGTCTCTTGGAGGCCCGGGGATGACCAAGGCAGTGTCAGGTGGCATGGGGGTGGCAGAGGTGGGGACAGGACTGGGGGCTCTGCCTCTGCTTGGGAAGAAAGCTGCCCGCACACCCTCTGCTCACCACCCCCTCATCCCCAGGGAACAAGTCCTGGATGTCAGCTGGCTCCCTGCCCCCCTTCATTTCCTTCTCCACTTGACAGAAGCCCCAAGCCAGAGGCCAGGCCAGGCCCTGGGAGAAAAGCTGGGGGGCGGGGGAGGAGAGGATGGGGACAAACCTGTCCACTCCCCACTGCTCTCCCCACCATCCAGCCTGGCCTGCACTTGCCAGGGCCTGCCTGAGTTTCCTCAAGGCCTTGGGCTCAGAACCTCGAAGCCAGGACTCGGAGCCCAACTCCATCTCTGTGTGGCTGGCCTGGGAATACCTCGGTCTCCTCTTCTCTAAAACAGTTTGTGGAGGACGAGGCCTAGATTAAATGCCCGCACAGAGCCCTCCTGATCTAGAGTCCCTCAGGCAGCCCTCTCTCTTCTCCCTTCTTGGCTCACCACCCTGTGCCATGTTGTAGGATCAAGTTCTGAGCACTTGGCAAGGACTTTAGAAAGCAGCTGAAGTGCTGCACCCAGTGTTCAGATGGCAACAGTGAGGCCCAGGGAGGGATGGGGCTTACCCCATCCAGTGAGTCAGCACCAGGCTGACTCCATCTCCTGGTACCCGGCCTGTTCTCTCTGCCCCTGGCTCTTAGTGGGAAGCAGAGCATTTTCTTGGTCTGAGCAGGGGGGCAGGGAGGCAGCTGGCTCCTCCCTCAGGGCCCCAGGCTAGTCCAGACAGGCTCAGCAGGAATCTGCTCTGGTCATAGCTGCCTTCCACTGGGCTGCCTCAGGCTGGGCCCAGGGCCTCGAGGTCCTGGGGACATTGCTTTCTGTTTATTTTCTGCTTGGCTTCTGCATACATTGTGGTTTCCACTTGGAAGGGCTGCAGTGGGAACTGTGGGCCCTGCTCTGGGGGCTGGGCTGCATGTGTGGGAAAGTTTGGGTTCTGCTGATGGCTTGCAGCCGCTGCCGAGACCCTAGTCCCTGAATTCTCACGCCGTGGGCTGTGGCCTCAGCACCTCCACCCGCTGCCTCTGCCTGGGCCAGTTTAGAGTGAGTGGATGGCCAGATCCTCCACGTGTGAGCCAGAGGGATCTTCTAGTCCATACTCCTCACCTTCTATTTCGCAGATGGGGGAACTGGGGGCAGAGATGGGCAGGAACCTGTCCAAGGCCCATCCTAGCCCATGACAGAGCTGAGGCTGGAACAGGGCTGCCTGGTTCCCAGGTCAGAGAGCTGTCCATGGGGCCTGAAATCCCCTCAACACTTGGGGGCTTCGCTGGAGTGGAGTGGACGCCTGCGGGATGCCTGAAGCCCTGAGTTTCCCATGACTTCTCTCTGGAAGGGGTCTGGCCCTCCTTCCCCACTGTGCCCTGGCCACAGCCCAGACTCTGGGCAGAAGGGAAGTTGGGAGGGGGCCACCCCTGCTCTTGTTCTCCCTGGGGTTCCTGAGAACCTGACCCACTGCTGAGAGGGCTGTGCTCAGGCCTGGGAACCAACCCTTGCATTTGAATTCCAGCTCCCCTCTCCCCTGCCCCCTGGCTGAGCAACTCTAGGCAAATGGTCCCAGCCCCCTGCGCCTCAGTTTCCTTGTGTGTAAAGTGGACCTGTGACAATCGCCACCTTACAGAGGCTCACAACGGGAGGAGAAGTACCACCGAGCTGTAAAGTGCTCGGAGCACCCATGGGAGTTCAGGCCATCAGCCAAGGACCTGCTTAAAGCAGCAGCTGGGAAAGGCCAAGGTGCTGTCTTGCCTAGACAGGCCTGCAGCGGGGCCCCGGGAGCGTGGTGAAGGTGCTAAGCTCTCTCTAGGGAATGTGGGTAGGGAGAAGCGTGGCCTGGTGGGCGGCCCCACTTTGCAAGGGCCAGAGGCCAGCACCAGCGGCTAGCGAGGTGCTCTCTGTAGGGGTAGCTGATAATTGAGCCATCTTTCAGGGAGCCGACTCTGATTTCTATTAATCTGCAGGACAAAGGAAGCAGAGCTGTCCGGCTGAGGAGACTGTGACAAGGAGATGAGATGAAAGGGAAGTCGTTTATCTTCCCAGGCTCTCCTGCTTGGGGGATTTTCCTGGCGTGTGACAGAGGAAGAGGAAGCCAACACCAGAGCCTTGGAGGAGGAGGGCTCCGAGGCTCCATCCCTAGTACGGCTTTGCCCCTCGTCCCCCAGCCACCTACCTCTTTAATCCGTTTCATGCCTCTTCATTGCTGTTTTGTTGTTTGTTTTTTTGTTTGCTTTTAATACTTTTCCTCAGCTCAGGCCCCCCGGGGCCTCCTTGACAAATGAGAAACTCCCAGGGTCCCAGTCGCAGCAGCCCCTGGGCTTGCAGCTCCTGGAACTGGCCGGGCTGTTCCCCAGGAGGGTACGAGGCTTCAAGGTCAGGCTGACGCTGGCTGACCTTGAAAGCTTCCCCTGCCTCCCCTGACGTGCCTCTGCTCTCCAAGCTCAGTGAGCTCCGTCACATTAAAAAGCTGTTAAAAGCGCCCATCTGGTTCGCTGCCTCCGTGGCTCTGTAATCAATGGTCGGAGGGCAGCCTCAGTTCCGGGATGAGCCTCTGCAAAGGTCTGCCCTGGGGACCCGGCCTGCAGGGCCGCCTGGCACCTTCCCATTCACCCACTCTCACTCGAGGGAGGGCAGTGGGAAGAGGACAAAATAGTCAGGGTGGGGACGTGGTGCACTGTACATTATATGTATGTGAAAGGCGCCCCCTGGAGTTGTGCTGTGACCGGGATTAACATGTACCCTATGCCAGGCATTAGCCTACGTGCTTTAACTAGATGAATTCATTTATCGTTACAGCAACCTGGTGAAGTAAGGCTATTATTAATCCCATTTTGCAGCTGGGAACATGAGGCACAGAGAGGTTAAGTAACTTACTCAAGGCCACACAGCTGGTAAAGTGGCCAGGCTGGGATGGGAACCCAGGAATTTTGGCTCCAGAACTCGCTGCAGCATCTGATGCTGCCTGGGCTGCTCCAGGGAGGGGACAAGGCTATACTTTTCCCTGACAGCTTCACAGCAATCTTGAGAGAAGTATAATCATGATCATATGCAAATAAAAGACCTGGGGCTCAGGAACATTAAGACACTTCTCCAGGGTCACACAGCTAGTAAGCAGCTGAGGAGACACTCAACCCCAGAACTCATTGGCTTCAACCTCACCTGCAGGGGGTTTTGATGTCCACCTTCCCACTCTGCACGTGGTGTATTACCTGGGCTGCAGGTAGCAACCTCCTCTGGGCTGTGACTACCCTGTCTGGATTACTAGGGTAGCCTGAGCTGGTCCTCAGAACCCCAGGGCTTTCGCCTTGAGTTGCTGTGTGGCCACAGACAAGCCCTTCCCTCCCTGGGCCTGCGTTTCCTCAGGCGAGGGATCTGGAGCTGCTGGGTTAGATAGGTCAGATAATCAGAAGGCCTGGGGGGTGGTATGGGGAGTGTGCACAGAGGGATGAGCTGGGCTTTGGGCCCTTCATTAAATTCCAAACAAACCTAGCTGCATGGTGGGCTCCATGGGCCTCCGGAGCCTTTTGTCTGCCTGCTCATGGTTTTTAGTGCTCCTGCAGGGCCTGGTAACAGCCAAGCCCTCAAAGACTAGCAGTCAGACCCTCCCAGGCTGAGGAAGCCTCCGCGGGAGGCACTGACCTTCCTGTGCCACCCCAGCCTGACCCGGCCTCCCTGGGGACACGTCACAGGCAGAGCTGGGGGAAGGGAAGGGATGAGAGGGGTCCACAGGGGAGATGAGAGATCATGCCCCACACCCAACTCTGCTAGATGACCCCACTCCCATTCTGGTCCCAGCTGTCTGCCACATGTGGCTGTGATGAGCCCACAACTCCATCATTTGTGGGATCTTCAGGTTAACCCATGAAGGCCCACCTTCCAATGACAATATTAAGGCCAAGGCCAAATGATCTGTCCCTCTCTCTCCATCACCTTCCCCACCTCATCACCTCCCGCTCTTCCCCCGCTCACTCTGCTCCAGCCACACTGGCCGCCCTGCTGTCCTCAAGCACACCAGGCCCACTGCCACCTCGGGGCCTTTGCCCTGGTGACCCCTCCGCTGCCGTGCCCCTCCCCCACGGTCCTCATGGTTGGCTCACTTCTTCAGCTGCTTCAAGTCTGCTCTTGATTTTCACCTTCTCACCGAGGCCTGCCTTGACCACTTGACTTCAAACTGCCCCCTCCCGACCCTCTCCATCCTCCTGACCCTTGCTCTGTTGCATTTCACAGATTTATCCCCTTCTGACACTTTGTAATTGACTTTATATTGTTTCCTCTTTGTCCTCCATTAAAATATAAGCTCCAGGAAGGCAGGGACTTTTTTTTTTTTTTTTTTTGCAGTACGTGGGCCTCTCACCGTTGCAGAGCACAGGCTCTGGACGCGCAGGCTCAGCGGCCATGGCTCACGGGCCCAGCCCCTCCGCGGCATGTGGGATCTTCCCGGACCGGGGCACGAACCTGCGTCCCCTGCATCGGCAGGCAGACTCTCAATCACTGCACCACCAGTGAAGCCCAAGGCAGGGACTTTTGTTTGTCTTGATCAACATCCAATCCCTCCCCAGCACTTCGAACAGTAGCTAAACACGGTGTAGGTGCTTAATAAATACCTGTGGAACAAATGAATGGGTGAATGGGTGGATTTCAGCACATCCCAAAGCAGAGTAACCATATGTCTTATTTGTTTAGGGACCAGGGAATGAAGTCTTGGAACACTTAGGTCGGAGCCTCACCTCTGCCCTGTCTGCTGTGTGACCTTGAGCAGATGCCTCGACTCAGGGAGCCTCAACTTACTAACTGCCCTGGCCCCTCACTGGACTGCACCTTCGAAGAGATGGCTTCTAGGAAGGGCTTGGCAGCTGGCACACCCACAGGACCGCCTGGCTGCTCTCTGCGCCCATGCAGTCCCCACATACTGGCTGTGTGGCATCAATGCTGGAAAGATCACCTGACCTCTCTGAGGCTCACTTTCTCCACCTCTAAAACGGAGGATGATGAAGATTGAGGCCCCGTGAGCAGGTGGCACTGAGCCTGGGACTTGGTGAGCACTCTGCAAAAGTTTGCTCTATTCAGGTGTTGCCAGGTCAATGGGATGGAATGGCCTTCACCACTCAGTGTTGGGCCATCAGACAGTCCTAGTGAAGGAGGGGGCCCACCAGAGTAGAGGACAGCAGAGCTGGCAGGGACTTTGGAGGTCAGTGGGTGGCTGCTGACCTCAGAGAGGAACAGGAGCTTGTCCAAGGCTGTGCAGACTCAGACTCGGCCCTTCCCTGAGCACCTGTTGTAGGTTTCACCTCGCAGTTCCCTGGGTGTCAAGCAGCCCTCGCCGTCCTGTCCAAAGCCTGCCAAGGGTCGGGATACACGAACTTTCAGGTGTACGTGCATCCTCTTCCTACATCTTCTTCCCATCAGGTGAGGGTGTGTGTAGGAGGGTAAGACGCAGACCCTGGGTGGAGAACTAAGCCCCTGGTTCTGAAGAGTCTGGGTTCTAGAAACCCTCTGATGAAAGCTATGACCTTTTCCTCAAAGAGAAGCACATATCCACATTCAGAGTTAGGAACCACTGACCCCTAGGACCAGTGTCCTAGGGGTCAGTGGTTATGAGTTAGTCATCATCCGGGGGCACTGCCCCTGTGGTAGGGCTGGGCTTGATCCCATCTGTCCATGCCATCCAGCTGCCTTGTCAGATCTCTAGCACCAGCATCCCATCTAAAACGAGGATGGTCACTGCCATGGTATTGGCCAGGGGTCCATTTTCAGCGGCTGGGCCTTGGAGGGCAGCACACAGCATCCTGGACGTGCACGATCAGGTTAGGATGGGGGAGATGGAGCAGATGGTGAGAGCCGTCCCCAGTCCTGCCTCTCTCGGGACCCTCTTGGGGCTCAGGCATGGGGGCCACTGAGAAAGACCCAGGTTGGTGTGTTTGGGGTGACAAGAAAGGCAGGGAGAAGCAGAAAGAGTGCAGTCTAAGAGAGTATTCTCTAGGTCTGGTCCTTGAAAGGAAGGCGGGAAAAGGACCACTTACCCATTTCACAGATAAAGACATTGAGGCTCAAAGTAGCCACAGAGCACACAGATCAAGGAAATGAGAACCAGGATTTGAATCTGCTCTGACTGCCTCCAGAGTTCATGTCTTGTCCCAATGGATGGAACATCCTCAGCAATTTAACTTGACTTTGAGCAGCTCCTATCTACAGAATCCTATGTCAGACAACTTGGGAGGACACAGATCCACGGGGAGCACAGAACCCACTGGAAGCATCCAGGGCCATAATAATAACAACAACAACCAAGGCATAACAATAGCTAACATTTTGGGAGCACTTACTAGGGGCCAGCGTTATGCCAAACAAATTTTCATGAATTATCTCATTTAAGCTTTTAAGTACTTTGAGGTATAAGTAGCAGTATGTCCATTATTCTTGTTTGCTTTTGGGATCCAGAAATGTGTACTCATTTTTGAGACTAGAAGCTCAGCGAGGTTAGGTGGCTTGCCCTCAACAAAAGTGATATCTTGCTAAGGCTCCATCTCTCACTACCTGGGCATTGTCTGGGCCTGAGTCAGCCTGGGCAGGTGTCACCTAGACCCGGCTCAAGTTGGCTGGGGCAGGATGAGTAGATGACAGGTTGCAGTAGGCATCACTCCTGGATTGTTCTAGAAGAATTATATTCCTTGTGCCCTCTCCAGGCCTCATTTTCCCCACCTTTGTATCCTCTGACCTCTAATGTCCTTGAGTCTGTGATCTGAGCCATTCTTCCATTCCAGATGCTTGAGGCTGAGTGAAAGGTTAGGTCTCTGCAAGAGCAAAGAATGACTTGATAGAGGAGAGAAGGGCTGCCAGGGCGGAGGGGGATGGCATAGGCAAGAGCAAATGAGGAAAATACCCAGGTGGCAACACAGCCTTCCAGAGGTGAGGCCCTGTG
Source organism: Stenella coeruleoalba (assembly GCF_951394435.1). Taxonomy (NCBI): domain Eukaryota; kingdom Metazoa; phylum Chordata; class Mammalia; order Artiodactyla; family Delphinidae; genus Stenella; species Stenella coeruleoalba. The sequence continues at coordinate 132,501,481 of NC_137147.1, forward strand.
CTCAGAGGGTTTTGGGGGAGAAGGGCCAGACTTCGTCCCAGCCCTACCCTCAACAAACCTCAGGCAGCCTTACCACCCCTGTCCCCCCAAAAAGGCTGGTATAATGTCAAATCAACCAGGACAGCAAAGAAAACAATGATAGGAGAAGAGGGGCCAGCGTTCAGCCACATCACTCCTCTTTCTGGACCTCAGTTTCCCCTTTGTGAAGAGAGGGAGCTGGCCCTTCAGTCATTTGGGGGATATTCAGGCCAGGCTGGTCTGAATCTGGAGAAGTCAAGGTGGTCCCTCCGTTCCCTGCCCCAGGTCTGTGATTGGTGTTGTCTCCTCCCTTCCCCTCCCCTCTCCTCCCCTCCCCTCCCCTCCCACTCTTTCACAGCGCCCAGCGTGCTGTGAAGTTATTAGTTTAGGTTCATTTAGAATCGGCTTAGCCACCCCACACCCCTGGAACCTGGAAGCTTAAAGCACAAGATGTCTGGCAAATGGAAATTCAATTGCTTTAATATAGAGACTATTTTGCTGCAGTCGAACTGGAGCCTCTTATTAAGAATCTGATGGAATTTCTAAACAGGGAGAGAGGCCCCAAGGAGGGGGCATCGCCCATCACACACCAACATTGCTCTTGACATATTTATGGCTCCAATAAAATCTCCCATCTGGTATATTTTAAAATAAAATTGAAAATTTATCACTTTCCCTGAGTCGGTTTGTCGTTCTCCCCAGGAGGAGATAGCCAGCCTGAGATTACCGGCAGCGGTGGCGGCAGCTGCAGCAGCTGGCGCAGGCGGGCAGAGGGGTTACCGAGCTCTGATTTAAATTTCAATACCGTCCCCATTACAGCTGTCTGGGCTGGGAAAATTACTAGGGGGAAGCAGGCCATGTGCTTCTCTTGTTTCTCTGGACACCAGCTCGGCTCTCCCCACCGGGGCCCACAGGCTTGGTTTGTTCTATCCCCTGGTTTGGAAGGTCTGGATAAACCACAACCTGGGAGACATAGGAGAAACCCCGGTTTTCCGGGATGGTGGTTCTCTAGGCCTGGGAATCCGCATTACCCTTATTTACTCCTCTGGAGCCCAGTGGACATCTTTGGAAACTGCCAGATGGTTCAAGAGGGCCTCTCTGTTTATTAGGGTTCAGAGATCAAGATCAGGGCTTAGACTCAGGTGGGGATCCAGGTTCAGTTTATAACCAGCATTAAGGGTTGTCTAAAACTAAGATCAGAACCTAAACTCATGTCAGGATCAAGGCTTGGTGGATAAGCAAGTTCAGGGCTCTGGGATCAAGGTTCAGTCTATTAACAAAGACAAGGCTCAGACTTCCTCTTTAGAGAAGTCAATTCATATCTCTGGGCTTTAATTTATTTTTCAGTCAAATGGAGAGATAAGAATTGCGCTACCTTCTTCCAAAGGCTATTTAGGAAAACAATTAAAACAATATCTTTCATTTCTATAGCATTTCATAGTCTATGAAAATGCCTGCACATACTTCATATCTTTTGGTCCTTATAATAATCCCTATTTTGAAGATAAGAATACAGGTTGAGAGATGTTAAGAAGCTTATCCGAGGTCCCACATCTGGTAAACACAGGCAGGAAGTAGGGATTGGGCCTAGCTCTTCCTGACTCCAGCTGGTTTCTAGAATACAGAAACACAAAGAAGCAGTGACAACACTGCACTTGTCTACCCAGTACTCATTTCCCCTTTTTTCTCTGGTAACAGAATGCTTATTCTATTCTTGGGGACAATGTGTCCACCTAAAAGACTACATGTCCCAGCTTCCCTTGCAGCCAGAAGTGGCCAATGAGATATGAGGAATGAGAATTGTTGAGTGGGACTCCTGGGAAAGTTCTGTAATAGGGAGATGGATTAAAAGTATGCAGATTCCTCCCTTGTCTCCTCCTTGCTTCCTGCCTGGAATGCAGACACAATGGAGCCCAGCAGCCATATTAGACCATGAGGTGACACTGAAGACAGACAGCAGTGCTGAGGACAAAGATGAAAAAGAGAAGGAGCCTGGGACACTGATGACATGGTGGAGCCAACACACCAGCCCTGAGCTGCCAGACTCCAGATGTGGAAGAGTAAATGACACAGCTGAAACCGTGCACCTCAGATTGGGACTTGAACCCACGTTCCAGGACTCAAACCCAGCCAAAACCCACAGTCTTCCAACTGAGATCTCACACCTGGTTTCAGGACTTAATGAAGCTCAGGTTCTTGACGTCTCATTGCAGAAAGAATTCAGTGAGAGACAAAGTGATAGGTAAGAAGTGGATTTATTTAGAGAGAAGCACACTCCACAGACAGAGTGTGAGCCATCTCAGGAGGTGAGAAAGGCACCAGGGTATGGGATTGTCAGTTTTTATAGGGGTGGGTAATTTCATAGGCTAATGAGTGGGAGGAGTATTCCAGCTATTTCAGGAAGGGGCGGGGATGTCCAGGAAATGGGCCACCACCCACTTTTTGATCCTTATGGTCAGTCTTGGAACTGTCATGGTGCTTGTGGGTGTGTCATTTAGCCTGCTGATGTGTTACAGTGAGCGTATACTGAGGCTGAAGGTCTAGTGGAAGTTTTTTGTTTTGTTTTCTTATAAATTTATTTATTTATTTTATTTTTGGCTGCATTGGGTCTTTGTTGCTGCGCGCAGGCTTTCTCTAGTTGTAGCGAGCGGGGCCTACTCTTTGTTGCGGTGCACGGGCTTCTCATCGTGGTGGCTTCTCTTGTTGCGGAGCATGGGCTCTAGGGTGCGGGCTTCAGTAGTTGTGGCACACGGACTCAGTAGTTGTGGTGCACAGGCTTAGTTGCTCCGTGGCATGTGGGATCTTCCCAGAGCAGGGCTTGAACCAGTGTCCCCTGCATTGGCAGGCAGATTCTTAACCACTGTGCCACCAGGGAAGTCCTGGTCTAGCGGAAGTTGACTTGTCTGCCATCTTGGACCCATTTGGTTCTAATCAGTTTTTGCCATGTCCTCTGGCTCTATCACTCTTTCAAAGGTTGTGCCCTGCCCCCTTCCCTCCTGTTTCACAACTATGGATAATTTGTTTAGGCCATTATGCTCGGGTCTCTGTTACCGGCAGGCAAATGTAATTTCTGATTCAAAGTTGTTACCCTGAAAAAGAGTATGGCCAAGTAAGCTTGAGAAACACCAAGTTAAACAGAGTCTTTCTGGTATAACTTCCAGAGCCTTTAAGTGCTAACCAGTTGGCTTTTCATGAATCCCCCTTTTTTTTTTTTTTTTTGCGGTACGCGGGCCTCTCACTGTTGTGGCCTCTCCCGTTGCGGAGCACAGGCTCCGGACGCGCAGGCTCAGCGGCCATGGCTCACGGGAGCAGCCACTCCGTGGCATGTGGGATCTTCCCGGACCGGGGCACGAACCCGTGTCCCCTGCATCGGCAGGCGGACTCTCAACCACTGCGCCACCAGGGAAGCCCCTTTTTTTTTGTGGCACACTGTGTGTGTGTGTGTGTGTGTGTGTGTGTGTGTGTGTGTGTGTGTGTGTGACCGTGTGTCTGGGTGCTGGGAGAATATTCCTGATGTCTGACAGGGACTGGAAAGTACTTTGCCCAATGCTCTCATTATTAAAACAAAGGAAGCCACTGGCCCCTTCTGACATTTTCTTGAGCTTCAGCTAGCATTCTGATTTTGCCTCCTCAGTGTTTAAGGAATGTAGGGCCAAGCAAAGAGGGCTAATTTAGGGACAAAGCTGGAAGGACTGTCTGGATCAAGAGGGTCTCCTTGTGGCATCTGGAGCCTTCTTGGACTGGGGCTTGCTTCACAGGTGTGTGGGCCATTACGGGGGAAAGAGGACCCTGGGCACCCTTCATATCATACGTAGGGCACTAGCAGCCTGTCCCTCTCCCCACCCCAAGGCAAAGGGGGACATAGAGGGCATAGAGAGTGGGAGGGACTCATCCTGGTCACGGAAAGAGTGACTGGTGCCTCCTCCCCAACCTGCCCCTAGCCCTTCAGTTTTCCAGAAAGCTCTGGCTGAGTCATGTACTTTGCTGCAGTGGCTGTCTCTCACTCCTCTGTGAGGGTCCCATTGCAGGCTGCAAGATCTTGACACGCCCTTTCAATGCCATTTTAAGAGACTCATAACACAGTAACAGTAATGGAGGCACCTGCTCCCTGGCTTGGTGATTACCGCACTCCCTTTTGGAGAATTGTTTACTGCTTTGCAAAGGGTGAAGTCTCCCCCTACGTTTTAAATGTGTCCTCCTTGGAGAGCATGGCCATAGCTGGGGCAGTTAATCACCAGCCTGGACCAAGGAGAGAAAGGCATGGAGCCCCACTGTGGCAGCCCAGACGGAGGAGAAGGGTAGGGGGAATGTGGGATCCAGAATCCCAGACTGAGGATGCCTGAGGACTCGAGGTCCCCCTTCCTCTGTTCTGCTGTGGCCAAGTGCAGTCCATTCCCCAGACCTCAGTCTCTCTGTCGGTGCAATGGGGCATTAGATCAGGCCTCTGAGAACTTGTCCAGGCCTAGAATTCTAAAGTTCTGCTTTTCTAAGGAGATTGTAGGGAATTGAGGACAGAAGAGAAAGACAACTAGCTTCCTCTCTTGCCAGCAAACTCCTGGAGAGCAGGAATCATGCCTATTTCCTCTCTTTAGCCCAAAACCTGACTCTGGCATGGTGGGATGGAAGAACCCATCCTGGCCAGAGGGGGAAGCATGGCCACGTTCTAGGGGAGGGTGGAGTGGATGGGAAGGGAGTGGTGTGTGGAAAAAAAGGAAGCCTGAGGCTCCGTCTGAAGAAAATCCAATATCAAAACTTTAACAAGAGCCCCATAAACCAAGAAATGAATCTTGGACTCAGGAGGTGAAGGATCATTTAAATGGCAAATTCCCCTTGTGCCTGCAAGGGCTTGTTTATAGAATAAGGAGATGAGAGTGCAGGTGGTCCCACACAGAAAACTGGAAGCTTTTCTTTTTAAACTCCCCGAAGATTCATCTGCAATGCAGATGAAGCATCTTAGAAACAAGAATGAAAACAGGGTTTGATTTTCACAAAGGCCAATTCAGAGGCGTACTTCCTGTCCAGCCCAGGGCACCAGCATCTGTGTGTGAGATAACTGTCCCCAGCTGGATGGGAGACTGCCCAGGTCCTGCCAAGGTCAGGTAGGTCTACACACGTGCCTACCTGTAAACTCATACTGCACACGCTTATACACACACATACACTCTCTCATTTACTCAGATCTACAGCAGAGTCATTTTGGATTTGTAAGTTCTAGTCTGTACCCAGCTCTGGATCAAGAAAATTCATTTACTCTGCAGTTACTGAGTACGCAGTAAGAGCCAGGAGTTAGGGATACCATGACGAATAAGATGCAGCCCCTCAAGGAACTCACAAGCCAGGCAGAGAGATAGATAAAGAGACAAACACCTTAGAGAACAGAGCACTATGGGAGCATAGCGGATGGGCCTCTAGTACAGGCTTGGGAGGTCAGGGAGGGCTTCCTGAAAGAGATGACATCTTTAAGCTGCACTGTTTAATATGGTAGCCACTGCCCACATGTGGCTATTTATATTTAATTAGTTTAAGGTAAATAAAATTTAAAAATGGTTCCTCTGTAGCACTGACCACATTTCAAGTGGCTACCGTATTGGACAGGGCAGAGATAGGATATTTCCATCATCACGGAAAGTTCTGTTGGACAGCACTGTGAGGAGGAACAGATCTTCCCCAGGCTAGGGCCATGGAGAGGTATTCCAGTTCCAGGGAGCAGCTTGTATAAAGGCCTGGAAGCAAAATGCAGCAGGTCCAGGGGTGTGAGGAGGAGGGAGAATGGTGATGGTTGAAGCTGGAGAGGAGGGAAGGACCTAAACGGCAGCTGAAGCCTGCATGTGCTGGTAAGGAGCTGGGATTTTGTCCTGAATGTTTGGGAAGCCTTGGATGCATTTTCAGTGGGGAGTAGCAAGGTCAGCTTTTCATGTTAGAAGAGCTTGCTTGGGGAATGGACTGGAGGGGAGCAAGCCTGGAGGCCAGAAACCGTGGGGAGAGAGCAGGTGCCAGCATCCAGGTGAGAGCCCAGGTAGAGAGGAGGCGCTGGCCTGGGAGCTAAGTTGAGAGGACCTGGAGTTGGATTGGCTGTGGGCCCCAGGGAGACGGGCTCTGGCTTGAATGGCAGGGGAGCTGGGCTGCCCTTTGTCGGGAAGAGGGAGAATCTGGGAGAGGAGTTCAGTTTGGGCTGTGCTAAGTGTAAGGGCAAGTGGAGACCTCACACCTGGCAGGTAGGTGAGGGCACCTGGTCCGTTGGAGAAAGTTAGAGCTGGAAATACTGAGGGGGTGGTCGTCAGCAAATAGACATGGATGCAGGTCCTGCAAGGGGCTGAGGTCCCAGGAGGTCCCAGAAGACAATGTTGGAGCCTTGGGAAACACAGGTGAGTTAGTGGCCAAGAGAGGAGAAGGAGCCGGAGTGCCAGAGAAGAGTGAGGGAGACCAGATGTCCCTTTGGAGGTGCACGTGTGGTTGTGGCTCCATCCCCTGGTGTGTGGGAGCTGCAGCTGCCCGTCTAGGCAGGGTTTCTGGAGGAGACAGGGCAGTAGCTGGGTGCCAAGGAGACTGGGCTTAGAGAGGAAGGCAACTCATGACAGCAGTGACAGAAAGGCAGTGGTGCAGCTTGTATTTTCTGCAGATGGCCACAACAATCTCCCCCACCCCACAGGCTCTTCTAAAGTGTGACCTTGCCACCTGCTCCTGGAGTCATGGGTCTGTGTCCCTCCTCTTAAACCTGGGCAAGCTTGTGACTGCTTTGACCAATAGAGTACAGCAGAAGTGACACTCTGGGACTTCTGAGGTTGGGTTATAAAATGCAATGCAGCTTCCACCGTGTCTGCTGGGATATTCACTCTTAGAGCTCTGAGCTATCGTGTCAGAAGGCTTACTAGGACTGAGGCCACCATGCTATGAGGAAGCCCAGGCCATGTGAATGGGCCCTATGTGGGTGTCCTGGTCAACAGCCCCAGCCTAGCTCCCAGCCCAGTCAGCATCTATTGCCAGACATGTGAGTGGATGGACCTCAGGATGATTCCAGACCCCAGACTTTGTCACCCCCAGACACTAAGGCCCCAGACATCATGGAGCCAGACACAAGCTGTCCCTTCTGTACCCTGTCTGAATGTCTGAATCCATGAGCATAATAAAATGGTCAGTGTTTTATACCACTGCCTCTTGGGGTGGTTTGTTATGCAATAATAGTAGTAACAGGAACAGACAAGAAGCAAACAGGCCAGGCGGTGGGTGTGCGGCAGGGACACAGGGAGATGATTGGACTGGATGGAGGGCTGGGGCCTCAGATGCTGGGGGAGGGGTGAGCTTTACCCTGCAGGCAGGTTAAGGAGAGGAGGCTGGGTAGGCTGAGCAGAGGCTGATGCTATGGAAGCTGGAGTCTGGAGACCAGACAGGAATGTCAGAGACAGTTCTGGCCTGGGAGGTTACCCCAAGGGTGGCATCAGAGAGGTCCTGGTGGGAGCAACAGCAAGAGGTCGGGAGGGCTTTGGAGTTCTACAGTTTTGTGTTTAGCTCCCAGTGCTCTCACTAACCAGCTCTCTCTGAAGCCTCAGTTTACTGATCTGGAAAATGGGAGTATAAATTCCTCCCTGACATAGAGCAAATGCAACATAAATGTGACTTCCCTTCCTTTTATCAATTTTTACCCATTTGTTTCTTATTATCTTAACAAGGGATGCTCACATGTGTATAGACTAAACTGTTGATAAACACATTTAAGGGCAAGGTTATTTGCCCTATTTTATAAACACAAAATGAGGCCCAGAGTGTCTGAGAATATCCCAAAGCCTCAGAGGCCTGTGGCCTTCAGCTTGTACTTTTTCTGCAACTGTTCCTCCCCTGGATAGAAGGAGGGAGGAGGAGAGGGCAGGCTGGTGCCCCGGCAGGTCCCAGAGGGCCTGGGCAAGGCTGCTAGCGCTGAATTAAATATTCCTCCCCAGCCCTGCTCCAGCCCCAGCCTCGGCAACTGCTTGAACTCTGGAGTCTCAGACAAATTGTAGCCCCAAGAGTGAAAGCAACTGTGGGGAGCTTACAAATGTGTCAGGCCCAGCTCTCCCCACCCCTGCTTCCACTCCGAAAGCCTGCCTCTAGGTGCATTGGGGTCAAAGCAGCCTCTAAGGAACTTCTACCAGGGCCTCCACACACACCCAGGCCTCCTGGGGTCCTTGCTGCCTGGGCAACCCTTACCCCCAAGCCCTGAGAGTCCTGGATGTGCCGCCTGGACCCCAGCTCCTCTCCTCCTGCCACCCTCCTAGGCATCTGGTTCCTTCTCAGAATGCCTTGCTGTTGCCCCTAGCAACAGAGCTCCTGGCCCCAACCTGGTCCTCCTTCCTCCTCCCTCCCCTCTTTTCCTCCTCCCCCTTCTGCTTCCTCATTCCCATGCTTCCTCCCTCCCCCAACCTGTGGAGACAGTGCCAAGGGCTGGGAGACTCCCCTCAACCCCCCCGGCCAGCTGGGTGACGAAGCCAAGCTCCCTAGTCTTTCTGGGTTGCTAACTGACTGAAGATCACAGTCGGTACTCTCTGCCGACCTGAGGGACTCGGTACTGCAACTCTAGGACCCAGGGAATGTCCTGGGAAGACTCTCAAGCAGGGCTCTCAGGGTACCCCAGGCACAGGGCTAACAATTATAGAGAAGAGAGTAGACTTAGGAGCCAAAGGGAATTTCTCCCCCTCAGAGCTGTTTGAGGTGGTGAGCTTCCCAGAGTTGGAGGCATGCAAGAAGAGACCTATCCCAAGATGATGTTTCTGGTGCTGGTATGGTGCAGAGCAGTGAGGGTCCTGCAGCCCTGACTTGGGCAGGCTTGAGAAGGAAGTCAGTGAGGACTCGGCCCACGTCTCCTCTCACTGTCCTTTTTATCCTCATCTCCTTTCCCCCAACCCCTGAATTCCCAGAACCCTTTAGCAACATGCCCAGTCCCCCACACTGCCCTCCCAGAGGCTCCATCTTTCTCAGCTAGGCCCTAGGGAGGGAGGACAGTACTAATGTGGGGTTCTCATCCACCTAGTACTCAGCACAGGTGTTTCAGAGTGAACACACACAGGGGCCCAAGGGAGCTGGGCAGTGTGCACCCAGCCACCCCACCCTCACAGCCCCTAAATGCCCAGCCTCCCTCCCAGACTCCTCAGCTCACACTCATGGCCAACCCTAGGCCTGGTCCCCTCATCACCTCACCAGTGCCCTGCTGCGGCCCATTTAAACTGTGCCCCAGCCACGACAAATTTGCCACCTACTTGGCTTGTTCTTACTCTTCTCTCCCTGCCTGGAGATGCTCTTCTCTGCCTTTTCACTCCACTTCTGCTCAGAGGTCACCTCCTCCAGGAAGCCTGCCCTGATAGCCCAGACTGTACTCTGCTAGGCTCCCCAGCCCCGTGCTTGCCCATCTTACAGCTCTTTACCCCACTGAGTGGTCACCATCTTCTTACACGTCTTTCTCCTGAGTGCTCCTACCTCTCTCTGGGCCTCAGTTTCCTTCAGCTGTAATGTGAGAGGGACAGGCCAGTGGTCTTTGAGGATCCTTTTGGCTGGTGAAGGTGAGTAAGTAAGTCTGGGCTGTTAGAACAAGAAAGGGGAAATCTGGGTCATCTTTGCCCTCCTCTCCCTCCACTGCACCCACTCTGAGTGTCAGGCCCTGGGTGTGAGGCCCAAGCATTCGCTGTGTGGCCCTGGGTCAGTCCTGACCTTTTCTGGGACCTCAGTTCCTCATCTGCTAAATGGGGAGAAAAATCGCTGAGACCTGTCTCTTCAGGCTGCCACGAGGCCTGGGATGCAGCTACCACACCAGACTTCTACGACAGCATCAGCCAGAACCCAGGTTGCCAAAGGGAACAGCTCCAGCTCGGCCGCCTCCCCCTTCTGGACGGTCCAGTCCTTGGGCTCAGGGGTCCCTGGGGCTCTGCTGCCCTCCAGTGGCCAGAGGCCCCTGGGCACTTAGAACCAGTGAGTTTCTGGCTAATACAATTGGTGTCCAATTCAACCTGAGACAGAGGGAGACAAATGCTAAGGCCCAGAAGGTGGAAGGGACTTGTTGGGGGTGACGCAGCAAGTCAGGGGCAGTGTCTAGACCAGAACCTGGGCCTCCTGGCTCCCAGCACTTCCATGCCCAGGGTGGGGCTTGTCCTCTTGTGTCAGGCTGACAAGAAGGAACTGCTACCTCACCTGCCCAACCTGCCTCACCTGGCGACCCCATGTGTGGTGGGCCCTGCCCTGCCGGCCCCTCTGAGAAGGGTTCCTCATCCCTACCCAGGGGTCATCCCTGACTGGGGCGGGGGGGCCTGTAAGAGGGGCTGGGTGGGGTGCTTTAACTCCCTCCCTCTTGATTAATCAAATACTTAAAATAATGACCTCAGTCATGATTGATGGACAGAGCATAGCTTATTACCCTGGAGAGTAAAATGACTGTTTCTGTTTAAAAAGGCTGCAAATGAGTTAATTATTTCCTTTGCTCACCTCTCTAACCTCGTTACACTTCTAAATGAATAGCAATATTGATCTTGGAACTGATTTTTGTGTTACACCGCCCGAGCGGGTTTAATTAGGGTTTGAAAATGCTGCAGTGCCTCCTCCTTCTGACTGAGGAAATTAGCCTTGGGTTTTACTTACATTTCACAGCCATGTCCTCACAGACAGAAGGGCTAGAACACGGCACGGTGATGCCTGATGTCCACCAACTCCTGCCCTGCTCTGGCTCCCAGCTCCCTGCCCACCCAGAGCAGCACTAATCATCCCTTGCCTCTCACCTCTCAGGAAGATGTGGCAGGAAGCTCACTGGGGGCAGCTAGTTTAGCCTCTTCTGGTCACAGTGGGGATTTGGGGGTTCAGACATGACAGGGAAGAGCCCAGCATTGCTTGGTGAGGTGGGGGCACGTCTGGGACCAGAAACTGTCATGGATTCCTAGCTCTAGACCTTGATGGCTCCCTGGCTAAATAAATATTTCTTCTCCAGATCCCTAAGGAGCCACGTGGTCCTCTACCCCCACTTGCAGCTCCCTCCTGCCTTTCCTCTCCTAGGGCCACGTGCAGCAAAGGCTTCCAGACTGACTGAAGGTGGGAAACAGTAGGAGGAGCCGGGGCAGGAGATCAGGAGCCTTAACCTGGTGGGTTACGCTGTGTTACTGCAGGCAAGACAGCCCGGGGGCTTGTGGGATAAAGGCAGCACTGCATTCAAGCCATGGGGACGCTAGGAGCCCAGCATTCATACCTGATCTGCCCAGAGAAATCCAGGAGCCCTGTCACACGCCCAGCCTCATCAAACAAGGAAAGGAAGGTGGATTTGAGAATGAGAGACTCCTGGCTGAATCTGACCCCAGTCACATACTGAGTCCTAACCCGGCTCACACACGGAGCCCCGAGCCTGGAGACAGACTGTGCCCCGACCCTGATCACATGTACAGCCACCACCTTTGTCACACCCTGAGCCCCATCCTCCTCACCTATTCAGCCCCAACCCTGGAGCCTGGGCCCTGGTCACAAACCAAGCCTCGACCCTCCTTACACACGGAGCCAGTCCTAGTCACGCACTAAGCCCCAAATCGGGTCACACTGATCCCAACCCTGAACACGTACTGAGCTCCCACCCTGGAGCCCCATCCCTGGTAACAAATAGAGCCCCACCCTCCTCAAACATGGTGCCCCGACCCTCCTACACATGGAGCCCTGACCCTGGTTAGACACTGAGCCTCGATCCTCCTCACAAACGGAGCCCTGACGCTCCTCACGCAAAGCCTCCACCCCAGTCACACACTGAGCCCTGCCCCTGGTTGGTCTGCGGGAACAGGTTTGACTGGCCTCTTCTTGTTCCAGCTCCGCTTTCTGTCCCCTGGGCTGCGGGTGAAGGAGAGGGAGCTCAGTACACCAAAGATGTCAGTCCTCTGGTCAAAGGCAAGGTAAACTAGGTCCGTTGTGCAGGCCCAGGAGATCTCAGCTTTGCTGCGTCCGTGGCTCGTGTGTGAATACTGGAAGTTTTGGTGGCACAGCTGAAGAAGCTGAAAGACCCAAGGTCACCTTCAAGGAGCCAGTGGCAGCATTCTTGCAGTAACACTGTGCTATCAGGAGCCTCAGAGGCCTGTGAAGCTCTCCAGTTGCTGGGTCCTGTGGGCAGAGCGGCCTTTGAAGGGAGCTTTCTGTTGGCCTCACTGTGCGGCCATTTCCTGTCTCACTGTGTCCTGTGACCCACTCAGCTCAACTTGGTCCACTTCTCATAGATGGAACATTATGTTCCCTTGGTCCAATGTGGTGGCTGAGTTCTCGGCTCTACAGCCGGACTGCCTGGAATGCAAATCCAGGGGCTGCCCGTCCCAGCTGTGTGGTTACGGGCAAGTTACCTCACCTCTCTGGGCCTCAGTTGCCTCATCTGTAAAATGGAGGTGTTAATAGCGCTTACCCCATAGGGTAAGGATTCTAAGGATTAACATGAATTAATTTCTGTTAAGTGCTTGGTGCCTGGCCTGTGGTAAGTGCTGTATTTGGTTGGGTGTTGTGCTCATTTTGCCTGTTGGTGCACACTTGGCTGACACTGACGAGATCACAACACTCGAGGGAGGTCTGTATCCAGGCCCTGAGGGACCAGTACAGTTCAATGGCAGTTAATTGATGTTTACTCTCTGCTGGGCACTGGTGACTCAGGGAGTAAAATACCGCAATCCTGCTCTCAGGGGGCTTCACTGTCTGTGCAGAGACCATCCTGACACATGTATGTGGGCTATGTTGGGGGAAAGAGGACCAGATGAGCTCATTGCGGGGGTTGGTGGATGTTCATAACAAATACCGTTTACTGAGCACCTACTGTGTACCAGGACCTGCTTTGGGACTTTATAGACACTGTCTCATTTCAGCCTCACAAGAGGATGTTATGTAACAATATAACAATTATCCTCGCCATCTATAGATAACTCTGAGGCTCTGAAAGGGTGGGACTGCAGAAGCCTGAGGGTTTTCTGTGCTAGGGAAAGGTGTGAGCAGAGGTGTGACTGAGTTCCAGGGACCCAGAGACCAAGGGTGCTGCCTGGATGAGCAGCCCGAGAGAGGCGTGGGCATAAGCGAGGGCCGTAAAGGCCAGGCTGAGGAACTCTGTTCAATGAACATTCTGGATTTGAACTGAGCAGAGCTCCAGCATAGGAGAGCAGCAGGAGGACCACCCCCAAACCCAACACCCAGCTCTGAACACCATACTTTCCAGAGAGCTCTGTGGTGGGTGTATGCCCAGGTGTGTACACGCACAGGTGTGCTGGTTTGGGGTCAGGGGTCACATTCCCAGATCCCAACCCCATAGACCCAGGCAGGGTAGGGCTCAGGACAGAGCACGTGGCTGGCCTGGCTGGGAAGTGCAACCCCAGCTCCTTGGGGGTGAGCAGGGCCAGCAGAGGGGGTGGAAGGGAGGTGCTGCTACAATGGTGGTGACAGCTTCCTGGGTAAGGAGACCTGCAGGCTGGGCTGTGGGTAGGCCTAGAGGCCTAGCAGGGCAGCGGCCTGTGGGGTTGGGGGCCTCCCACTCAGCTCTCCACCGTGGCCCCGAGAAGCCTCCTCCCGCACTGTGGACCCTGCCAACTTCCACCTCAGACTGGGAGGAGAGGCTGGAGGCCACCAGGCAGACACTGGGGGTGTGGGGCGCCTGTACCTCCTTGTCCCTCCTAGCCGGGACTCACACCCCCCCCCACCCCACACCCGGCGCGCAGTTAGCTGCTCTTGTCTCTAATTGATTCCTCTGGTACTCACAGGACAATTAGAATTTAAATTGCCTTTTACAAAGGTCATAAAAACATGATCAAAGTGGAATCTATTAGAGGGGCTGGGGTGGCCCCTCCTTCTCGGCCTCCTAGAGCTGGGGGGGTGTGGAGGCCAGGCGCGTGCAAGGGGCCCTATTATCACCCCAAAGTCTTTCCCAAGACTTCTAGGCCCCTGCTCTGTGAAAGGGGGAGGGCAAGTCTAAACCCCACTGCCTCATTTCTGCTCCTCCCCGCCGGCCCTGGTGTTGCTCTTACCAGAGCCTGCTGCCCCCAGCTGCGTGACCTTAAGTAAGCCACTCACCCCTCCGAATCTCAGTGGCTTCATCTGTGAAATGGAGCCAGGACATTTTGCTTCCTAAAGGTGGGAGGCACCACGTGAAGAACACCTGGCCTCTCTCCAGCTGTGGACTCTGCTTCTCTGATCCCATTTGTTTTTCTTCCTCTTCCAGGAAGCGGTCTCTGGGGGCTCATCCTCTGGCTCCTCCAGCCCGACTGTGGCCCCTGCCTGGTTGTGCTCCTCAGGCTGCCCAAGGGGTGAGGCAGCCTGTCTCACTGGAGTCCAAGGCAGGATTCTGCCCACTCCTTCCTTTGGCTCCTTCAGCAGGCCTCACAGGGCTGGGCACATGGGGAAAAGGGTCTACCTGACAGATGGAGAAGTTGGCTGAAAGAGAGTCCAGCTCCCTACCTACATGGGGCTCACCCTCTGGCGGGGCAGACAGGAGGCCTGGGCAGCAGGGGTGACCAGCCAGCACCGGTGTCAGACCTGAGGAGGATTGCTGTGGGCCTCCACCTCCCATCCGTGCACCAGGCACGGAGCTGGAAGGTCTCCGATGGCCCTGCTAACTCAAGTTCTTGGTCTTGGGTCAACTTGGGATTGCTGGGGCTGGGGCCAGGGGCCGGGCTGGGGCCAGGGGCTGGGGCTGGGGCTGGGGCCGGCCTGGAGGAAGCTGGATGGAGTGGACTTGGCAGTATCGGAAAGCCGCTTCAGGCCAGCCCAGTGGTCTGTGCCAGCCTGGCCTGGCCTGGCCCAGCTACTGGACTTGGTGGGAGGGAGGGCAGCAAGAGTCCAGGAGGGGCTTGGCTTCCTCGAGGAAGGTCCTGAGCCGAGCCGACCAGGTCTAAGAGGAGAACCTGGTGGCAGCCGCAGCCCCAGCCCTACCTTATTCCTTTCACCCAAGCTGTGAGGGCCGCCCTTAGAAAGCAAGTGGCAGAGCACATCCTGCCAGACTGGCTCCATGTAGAAAGTAGAGATGAGGCATGGCTACTTCCCCTGGCCTGGGTCTCCTTCCGCTGAGAGGCAGCCCACCTGGCAGCTCCGTCAGACTTCAGAAAGGGAGTGATGTCCACTGAGCAGCTAGGATAAGGCAACCCTGGGCTGGAAACTTTTAGGTGTCTTACCTCACAGAATTCTCCCAGCAGTCCTATATATCACCACTTCACGAGTGAGAAAACAGGCTCAGAGAGGTCGAGCACCTTGCCCAAGGTCACACAGCAAGGAACTGACAGAGCCGGGATTTAAACTCGGGCTTGCCTGGCTCCAAAGTAGAAGGTCTGTGTGGCCCAGCCCTGTGGCTGGTACTGGCTGTAAGGGACCTCATTAATTTGGGATTCAAACCAGCACTAGGGACACCACAGGACATCACGTGGCTCCATGGGGTGGGCGGGGAACCCCGTAGGGAGTCTATGTGGACTCTGGGGGGAGATGAGCAAGGTATCAGTATTCCTGTTTTCCCTGTGGTGGCCCCCAAGGTCAGGAGACATCATCATTCCTCATTCCAAAGCAGGTCCAGAGCCGCAGAGCACAGAGATAACGCAAGGGATCCAGCCTGATTACCAGAACTGGCAGAACGTCATTTGGATGCCAAAGGAGGCAGCTTTGGGACCCAGGCCTACGGTGTAGTCCATGAACGCCCACTGACCTGGTGTGCACAGGAGCTGCCTCCTAGAGGAAGTCCCTATTAAAGTGAAGAAGCGTGTGGGGGGCACATAGGAGCCCACTCAGTATCCTCAGAGCAGGTGAGGGAAGACTCCCCTGTATTCAGGGATGGGAACCTGGTAGAACCATCCATCTGTGCCCCTGTCTTGGGGACCCTCAGTCTTGCCTGCTAGCAGAAGGGACATGTCTAAGAGTGGAGTGGGAGGCTGGGGGTGCCCAGGGAGAGGATGGAGGGGCTGCTGTCACCTGGAACACGCTCGCTGGCAGGGTTTCTTGCTCTGACCCCGGGCTGCGCCAGGGCTGGGTGGGGCCGGGCATCCAGCCAGTGCCTGAAGCATAAGAAGGTCTCTCTGGGGCCGTAAGTTCCACGGGCCCAGGAAAGCAGGCCCACAAAGCTGTTGTGACAGCAGTGGTTAAATTAAGTGGCTGTCGCGGAGCCAGGCAGGGGCTGGTTTCCTGAAAGGGGATTTATGGCCTCCCTGCGTCATTTACTGCCCGATCAGCCTGGGACCCCCCACTATGTGCCTGCCTGACAGAGGCCCATTCTCAGAGCCCAGGAGCTCCTGCCACATGGGGGAGCCAGCTGGTACTGTCATGCCTGGGCCGCCAGCAATTGGGGGCCTCTAGGGTTAGGTTTCTGGGGCCATACCACTGCCTGCCCCTGCCCCTCGGAAAAGGGGCCCAAAGGCCGCGAGAGGGCATGAGGTCACGTGAGGCCTGGCCCAGTCTCTGGCTCCCAGACGACACATCCACACTCCCTCCAGGATTCTGCTCAACCTGCTGTCTCTGAGACCCTGCTGGCTGGGGCCTAGCCCCTCGCCTTGCTCCTATCACCTGCCATGTTCCCTGACCTTTTCCCAGGCCGCTCCCCTCCAGGCCTTCCTTCTCTCCTGGAGTCTAGTCTGTGGTGACAGAGTAGGAGGCGGGGGGGCTGGCCATGCCTCGCCTCATTCACACACACACACACACACACACACACACACATGTATTGAGTAGCAATATAAACGTGCCAACATTTCAGGTCATTGTAGGGTAAGACACTGTGCTCGGAGCATTTCACCTGCCAAATCCCCTGACCTGGACATTGTCAGATGTTTACTGGGAATGTCAAATAAAGCATCAATGATAACAGTACAGAAACAATACATAAAACATGTAAGAACTGGAGTCCCCAAAAGCGTCCTCTGACCGACCTCTTCCCTAGAGTCGTCTGGCCTTAGACCCCCAGGGGCACAAAACATCTCAGCCAATGAGAGTCCAATAGGGCCGGCACTCCCCTCCTGGACCCCACCCTGGGTCCACAACAAGCCTGTGGACAAGCCAGAGAGCAGGACCCACCCTCTTCCCTGGTCCTCATTCCTGGGACCCTCCTAAGTCACATTAGTGACATGGAAAAGGTGAATTGTGGATGGCCAATGACCAAGTCCCAAATAATAAAATCACACCCAGCTCAGAGATGTCCTTGAGCAAAAGCATGTGGTGACTGGGACCTGCCGCCCATCTCAGGTGGGTCTGCTTGGGCCATACCTGCAGGGCAACCTCTGGGCCCCAGACAGCACCTGGGACACAGCCGTCAGGAGCAGCCGAACCCCCACCCTCCCTGCTCTAAACGGGCTCCTGTGGTCTTGACTCTCTGAGGCCTTGAGGGGGCAGGTTCTCACCTGGATTCTCCCCTGAAGGTCATGGATGTCAGGAAG
Source organism: Stenella coeruleoalba (assembly GCF_951394435.1). Taxonomy (NCBI): domain Eukaryota; kingdom Metazoa; phylum Chordata; class Mammalia; order Artiodactyla; family Delphinidae; genus Stenella; species Stenella coeruleoalba. The sequence goes on from NC_137147.1 coordinate 132,518,850, forward strand.
GCCAGGAGGGGCTCCCTCTCCTCCGCTTGGCCCCGGGACCCCAGGCTTAAGCTCCAGCCAGCCTTTCCAAATCTCCTCCCTCTGCTTCTCATGTGCACGAGTTGGAGGATTGCGGGTGTCATTGGTACCCTGTACTTTCCCACCTGCTAGCCTTTGCTCAAGCTGTTACCTCCTCCTGGAGGAGCCTCCCCCTCCATCTCCACCTTTTCTGATCCTCTCCAGCCACCAAGGCCCAGGTCAGATGGGGCTGCAGCTGAACACTGGAGAGGGTCTGGCCTTCATGCTGCTAGATTTGGGGATCCTAGGCTTTCCCTTCAGTTGAAAGAAGGCTGATCTGGGATGAGTATAGACAAAAGATCCGTTTGCCCTGTTGGATCCTCATTGACCTGATCTGTAAAATGGAGAGAACAGCCCTGCTCATCTCCCTGCCCCACCGTCCCCCAGACTCTGCCCCTGTCCACTGGGTCTCAGGCTTAGAAAAAAGGAGTCAGCATTGGAGGACGGGGCAGCCTGGAGCAGAGGGTGGAATTAGGAGGGGAGAGGCTGCTGCGTCAGGACCAGCTGGGGAGCAAACGGGAGGAGTTAGAGTGAAGCGGGGGGCTCTCTCTGCCTCAAGGCTCATGAATGGAGAGGGGTTTGTAGGCAAGGCAAGGAGATGCAAACTCTGCCACTTGTGCCTGGAGGGCAGCCTGGGCTCTGCGTGTGTGTGTGTGTGTGTGTGTGTGTGTGTGTGTGTGTGTGTGCAGAGCGCATGCTGCTGTTAAATGTGTGACGTGCAAATATGTGCATGTGTGTATGCCTCGTGTATTTCTGTGTATCTTTGTGAGCTTGTATGTGTGTCTATATCTATGTATGTGGTATGTTTGTGTGTCCTTGAGCAGGGTGGCCGCGGCCCTCTTGTTATTCTGCCGCATCCCTGGAGTCCCATCCTGAGCTTTCAGGGGTTCCATCCCCTTTCCTCCACCTGCTCCTTCAGGTTCTAAGGCTTTGTAAGGTTCGTCACCAGTTATTCATTCACTGGCACCTGGCCCTGGCCTGCTTTGCACAGCAAGAAAACAAATGAAGCCTTACACTGTGGGTGCCTGGCTGAGGGGTAGGGGGATCCAGGCCCTGACTTTGAGGGTCTCCCTGGTGGGAGGCCAGGAGATACTGCACACACACATACACACACGTAGCACACGCATGAGCACGAAACAGTGAGATGATGGGGTGAGGGAGCCAGTGGGGGTCTTGGTCAGGGACAGATTCAGCCCTTGGGGAGCCCTTGGGGACCACAAGGCCAGAGCATGCTGGTAACCCCCATTCAGATCAAGGGCTGGGCAGAGGTGGAGGTTCCTGGCCCCGGGCTGAGACAGGGGCAGAGCTGGGCAGATGCAGAGAGAAGGGAGATGGAGAAGGCTCCGAGGAGAGAGCCAGATGAACAGTGCGGGAAGGAGAGATGCTGGAAGGGGCAAGCGGCCCTGGGGCAGTGGAAAGGGGGAGGAGGGGCTGCTGCTATCCTGGCCAAGTTGGCTGAGCTGGACATCAAAACTTAGAGTGTGTTCTGAGGAAGCTGGTCTCTCCCTCCCGCGGAGAGACAGATGTCCCTTTGATGGTGAGAAGAAAGGATGTTGTACAGAGAGGGTGGAGGAGGGGGGCAGGGGGAGACAGAGTCTCCTCCCTGTGGCCACGTCTCCTCCCTGTGGCCACCCAGGGAATGGGAGAGACCACACAGTGTCACGTCTTCCATCTCCAGTGCACTGTGACACCAGACCCACCGCTGGGATCTCCTCTGCCAACAGAATGGGCAGATGTCCTGGGGTCAGGGTCTGGTCACCAGTTGACCACTGGCTACTTCCTGGCACCTGAAGCCCCGTGGCTGGCTCAGTGGGAGTGGGCCAGTCCTGCAATGGTGGAACAGCCGTGTCCCGTGGGAGCTGGAGCAGAGCAGGCTCAATGCCCGCTGGCCACTTCACACCTCCCTGCAGCCACCTTGGTTAGGCATCTCACCTGTGCCAATGTGTGTGTGCACATGTTTATCAGCCACGAGAGGTTCTGTGCTGTGTGCAGGGCTTGCCCCTCCAGCCCCAGCTGGCCCTCTCACTCCAGCAAGAGACAGAAACTCTCCCTTTACAGTCCCTGGACTTCTCTGAGTCCCACCTCTACTCCTGGCTCGCAGTTTCCTGGCCTGGCATACTTTCTGCACCACCACTAGGTCATAGGATGCCTTTGTAAGAATTTGCATAAGGCACCCCTTCCTCCAGATGCTTTCCTGTCATCTGTCAGAACGATGTCATGCTAAATGTACACATCTATGATGGACTGGAGTTGTGAGGTGAGGACCTGGAACCCTCTCCCTGCTCCCCTCTTGGTGGCCCCAATCCACCATGTTCCTGCGTGAGGCGCTCTCTGATCACTCCAGCCCTGGGGTTTCCATAGTGGGGAGCAGCTCTTGGTGAGAGCAGTGGTGGCCTTGGTCATCCCTTCTGAGAGCCAGGCTCGGGGAACTCTTCCTAAGAGAGGGCCAGCCTCCTCCACTCCACTGTCACAGCCCGGAGAGGGCACACTTCGGGGCTCCAACCCCATCTCCACCAGTGCCTGAGGAGCCCTGCGTCGCAGGCAGCAGCTGAGTCATGGCTGGGTCCAGGGCAGATTTCAGTCCAGGTGGGGAAAGCATCTCCCCTGCCAGCCATCTAGCTGAAGAAGGGGGCTTTGCTCATGGTTCCAGTTCCAGGACCAGCAGGAAATGTCTTAGAAAGGTCCCTGGTGTAGCTACTGGCTCTGAAAGCCATGGGGCCTTCTTATTCCAGGTTCTTTGGAAAAGCCCCTTTTGTATGGAACACAAGCTCCCCCAGCCACACCACCCTACCAGCCTGCGGGTGTTCGTGGGTCATCACAAAGGGAATAACCTTTCTCTGCCCAGGCAGGACCACAGGCTCTGACAGTTTCTGGCGTGTCTCACCTGCACTTACACTCCTCTTATATTCTTCGCTCTACGCCACAGCCTATAACCACACCCCCTGCGAAGGGGATGCCTCACCACATCCTTCTGCCCACACCCACTGTGGGAAGGCTCTTCCTGTGCCCAGGGCCTGGTCTTTACTTGTGCCGAGGTGCTGCTGGCTAGGTCTGTAGGGACATACAGACCCCTTACCCCAGCTCTGCCAGCTTTTGCACCTGCTCCCGGGACTCCAGCCTTTGTGCTCCAGCCTCTGCCCACAGCCTCTCCCCTCCATGTCCATAAGGCCGAGCCGTTCCAAAGACCCCTGGCTGCCCTCCCACTTCCTCTTAGATACAGATGCTTGCGGACTGCAGCGTCCACACCTGCTAACCAGACATGCATGGACCCCCTGGGACAGAAACACAGCAGAGCCTCTGCTTTTCATGTCTGGGGAAGTTCACACCACCCACCACTTGGGCCCAGGCTCCATCAGCAACCCGATGGAAAAACCCAGCCAGCCCCAATGGACTTGGCTCTGACCCCTTGGGAAGGAAAATGGGAAATGAAACGGAGGTGGGGGAGATGTGGAAAAATAAATTTCCAAGCCCTGTATGTGACGGTGACATCCCAACAGCCGCTACTGACGTGGAGAAATAAAAGTTGCTGGCTTGTTTCCTCGCCTTCTCTTTCTGAATGATTTGATGTTTTATTCCCCCCCCCCCCCCCCCCGTCAAACTCTCTATTCTCTGCTAATGGCAGAATAATAAAAAATTATCCCTCATAGCGTGTGAGTGAGAGGCCAAGACGGGAGTCCAGGAGAGGGAGGAAGGAGAGGAAGAAAAAGGTTATTATAAATGTGTCAGCCTTGTTTACGGCCCTTTATCAGCGAGGGAGAGACGGGGAGGGAGAGACACCGTGAGCGCACACTTTAAAGCGGCCTGCCAGCTTGGTTGAGGAGTGTAAATAATTTTTATTTTCAGCTGCATTTAGAGATTTTAAAATATATGCCCGCCAGCCAGCCGTTGCGGGGAGCCAGCCGTGCTGCTGCGGAGAAGAGGGGTGGGGGTGGCTTGCCTTTTGGCCCCTTTGATGGGCCCGTGCTTGACAATTATGGGTTTCAGAAGCAGTGTTCACTGATAAGGGCTTCCTTCCCAAGGAGCCAGGAGAGATAGTGAGGCCAGCCTCGGTGGCTGCCAAACTCCCCAGCTGGCTGGCTGGGGCCGATCTAACGGAGCAGGATTGGGGAAGGCCGCTCAGCCATCCGGTGTCCTTCCCAATAAGACCGCCAAAGGCACAGGCTGCGCCGGGTCAGCGCCCCACCCTCCCTGCACCGCTGGATGCCACACCTGCATCACGGGCTTGAGACCGTGTAGCTTCAGCCCCTCAGGTTTCATTCATGCTGTCACTCACTAGTCAACATTTATTGAGCACCCACTCCATGCCAGGATCATAAGGGTTCAAGGGCAGGGGAATTTAAAGATTGTCTCACCTAACTGGTCCTCTGATCCCTCCTCCTTGATTGCCTCCCAAGAGCAGTCCTTCATGACCTCTCGTGCTAGCCCACTGCATTCTGGGCTTGAAATAGGCTGTCCTAAGGCTGTGTGGTCCAGTGGTTAGGAACACACACTCCATAACTGAGTCATGGCAGACACCTTGGGCAAATGACTCCCTAGGGCTGAGCCTCCATTTCTCCTTCTGTAAAATGGGGATAGTACTGGTACTAACCTCATAGGGTTGTGGAGATGATGAGCATAAAGACGTTGCTGTCTGACACACAGGAAGCACATACTAAACAATGTCTCTCGTCATTGGCTGTGCATATTAAATCCCACCAGTAACCCCTAAATGTCCAGTGTGCTAGTACAGAGGCCAGGGTCAAGGGGAGGCTGCAAGGAGCTGAACTCTGTCTTCCAGAATCTCATGGGCCAGGCTGGACAGAGGGCCTGTGTGTGGGAAAGGCTCATCAGCACAGGTTCTGGCAGAAGGGTCCCTGGAGGAGGCGTAGGATGGGTGGGGGAATAGGGAGGAGCCTGGCCTGGCAGGAGAGGAAGAGCCAGTCAGTGCCCCAGTGGCCTGATGCCCTCCCCCAGGCTGGGTCCCAAACCAGCTCAGAGAGGGCATTTGGCACAGATACCCCCATGAGAGTTGTGTCCCAGGTATGTGGCCAGCACATTACTGTCCCCTGTGTCTTGGGGCTTCTCATTTTGGTGCCCATTGAATTCTACTGCTGTCTGATGGAAATGGGAGACAGCTTCCGTGCCCTATGTGCCCCCCCAGACTCTTGGGCTGGGCAGGCTCACAGAAGCAAAGGAGAACAGAACCAAATCCCCAGGTCTGTGACTGCTAATTACAGGAGAGCTAGCCTCTGGGGTCCTCCCAGTTAAGTTCCTTCTGGCTGGAAGGACAGGTCACATCAGGTCAAAGGCAGCTGAGTGCTTAGCCCTGAGTATGGATTTGAACAAGAGCACTGAGCTGGGCAGGAGCAGACCCAGGATTGTGCTAGGCCTGGCAGGGGGTCTGCGGGTTGAGAGCAAACCACAAAGCACGGGAGAGAGAGAAGGCAGAGGGACAGGGTGAAGAGGGAGCAGAAAGGGGCTCTGCACCTGCCTCCTACCTCTTGTCAACCCTTCGGTCAAACTTTCATGCCATAAACACACTACTGCCTGCTCTGAGCCTGGACCTCAAAGCACTAACAGCCCCAGAAGGAGACAAATGTGTAAACAGACAAGGACAAGCCAGCATACGAATTGGTGGTCTATGGTGGTCCAAAGGCGGGAAGGGGTAGGCATCAGGGAAGGAGGCACAGAGCAGGAGAGATTGAGTGGGCTTCAGAAGTAGACACAGGAGGGCTTCCCTGGTGGCGCAGTGGTTGAGAGTCCGCCTGCCAATGCAGGGGACACGGGCTCATGCCCCAGTCCAGGAAAGTCCCACGTGCTGCGGAGCGGCTGGGCCCGTGAGCCATGGCCACTGAGCCTGCGCGTCCGGAGCCTGTGCTCGGCAACGGGAGAGGTCACAACAGTGAAAGGCCCGCGTACCAGAAAAAAAAAAAAAAAAAGAAGTAGACACAGGAGTTTTCCACGCACACACTGCTTATAGAGGGTGCAGCATGAACAAAGGCCTGAAAGCACATAGCCACATGGATCACCGGGAAAAGTACAAGGTAATTATGAAGGCCTGTGTTATGTTTCCCAAAAGTGTCCTGAGGAACATTAGTCCTGGGAGATGTTGATCAATGTTACTTGAAACAAGAGTTCCCCTGGTGGGATATATTTGGGAAATGTTAGACTAAACAATGAAGAGCACAGGGTACAAGATCAATATACAAAAATCAATTGTATTTCTATCATAGCAGTGAAAAATGAAATTAAGAAAGCAATTGCATTTACAATAGCATCAAAAAGAATAATATACTTAGGAATCAATTTAACCAAGGAAGTACAAGATTTGTACACTGTAAACTACAAAATACTTCTGAAAGAAATTAAAGAAGACTGAAATAAATAGAAAGACATCCAATGTTCGTGAATTGGAAGGCTTACTATTGTTAAAGTTGCGATACTCCTTAAATCGATGTACAGATTCAGTGAAATTCATATCAAAATCTCAGATGGCTTTTTCTGCAGAAATTGACAAACTGATCCTAAAATGTATATGAACATGCATGGGACTGCTGGTGGGAATACAAAACGGTACAGCCACTTCAAAAGACAAGTTGGCAATTTCTTACAAAAGTGAACATACTCTTACCATATGATCCATCACTTACGCTCCTTGGTATTTGCCCAAAGGAGTTGAAAATTTATGTCCACACAAAAACTTGCACACTAATGTTGATAGCACTTTATTCGTAATTGCCCAAAGTTGTAATCAACCAAGATGTTATTCAGTAGGTAAATGGATAAACAAACCGTGGTACATCCAGATAATGGAATATTATCCAATGCTAAAAAGAAATGAGCTATCAAGCTATGAAAAGACATGGAGGAATCTCAACTGCATATTACTAAGTGAAAGAAGCCAATCTGTAAAAGCTACGTACTGTATAATTCCAACTATATGACAGTTTGGAAAAGGCAAAACTATGGAGACAACAAAAAAAATTCAGTGAGTTTTAGTGGTTGGAGGGAGGGAGGGATAATTAGGTGAAGCACAAAGCATTTTAGGGTAGTGAACTGCTCTATATGTAATGGTGGATACATGTCATTATACATTTATCTAAACCTATAGAATGTAAAACACCAAGAGCAAACCCCAATGTAAACTGTGGACTCCGACTGATAACGATGTGTCGATGTAGGTTCCTCAACCGTAACAAATGGACCTCTCTGGGGTGAGATGTTGATCACAAGGGAGGATGTGCATGTGTGAGGGCAGGGGTTATACGGGAAATTTCTATTTTGCTGTGAACGTAAAACTGCTCTAAAAAATTGTCTATTTAAAAATAAGTCTATTCTTAAAATGCAAGGGACCCAGAATAGCCAAAATAATCTTGAAAAAGAACAAAGTTGGCAGACTCATACTTCCCAATTTCAAAACTCACTACAAGCCTACAGGAATCAATACAATGTGGTACTGGCATAAGGATAGACATATAGATCAGTGGAATAGAAATGAGCCCACACATTTATAGTCAACTGATTTTCAACAAAGGAACCAAGACAATTCAATGGGGGAAATTTTAGTCTTTTCAACAAATGATGCTGGGACATGACGCTGAATACCCACATGCAAGAGTGAAGTTGGACCCCTTCCTCACACCATACATAAAAATCCCTCAATACAGATTAAAGACCTAAATATAAGGCCTGAGATTGGGAAAGGCTGGGCTCTTGGGGCTAGAGGCAGGAGAGTTGGATTACCACCTGGTCAGGTCCTCTGAGTCTTCTACAATAATCATTATTATTTATTTTGCCCTAAAATTCAGAGGTTGACAAGTATCAGCAACAGATCTTGGGGTGAATCAGTAGAGACAGGAAGGGTCTCTAAAGGTTTTCCATCTCTCTTCCAATTTATCTGCTTTGAAAGTTGATGGGAGTAGATATTGGTACAACCTTTTGGAGGACAGCTTTGCAGTTAATAATGCCCTCCCTGAAGAATGTGAGAGCCCTACCACCCTTTAGCATTTGCAGAAAATACCACTGTGATGGAGCAGAGAGAAGGAGGTACAAAGCTGTTCATCACAGAATTGTTCATAACAGCCTTTTTGGTAGACCAATTACAAAAATGGTCCCAATTCCCCATACTTTCCTGTATCCCTTTCCAATGTCATTTTGCAGTCTTTCCAGCAAGAGATGGAGTTGGTTTCTCCACCCCTTAAATCTGGACTGGCCTCTGACTAGATTTGGCCAGTGGAATATGGTGGAAGTGATCCTGTGCCAGTTGCAAGTGTTGGCCTCAAGAGCCCTTGTATGCTCCCACTTGCTCCCTTGGACACCTGCTACCAACACGAGGACAAGCCCAGGCCAGTTTGCTGCAGGATGAGAGACCACGTGGAAGAGAAGAGAATCATCTCGGGCGAGGCCATCGTAGAGCAGCCAGCCCCCAGGTGATCCTCCAGCTGACTGCAGATGCCTGAGTGGACCCCTAGGAATCAGCCTAGCCTGGCCCAGACCAGGGCTGCCCAGCTGACTTCCAGACTCATGAACATAATAAATGCTTGTTTTAAACAGCTAAGCTTTGGGGTTGTCAGGTAGCCATTACTTATGGTACTAAAAAACAGATACAGCCCCAAACTGGAGGCAATCCAGATGCCCATTGACACGAGGCTGGAGGTATAAATGGTGGTTCAGCCATACGGTGGAACACCCTGCGACCATTACCAAATGAGGTTGATCCATAGGTACTGACCTGGACGATGTGCATGATATATGGTGAGGGGAAAAAGCAAGTGGCTGACTGACCAATATGTATGCCATGACCCCATTTTTGTTTTTGAAAAGTCTGTGTATTGAAATATACAGAATTTGCTAAAAAAACGTCGACAATGATACACAGCAAACTATTCATAAGGGTTTCCTCTTAGGGAGACAGGGAGGAGTTTTATATTTTTTGTTTTCTTTCTAGTATTTTTTTTTAAAAAAGTGAAGATTATTTGGGAATAAAACGCCAAAGGTGGTGTTTTCAATGGCTGAGTTTGTTGTTGAAACCGAGGCCCAGCTGTCCTTATATGGATTCTCCAGCTTTTCCTCTTCTGCCCTGGCCCAAGCCCACCCCCTCCTGCAGCAAACCCGCACCCCTGCATGTCCCTCGATCACTTGGGCACTCACCACCCATCCTTCACCCCTGTAGGTACTTACCTGCAGATACCAGAGCAGGAAGATCCTTTGGGGATCAAGCCCCACCTTCATGGTACACATAGAGGGAAACTGAGGCACAGAGGTGACAGGGACATATTGGAGGCCTTCTTGAGAGGCTGCAGCTGAGCTGAGGCAAGACGCAGGTGTCCTGAGGGCCCGTCCACCTCGAGGAGCCCAGAGCAATCCCCAGCCCAGACTGGACCTCTGCTGGGTCCCAGTTCCCTCAGAGGGTGACTCGAGGATCAGGGCCAAGCTTATTCCTTCTCAGGAGATGGAGGAGGGGCTGTGAGGGAGAGGAAAAGGGACAGAGCCAAAGGGAAGGATGGGTGGGGGTGGGCGTCCGTGCCAGCGCAGCCAGATAATAAGCAAGAATAATAGAGGAAAGAGAGCGAAATGTCACCCAGGCTCGGGTGCCATTAGCCACCAGAGAAGGAAAATATCGCATAATTAGGCCAGGCCTTTGTTTGCTTTTGTGGAGGGGGAGTATGAGGGGCCCCTGGTTGTTGGGGGGAACTGTGCCTCTGGGGATGGGCCTGTTTACCTGGGGCAGGGGAGAGGCAATGGTGTGAGGATTCAAGCCTGGTGCTCTGGGACCCTTGTCCCTGGGCCTGATGTGCCTCAGAGAGGGTGGTTGTTGGGAAGGGGGCCAGGGAGGGGATGGGACTTGTTCCACCTTGAAACTGAAATGTGGAGCTCAGAGACCTCCTTGCTAAACCGCTTTTGCTGCTGTTTGTTTATATTTCCCTCATAATTTCCCAAGTCACAGAAACACCCGGTTAATAACTGTAGAATTTCACACCCGCGGCTAGTACAGGCACGTTTTAAAGAGAAATAAGCAAGGCCTGAAATAAAAGTCGGCAGGAATACAAACCTGCGGCAACGAGGCCCCCTCCCCGCCTTCCCCATGCAACAACCAGCATGTACGTCACTCTCTCCACGTGTGCACACACTTTCACCCAGGCACGAGGATCCACAGGCCAGCCTTCCCCATTCCCTTCAGGACTACTTGAAGGGACTCTTATCACTGCTCCCTCCACTCTAATCTGAGTTGTGCCAGGTCCTTGTTTTTGCAGACCCAGGCTCTTCTTCTGACTCCCTTCCTCTGGGGGTGCCCACCTTCCATCTCCCCTAGCTGAAGAGGTTCTAACCACCAGCTCACCATTCATTCATTCAACATGTGTTTCTTGAGCACATACTTTGTGCCGGGCCTAGTGGAGAGAAAATACAGACATGGGTTCTTTCTTGTCTGGTGTAAGAAACAGATATTAGATAACTAAATGCATGAATAAACGTATAATAACAAGCTAGGATAAGTGCTCTAAAGGAAAAGGACAGTGTGCAATGAGAGCAGAGAAGGGAGGACCTGCTTCAGATTGTGGGTTCAGGAAAGGCTTCTTGTAGGGGAAAGGAAAGGCCTATTTGAATTGAGGCCCGGAATTGAGTGCTGAGTGGAGAGTAGAGTATTCCAGGTGGAGGGAATAGCATGGGCAAAGGCCCTGAGGCAGGAAGGCCAGTGTGGCCGGTGAGCAGGGAGCTTGGGGGGAATGTAACGTGAACTGGCCTGGAGAGACCACGTAGGTGCTGTAGGCCATCTTAGGGAGTTGGGAAGAGTTATAAGATTCTAAGGAAAGAGGGAATGAGATCTGAGTTACAGTCTTGGAAGATCTCTCTGCTTGGCTGGAAGAGGCTTGCAGAGGAGTGAGAGGGGGTATGAGCTGCGGGGTGGGGGTGGGTGATTGTAGGTTTCCTAGTGAGAGATGACAGTGGCTTGTGAAGAGACTGTGGTGATGAGAACAAGAAGAGGAGGGGTGAAGGGGATCCCAAAGGCGGACAGGACTTGGATTTCCGGGACGAGGGAGAAGGAGTCACACGGGGCTTGTGGATGGAGGTTCATTTCCCTAGATGGAGAGTCTGTAGGAAGGAAGGTCTGGGACGTGTGTCTGAGGTGTACAGAGATAACACTCAAGGCCACGGGGACAGACAAGGTTGCCTATGGAGAGAGAGAAGTGGGGAGAGGTGTTTGCCCATGTGTGACTCTCAGCTCGGACTCTCTGTGATGGAATGCCCCTCCCTCCATCACTAACAACATCAGAATAAATGTCCCAAGCACAATTTGTGGAGAGGATTAAAGAGGAAAGAGTGCCAGCCCAGTTGCATCAGATGCAGCCCCACCTACCTTTCAACACCTTTGGGATGTGCTCCAACCAAGTGTCTATGGCCTGGGAGGTTGGTAGGGGGAGAGGGTGTGGGAACCTGGGAGAACCCATGGAGTCACCCCAGAGATGGGAGAGGTGAAGGATGACAGGTGAGAGCAGGAGGGGAGGCAGAGGGAGAAGATGGTTGGCTGGGCTGGGCGGGGAGGACCGAAGAGACAGAAGGCAGTCAGGGAGTTGGGCCGGGGCAGCAAGGGGTCCCCATCTCCACCAGGAAGGCCCGGGCTGCAGGAACTAATTAGCACAGAACAATGTCCTAACGAGCCCCTCTGACTCTGGCTCACGCCCACAAGGTGGAGTGTGAGGGAGTGTAAGCGTGTGAGCTGCGCTGGGGGCGAGGATGCCAGGCCCCTCCCCTCCCTCTGCCCTCTTCCTGAGAAACCTGGGGACAGGGTGGGGGAACCCAAGCAGGAAGGCAGGAGGCCCTGGTTTGCCAGAGTCCCCGACTCTGCCTGGTCCCCAGGCTCCCTGTGAGGGGTTGATGGAGTTCCTGCCTGGCCATTTAAGCCTCAGAACACCTTTGGCCTAACCCCAGGCCCTCTGACTCCAAGTTCCACTGTCCCTCACTGCTCGTCCATCTGTGTGTGTGGCGGGGGACATACACACTCAGGTGCACAGATTTTCCATGTTCCCGCGTGTGCTTATAAAACATGCACAAATATGCTTGCACACATATGTACACATGCATGTGTATGCAGGGGTGCGTGAGTGTGAGGAGAGTGGTGCGACCCAAGCTGAAGTGGTGAGTAGCAGTGTCCCGAGGCCCAGCTCAGCCTCCCTCCCCAGGGGATTCACCTCCACCCAATTGCAGGGCTCCTCTGTCCTTGTGCTCCTGCAGTGGGAATTGCACCCACTGTCCTGGGGTTGGGCCACAGGCCTTCTCTGGGGACCTCAGACTGACTGAGAGCTGCCCTGGAAGATGTTGGGACCCAAGGGTCTAGGACCTGCTGAGGGGAAGCTGCTGGCCTTAGGCTGCCAAGGCAGCTGTGTGCTTCAGCAGCACCTAGCGGGACTCAGGAGACACCGAACAAGGTCAGCCTCCGGTCTCCTTGCCTCTTGGCGGAGCTCTGGGAGGGAGAGGCTACAGCCAAGTGACCCCCTCGTAGCCAAGGATACTTGGATAAAGGAGGTCTTACCATACATTTTTTTTGACTTTTTATTTAATATTGGAGTATAGTTGATTAACAATGTTGTGGTAGTTTCAGGTGTACAGCAAAGTGATTCAGGTATACATAAACATGTATCTATTCTTTTTCAAATTTTTTTCCCATTTAGGTTATTACAGAGTATTGACCAGAGTTCCCTGTGTTATACAGTAGGTCCTTGTCGGTTATCTATTTTAAATATAGCAGTGTGTACATGTCAATCCCAAACTCCCAATCTATCCCTCCCCCCAACCCTTCCCCCCTGGTAACCATAAGTTCATTCTGTACGTCTGTGAGTGGTTTTTTTAAATTTCACATATGTGATATCATACGATATTGTCTTTCTCTTTCTGACTTAACTTCACTCAGTGTTACAACCTCTAGGTCCATCCATGTTGCTGCAAATGGCATTATTTCATTCTTCTTTAATTGCCATACATCGTTGAATGAAGTTTGGCTTATACACCATAAATTGTCTAAGTCTGAGGTCCAGCCCTGCCACTGACATGCCCTTTGATGCTGGACAACACCCTCCTCTCAGGCCTCAGTTTGTGCATCCGCAAAATCGGTAGGGGTGGATGGTAGTGGACTGGATGACCCCTGAGGGCCTGTCCAGCTCCAGTGCTTTGCTGCATAATTGAGGCTGAGGCAAGCAACCCCGGGCCAATGAAGACCAACCCAGCGGCGTGAGTGCGGGGCACAGGCAGGAAGTCAAGAGGGCACAGTGGCCGGAAGCAGCCCTAGGACACTTTTGCTGAAGAATGCATTTGTACCACCTTGCATTGCTTATGTCTGCAGTACAGAGAGCCTCTTCCTAAAATATTCAGGCTCACGTAATAGCTGGGTACTCATCTGAGCTCTGTGATTTCTGGAACTTGCAGGCCCACAGGGAGACAGAGGCTGTACCATCACAAGCCCAGAGCTCTTGGAGAAGCCAGCGCAACCGCTGGTTCTCCCCTGCCCCCAGCCAGTTCCCAGACCCTGGGGAGGTCCCTGTTTAGACCTTCCTATCTTCTTTGCCATAACTAAACAGGACTAGGGAGATAGTGGCCCCAGGAGCAGCTTAAATTTTTTATTTATTATTTTGAAAAAAGAACACTTTCACGTTTCAAAAATCAAAAAATTATAACACGGTATGGAGTCAAAACCTTCCCTCCCACTCCCTGCTCTGTAAACCCTGCTTTTAGTTTCCTATGTGTTCTTTCAAGGTTTCATTTGCTTTCAGAAGCAAATACAAATATGAACAGCTTCTGAATGGATGCCTAAGTGATTTGGGGACTTCCGTGGTGTGGTGAGAGCCGGGCCTCCTATCCCTGTCCATCCTCAAACCCAGGGATGCAACCATCCCAGGATGATATCAATCGGACGCTTTCAAATATTTATGAAACACTGATGGATTCTCTCCGTCTGGAGTTGTAGCTTTCATGGAATTTGGCTTTAGTAGCCAGAAAGTCAGTATCTTCCCTGGGCCACCGCTGAGCTGCATGCATTCCTGTCGTGTCCCTGGTCCTGTGGGCCTGGCTGCTTCTGCTGTGTCAGCTTCCTGCCGGCGGCTCGCAACCTCTCTGCCGTTGGGAGCTGGCAGGGAAGGACACAGAAAGGCCACACTTCGGGCTGAGCAGCTCTGCAGAGACTCACTCTGGGGCGTGGGCAGGTCAATTTCCCTCCCTGAGCCTCAGTTACCTGATCTGAAAAATGAGAAGTTTGGCCAGCCATTGAGCTCGACTGCTGTTTGGTGCTCAAGGGGAGCCTGTAAGGTTTCCCAGATGGGGGCTGCCCAAGTGCAGAGCTAGGTCTTCTCTTCCTTCTTTATCTTCCCCCAGCGTCCCCAGGCCTAGGGCAAAGCTCAGCCTTGGGCTCTTTCCTTCTCATAGTATAACAGACTCAAGGCTCCATTATTCTGGGAAGAGGGTGTTTCCCTGGGCTCTAAGGAGACCAGGGCTCCTGGGTCTCATCACAACTTGTCCCTCGTTCATGGCTTCTTCACTCTGGGGCCAGAGGAAGCAGTTGTTATAAAGCTGATGGGATCCGAGTCTGATCAGGGGTGAGGGATGGTCACAGAGCAGGGCTGATGGGAAGTTATGAAAACAGAGCTGATGTTTCTGCAACACTGAGGTCAGAACCAGGGGCAGCAGAGAGAACTGGCTGTGATGGGGTGGGTGGGTGGGAGCCAGGACAGCAGGGGGGTGGGCGGGTGCAGCCAGAGCGGAGCCAGGCAAGGGTCCACCTGGTGTCAGGGAAGCTGAGGCAGGGCGCCCTCACCCTGTCCAGCCTTTTGAAATACATGTGTGTATTTAATTTTATGGTCTTATGACCTTAAAAATATTTAAACATATATTCAAGTAGTATGAATACATGAATACATTTTTACCACAAAAACTCAAACAATATACAAGCATATAACACAGGAGGTTTCCTTTCCCTACAGAGCAACCTCCACTGTTTACTATCGTTAACTCTTTGATATGTAGCTTGCAGACTTTCTCCTACATATATTTATACACAAAATATCTACATGTGCACAGATAAGATGTTGTTTAACAACATAAAGAGGATGCTACTGATATATCTTGTCCTGGAATTTACTTTTTTCCCCCGTAAGCTTGGGGGATCTCAACTGCTTCCAGGTATTTCTTACAAGGGATGGGCCTTAGTTCTACTAACAGTTCCCCTATCGATGGGCATTCAGGTTGTTTCCGTTTTTTTTGCTATTACAAACAGGGATGCTGGGAATATCCTAGATGATCCTGCTCTCTTGGCCTAGCTCAGACCTCTTGTCGGTTCCCAGGTGCATGGGGACCACTGGGCCAAAGGAAAGTATCTGATCCACCGTGGTGCCCTGAGTAGGAAGGGCTGAAGGCATGCTCTGCCTCTGGTGGGAGAAGCCGGATGCTGAGCCCAAGGGTAGATACACCCAGGGTGACAGTTCAGGCAGTGAGATGGCAGTGGTGGGGTTAATGCGGTGCCCATTACATTATGCCATGTCTCTTACTACCCACTCTCTCTGGTTCTTGCCCAAGACAGCCCCAGAGGGGGAAACATGAAGACGCTGAAGGAGGAGGCTGGCAGTGGAGAGGTCACTGGGGGCTGCAAACCAAAATGGTCAGAAGGGAGCTTGGGCTTGACTGGGCCTTGATGAGAACACCATTCAAGGTCACAAGGCAGGGTATGGAGCTGGGAGCTTGCTTTCTCTGAGTGTTTACTGTATGCCAGGCACTGTGCTAGGGGATTTGTACACGATTTTACTTCGATCCTATGTGGTAGCGGTGATTCCATTTATAGACGCTGATGCTGCAGCTCAGGTGAGGTAGCTTGCCCCAGGCCACACAGCCACTTTACCTGACTGCACAGCCCAAGTCCATCCATCTTCCCTGGCTGCCTCCCTTTGGCCTTTTGACCCCCTGCTGGGTGATGCCAGGTCGGGAGCCCCACAGGCCTCCCGCCACCCTGGGGCTTACAGGTAAGTGGTCAGTAGTGACAGATGGACTAGGGGCCTCTCCTGAGAGGAGCAGGGCCACCACAGGGCTGGCATAGGATGCCTGAGCTCAGCCCATCGTGGTGTCACTTGGCTCAGAAGCAGGCCCTAGAATCTGGATGGGCCTTGGGAGAGTCAGGCAGAGATCAGGTTTACTCAGGCTGTGGGTCCAAGGCTAGGTTTGGGGTCAAAGCGCAAGCAGGATGGCCAGGGATTTGTTGGCTGGGTGTGCAAAGCCAAGGCCTTTCTTACTTATCCCTTCATATCTCTGTGTTAGGGCAGGATTTAGGGTTTTCTTCAGAGTCTCAAAAGCATCTGTGGTTCCCAAAGAGGTTCCAACTCTGCGGACAAAAGCGCAGTCTCCAGAGGGCACCTGGTGCAGAGCAAGCAAGGTGGGAACCCTAGTTAGGACCCCACCTCTATCCTGACTCAGCGTCCCCATCTGCACTACCCCGGCCTGGACATGAGCATCCCTAAGGGCCTTCCTGGCACCTCCAACTGGACACCCCTTCCCGTCCCAGGGGAGAGCAAACCATTCCGGGAGGCCCAAGTAAGGGTGCTCTTTGAGGGTCCCTGGGCTCCAGGGGACAAAGAACAGGAGAGCTGGCTCCTGCCTTGGGGAGCAGGAGGTACTGAGAGAAGTAGAAGGTGGTACAAGAATAAGTTTCTCTCTTTTTTTTCCTCCAATGGAACTCGGCAGGGAGGGAGGGTCCAACATGAAGAATTGGGAATCTGTGTATTGGGTGCTGGAAGAGCTCTCCAGGCTGGGGGGCCCAGACTCCTCTGCTGCCCAGGTGGCAGGGGTGCCCAGCTCTGTGCTGGTCTATAGCAGGAAGTGTTCTGGCAGGGACAGAAGAGGGGAGTACTGCCCTCCCATTAGAGAGCTCTTACCAGGACTGGTAGACAAATTCCAGGCAGAGCCACAGAGTTTGGACTCTGGGGCTGCAGAGGTTAAGGGAAGGAAGCAGCGCAAGTCCTGGATCCATCAGTTAATGAGACCCTGACATTGGCAGATGGCTTTAGCATCACACAAGCAGGGCAGGCTTCCTGGAGGAGGAGGAGGGAGACTGCACTGAGCAGGTCTCCTAAGTGTGTGCCCTGGAGCCAGACACACCTGGGTAACCCTCCCACCTCATCACTTACTGGATGTACAACTATGAACAACTGACTTTCCCTCCCCGGGCCACAGTCCCCTTGTCTCTGAAACAGGAATAATGATAGATTCTAACCCAGAGGGCTAGAATCCCAATTTTTCATAATGGTGTCTGGCACAAAGCAACTGCTCAACTAAGATGAGCCATTTTTGTGATTATTTTCATCAATGTGATTAGAGGATGGGAAGAATATGAAAAGATGAAGGAGCAGGTAGTCCAGGTGGCTGCCAGGGTGGGGCTAAGAAACCCAAGTCTGGAATAATCTCCAAGGAGTTTCCACCTCTCTGGGAACAAGGAGGCCCAGCACAAATTTATAAGCAACTGGATCATCTAGTGCCGTGTACAAGTCCAACTCTTCTGGGAGGTGATGGGTGGGTGGACCAGACTGAGTCACTTAACAGCTTCTCAAGGGACAGGGCAAGTTCCTTTCCTAGTCTGGGCCTCTATTTCCTCATCTGTACAAGGGAGCATCTGTACAAGGGAAGGGAGCGGCTGGACCAGGGGACCAGAAAGGCCCAGACATCAGTGATTATCTCTGAGCTAGCCGTCTAGGGAAGAAGCCAGATGTGGAGGGTAGGGTAGAAGGTCTGACCTTGGGGAGGCTCCCCCAGAGGGAAAGTTGGCAGGAAACTGGGATAGGGCAGATCCTGTCCCCCCTTCTTACTGCCTGGTGGGTGACAGCTCCTCCACTCCCTGAACGAGACTGAGGCTGACTGACTGAGAAGGCTCCAGAGCCAGGCTGTCAGCAAGTGCTCCCTGCCACCTTTGTGTGGTTAATTTGCATAAAATTTACACAAATCTGCATAATTTAGGAAGCAGCCAGTGCTCATCTTGGGCAGTCCAATTCACTGTGATTTTATGAGCTTTGAAGTAGCCCTTTTTTCTCCTGCTCACTCTCCCTCCTGCTTCCCTTTTCTCTGAGTCTGGCCTGTCAGATCCTGTTGCCTCTGCCCACCTTTCCAGGGCTGGAGGATGGGCCTCCCAGGCTTGCTTGTGTCTCCAGAGAGAGCCCCTCTGCAGCTGCTGGGTGTAGTTGCCTGTAAGCTTGACATTGGTTCCAGCCCAACCCTCCAAGAGGCCTTCACAAAAAAACTCTAGGTGATTCATCAAGAATAAGTAAGGGACTCCCCTGGTGGCGCAGTGGTTGAGAGTCCGCCTGCCAATGCAGGGGACACGGGTTCGTGCCCCAGTCCAGGAAGATCCCACATGCCGCGGAGCGGCTGGGCCCGTGAGCCATGGCCGCTGAGCCTGCGCGTCCGGAGCCTGTGCTCCGCAATGGGAGAGGCCACAACAGTGACAGGAATGCGTACCGCAAAAAAAAAAAAAAAAAAAAGAATAAGTCAGGCCAAAGGACAAAATCCTTTTTCCTGACAGGGCACTAGGGCACAGGGTGTGTCTAGGTGCCTGCAAAGCTTTGCACCTGTTGTTGGTAAGGCCAAGATGGTACCCTGAGGCTGGAATACAGAGCATGGACTTCAACTGACTGATCAAACAACTGTCCCTGACAGCTCCTAGATTACTGACTCACGGGAACTGACTCATGGATCCCTGTCGGCCCAGATGGATGTCCCTACAGCTGTGCCACAGGACTCTGTTCCTGCCCTTTCAACATTTTTATTCTTGAATTAGTCAATAATCTTTTGGGTACAAGTAACATTAACTCAACTCCAACTGGCTTAAGCAAAAGAAAAAAAGAGAGAAAAGGAACTTATTGGCTAATGTAACTGAGAAATCCAAGGGTATGGACTTCAGGCACGGCTGGATCTTGAAGCTCAAATACTGTCATAAGAAAATTGTCTCTTTCCTTGGTGTTGGATTAAACTGGCCCCCTTGCTTTTAGGGCCCCTGGAAGCTCCAGTGTGATATCCTGCCAGCTCCAAGTCCAGGAGAATCAGAGCTTCTTCCCGTCACTTCCAATTAAAGTCTAGAGTGCAGTCTTAGTGGTTTATCTTGAGTCATGTGTCCAAGGCTGAACCAATCACAGTGATCAGAAGCATGTGGCCCTCTCACTGGCCAGGCAAAGGTCACATGGGCATCTGGGGCTGGGGAAGGGTCAGCCCTACTATAAGGATTGAGAGTGGGAAGGGGGAGGTTCCTCTGGGCAAAATCAGGGACCCTTTCCAGAAGACAGGTGGGGGTACTTGGTGGGCTGACTCCAACTGGACACATAGCGCTTTCTGTGTATAAATATGTTTTTGCCAACCTGAAGTACAGGGAAATTGGGAAGAGGGAAGTCTGTGAGGACTCACTGAGACTATGCAAGGAGAGCACATAGCTGGTGCCTGGGGATGTAAATTTCTCATCTTTATGAGCTGAGGAAAAACTTGGGCAGGATTTGAACCCAGCCCCACTGGTATCTGGGCACTTGGTGGGGAAGCCATGAAGTCACCCAGTGACTGCAGAGCCCTGAGCCACCTGGCCACTGAAAAACAAAGACAATGAGCTTTGTAGAGCAAAAGGGACTGCAGCGGCCATCTGGATAAGAAACGGGAGATACTGTCATTTAGCTCTGATGGAAAGTGGGCAGGAAGACCCTGGGTTTCCTTCCCACAAATGCTGATGGAGCCCTGGCCCTTTAAAGCTAGGGAGGCTGAGAGGAAGGGAGTAATTATGGACACAAGAAACCTCCATTTTAACGCACTCTCTCATCAACTGCAGGCCCTCCATCCCATCCTGAGGCCAGAACTGCTGAGTCTGCCCTCCATGTCAGACAAGCTCAGCACTTTCCCTGTTCACTGGGGTCCCTGTGCTGCCCAGTCCAGCGTGGAGGCTGTAGCTCAGGCCTGGATCTCCCAGCTCTGCCTACAGGTTGTGCCACGTGGGCCATTGCAGTGGAGCAGATGCTGCCAGCTTTGCCTGGGATCTGGTAGAGCTCAGGCTCCTTCTGGTGGGGACCCTGCCCCAGGGAAGGGCCAACAGTCTCCAAGCACTCAAGATGAGCCAGACACTGGGCTAAGTGCTTTTACTCATTTAATCCTCAACAGCCTATGAGAAGGGTAGGGTTATCACCATAAGCTTCCTCCTTGTTTTAGGACTGAGGTGTCTGAGACCCAGAGAGGTTAAGCAACTTGCTCAAGGTGGTACATCCAGCAAACAGCAGTGGGATCTGAACCTCAAAGATCTGGGTTCTTTATGTTGTCCTGTGTCCCTCCTCTTTTTGTACCATCTGCACAGTGCGCAGAAAATCACCTGTGTCCCATGCTGCCAGAGGTATAGGGAGGACTGAGTAAGATTTTAGAAGACGGGGCTTGAGAAAGTGTCTTCTAAGACAGAGCCCGTGCCCACTCCCAGGGAGCTGGGAGGCTGCAGGCCCAGAAGACCTGCGTGGATGGAATGTGCAAAGGAAGACGGTCAGCTGTGTCGCCCACTGCAGAGGAAGAGGAGGAGGACGAGGGGAATAAGCGTGAGCCTTTAGGGGTGGAGATTGGCGCCTTAGCTGAGCAGTGAAGGTGGGTGGCAGGCAGGTGCCCATGCCTGAGGGAGCTGGCTCACACCAACAACTTGTGGAGAATTTTAGCTGGAAGTAGAGAAAGGAAGAAGGGAGGATAGGAACAGAAGTAGGAGAGGGCTTTTTTTTTTTTTTTTTAATTTATTTATTTTTGGCTGCATTGGGTCTTTGTTGCTGCGTGTGGGGGACTTTCTCTAGTTGCAGCGAGCAGGGGCTACTCTTCGTTGTGGTGCGCAGGCTTCTCATTGCGGTGGCTTCTTTTGTAGTGGAGCACGGGCTCTAGGCATGCGGGCTTCAGTAGTTGTGGCATGCGGGCTCAGTAGTTGTGGCACACGGGCTTAGTTGCTCCGCGGCATGTGGGATCTTCCCAGACCAGGGCTCGAACCTGTGTCCCCTGCATTGGCAGGCAGATTCTTAACCACGGCGCCACCAGGGAAGCCCAGAAGAAGGCTTTTGATGAAGAGGAAACAGGGCACGCTTGGGTCAGAGCAGGGACATCAGGAGGGGAAAAGGGGACAACCACCTCATCTCCCAGTTCCAGAGTCCCCTGTAGTACTGGTGTCATGCCCATTTTACAGAGGAGGAAATAGAAGCTCAGAAAAGCAAAGCCACCGATGGGTCTCCCAGCTGGGGTGCTGGGGCTGGAGTTCACAAAGGGCCGAGCTGGATGCTACTCTCTGCCTGCACATGCTCTCTGTGGTTTGGGAGGCATAGATGGATGCCTCGTTTTTGTACATTGTCATACTGTTTTCCAGAGCTTGGGCATTGCAAGCCCTCCTTTGGAAATCTCAGGGGCTCCCAGGGCAGGAGGGTAGCCCACCTGGGATCATCACAGCCTCACACATGAACAGCATTCTCTCCCATAGCCCCTGCCTTCCCCTAGAGGAAAAGCCAGGCTCGGGTTCAGGAACTTTCTACCAGTCACTGCTGTCTCCAACATGAGCAACTGTTTCTTGAGATGGTGAGTTCCCCATTCCTCGGGGTGTGCAAGCAGGGGCTGGTTGCTGTCTGGGCCTAGGCTACTGTGTTTGAGATTGCTGCCCTGCATGGAAGGTATCCTGGCCCACCTCCAACGTCCTTTCCGACTCTTAGGGAAGTCCCATACCTGATGGTGGAGTTTCTGGCAGGCCAGACAACAGAAGTGTGTGTGTGTGTGTGTGTGTGTGTGTGTGTGTGTGTGTGTGGTGGGTGCCCTCCAGAGCCCCTCCAATTTCACTGTGTAGGGGGTTGCCTCCTCTGTTTCTGTGTATGCTTGCCCCTGGCTCAAGTTTCCCTGAACACAGGGTGGGCAGATCCCCACAGAAACAACCAATACACCTGTGGGTACCCATGGCAGCTGCCCAGAGCAAGAGAGGGAGAAGCCAGGGCCTGGGAGCTGGAGCAGTGAGCCCCCTGCCCCACTGTGCCACGCGGCCAGAGCCACGTGAGCTCATTTGTGAGCTGCCTCATGCCGAGTGGGTCTCCCTGGGAAGCCACTAATCCCATCTCACGCCTCCTGTCTCCTGGGGGACAGCTTCCGGAGGATCAGCTCGCCCCACACAGGAGACATTTGGGGTGCTTCCTGACTTCACTGACGGTTTCTGATTCCAGGCCCTGAGCGGCTGTGTGACTTTCCTTCCAAGTCCCCGGTTCCACAGATGCCAGCTTGCAGGGCCAACTGGTGGTTACCCAGCAACGTGGCAAATATTTAAGCCAGCCAGGCTGGTCTGTGCCCCTCATCCTGGGTTTAGTGAGACCTTAGGAGGCAGGCAACCCCAAGGGCTTTGCCTATTTTTTAAAATATCTGGGCACTAAGTAAAAATAACTCCACTTGGCAAAAACCCTTTTGCTGACCCCTTCTCCGGGGCTTTCCATTTGGGGACCTGGGAGGAAGGGATGGGTGAGAAAGCAGCATACAGCAGTGGAGAGAGGAAGCAAGGGCTTTGGGGGTGAGAAGGCCCAGGTTTAAAACTGGCTCCGGGAACTTTGGCGGGTAGGAGAGAGTGGACCCCTCCCTCTCAGATCTACTCTGCCCCGGAGAGTTCCCCATCTCAGTCCCTGGCCTGCAGCATCCCCACCTATCTGCCCCAGCTACAACTGGCTCCCCGCAGTGGGTCTCACACCGTTCCCCCTTCAGGCACCCCATCTGTCTCCTGGATGCCTCATTGGTCCTCTTGGCCCCTCCAATTCAACCTCCATCCAGGAGCCAGAGATTTGCACTAAAATGATAATCTGATTACCTCATGAGGTCTTGCTTAGAAACATCTCCTGCAAGCCCCTTAGCCGGCACCCATGCCCAGCCCAGCTCCCCTGCCTCCTCTCCCCTCCCCTGCAAACCCTCTGCTCTGGCCATCTGCCACTGTTTAAACCATGCTTCCTCAGGCCTCCAGGCCCCGGTTGGGGCTGGTCCCTGGGTACCACCCCACCCACTACTCCCCACCTTCCCAGTGTCCACCTGGCTGCTCCAGGGCCTTCTTGAGGATGTACAGACTGGGCTAGTTCCTCTGGCATTCCCGGTCTGATGCCTGTCAGTACACTCTGAGCAGTGGTTTTTCTCTTTACTGACCTGTCCCACACCATCCCTGTGCCCCTGTCACCCTGCCCTGGTCTGGTCCACACTGAATGGGGAGCACCTTGGGGCAGGGACTTGGTAGGACCAAGGCAGGGACCTCGGATAGGGCCACTGCTGGCCCATAAGGTGCCTTTGTGTGAATCAGAAAGAGACGTCCTTCCTCAGGTAGACACAGCCCCATGCTGGGCTGCCGGGCTTGACAAGTGGAACATGGGCTAGACTTCAGTCCCTCTTCCTCCCCAGCCAGGCACTGTGACCCTGGACTTGGCTTGTCCTGGCTGAGTCCCCCAGGGCTGGCAGTGCACCCAGCACAGCACGGGTACTCAGAGGAAACGGGGTGAGTTAAGCTGGACTGGGCCATGTCCCTCCCAGGGGGCCCCGTGTCTCCCGCCTTCTGCCCTGGGCTGGTCATGGCTCCCACAGGGGGTTTATGTTTTCTTCTTGGTCATGGGCACTTTCTAGTGTGTCTGCTGCAGCGAAGCTGTCCCCTGGGTGGGGTTTCCAACCCGGCATCTGGCCAGGGTCTGCCTGGCACTCTGTCCATTTTTGTAGATGCTTATTCTCATGGACTGAATCGATTTCATTCCTCTTCTTGTTGAGACTGTACAAACAAAAGCCACGGTTGTAACTGGCAGGTTGGGTGTCCAGGATACGAAGGGCACTGGGAACTGTGAGGCTAGAACCCGGGGCAGGGAGAGGCAGACCCTGGGGACCAGTCACTGTGGCCCCAGTTGCTGCCCTGAGGCAGAGGGGCCTGCAGAGGGGCTGGGGCCTGCAGAGGGGCTGGGGCCTGGAGGTCCCTCAGCCACCCCCATCTTTCCCTGTCACAGGCTGCAGCTCCTTCAGGGGCATTTTCGGAGCAGGGTCCGTGACTCTGGCTTATCTATCCTCTGCTGTGCGAGGAGCAGGTACCTCGATCACTGGGTCAGGAAGAGAGACAACAAGCCTCCCACTCACTCCTTGAGCATCTGACGGGAGTAGGATAACCCTGCAGTGGCTCCCGTCACACTCAGAGAAAAAGCCCAAGTCTCCACAGTGGCCTACATGGTCTTATTGATTTGGCCCCATCCCCTCTCTGACCTCATGTTTTCCACTCTCCCCCTCAACTCCCCCTCCTCAACTCACTCTGCCTCCACACTGCTGGCCCTTTTGATGTTCCTCCTACACGCCAGACACGCTCCCACCTCAGGGCCTTTGCACTTGCTGTTCCCGTGATCTCCTATTCTCTTAGCTCAGGCCCCACAGGACTCACTCCCTCACCTCCTTTCCATCTGTACTCAAGGGCCACCTTCTCAGCGAGGGCTTCGCTGACCACTTGTTTAAACCGCAACCCCTCCCCAGAGCCCCCAAGTTCCTGCTTATTTTTGTCCACAGCACCTATCATCATCTACAATACAATTTATTTTCCTTTCTGATTTTGTCTGGTGATGGTCTCCCCTCTAGAATGTAAGCCCCATGAGGTCAGTCACTTTTCACTGCTCTAGTCCCAGTGCCTGTCAGAGAGTAGTTAGAATGAATGAGAGTTTGCAGAATGAACAAAAGGGTGAATAAATTACACAGTGATAAGGTAGAGCAGCTGCCTTGTGTGGGCAACCCCTTGTGCCAGCCCTGTGCATCCACTGTCTCCTTGAATCCTCCCAGCACCCCTCCACCTCATATGGTGAGAAGACTGAGGCTCAGGAGGTTAAGACTTCCCCAAGGTCACTCGGACTGTGGGTGGCCAGGCCAGGCTAGTTGGACCCTGCAGGCCAGCATGCACCCACAGTGTAGCCACTACAGCAGGTAGGGGGCGGTCCAACGCCTGCCCTCTGGAGGCTCACTTGACTTTGGCCTTGGGATTCCAATGTACCTGCAGACCCTGACATTCCCAACATTCCCAAGGCCAGAGCCTTGGGCTGGGGAGGGAGGGAAGAGGGTGTGTGGGAGCATCCATCCTCTGTTCCTGCAGCCTGTGGACCCCTCCTCTCTGCCTCCTGCAAGGTCCCTTCATGGTCCCAGGCCATCTGACCTTGTCCCATGGCTGGCCCACATCGATGTTCCTACTTGCAGCTTCTCAAGGGCACGACTGAAAAGGCACAGTTTTAACCTCCCTTCTGCCCAGCCCGCCCACCGACGGTCATTTCAGTGGCGCAGGAAATATATTCTGACTCAACCTCTTTATAAATCTACGTGTCGCTCTCTCTTCTCATCTTAGCACCCTCCCCAGCCCCTCATTCCCCGCTATCCTCTGCCATTGCCCCCTCCAGCAGAGCCCTCAGGGAATGTTGTATATGAAATTATTTTGTGAAATCCAATAAAAATTTTAATCAGGTCAACATCATTACAGCAAAAGGAAATGATGGATCTTCTCTGGCACAGAAAAAAGGAGGGGAAGAGAAAAGTCCTCCAACCCACCCATGCACCAGTGCGTGCCCTTGTGTGCACTCACTCCCATATGTGTGCACCCCCACTGATGTACATGGTGCCCTGCACTTGCACACATGTGTGCATTTACACGAGGTTTGTGTACATCGTTGGCAAGTCCCTGGCGCCCTCTAGGCCTCAGTTTTACCATCTGTACAATGGAGCCTTGATTACTGGACTCAGATCCCTATCAGCTGGGAAACTGTAATCTGGTGCCTGCTCACAGCTGTGCCCATGGTCACATCACCTGGTGGAGGTGGCAGCCTTGCCCCACACGTCTGACAGATGCCATCTCAGAGCACAGAGATTTGAGTCCAGCTCCAGGCCCACTCCTAACATTTGTGGGGTCTGGGGCAATGGTACAAATGGAAGCCCATATACCATGTGTCTAGATATTTAAATGATAAATCAAGCTAACTGTTAAATACAACATGCTCTAGTCTCCTCCCTTGACAAATATACCTTCAGAGCAACCTGAAAGGCCAGGTTCAAATACGGAATTCTTGGGAGGAGCTGGCCCCCAGATTCCAGCCCCAGGCCCTGGCCTGCCCCTCACCTTTCCCTCTACCCCTGGCTCTGTCCCAACCCTGAGAAGGGCCTTGCTCACATGCGTGGGGACAGACATCCCAGTTTACAAGGCCAAGCTCTGTCTGCACCCCTGCCCCTGCGCACAGCCCCTTGGACTTTCTTCAGGCCTGAAGCATGGACATCAGTGGCATGGTGCCCTCTTATTAGGAGGGGGGGGGGTCCAAGGAAGAAGCCTCTCACGGAAGAAAGTTCCAGGCCAGAGCAGGGCTTCTAAAATGCAGGGCTCAGGGCAGGAACCCCTCTTACCTGGGTTTAGGGTGATGCTGTCCTCTCTCCCCACCATGGGGAAGAATGGACAAAGAAGCAAGAGCCACTCCTTGGGTCCTGACAAGGCCTATGGCTTTAGCCCGGCCCCTCTTCCCCCACACTTCCCTCCAGAGGCTCCCTCCGTGACTGTTCTACAGCATTTAAGGGGTGCGTGTCAGGGAGGCCCCAGGCACAGACATGCCCCAAAGTGGGTAAGAAAGTGCTCTGCACCTGCCCCATGTGTGTGGTGAGCTTCCTCGCTCAAGGATGTGGGTGGGACCTGGCCACGGGGACACGAATAGAGAGGGACACCAGGACACTCACCCTGGGGAGACGTCAGGCTTTCTGCCCGGGAGGGTCAGGGCAGATGCGCACGTGGGGGAAGCCATAACCCTGGTGGGAATTTTGTGGGTACTTTCAGAGCGCTGCTCCAAGGATGCCCCAAGCCACCGGAAACTCTCAGTATCTATGATTCTGGATGACAAATCAATTAACCCATTGGTGCCCACGGCCCCACTGCAAGGACGGGAGTCCAGAAGACAGATGGAAGACCCAGCCTCACCTTCATGTCCCCCACCCATAAAGCAGGGCAGTGACACTGGCCACTCTGTGGTTCCTGGGACAATTACAGGGGGCTGCGTCTCTGAAGTGAATAGTGGGGAACAGGAGAGACCCGCCCCCTCCACCATTCCCTCTCTTCTCCAGCCCTGCCCCCACCGGAATCCAGGAAGCTGCTTTATCCTTCTAACATTTACAGAAGCCTGTCCCTCCTCTCCTTCCTGATGACACCTGAGCCTCCACCTGGGCCAGCAGGGCTGTCTTGAGGGCAGGGCTGGGAGGCTGCTTAGCCTGACCCTCTCCTCAGGGGTCCCCAGGGGCAGGAGTTTAGAGCCCCAGCCCTCCCCCAGGCTGATGTGGAGGGGGAGGGAAGGGAGGGGAGGTAAAAGAGAGCCAGAAGGACTAGGGGGAGGCTCCCACGCCAAGGAGTCTGTCCTCTCACCAGAGGCCTTCCTTCTCCCGGAACTCCTCCCCAGCATCCCAGGGTGAGGAAACACCGACCCCATGCAGACCCACCATAATCCCCTTCGATTCTTGCCGATGTTTACTCTGTAATCAGAGGCCTAGGATTGGTCAATATCCTGCACAGCCCACCTCCCCTCTACCTTGGTCTTCCCAGGCTTGGCTCTGTGGGAGGTGAGAGGTGGATAAATATTCCAGCTCCTCACCCCATGACAGGACATCTCTGCGGTGTGCTTCACGCAGTCCCTCCGAAGTCCCCGGGTCCCCAGGCAGACTAGGCTCCCCGCTGCCCACATCAGTCCCCCGTACTGGTTTCCTTCTCTGCTCCATCCCGCTTCCCTTCTCTCCTCCCTTCCTGGGATCACTTTGCACTCAAATGTCTCAGTGTCTGCTTCTGGGGAACCTAGCCTACGACAGTTATGCATGCAGTGAGTGCCAGCTGGGACTGGATCCCCAGGGGAGAGAGGACGTTTTCAATCCCACAAAAGCAAAGCTTGTGTTCTGATCTCACTCCTTCTTGCAGGGCTCCCCATGTCCCTTGGAACACAGTCTGCGTTCCTGAGCGGGGGCTCCTCTGGCTCCCATGTCCTCCTAGCTTACATCAGCTCACTCTCCAGGCTACCCGTTCCCTCCCCTCTCACCCGCTAGGCTATGAGTCCCGGGAGGGCAGGGACTGGGACCTGGCTCCAGTGTGGCTCATAGAAGATGCTCAGGGCTAGCTCTTGAGCAAATGAGGATGCTGACTGTGCTCTGGGAGCTCAGGACAAGGGCTTAGTCACTTCCCGGAGGATTTGGCTGGGATGGGGGGAAACGCCTTCCCCACTACCAGTCCAAGGAGGCTGCTTGCTAAAGGCTGTGATGGGAAGATGTGAGTCATGGAAACAATGATTTCTTGCTTACTGTGATTATTGGAGCATTCATGCCACTGTCCTTTACAATTTGAGAGAAGAGGACTTTCTGCCAGAAGGAAGCTTCCTAGCTCTTCAACAAGATGGTCTTGGGGTCTGCCACGCCGTCCCCCTCCAAGTGGCGGGAGCCTTGGGGAAGTGGATCCAGGTGTGTAGGATGTGACGAGCAGGCTGAGAGGGAAAGCAGGGCCTGCCTGAAGGAGCTGCTAAGTGATCAGGGAGAGCAGGAAGAGGCCAGGGAGCGAAGAGACACGAGGGCTGTCACCATACAGGCTCCACATTGAGTCTGTGATTTTCTTCAGGTGTAGAACTGGAGATGCACGTCCTCCCGCCAGGCCTGTCCTATCATTAAGTCTGGTGTGACTCCGGGCAGGGGGTCTTTGTCACTCTAAGTATAATATGAGAGGCCTGAATAAAATGCCATTTTGCAAGGAGCAGTGTGGCTTCAAATCCTGCCTCTGCCACTTGCTGGCTTGTGACCCTGGCCTTAGTTTTTTCATCCGTAAAACCGGGATAGTGAAAGCGTCATCTGCTTTCTGCCGCTGTTGAGGGGATAAGATTCCTTGTTTCATTCGACAAAAATTTACTGAGCCCTTTCTAGGAACTGAGGACACAACAGTGAACAAAACAGACAAAAATCCCTGCCTTGGGATTTCCCTGGAGGTCCAGTGGTCAAGGTTCTGCGCTTCCACTGCAGTGGGCACGGGTTCGGTCCCTGGTCGGGGAACTAAGTTCCCACATGCTGCACAGCGTGGCCAGAAAGAAAAAAAAGAAAAATCCCTTCCTTCGTGAAGTTTGTGCTCTAGGGGGAACACAGTCAATAAACCAGGTAAATAAGTGAAATAGATAGTCTGTTAGATACCGATAAATGCCAAGGAGAAAAATAAATCAGGAAAGGAGAAGAGAAAGTGTCAGTGGCGATGGGGATGGCGGGCCTGCAATTTTCGGGCGGCCAGGGAGGGCCGCGCTGAAAACCTGACACTGGAGCAAGATCTGAAGGAGGTGATGGAGGAAGTCAGGTAGGCCCTGGGAAAAGCAAGTCAGGCATAGGAAACAGCAAGTACCCAGGCCCTCGGGTGAGTCACGCAGCCTAGGAAGCAGGAGGCTGGGGTGGAGGGAGCTGGGAGACGTTAAGGGCAGGGGTTGGAGGAGTAATGCGGCATCACATCGTCATGATAGGGACTTCGGCTTTTGCTCTGAGTGAGGTGGAAGCCGCTGGGGAGAGGAGTGACAGGACCTGCACGAACGTTTGAACAAATCACGTTGTCATGGGGGGAGCCCCCTGGCTGCTGAGGGGAAAGGAGGCAGGGGTAGAAGCAGGAATCCCATTAGGAGGCTGTTGAAATAGTCTTGGTCAGAGGTTCAGACCTTGTGATGACTGGTGGTAGGGAGATGATTTTATGTCACAGAAGGACGTGTCGTCATGTCATCAAGTTGTCACTGGATAAGAAGGTTATTCTATTTTCAGTTAGTTTCAAAAGTCTTCTGGAAACATTGAGAAAGTCTCCAGGCGATGCTGGTATGCCTTCAGCACACCTCACTCTTAGGAATCTCCTCCCCTTAAACCCCAAATGACAGGCCTCAGACTCAAGGACTCCTGGCTTTTATGTCTAGTTAATCTTTCCGAATGGGGTCATTTTTATCATTTTCATGGCATGTGGTTTCACACTTACCTTCTATTTATGAAAATTGAGACTGATTTTCTCTTAAGTTACTAATAGAAAAGCTTCTTTTAAAATAAATTTATCTAAGTAAAATGTAAGTTGGGGATTCCCTGGAGGCCCAGTGGTTATGACTCCACACTTCCACTGCAGGGGGCGTGGGTTCGATCCCTGGTCGGGGAACTAGGATCCTGTAAGCCACGCAGCACGATCAAAAATAATAATAATAATTTTAAAAATAAGCAAAATGTAAGTTGGCTTAAAGGATTTTAGGACAACAGTACAGGTAGTATAAAAGTTGAGCAGAAGTTGTGGGGTGAGCCTGATGGCTGCAGCCGGGGAATCTCAGATCTAAGGTAGAGAGCTGGTTTTCAGCTGTGTGCTGGTGTGCTAAGGCACTGGGGCTCTGGGCAGTGCTTTGTACATCCAGGTGTCTCGCAGACCTCTGCTGGCCCCCGAATCCCAACAGTGCCTCCACTGACGAGCCCTGCTCTCCCAACCCTCCTCCCATCCTGCTCTGGTAAGGGAAGGTGGGCCGACGCCATGGGTTAAGAGCTGGGAGACAGGGTGCCACGCGGGGCAGAGCTGGGGTCAGGAAACAGGGACTGAATCCTCCCTGCAATGGCCCCCTTACAGCCCCCTCCAAGGGAGGGTCCTGAGAGCGTGAAGGGAAGGCTTCGGTTTGAGGCTCACTGGACCTGGGGGGGCAGGGCTGGAGAGGACTTTAATCACCATGCCTGTCATGCCCCCAGGCCAGCCGCCAGCTCTTGCCTGTTCCCGGGGAGGTGAACCATCGTCACATTTTCTTAGCCTTCTCTTCAATCTCAACTTGCCCTTTCTCCACATGCGGCCTATAGATCATCCTTAAAGGTTGGTGCGAACTGGAAGGAAGGGAGGAAGGAGGGCAGCAGCCTGTGGGAACATCCCCAGGATGGAAGTTTATTTTGGCCCCAGCGCAGCAGTCTTGTGGCTCCAATGAAGAAGGATGGGTCTGCACCGCCACCCACCCAGCCCTGGGGCTGACTGGATCCCACTCACCCTGCCCAGAAAATGTACGGTCCACGTGAGGCCAGCTTAGCCTGGGGCTGGTCATTTCGAGCGGGGCCATTGTCACAGCTTCTGACCCCAGCGCCCCTCTCGTGCACTCTGCACACAGTACTCGCTGGGCTCCCGTTCTGCTTGAAGATTTGACTTCAGAATGAGCACACTGAGCACCTCCTATGCTCTGAGCAGGATTCTGGGTGCTTCCACAGATAACGCCATTTTCGAAAGACTCTTCTACAGCGGGGGAAGGGCCGGAGGAAGGGATAGTTAGGGAGTTTGGGATTGACATGTACACACTGCTATGTTTAAAATGCATAACCAACAAGGACCTACTGTATAGCACAGGGAACTCTGCTCAGTATTATGTAACAACGAAAATTGGAAAAGAATTTGAAAAAGAATAGATACATGTATACCTGAATCACTTTGCTGTACACCTGAAACTATCACAACATTGTTAATCAACTATACTCCAATATAAAATAAAAAGTTAAAAAAAAAAGGAAGAAAGACTCTTCTAGGATTCCAAGGCTGTTCTGGCATCTCCCTGGGGTTTTGGCTAGAGAAGATCAATGTGGCCTGGCCAGACCTCTGCTGCCCGCCTACCCTTACTGTCCCAGCTGCTGTTCCTGGACGCAGCCCCCAGCCGCCCTCATGGGCAAAGCTCCGGTGTGTTCAGGCTCTGGTCCTGGACCCCCTGACCGAGCCCACCTGGGATGTTCACATCCAAGAAGGACCAGAAGGACACATCCATCCTGTCCATCCGTCTTTACTTGGCATGTAGGCCTCCCAGTCACCTGCCCGGGGCCCATTCCCTTTGGCTTTTCTCCAGCTGTGTGAGCTCCCCCGACACCTTTCCCTCCAGCCAGGACCCATTCCAGCCCTGGCTCTGTCATTGACTTACTACATTAATTGGGGTTCTGGGGAGTGGAGATAGGCCCTGGACAGACTTGCCAGCTCAGAAACCCCAGGGTTGGCCTGGCCTTGCCCACCTTATTCCTTCGTCTGGACTCTCCTCCGACTTTAGTGGCCCCAGCCTCTCCAAATCCTCCCCTGATGCCTCACCTGTTACTCAGGGGCTGGGGCTATCTTAGCTGGTTATTGAGGTCCCAGATGGCCCCCTGAAGGGCTTCTTATCCAGGTTTTGTCAGATAGTTGGGAGGAGGGAGCTATCCCTTCATGGACCCAGAACTTGACCCAGGAGCCTGGGTTGGTGGGGAGCAGAGGGTCAGAGAGGCTGTTCTGCTAGCTGTGACCCCTTTTCTCTTGGAGAGCTGGGCACCTGGGTTGCCAGTTTCTTCTGAGGACTGACCGAGGGTCCTCACTGCTCTTAAGGCCTCTTCTTCTGGGATAGACTGGGAGACAGTCTGTCCAGTTTCTGAGGTGTCCTGGAGCAGCTCTGCCTGGATAACAGGAATGGCAAAGAAAATTCCCAGGAACCTTCCTAAGGAATCGGAGCACCGAGGATCTAAGACCAAAGGCCAGGAGGGTAGGCAGTGGGCTTGTGGGATGGGGGTGGGGAGACAACACAACAAGCCCAGGTGAAGGAAGTCTGGGAGCTGGGGTATGAGCAGGAGTAGAGTTTTACCAGAACATTCCAGATCCCCATAGTCAAGGGTTCAGACATTCACAAAAGTGTGTGTCAAGGACACGCGAAGGAAATCGGTCCTAGCTATGGCCCATCTGAGAGGAAAGTCCTGGGATGGTGTGGGTCAGGACAAAGCAGTTCAGACAGAGTTCTGCCACAGCAAGGGCCGGGGGTGCGGGAGCGACACAGGCAGCACCTCAGTCCAATGCAGTTACGAGCTCTTCAAACAAGCCACTTCTAAGGGACCCATGTTCTTCTAGACTTCCGTTCCAAGCATCTAAACTGGAAGAATCTATGATGACAGCTCTAAGGAGTGAACGATTCCAAGAACAGATTCCAAGAGTCTGAGGTGTGGAGCCCCCCACCTCTTGAGTCCCCAGGGTCTGTTCCTTGTTGGCACGTATCCAGGAACCTTTCTCCTGGGCTCGAGGGAGAGGATGGGGAGTTACCAGAGATGTTTATGGTGTCGGCTTTGATCTCCCAACATCTCTGAAGACCAGGCACCGATTTGTTTGGACAATACAGCCGCTGCTTTCTCAAGGGACAGGGCTACCTTCCTTCCTCGCTGAGCCGGGCAAGGCCAGGCCAGGCCGTGGGTTGCTCGCCCCAGGGAATGAGGAACGGCTCCACTTTGCAAAATGTTGAGCCTCCCTCCGCCTGCCGAGGGGGAAGGGGCAGGAGTGAGGTGGGCTTGGCTCTGGGGAGCACCTACTCTCTGCTCACCTGGGGCTCTCGACCCCTCCAGGGAGACAGGGCAGCCTCTGGTTTAGCTCCATCCCCCAGGAGACCCCCCCAGGCTCAGAGTGGCAGCTGCTAGGGGTACGCGGAGAGGAGGGAGCAAAGGATGAGGTTCCTTTGAGGTTCCACCTCCCTTATCTGCCTAGACCCCCCAAGGTCCACTTTCCCACGGGTGACTCCTCTCTTCTCCCCTCCCCAGATAACCCCTAACGGGGAGGAAATGTACCTGTTACCCAATAGTCCTCCCTGCGGTTTTTCTCCCACAGCTCCCCTTGCTTGAGTGAGCTCACGGTGCCCTCAAAGCAGGAATCCCATCTTCCCTTTCTCATAACATTTTTTTTTTTTTTTTTTTTTTTGCTGTACGCCGGCCTCTCACTGCTGTGGCCTCTCCCGTTGCGGAGCATAGGCTCCAGACGCGCAGGCTCAGCAGCCATGGCTCATGGGCCCAGCTGCTCCGCGGCATGTGGGATCTTCCCGGACCGGGGCACGAACCCGTGTCCCCTGCATTGGCAGGCGGACTCTCAACCACTGCGCCACCAGGGAAGCCCCTCATAGCATTTTAACAGGACACAGGGTGTGACTGTCCAAGGCTGCACTGTCCAGCACAGGAGCTATCAGCCATATGTGGCCACTGAGCCCTTGAGATGTGGCTCGTCTGAACTGGGATGTGCTGTAAGTGGAAAATACATATCAGACTTCAGAAACTTGGAACCATAAAAGAATGTAAAATAGCTCAATAATTTTTAATACTGATTACACCTTGAAATGATAATATTTTCAACACATTGGGTTAAATATATTTTAAAATTCATCTCACCTGTTTCTTTTTTTTCTTTTCTTTTTAATGTGGTTACTAGAAATTTTAAATTCCACGTGTGGCCTTGCACTTGTGGCTCATGTTATATGTCTGTCGGCCAATGTTAGTCTGAGGGCAGGTTTCCAGACCTCCCTAAACACAGAGCTGCCTGTACAGGAGGACTGGGGACTGCTAGGTGTTGAGCATGTGAGCCCTGGAAGGAGTTTCAGCCTCTCACCTAAAAGCAGGCTCTGGGCTTGTGGAGGAGCACTGTGGCAGGTGTGGGATCTACCCAGCCAGGGCACTGAGGTCTCTGCTGGCTCCTGCACAGAGTCCACGCCCTTCAAGGCAGTCCTTAGCAGCAAGGTCCCAACGCCAGTGCCCTTAGCGCTTAAGGGCTCTGGAGCAAGCACCGTGGGTTCAAATCCTAGCTCTGCCATCAACTAGCTGCTGACACTGGGTGCTCTGTGCCTCAGTTTCCTCATCTTAAAATGGAATTAACATTAGTACCTCCCTCATGGGTTTGTTTTGAGGATTGAATGGGCTGACACACGTAAAGCAGTCAGAATAGCATACGGCACATAGTAAGTGCTCAGCACACAGCAGTCAGGGGTGTCAGAGCCCTGGGTCCCTCAGAGGAGAGAGGAGACAGGAGGTGGGTGGATGGGGCCAGCCAGGCTTGAAGCCCAGTTCTGCATTGGCCTCCCTCTCCTCAGTTTCCCTGCTGTCATGTGAGGGTAACCAGAACCCTGATGACCCAGGCTGGTGACAGAGGTCAGCGAACACGCACTTTCCTCCTGATCCCCTTGCCCTTCAGGTGCCCCGCCACCTCCTCCAGAAAGCATGTGTGGAAAACTGGAGTCCCACTCTGGTCTGACCGGCTGGGGAAGGTGACCTTGAGGCCTGGCAGGGCGGGAGCAGGCCAGGCTGGTGAGGGGCTAATAGCTGGAGGACTCAGGAGCCTCAGTTCTGCCAGCCCCTTGGAAAGCCTGGTCTTAACACCGCTGGAAATTCTTAAGCTGGGATTTCGGTTTAATTACATATTGATTAAAGGGAACAAAGGCACAGGGGCTCCAGGGACCAGGCTCAGGGAGTGCCTGATGGAACTTCAATCCTGCTTTTTTCCTGTCTCCCACTCTCTTAGAGGCTCAGAGCTCTCTCCGCGGAGGAGACCTGGCCTTATGTGAGCTCTGCGGGCAACAGAGACCCTGCCATGAACAGAGGGGCAGCAGGTGGGCCTCGGCTACACAGTGCTGGGGTTGCTTCCCTGCCTTAGCTCCCAGCAATCCCATCTACCCACCACCCCCCAAACCCAGTCAGGTCCGGAAAAGTCCTGTCCAAGGTCACACCCAAGGCCAGAGGAGGCAGATCTGGTGCTTGAACCTGGGTCTTTCCCTGGAAGGCCCTGGGTGGCATGGAGACCTGCTCTGTCTGCCAGGCTCACCACAACTCCACACGGAAAGGTACCCAAAGACAGTCCTATTCAAGAAGTATTTACTGAGCACCTACTCTATGCAGGTTCTGTGCTAGGCACTGGGAAGTGAGTCTGCTATGGTCTCTGTCCTTCTTCATGGACCCTTGGCCTGATCTTGGGAACCAGGCATGGTCTTCCTATGGAGATGGCATCTGGCCTGAGGCTTAGAGGACAAGAAGAAGTAGCCAACCAAAGGTGGGGAGGGAGGCAGAGAATGGGAAAAGTGTTCCAAGCAGAAGGAACAGCATGTGTGAAGACTAAGAAGCAAAAGGGGCGTTTTGGTGGGCCAGAGCCAGCTAGATCAAAGCGTGTGAGGCAGGACATGGTAGGTGTAAACTGGAGGCCTGAGCTGGACCCATCTCGTGAGGCCAGTGGTGGACAGTGGGGCTTTACATCTTCCCCACCCCTTCCCCAGCAATGCAGTCTGAGGGACTGAACGCAGCTCAAGGGAATGGAGTTGTCGTTCTATTTCCTCATAAGTGTTTGGCTCAGGGAGGGGTGTGTGACCCACTTCAGGCCAATGAGAGTTGAGAGGAGGCCCACCTACTTCTAGACTTCATGCTTTGTGAGCCAGTACATTTCTCTATGGTTTAAGCCAGTACTAGCCTGATACTTGTTATTAGCAGCAGAAGGCACATACCAGTGTAGACCACCGTAAGGACTTTGGACTTTACCTTAAGAGCGATGGGGAGCCACTGAAGAATTTTAACATTTAAAATATTTTGTTTTTAAAAATGTCACTCAGGGTGCAAAGTCGAGAAGGGAGGAGGAGTGAAATCAGAGACCCCAGCTGGGAAGAACAGGCTGCTTGGGGAGAGAATGAACTTCCCATCAGGGTAGTGAGTGAGCAGGGGCTGGACTGCCATCTGTGGAGGGCAAGAGTTGGGCAGGATGATACCTCTTAGTTCTTGTCTGCTGATAAGATCCGACAGTGCTGCAGACGGCCTCCCTACTTACTGCTTCCCTGGGAATTACGAGATCCTTGGCCTGAGTAAAATTCCCAGACTTAGGAACAGCCCAGGAGCCCAAGGCACTCCTAACCAGCACTCTCTATCCCCCTTCCCTGCTTTATGGTCCTCCGTGGCACTTATCACCTTCAAATA
Source organism: Stenella coeruleoalba (assembly GCF_951394435.1). Taxonomy (NCBI): domain Eukaryota; kingdom Metazoa; phylum Chordata; class Mammalia; order Artiodactyla; family Delphinidae; genus Stenella; species Stenella coeruleoalba. The sequence continues at coordinate 132,555,621 of NC_137147.1, forward strand.
TCTGTCGTATTTTATTTATTTACCTTGCTTATTGCCTGTTTCTCCTGTAGACCTTCATGCTGTCCAATCTGGTGGCCACTGGCCACAGGTGACTGTTTGATCACTTGAGATGTGGAGAGTCCGAACTGAGATATGCCATTGGTATAAAATATACACCAGATGTTGAAGACTTAGTAAGAAAAGAAGAATGTAAAATGTCTAATCAATTAAAAAATATTGATTACATGTAGAAATGATAATATTGTGGATATATTTGCTTAAATAAGCTATATTATTAAAATGAATTTCATCTGTTTCCTTTTACTTTGTTAAATGCAGCTAGTAAAATTTTAACTTAGTCACGTGACATGCATTATTTTTCTGTTGGACAGCGTTATACTAGCAAACTATGGCCTGTGGGCCAAATTCAGCCAGTAGCCTGTTTCTCTGCAGCCCATGAACCAAGAATGTTACGTTCTTACAGGATTGTCAGAAAGCAAACAAAGACGAATATGCAGCAGAGTCTGTGTGAGGCCCACAAAGCATAAGATATCTACTTCTAGCCGTTTACAGAAAATGCTTACACTAGACTATAAGATTGACAAAGGCAGGAACTTCTGTCGGCTTTGCTCTTCACCGTGTCCCCAGTGCCTACAACAATAGGAGCACTGCCTGGCACAGAGTTGGTGTTCCATAAGCATTTGATGAACGAATAAATGAATGAATGAATGAATGGTTGCCAAACCTTATGTGGCTGCCTTTTGTTCCTACCCCGGATGCTGTCCCCTAACTGGCCTGGCTGCCGTCAAGAGCAGAGATGCGCCTTTTCTCATATAACCCACTACACAGCTCAACATGGGGCCCGTGGGTTGGGGGCAGGGGCAGGAACGACACACACGGAGTAGCGTGCTGCTTCCTCCCCTCCTTGTAGAGGTCAAAACCACCACTGTCTGTTCCTGCTGCCAAGAGCCTTGAGGGCAGGAGAGATGGATGGCATTCACCCACCCCTTAAATCGGAGAAATCCAGATTCCTCTATGGAACAAGCTCGTGAAGGAAAGAGGGAATCAGCCTGGGCCTGGGGAAGCTGGGGTTTGGATTATTTAGTCTTCAGGGTTCAGTTCGTCTCCAAGGAGTCTGTTAGTGGGAGGCAACATGACCCAGAGCACATAGAACTAGGCCCAGCAGAAATGAGGTTCTGCCTGCCTCGAGCAGGATGCTGTGGTTTTGACAGATTAGAAACTAGGCCTTGGCAAAAACATCAAAAGCTTTCATGCTTTATAAAAAATTGGGTCTGGGGGGTTTGTTTCTGGCTCCTTTGTGCTTTGCTTTTACATCCCTTGCAATAAAATTGCTCCTGACCATCTCCACCCACCCAGCACATGCAGTTAGAAAGGGGAAAGGATGTTGGTGGCTCCCCTTGTCCATAGACAACCCCGAGAGAAAAAAGAAAGAGTATATAGTATCTCCTTGCTGGGGCAGCAGAGATAACGATGTGAGAGCCCCAAGAGATGCTCAGACCATCCCTCAGAGGGGGTAGGCTTGCTCATGTGGGAAGCAGCACAATTTCATGGAAAGCGTAGACTCTGAAATCAGACCCACTTCCTAGTGGAGCATCACTTCAACCTCCTAGGCCTCCATTTCCCACTGTGTAGAATAGCTGATGGTAAGGGTTGCTGTGAGGATCAGAGTAGCGGTTGAGCAGAGTTCCCGGCACACGGAAGGCCCTCAATAAACAGCCGTTGTAATTGATTATCTTTGTTTAGGAGACAATTCCCTCATCAAGAGCCAGAGAAAGGAGAGGTCTAGAGAGCTCCTACCTGCGTGGAGTGGCCAAGAAAGCCTCTGGCCTGGAGAGGCCCCACTGCAGCTCTTCTGGGAGCCAGGGGAGATGAGGGGTCACTAAGTACCAGACTGAGAGCCGTTCTCCCGGCTGAAAGCCTCCCCACCCCCTCCCTCTCTCCCACCCACCACTTTTGTCCAGGCTCAGAAGCTCCTGGGATGTGGCAACAAGAGATTGGCAGCTTCCTGCTTTCCTTCCCTCTCTCCCTCCCTCCTTCCTTTGTCATTTGTTACATGGGCTATAATCAAGGAGGAAAAATCTGTAAAAATTAAGTGATTCTGAAGGGGCTGAACAGGGAACAGTGGGGTGGGGGTAGGGAAGGGATTGCGAGGGAGGCGGTGCCCTTCCTTCTTCTCAAAGGCCTTTTGGAGAAAGGATGCCGGAGGAAGCACCTGCTGTGTACCAAGCCCTAGGGGAGACAGAGCTGGACTAGGCCTCACTCAAGAGGATGGTAGCCTGGTGGGGATGACAGACACCTAAACAGACAACAACACTGCCAATGACAGCAGGAGGCTGGGCCCCTGTCCAGACTTCTCTTCTCTTCTTGACTTGCTGAGGAACAAGCCCTCCAGGACTATTCCTCTTGGGGAGAGTAGAGCTTCTTTTAAGTTTGTCCAAAATGTAAGCTCCCTTATGGGTGGTTCCTTGAGGTGGGCCCGGAGAGAGACCACCCAACCCAGCCTGGGTTGGGATGGTCAGGGAAGCCTTCCTGGTGCTGGTAACATTGGCACAGGGCTTTGTAGGCTGCTCGGGAGGTTAGCAGCCTGGGATAAGGTAGAGTGGAATTTTTAGTCAGAAGGAACAGCATGGCGAAGGCTGGAGACAGGTTGGTGCCCAGTGTGTGAAGGGAACAAGGGGGTGCAGGTGTGTGTGAGTACATGAATCTGGGGACAGGGCAGGTCAGGCAGCCTGGAACGCAAGAGCTTGGGAATCTTGGCCTGTGTGTGATGGAAGCCATCTGAGAGGGCATTTATGCCCCGATTTACAGGTGAGGGTCTTGTAAAATGAGACCTTGCCCAAGTTCCCCAGACCGTGGGCTGGGCTTGGAGGGAGGCGCCGACCTCTGCTTGCCTCTGATAACAGTGTTAATGGCTCTAATTCACTTTGGTCCATTAATGAGTCTTTACTGAGCAGAAGCAGGCGCCAGGATTGTGGGAGCGTGAGCTACCATGTGGGTCCTCCAGAGCCCTGCTCCCGGGGAAGAGGGCCATCTGAGCCGCCCTGGACAGCCGTCTCGGAGGCCAAGATATCACCTCCTGCTCCGTCACCACCCCTGGGCTGCAGGGCCCCCCAGTGTCCCTCCTGGCTAGTGAAGCCTTCATTCAGGGAGTAGATGGCAGACAAGGAGGCAGGCTGTCACTGTAATACTTTGTGACCTAGCCTCAGCCTGGTCCCTCCTAGGGTCCAACCTAGGCCTGGAGGTTGTGGTGGGGGCTTGTGTGGCAGGATTGGCCCAGGTGATGCAAGTGTGTCTTTCCACCTGGAGGAAGGGTGCAAAGGCAGCCACAGCAGCAGCCAGAGGAAGAAGGGAGTCAGCCTGGCACCCAGAATGAGGCCCCTGGCCAGCAGGCCCCCTTCAGCTCCCAGTGTGGGCTGCCAAGAGGTAAGGTGGGGCTGTTGGTGGGTTCCCTGAAAGAGGCCTAGGAACTCAGGCAGACAGGCAGGGTCCGAGAGCACAGGAGAACCCTAGCCAGAAAGCACCACCTCAGCTCAGCCTATAATAGGAATGAATCATGCATATGCATGAGACCTCATGACTATTCATATTAGGGAGAAGCCTAAATGCTCCCAGGTTCTGACTCAGGTGTGCTTGGGACAGGGCAGGGGTCTCTGGCTCCACCATCCCTGTGACCCTAGGACCCTGGCTTATGTGGCTGACAGCTGTTGGAGCAGCTGGAGCAGGAACCCCAGTTCCTATCTTGGTTCTACTCCTGTCTCTCCCTATGACACAGAGCAAATCACTGCCCTGCCTTAGGCCTCAGCTATCCCATCTGCAGAATGGGAATAAGTCTCAGCTCAAATACCTCCAGGGGTTGTTCTGAAGGTCAAATCCAGGTAATAGCCATCATGTGGATTGGATTCCCCTGGAAGTTTAAGACGGGTCTTTAAGAGTGAGAGGTTGCCCAAGATTTTCAGTCAAGGTCTCAGAGAAGCAGTGCTGCATATTAACTCCTTTCACAAACTCAAAAACTGTGGCCCAGAAAGGTAGAGAGACTTGACCAAGGTTACACTAGTGGATTCTAAGCCCTGCGGCCTGGTCCTTGCCCTGGTCAACTTTAGGACACTAGGCAGGGCTGCTCTCCCCAACCTAGGCACCTACGCTGTTTCCTGTCACTTCACCAGGGCTTTCTGAGCCATTTGTTCTTTTGTCTGTCTGTTGGGTGGCCTGCAAGTGGGGCTGGCGTCTGCCTGTGAGTATAAAACTGACAAGAGGCGCTGGCAGAGTGTGGAAACTGTCAGCAGAGCAGCCGCCTGTGAAATTAACATGATATCCAAAGCGTCAATGTTTATTTACTGGAAATATCTGGACAGGATGCAAAGCAGGCCTGCAGCTGCTGCCTCGAGGGTGAGGGTGACGGTCACCCCTCCTGTCCCTCCTCACCAGCTACTAGGTCCTGCTAGCAGAATCAGTTGAGCCCCTAGTTGAGACTCCCACTCTCTTCTTGACTTGCTGAGGAACAAGCTCTCAGGGAGAAAGTGTGGCTTCATTTAAGGCTATCCAAAAGTAATCTCCCTCGCGTGCCAGGGTTCCAGTAGTGGTGTGTCCTGGATCTGGTGAATGAGGATGAGTCCTTGTTTTCCATAGCAGCCCTCCCCAAGCCCCAGCTGATTGGGCCAGGTTGAGGTCACCTGACTAAAATGTGGCCAATCACAGGATGTCTTGTGGGAATTTGCAATCAGGGCACAGAGATGAGGTTAGCAGCAGGGAATTGAGATTGGAGATCGTGTTGGCTCCAGGCAGGGGCTACCATCTTGGGGTGGTCAAGCTCAGCTAAGCACACGCTGATGAGTGAGGGAAAAGTCAGCAGAGAGGAGGAGGAGAACAGAGCGGATATACAGAGGGGAGAAGACATGAGAGACCTCCTAGCTCCTGAGGGAGACAGACACAGATGGTTTTCATCTCGGGATAGGGAAGCCTGGTAGTTCATTGTGCAATTGTGTTTCTTCAAATTTCTCTGTAACCTTACATTCAAAGGCACTTTTGGGAGAAAGGGCAGAAATCCACTGAAACTGGCCCTAAGACAGAGACTGACTCTAGGACTTGAGGTGACAAGAAACAGACCTCAGATAAAGTGTGGAATTAGCTGGGAAGGAGTGAAGGGGGTGTCAGTAACCCATAGCAAATGGTAGCAAACCTGCTAATTCTGCTGTGCCCATAGTCGTTGGGACCCAGACCTGGGGCCCACAAAGAGCCAGGCTCAAGGAACCACAGAAAAAAAGTAGAATCAGGGACATGCCCTACAGCTTGCCTCTGCTTCTCTCTGCATCCTCTGTGAATTGGAAACAAGGCTCTTGGTAGCTCCCAGGCCCACATTTCCCAGCCTCAACTCCAGAGAAAAACCAATATTGGTATTCTCTGTTTCCAAGTTCAAATATCCTAGAAAAGGGTTCTGATTAGCCAGACTTGGGGCAGGTACATACCAATTTCTTGTCCACTCATACTAGCAAGGAGATGTGGGTTGGGTATAGGTTAGCCCAGCTTGGGTTGGATACCTTCCCCTAGGCCGGGGCATGTCCAGAGGGTGGGTTCCATAAGAAGACAGCAGTTCCTAGTCACACCACGAGGTTGGAGGTGTGGGCACCTCACACAAAGCAGGCAGAACAACTGATACCCCACTCCATTCTTTAAGCACAGAGACCTGGGGGCATCAGGCCTGCTCCCATCACCCACTTCTCTCCAGAGGATACAGGTTGGTATCTACTGATGGCAGCTATGCAATGTTGGGCTGAAAGCTTTCTTCTTCTTCCCCCTTTGCTACATGGAAGCTTTCATGGCACTTGAGCTGATTTCCCAACCTCTGCCCCAACCCCCATGACTGCATGCCAGGTGCAGGGATAGGTGGTAAATTACCATTTAGCCCAGTGTCCCCAACTTGATCGGTGACAAGAATCAGCAGAGCACCTTCCCAGACATTTGGATTCAGTTTGGCTGGACTGGGCCTGGGAATCAGAATTCTGGCATTATCTTACCTGGAGGATGACTTGGGAATCACTGATTTAGGCCATGGAGGGTGAAAGTCTCACCTGGCCTAAAATGAGACCAAAGTAGAGGGATAGATGGTACCCACAGGGTGGACTCAGCCCTGGGAAGTCTTTTAAGTGGTGGTCTGCACCTTGGCGGCACGTTAGAATCGTCTGGGGAACTCTTGAGAATCCTGTTACTCAGGCAGCACCCCAGACCAATGAAATCAGGGTCTCGGGGAGTGGGAGTTAAATAGCAGTTCTGTTTTGTTTTGTTTTTAAAGGTCCCCTGGTGATTTCAGTGTGCAGCCAGGGTTGAGAACCACACTGATCTAGAGAAAGCCACACTTTCACTTCACTCACACTCCTACTTACAGACCCCAACCCGCCCACAGCCTACAAGAGGTGGCCTTCCCTATCTCCTGGCCCTGCCTCGGCTGATGGGACAAAGGGTAGACCCCTCACGTAATCCCGGCAGATCACAGTTTCTCTTCAGAATTTAGAATTGAACACGAAGGCTGAGTGAGTTGCCATGGGGAGCTGAGGTTGTCCTCTTAGGGGAGCTGGGCTCAGACACCCCCTGACTGGGCAGCAGAGGAGGGGACAGGTGACCTGAGCCGCTGGACAGCCAGAGGCCGAGCCAAGAGAGGAGAGAAGAAGCTTCCTGTGATGGGCTTCCCTGAGACTATATCCTTGCAGCAATCCCCTTGTTAGAGAACATCTTTATATGGGCTTCTGTTCGTTGTAGTGCGGTCAAATCGTTTTGGATACTGACAGCACTGGAAGCTCAAACTTACCCCAGCCCAAGAGCCCCACATCCCCCTGCAGCCTCCACCGTTCTGCTCTGGAGGGCCCAGTGAGGAGCAGCAGGCTGGTGCCTACTGGGCACATTCCACAAGCCAGCTACTTTCCACCAGCTTTGTCTCTAAGCTTCCCAACAAGCCTGCAAGGTGGGAATGATTATCACCATTTTATGGAGCAGTGCAGTGTTGTGCCCCAGGCTGCCAGGCTGATTAGTGTGGAGCAGAGACATAAAGCCGGGTGTGCCAAACCGCTTCCAGTGTATCTCCCCGGAAGCCAATTATGCAAAGCAGGGCAGAGTGGAGGTCCTGCTGCGAAAGGGGGTGGGGCTGCTGCTTGCCTGGGAGGAGGGGGCTGACCATTTGAAAACAACCCCACTGCGGCCTAGGCCCTGGGACATACACGGGCATGCTCAGAAGCTGGGAGCTGTGATTACTCTCATCGTCCCTGTCACTGTTGTCACACAGGCTACAGAGTGCTTTGTGAACCACAGCCCCCCTCCTACCCCACCTGGTGTGATTCCTCATAACGCCTGGTACCTGTAGCTCTGATCACACTTTTAAAGTGTGTATTATCTGAGTGATTGGCTCGCTGGAGTCCGTCTCCCCCACCAGACTTGAAGTTCCCCAAGGGCAGGAACTTTCCTCATAATATCCCTGGTGCCTAGCCCAGTGCCTGCTGAGAGGAGGTGCTCCATGAATACGTGGAAGGGAGGGAGTGCTCAAAAGCAAGAATTATGACTCCATTTTCTAGATGGGGAAAGTGAAACCCAGAAAGGGGAAACCAAGTGACCAGGGTCAGACAGGGAGCAACCGCTAAGCTGGGCTAGGACCTGACCCAGAGCAGGGGGTGGAGGCCCAAGAAGTGAGATTTCAGGACGGCTGTAGGCGTAAGTAAGCCTGGACAAATGCATAACTACACACTGAGTGTGGGATGAGAAAGTGGTGATAAGACCCTGAGTGAACCCCTTCCTGCGACTGAGGCCTCCCCTCTCTGACGGGCAACCACCACCCCTTCCAGCACGAGCAGGTGGAATGAGCAGTGGCAGCTCCCCCAGAGGCTGAGAACCATAGGCCCGACCCAGAGTGAGCAGTCGGTGGGCCACGAACTGGAGAAGCTGAAAGGCCTGCAGAACCTCACTACAGGGCCCATTAGAAACCATGCTTGCTTTTAATGTTCCTAAAGAAAGAAAGGTGGGCTTGTCCGCTCAATAGGGTAAAAGACAATTATGACTGGTTTTCACCATGGGCTCTTAATTTCTACCTTGATGAGACAAGTCTCCCTCTTGGACAGGGCACCTGGTATTGGAACGGGTCTGGCTGTGCGTCAGGGACAAACCCTCCATTGCTCACCACCTGTGAGTCTCCTGGTCCAGGGCCCCATGCTTGTTCTGAATGTGCTGAGTGAAGGCTGGGGGCAGGAAGCCGTATTGAGAAGGTGGCATTATATATAACGGGGAGTCCATAAGAAGAATAATAGTAGAAGCAAACATTGATCGGTCACTTGCTCCGTGCCAGACACTGTTCGAAGTGCTTTGCAGGCATGATATAATTTAATCCTCATAAGTTACACGGGCAAACTGCCCAAAGGCACACAGCTGGTATGTGGCAGAGCCAAGATTTAGACCCAGGTCATCTGGCTCCAGATCCCATGCTCTCAACTTCCTACACTCGGCCCCTTTGACAGGACTGCATCTCTTGGTATGCTTTGTGTTTCAATGTGATTCAAATATTTAGGGGATGATTTTGCCTAATCCCACTGTTTGCAGGCCCTAGGCCAGGGGATTGATTCAGAAGGGGGTGGGGAGAGGGCGGGGTGGTGGTGATGAGGAAAGGACTATTTGGGGAAGTGACCTATACCATGAGTTGAAGGTTGGCAGAAAAAAGAAGTGGGCGTGTGTGTGTGTGTGTGTGTGTGTGTGTGTGTGTGTGTGTGTGTGTGATGGGGGAAGAGGGAGGTGGGGGGTAGGGAGCATCCCAAGCAGAGGCAAGAACATGTGGGGAGGTCTGGAGGGGAAGGAACTTGGGCATTTCAGGAAAAGGGGGTCAGTGCAAGCTCTTCAGAACCCTCTGGAGAGAGGAGACCATACTGGGTCATAAAGGCCACCCCGGAGTCTTTGAGCCAGGTCCCTTCACAAAGCTCGTGGGGTGGGCCCCACAAGGCGCTACTGGCCAGGGCTGACCTGCCGCGCCCATCCAGGGGGACCAGCGTCACTGGGATTTATTTCGGGCTCCTTATCTGGGCGCCTCTGAAGAACCCCTACCATTCCTGCCCTCAGCCTAACCCTGCCTTCCAACCCTGTAAAGGAAGAGGGCCGCGGCACAAGGGTCCGGAGTCGGGGAGGGGGATAAAGGGAGGGTCCCTTGGCCACGCTCCTCCCGGCCGGCCCCTCCCAGCCCTTAGCAGGGCACCTCCGCTGGTCTCCTAGGAGATAGCGCCCGGTTCGCTCTCATTGGCCAGCCGCGTCTCGGAAGGCGGGAGCAAGGCTCCCGGCTGCTGTCCGCACGTGCACGTGTGTGAGCGGGCTCACGTGTGTGTGCAGGGTGCGGGGGCATTGAGCACAGGGCTGGTCTGGGCACGCTGTGATCCCAGGAAGGAGGGAAGCCGCGGTATGGGAGGCGGGGTGTGGACCCTTGGGAGGACCCAGATGGTCAGAGCTTGGCTGGGGGTGGCTTATCCAGGGTGCGCCCGTGAGCTGCGGGAGGGGGCTGTTCTGCAGATCTGTGCTTTAGTGTGAGTGCTCGGGTGAGAGGATCCAGTGTGGTATACCAGTGTGAACAGCTATTATCTGTACCAAAGTGTACACTGAGGGTGTCTGCTTGCATAGGTGAAAAGGTTTGTGTGTGGACACATACATTGCTGCCTGTGTGGGAGAATGTGTGAGGCTGTATAGATACGAGCTCTTCCATGTGCACGTGTGCCCACTGCAGTGTGTGTGTGCATGTGCGTGCATGGGTAGCAGAGAGGTGTGCATACTCATGTGTGCATGCTCTGCCTCTGCTGCTCCCGCACCTCAGATCTTTCCTCCATAGACTCTGAGATGTGTCACTCTCGTGCTCAAGCACCCACCATAGCTCCCCATTGCCCCATGGCACCCTACAGAACACCCACCTCGGCTTCCCCAGCCCCTCACGCTCAAGTCGCCCTCCCTCCCACAGGAGCACCGAGAGCCAACAGGAGCGGGGATTCTGTCCCTGATGCAGGGGAGGCTTCAAGGGCAGGCGTGAAGAGTTCAAAGCAGATTTTCTTAAACCTAAGCCAGGGGAACTGGAGCTGAGGGCCTTAGGAGCCTTGGAAAGCGGGGACCTGCCTTTTGTCTCCCCTATTTTCTCTCTCTACACGAATGGTAACCTTCCCTTAGGCCCCCACTGCCTGTGGGACACTGGACTCCACAGCTGTGGGGTGCTTACCAGGTGTTATTCCCTCATCTACCTCCCCACTCCATCCTCCCCTGCCTGCAAGTGTGTTTGGGAAACTTTCTTTCGTGCGGGAGGGCTAGAGGCCAGCTGGAGCGCCCAGCTGGGACCTGGGAACCCATCATAGCCTTTCCAGCTCTGGGCCTCACCACAAAACAATCCTCCCATCTACCCCACACTTTCAGCAGTCCTGTCTGCGCCTGGGCAACTACAGGAGCCCATCAACCTTGCAGTGTCCCTAACCCTTCCAGCTGCCCCGCAGGACAAAGGAAACAGCTGTTCTCCTGACTCCTGGCCAGCCAGGTGCCAGCCAGTGGCCAGGCAGTCCTGCTTGGCGCTTCTGGCTGAAGGGCCTTCCACCAGTCCTACCTCTATGCTGGTGGCTCTACCTGGACTCACCATGGGGCCGAGGATCTTGTCCCACTCCTCATGGGCCATCCTGCCTAGCTGAGCCCTTGGGGCCCACCTGGTCCAACCCTAGCTGTGCAGAGAGGGGAAGTGAGGCAGAGGGGCAGGGACTCACCCCAAGTGGCAGAAGATTGGCAGGCTCCCTGAGGAGGACACAGGAAGACTCCAGAAAGGTGACCTCCAGGGTATGTGTGGGGAGGGGGCTGCTCTGATGACTGGGCCTCTGGGGGCTTTGGCTGTCCCTGCTGCAGACTGAGAAGCATCTGAGGAAGGTTGAGGTGGCCTGAGGCGGCCAGGGCCGGGGCAGGTGGATGGGCCAGCAGACCCCTTGGGCCTCTGTGCCAGGTGACTGAGCAGTTGGTATCAAGCACGGCGAGGGGGATTTATGGGCCCAGGCCAGGGCTGGGCAGTAAACGTTGTTGTGCTAGAGAGGCTGTAACTCTACTTTGCTTCAGCAGCAGTGTGGGGGCAGGGAAGTGAGACGGGAACACCGCTGAGTTCTGGGGTGAACCCTGAAGCTGGAAGGGAGTAGGGAGACCCAGTTGGTATAGTCCTTCCTCAGGCACCTGGGAGGGTCGGCCCAGGAACGCTCAGGGATCGGTGCAAGGTCACACAAAGAAGTGTCTTCCCCTCCCAGTGCTCGGCGCTGGACAGAGCCCAGGAGACAGGCACACGGACAGCCTCACTCTGACCCAGCTCTGTGCTACCGGGGGCGGGAGCAGACGAACTCCCCTTCCCACCCAGGGCTGCTCCCTGTGCCCTTGGCGTGTCCTGAAAGAGGCTCTGGCGCTGACAGGAAATGGAAGGGACAAGGGTTTATTGTGCCTGTGTCTCTCCTCTTTACGACACTATATATTTTAACGAGCTATGTAAATGTCTGCTAGTTGGAGAGCAAAGTCAGGGCCCCCAGCTGCCCCCCTCCTCTGGGGCTGGGTGCCCCCTGGGGCCAGCCTGACCTTGTGTTTCCTATGGGAAAGCTTTCTGGATGCCACAGTGGTTGCCTCCCTGTCACCACATCCCAGTTCAGCTGAGTCAGAGCTGGTGCTACTACTGATTCATTTTGTGACCTTGGACCTGTCACTCCCCCTCTCTGAATCTCAGTTTCCTCATCTGCAAAACGGGAGCATACACTGGGCATTGTGTGCGTTCTGAGGTGCCACGCCTTAGCTGTGCAACTTCGCACAATGACTCAGCCTCTCTGAGACCCGTGTTTCTCATCATCAAAACAGGGAGACGGGGCTTCCCTGGTGGTACAGTGGTTGAGAGTCCGCCTGCCAATGCAGGGGACGCGGGTTCGTGCCCCGGTCCGGGAGGATCCCACATACCGCGGAGCGGCTGGGCCCGTGAGCCATGGCCGCTGAGCCTGCGCGTCCAGAGCCTGTGCTTCGCAACGGGAGAGGCCACAGCAGTGAGACGCCCACGTACCGCAAAAAAAAAAAAACAGGGAGACAGTCATGCTGATCACTGCTTTGGGCTCAGCTTTGGACACTGGGTTCTGGGAATGGTGGACCATTGGGAGGGTCTGCAGTCCTCTCACCTGCCTGGCTTTCTCTTTCCTCCACCTCCAGCTTTACCTCCAGCTTCCTCCTCCTCCTCTGTTCCTCCAGAACATCGTGTTGCTGCATCCCCAGGATTGGCTGTCTCCATGGTGGTGTGTCTCAGCCCAGGCTGGGAGTGAGGGGGTGTGGGACAGGGTGGAGCTGGTGGGGGGTACAGGGACAGCATGCTCTGGTTCCTGCTGGGGTAACATCCAGGGCATGAACTGGCATGGGGGTTGGGGTGTGAAGGAACTGGGAGAGGAGGAGTTTGGGGCTGAGACACTGGGGCATCCCTCAGTCTCCGTGGCCCCCAAGTCCCCAGCCTAGCCTTCCCAGACAACAGAAATCACCTGGCCTGGGCTGGGGCATAGGATGAGCCATAATAGGTTTATGGGGAGGCAGTAAATCCCTTCACAGGCTAAGCAGTCAGTTCCCTCAGGCAGTCAGAGCCAGGGCTTAGTTACATGGCCACTGTTCTCAGACCCCCGCCCCATAGTCCCCAGTTGCCTGGCAGGTACCAGGGCCCAATTGCCAGGTCCTTAGAACAGGCTGCTGGGCCTTGTGTATACCATGCTCTGATCTCAGGGCCCCACAGAGATGCCAGGTAGACCGGGAGCCAGGAGGGGAGAATTGATTAGCAGAAGCTTTGATTGTGACCCCCACCCATGCACTCACCCACCTGTGCCAAAGCACACCCTCCATCGCTGACTCATTGCCCTCCCACAAAGGAAGGAGGCCGCAGGAGGTGATGGGACCATGCCCACTCCACCGCTGAGAAGCCTGAGCCTAGAGTGGCTCAAAGTAGAGACCAGGGCTTCCCTGGTGGCGCAGTGGTTGAGAGTCCGCCTGCCGATGCAGGGGATGCGGGTTCGTGCCCCGGTCCAGGAAGATCCCACATGCCGCGGAGCGGCTGGGCCCGTGAGCCATGACCGCTGAGCCTGCGCGTCCGGAGCCTGTGCTCCGCAACGGGAGAGGCCACAACAGTGAGAGGCCCACGTACCGCAAAAAAAAAAAAAAAAAAAAAAAAAAAGTAGAGACCAGTCTGGTGCTTGTTTCTGCCATGAAGTACTGGTGCCCTGAGTATGGATCCTGGCTTCGTCACCTACCTGGCGGTGAGCCCCAGGCAACCACGTCTCCTCTCTGAGCCTCAGTGTTCTCATCCAAAAGGAAGCACATGAGAACATCCTTGTGACGGGATTAAATAAGAGATTGTGGGTAAAGTGTCTGGCCTGGTGCCTGGCACAGCCCTTGATAAACAACAGCTGTTACTATTATTGCTATATTAACCCTGGTGCCCCCTGCCTCCTGCTTCTGCTTGAAAGGACACTGCACCAGGGGCAGCAAACTTGGGCTCAAGTCCTGGCTCTTACTTACCACATGTAGATCATCTGTAGCCCTGTCACCATCACTCTCTAAGTCCCCTACTCCTGGGTAAACCGTAGAGGCCTGTTCACAAATGAATAGCTCCTGAAAGAAAAAAGGCCCTGTGGAGGTTCCTATGGAGGGTGACTTCCAACAGCGGCCGCATCGACCCTCGCATCGATGTGACTTTGCAGCTCCTCCCACCCAGAGCTGGGTCTGACCTCCCTCACCTGAATCTAGGTGGGCCTGTGACTTGCCTTGACCAATAGAATGCAGCAAACGTAAAGCTGTGGGACTTCCTGGCCTAGGCCTCAAGAGACCTGGCAGCTTCCGTTTCGCCCTTCTTGGAGCGCTGAGCTACCATAAAGAAGTCCAGCTAGCCTACTTAGAGAGACCACGTGGAAAGAGAGAAGCCTGCTGTCCTCCAGCCCTTCCAGCCTCCCCGGCTCAGGTGACAGACATAGCCAGAAGCGGCCCCGGATCTTTCAGCCCCAGTCCGTTCTCCCCAGCTAACACCAGGCAGAGCAGAGATGAGCGGTCCTTATCGAGCCTGCCCAGATTATGAGCAAACAATAAATGGTTGCTGTTGTTTTAAACCACTAAGTTTTGGGGTGGTTGTCACGCAGCAGCAGATAACTGATACAGTCCTTTAGCCCTTTCTGTACCATCATTACCCAGACTTGGCCTGGATGGGTGGAGCTCCTTGGCATCAGTTGTTGGGACGGGAGATGAGCACCTGACTTAGAGGCAGCACATCCATTGGCTGACAGGTGGCCAATCAGATTGTTTTTCCTCTGGAGACTATGAATGAAAAGATCAGAGATCCTAGCAAGCCAGAATATGAAGGCAGCTGAAGCTGGGGTTTGGGATGGGAGCTGAGGACGACTTTCAGCCCTATGCAGGCTGTCCTGTCATCAAAGGACACCAAACTGGGGAGAGGAGCAGGAAAGCTGATAGACCATGGAACCAGGTTCTGTGAGGGCCCAAATAAGTCACGTAACTCCAGTTGGTCTGCTCTGACCTTGCTCCTTATACCTCACTTCAGGCCCCGAAAGGCTCAAGGTCCCCCAGGACTCCTAATACTTGCCAGGGGTCTACATTGCTCCTCTGACCCCCTCTCCTTTGCTCCCTGTGACCTCCATCCCCCAAAACACACACAGGTTGTGGCCTTGTCCTCCAGGGCCCCAGGGCATGGCCACTCTTTTTCCATCCTGGGCAGTCAGGGCTGATAGCCTAGAGTCTGTTGCCATCCAACCCACACAGCCCCAAGGCCTTTCGTGGCAAACCAGAGGGTATGACCAGGTTTGGTTTCTACCCCAACCCCACTGGAGTTCCAGCTCTTTGGGATTCCCCATTATGTTCCCCACGCAGTTCCTGAGTTCAACCACCACTTCTCTGCTTGTCCATAATGATGTCATGATAATAACAGTGGTCACTGTTGTACACCAAACAGGTGCCACACCTGAGATGGTGTTTGAACCAGGGTCTGCCTAACTCCAAAGTCCATGCCCCATCCGCCACTCTGCTGTGTGACTCTAGGCAGGTTACTTCCCCTCTCTGAGCTTCAGATTCACACTTCTGACGGATAAGCCGGGGGGGTCATGGTGTTTTCTGCTCCCTCTAGTACTTACCCTGCTGGATGCTATCCTTGGCCCAGTCCACTAGCTTGTCCAAGGGTAAGCTCCCAGTCTTATCACCCTTTCTCTTTAAGGTATGCTGTATCCTGAAGGAACAGGCCTGGAGGCTGCCTCTGGTCTTGGTCTTCTGGAAAGCAGGCTAAACTCTCAGGATTCAGTATCTTGCCTTTTCCCCAGTAGCTTGGACCCAGGCTGAAAGGTGAGCAGAGAAGCCAGCTCCCTATAGGGCTTGACGTGGCAGGACACCCTGACTCCACAACCCCATTGGGTCTGAGGCAGACTGCGGTCATGTGGTGAGTAGTGTCTGTGCCTTCTCTTTCTCTGTCGGAGGCTGCCAGCCCATGGAGAAAATAACCTCTCCAGTCTGACTTTCCACGCTATTCCCCCTTAAATCTGCCAGGATTCTTAGCAGTTGAGTTCATTACCCTCTTCTATAGATGAAGGTCCCACAGTTAGGAAGGGGCAGCATTAAAACCCAAGCTGCCTAGCTCCCAGCTTGGGCTTTTCCTGGGGCCCAGGCTCTTTGGCTTGGGCCTACCCAGCCCCCTGACCCGGGGTGCCCACATCCCCGTGAACTGACTCTCTCCCCCATCTGAAAGCAACCTCACAATTTTCTTCTGTACTGAATTTCCTCAGGGGTCCTGTTCCTTCCCAGTAGCCGGGAAGATATTGGCCCTGCTCTTACTAGAACCTCGTGAAGCCCGAGGGATCCCGGCATCCCAGATGGGTTAAGTAATAATCCCATGGGCTGCCTTCTGCGTGAGGTGGGTGCCCATCAGGGCATCCAGGGCTGTGGCGATGGAGAGCCTGTGCTCTGGTCTCTCTCTGGAGATGGGCAGGCCTGTCCAGTTCTTGAAGCCTCATGCGATACCACTGGCCTCTTGTTGCATACAAACCACCCCCATGTCCAAGGACTCCTCTCCCTGCTCTTGAGGTCCCCAAAGTTGTCTCCTGCCAGATGGGGGTCCCCAGGCCTGGCCCTGAGAAGCCCTGAGCCAGGCTTAGGAGTCTGCGGCTCTGGAATTTCCAGGCCCTGGTCCTGTCACTTAGACGCTGCGTGACTTTGGCTAAGCTACCACCCTCTCTGCTCCTGGCTCTGCATCACAGTTGGACCCAACAGTAATCATCATCACCACCACCAGTGGTAGAGGGTTGACTGAGTGCCAGGCACTACATCAACCAACAAATATACCTATGCTCCCTCATTTAACCTCCTAATGGCCAAAAGGCTTAAGATCATCTTCATGTTACAGACGAGAAGACCGAGGCTCAGAGGGGTTAAGAAACAGTCCCAAACAGCTAGTAAGTGCTAGAACAGGACCTCAAACTCAGACCTGACCTCAAACCTCAGGGTCTTATCATCACTAGTCTAGGCTGCCCCCCGACCCCGGGACCAGCAACCTTTTCCACATCAAAATTCTAGGATCCTGTGGGGAAAGGATCCTGTTTCTTCCCGGGATAGAACCACAGTTCAGAGGGCTTGAGGCTTCCCCAGAACCAGGGACAGCCTGGGGTGGTGGTTGGGAGATGAGGGCAAGTGTACACAGACTGCCTGGAGCAGAGCAGGCTCCTGGGTACCTCTGTAAACTGAATGAATGAATGAGTGAATGAATGAATGAGTGCCAACTCCATGCCAGACTCTGCTCGCCCTGCCACCCCACCAGAGGCTTGGTTTAGAAGTTGCTAGGCATGCAGCTACCCAGTTCATGCCAGCATGGGTGGGGGGGTGTGAGCCCCAGGAGGAGCCCTGATTGGAGGAGCTGCATTCTTGAAGTTTCTTGCTGCTGAGGGCTAACTTCCCTATTGCATCCCCCGACTCCCAAGTTCAGCTAAGTTTGTACCCATGGGTTCCTGCATTGCTGGATTCTCCCCTAGCCTGAGGGTTAATGGGCAGCAGGGTCACCCTGGGCCCACTGTGGGGCTGAATGCAAGGAGTCCCCCAGTAGAAAGAGGAAACTTGGAGGGGTGAAGCCAAGCTTTCCCGAACCTGGTGCCCCCACCTGTCTGACAGAGATGGGGGGTGAGCACATGGTCTGCTGGCTGAGCTACGGCCCCAGATTCTAGAGCCCATGGATTCCGGAAAAGTCACAAGCTGACCTGTCTGGCTCTTCATACTTCTATCATCACTCAGAGCATCCCTTTCCAGGGTTGAGTTTGGAGCGTCTAGGTTTGGTGAGAATGAACAGGGCCACTTCTGACTCTCCTGGTCAGCTCACATGCAGGTGGCTCCAAGCCCAAACCCAGAGCCCTTCAAAGCCCAGGGGAGGCTCAGAGTAAAGCCTGGTGGAAGATGGGGCGCGACTGGGTTGGTGACCTGGGTCTGGGCAGTCCTCAGGGCAGCCCCAGAACTGCCTTCCTAGCCCCAAAGACCGGGGACTCTACACGGGAAGTGGCATACAGTAGGCACTTGATAAATGCTTATGGCAAGAAGGCTTGGAGAGATCTGGTGTTCCCAATCCCTGGGCAGGTCCAGGTCAAAGCTGCAAGGGGCTTCTGCCTGGGGGGACCCCACACCAGAGGTGGTGGAAGCGATGATGCTCATGGGCCTTGGGACTCCTCGGGGGGTCTAGAGCCCTGGCCATCCAGGAAATGCTTGTGGTCACCGCCAGGCAGCTGTCCTTGGAGAAGCCTCTGGAAGTCCCTGGAGGCGGCCTTCCCCTGGCATGCCCCCAACCCCGACACCATGAAGATCCCTTAGGAGCCCCACCACCCACAGTGAGATAATAATGACCATAATGAGAACAGTCACCCACACATGTGCACAGCACTTTACAGGTTACAAAGTGTTTCACATACATCATCTCATCAATTCCTCACAACAGCCCTGTGAGGTAGGCAGGGCGGGGAGTAGCGTTTCCGTTTATACAGATGTGGAGACTGAGGCCCAGAGAGGGTCGATGACCTGTTCGAGGCCACACAGCAAGTCAGCAGCAAAGCTGGGACCAGAGTTAGGCCTCGGCCCCTGGCTCTCTCCACTGACCGTGCTGTCCTCCAGGAGGACCCCAGCCCCTGTCCAGTCTCAGCCACACCCGAGCCAGGCCCCGCCCCCTGGCAGTAGTGCTGCCTGGCAGCTCAGCAGACAGGCCCTCATCCCCATCGGGCAGCCCTGTCCCCTCCACCCGCTCTCTGCAAACAGCCAGCCCAGAGCTGGGCCCAGACCCACCACCAAACCTGCTCCTGGCGACTGCCCTGGCCGGGTGGGCAGGCAAGTGGGGCTGGAACCTCCTTCCCTGTTTTCCTGAGTGATCCCTCCCCACAGGGGAAGAGAAGAGAAAGGAGGAAGAGGAGGAAGAGAAAAACAAGAAACTGAGTTGGAAGAGGGCCCTGGAGCAATCAGGACGTCAAAAGTTTGCATTCCGACTAGCTATAGGAAATAGTTTTTTTTTTTTCTCTTTTTATTATTTCAAGTTTTCATAAAAATCCATAATTACTGAAACCCAAGTTACAGAGGAAGTTCGTAACCTTTTTATTGAATTATTGACTGTGCCGTGTCAGCTTCCGACTCCAGTCTGTCAACGTGTGCCCCTGTGCAGGTGGGGTCCCCAGACCTGGACTTCTGAGGTCCTGGTAGAAAGAGGGCAGGCGGTGAGGGCCAGCGGGGGCAGCAGGGGACGGCGTGGGAGGGAGAAAAAGAGTGTGTGTGGAGGGGCTGGGAGGAGGTGGGAAGGACTGGAGAGCGAGCGGATGGCGGCCAGGTCCCTTCCCCTGCCCGGCACGCCCCAGGGTCCCCGCCCCCCCGCCCTGGCCTCAGATCATCTTCATATTGAACTTGCGAGGTGCGTCGGCGGAGCTGATGCCTGCGTCCGACTTGCGGGGCACATACTCGATCTCGATGTTGTGCTTGGTGTTGCCCTTGCCCCGGCTCCAGAGAAACAGCAGCACCAGACAGAAGAGGACGACGCCCAAGAAAGAGATAAAGCCCATGGTGGTGGCGATGATGAGGGTCTTGATGTCGAAGGGGAAAGGCACGGTGGCGCGGGTGCTGTTGGCCTCTCCCTCGCCCGGCTGGTTGGAGATGAAGGCGAAGGTCTTGTTGGGCTGATGGGGCCAGTCGGGCGAGTAGCTGCGCACGTGCAGGTGGGCAGGCATGGAATCGTTGCCTCCCGCGTTGGCCGCGATGCACAGGTAAGTGCCGTTGTCCTGTACCTGGGCGTAGCGCACCTCCAGCGTGCCATCGGGGAAGACCGTGAGCCGCCCGTTGCTCTTGGCCGAGACCAGGTGCTTGCGGGGCGAGAGCCAGAGGATGGCGGGCGGCGGGTCGCCATCTGCCCGGCACACGAACTGCACTGTGTGGCCCTCATCCACAAACACCTGCTGGGCCTTGCGGTCCCGGATGCGGGCACGGCGGCAGGTGAAGTAGTTGGGCAGGAGCACATCAGGGAAGTCCTTGAACTCCTTGCCCTGGACGAACTCGGGCGTGGCACACGTGGGCTGCTGCCGGTTGAAGTTGAGCCGCCAGCGGCGCCGGAACACCCACAGGAGCCGGCAGTCGCAGGCCAGTGGGTTGGAGTCCAGGATGAGCGTCTCCAGGTTGCCCACCGAGTGGAAGGCCGACTCCTCCAGTGTGGTCAGCTGGTTGCCGGAGACATTGAGCACGCGCAGGTAGTTGAGGCCGCGGAAGGCGTAGGGCTCCACCACGGCCAGCTGCCCACCCACCAGCTGGATCTCCTGCAGCCTTAGCAGCTCATGCAGCATGGAGCCCTCAATGGTGTTGATGGGGTTGTAGGAGAGGTTGAGGAAGCGGAGATAGACCAGGTGGCGCACCGCCAGGTAGGGCACAGCAGTCAGGTTGCAGTGCGTGATAGACAGGGACGTCAGGTTGAGGCCGTAGAGACAGTTGGGAGTCATGGTGTCCAAGTAGGGCCAGTGAGAGATCTCCAAGACCTTGAGCCGGTACAACCTCTTGAAGGAATAGTCCCGGATGGCATTGATGTTGAGGTGCCGGAGCCGCAGGACAATGAGACCGTGCAGGTGGGACAGCGCCTCGGTGGGGATGGAGGTCAGGTTGCATTTCTCCAGCGTCAGCTGCTCCAGGCTGTTGAGGCCGCTGAAGGCTCGGTGGGAGATGTAGACGAGGTCGTTGTCGCCGACTTCCAGTGACTTGAGGTTGTACAGGTCCTGGAACATGTAGTCCAGCAGGATGACGATCTTGTTCTCGCTGATGTCCAGCTTGGTCAGGTTACTGAGGCCGGTGAAGACGCCCAGGGGGATGAGCTTCAGGCGGTTGCTGCGGAGCCCCAGCGTCCGGAGGTTGAAGAGGTTGTTGAAGGCACCAGGCTCCACGGCGCTCACGATGTTCTCATTGAGCTCCAGCTCCTCCAGGTGCGGGAAGCTGGCAAACTCGTCCTGGTTGAGCGTTTTGATGCGGTTCTTGCCCAGGTCTAGCAGGCGGGTCTCAGTGGGGATGCCCTCAGGCACCGCCACAAAGCGCTTGCGGTGGCAGAGCACTGCGCGGTCCTGGGCGGAGCACTCGCAGCGGGGCGGGCAGCCTGTGGCTGAGCCTGACAGCACCGAGCCCAGCACCAGCAGGAGGATGGGCTGCCAGCAGGCCAGGAGGGGGCTGGGCATGCTCCTCACGCCCCCCGCCAGCATCCTCTCGCTCACCTGTGGCCAGAAGCAAGCACAGGACAGAGGGCGCGGTTAGAGGGCAGTGTCTGCTGGACCCCCGCCCAGAGCCCGCTGTGCCCTCTGCCCTCCTGCCCTGTCAGGATGTCCCTGACACACAGAGAGAGGCAGGGGTCCAGAGTGGCATATGACACCTGCCTGGGACCCCACAGTGAGGTCCAGATGCCCAGGCCAGAGGGCCTCCTGCCACCCCATGCTGCTTCCTCCTTGCCCCTTACCCCACCCAGAGCCCTCCTGAAGGACCCTCCGGCATCCCGGGATCCAGGGGGATCATGGAAGGGGCAGGGTCACTTCAGATGAGCCTGGGGTTGGCACCCTAGGCTGCAGCCACCTCCTTTCCATTTTACATTTTACAGACAATGCAACTCCAGGCACGCACCTCACACCCCACCTGGCACGCTGAGCCTCAGCTTCCCCTGGTGTTCATCAGGGATAAAGCGAGACCTGTTGAGTTGCCTTCAGGGCTCACAGAGGGAATCAAAGGGGCTCAAAGGCTGAGGCCTCTAGGAATAGCCAGCAGAGGAGCATGTCTGGGCCCCAGCGTGCCAGGCAAGGGCTTCTGAGGCTGCTGGGGCCCACCCTCTCAGAACTTCAGCCTGAGCATCCCCAGACACAGACACCACGGCTCCCTCTCCATCAACACTGTGCTGAGCTCGAAGCCCAGGAATCTTGGGCAACCAGCATACCCAGTGGTTCCCGCCAGTGTTTGTGTCACTGCTCCCCAGTGGGGTTTCTGGATCAGTGGAGGGCACCCCCTTCCAGAAAGCCAGGACCCAGCCGTAGTGCCTCCCTGGGGAATCTTTCCAACTCTACCCTTCGTCTGGGTCCCCATGGTGACCCACCCAGGCGCCTGAGCCCAGGCCCCTGTTATTCTTTCCTCCTGGAATGTCCCTTCCCCCGGTGTGTTGAAACCCCATCTTCGAGGCCATTGCTCTGAGAAGCTTTTTCTGATCCCCAGTTGGAAGTGTACTCCCCTTCAAAGACTCCCCCCAGGCTTCATCCGTCTGTCTCTCCGGCTTCCAATCACCCTCCTCCTAGTACGAGGGTTCTGTGCAGCTGCTGGTCCGATGGGGGAGCAGTCAGACCCCCACAGCCCAGGACGGCGCAGGCAGCCCTGGAGGTGCCGGTCCACACTGGGGCAATGGGGACGTGAGGCTTGTTACAGCTGGGTCCTGAGGAACGTGCAGGATTTGGGTGGTGATGACAAGGGAGACGGTGCCAGGATAGGGGTCCAGCCTGAGTACAGGCTGCAGGTGGTGTGAGCGAGGGGTGTGCGGGAGCTCGCCCCCTGATTACTCTCTCCTAGCCCGCATTCAGGCCACTTGCTCCCACTTCTGCTAGACTGCTCTTCCCTCCTCTATCTCTGTTCCAGCCTATGGGAAACTGGCCCAGCAGGGTCCTTAGGGGGCTGGGAGGACTAGTCTGGACTCTTTCAAACTCCAGAGGCTGGACCAGACGGTCTCTGGGGGCCGAGCTGAAGCCCTTCTACTGCTAGTGGGGGTGAAGATCCATCCCACCCAGCCTGGCACCCTTGGGGCTCTGCTGCCATCCACATAGCCCACACTCATGGCCCTGAGGGGACCTGGCTGTAGGAAGGGGATGCCCAAGCTGGGAAGGTCCCATCTCTCTGCCCCAGCTCAGGCCCTTCTTCCACTCCTTCAAGCTCCTCCCCACACCTGCACACAGCCTCCACTTCCAAAGCTATAGTTCTTATCATCTGCACTTCAACCCTTACGGCAACTGGGGCTCGGAGAGCTTGTGGCTACCCAAGGACACCCAGCCGGTTGAGGAGGTGGATTTGGGTCCAAGGCTCTGGTCTGTCGGACTTCAATGACAATGCTCCAGCGGTCTCCCAAGACTGACAGGCACTCCCTGGTTGTTGATCGACTAAGTGACTGATTAACTAGAGAGGGCTCCCGGTGTCACTGACATGTTATAGAATCTGCAAGGTTTTGTTATTCCCAAGGGCTCTGTCCACCAACCCCCCTCCCCTCAGCCCCTCTCATCCTCTCTCCAGAGTTTTCTGTGGTTTGGCCTCCCCCACCCCACCCTCATCAGGCCATTTTCCACAAGTCACACATGCTCCAGTGACCCACCAGAAAAGCAAACATCCTGACAGGCAATCAATAAGCAATTGGGACGGCAGCTGGGGCTGGCGCGGGTGTGAGCTTGGGGACCGGGAGAGGTAAATAGGACTTTTAGCACCCAGCTCACCACTGCGCTGGGGCGTGGGGTAGGCTGATGGAGAGGGTGCTAAGGAATGAGAGAGGGGATAGCGAGTGCACAGGTTACCTTGAGATGTCGGTAAGACCCTCATACAGACAAGAATCTGGCATACGAAGATTCCACCCCCTTGTCTCAACCTACCCATCTACCTCCTCTCCCACCATTCCCCCCAGGGAAAACACCCAGGTATCGCAGCCTTGTCCAGCACATTCCTGGCTCTAAACCATCTCCTTTTGGAGATCTCTCCCAGACTCACTGCCCCAGCGGCCTTTGTGACCATCCATCCCAAAAGCCATCTCCTCCATGAGGCCACCCCTGATCTCCTCAGTCAGAAATTATCTCTTGCCCACAACTCTGAAGTACCTTAGATTTATTAGTAATGACATTATGTAACTGATGTATAGCACATCTCATTCTAAAAATGATTTGAGCCAATGACCAGAAAAATTATGTTATAAGATGATAAAGCTAAAGAAGGCAAGCCAGTCAAGAAAGAAGGTCACAAAATCCTATATAATGATTAAAGACGAGAGCTTCCTAGTGACCTGAGCAAAGAGGGAAATGTGCTCCAAAGCCTCAGCACTTGGCGCCTCTCCTGTGTCGTATGTTTAATCCTGGGTCAAACTCCCACGGGTACATTTCTCTCACCTGCTAGAGAGTGAGGTGCCTGAGGGCAGATGATGTGTCTGCAGCCTCAGACCAAGGTGTGGCACGGAAAAGACTCAACTGAATGTTCTTTGACAGGAAGTGTGTGTGCGTGAGAGAGTTGTTGCAGGGGCTGGAGTCACTCTGATGACGCTGACCCTGGAGCAGGCCCACTGAGCAAAGAGAGACCTGGTGGATTCAAATATGTTGATAGAAAAGCTAGTTGGCATTGCCCTGTGTGGCAGACCCGGCAGTTAGACCCCCAGAGCAATGGGCCATACTCCACGGGACCAGGATAGCTCCAGAAGGGCACATCCTCCGAATTGCCTTTTACATGTGACTGTCCTGAAAGATGGGGAAACTGAGGCCAAGAGGGGCTAACATGGCTTCCCAAGCTGGTTCAGCACACTGGGCCTGGTCTCCAGGCCGAACACCCCCACGGGGCCCCTGTCATCTAGGGATACTGGTAGGGTCGTGTCTGACGGGGTCACCAAAACTGCTGAGTGAGCAACGTGCTGCTCCCGCCCTCCTGGCACCATTAATCCTGCTGGTTATTCCTGCAGTGGCCAAGGAGAAGTGTTTTACGCATTTTAATCAGTGCTTTATTTTGGATCCTTGCCCCCTGAAGGGCTTCCCACAAGGGCAAGATTTTAAAAATCGGACCAATAAATACAAAGGAAATGAACATCGAAGGCTGGCTGGTGGGCAGGCAGAGGAGAGCCATGCCCGGGCCACAGCATACAGAGCCGACAGCAGCCTGCGTCCTCCCGACCCCAGAGCAGTGGGAGCAACCGAGCCATCAGACCTGCACTGCAGAGGGCCACCTGCCACCATCACACCCTCACTCACGTGGTGCGGCAGATACAGCCTGGCTCACTTGCTCCCCACACCAGCCACTCCACTGTGTGCCCCTCAGGGACGCCTGCCCTCTCTGCCCTTTCCCCCCGCTGTGCAGGGAGGGGCTGATTCCAGGGTCCCTGAGGGAACACACACAGAAACTGGATCTTCCCCAGCTGGAAAGTCAACATCCTCAAACCTGCATGAGGAATGAAGAGGAGTAAGGGCTCAGGCCCCAAACTGCAGCTTTACTGGGACTGGAAGGATCTGAGGTCGGCATCCCCAGTTGGGGCCTCACACTGGGGCTGTCCCTCAGGGCTCAGGGTTGAAGAGCATAGCTGGTGGAGACAGAAGGGGCATGGGATCATCCATGGGTGGACTTGGAGAACCCTAAGGGAGGACAGGGGTCATTCTATCTCCTAAGGCAGCATCTGGAGGCCCCTGGGGGCAGAGGCGTGCCTCTACCACGCAGCCAGCCTGGCCCATACGAGCTGGTCAGACGCCTACACTTAGGGAAGGGCTGGGACTAGCATCTTCAGACCACCTGCTACAGACCAGGTTTTAGGCTTTATACGCACTGTCTTAGAAACCCTCACCCAGCATTCAGAGATACTTCCTACCCATTTTACAGATGAGAAAAGCTGAGGCTTCCAAAAGAAAATTCCTTTGCCTTTAGGCCTAGGCTACAAAGCTAGGAAATAGCAGAGCTCCGTTCCTCCTGGTCAGGCTGCCTGCCCCAAGAGCTACCACAAGGGGAGCAGGACTTCTTTCAGACACACAGGCCAGTTCAGAGCCAAAGGAGGGGCAGGCATGTCATGGCAGCGCTAGGGTAAGGCCCCCAGGACTAAGGGAAGGCACTAGTCCTTAGGTAGCTGCATGTAGGTAACTTGCCCCTAAATGACAAAAGCTTTTCCCCAACTGTCAGAAAATGGTATGTTGAACACACTGAATTTTTTCAGTGTTTTCCCACCATACCATTCTCCTTTGCCTGCTGCCACTGTCAATGCTAGAATCTCACCTAATTTGGGGTCGGCTGCAGCACAGGATGGAAGGTTGTTATTTTGGGTTTACAGTATCAATATTTCATGGTGTTCCCACTCAGTGCTCCTCAGGGACCACAGGCATCCCCAGTACACACAGGCATGAGATCCCTGGCATGGAGGTGCCCACTGCCATCCCCGGGGCCCGTGGCCCCCTGGGTTCTCAGCCTGGCTGTGTGACCTGGGACTACTGCGACAGGCTGCTTCTTCACTGGTAAATGAGGCTGTTATGCACGATCTCATCTTGTCCTGACACTCTACATTCCTAAGACTGGGCCTGCAGCAGGAAGGAGGGAGGAGGGAGGGCAGACTTGGGATGGGGGACTGAGGGCTTCAGAGAGTCTGCCTTGGGCCCCGCCCAACTCTACTACCCTTTCCTACTGATTGTCAAAAGCCCTGGGCCTGTTAGCACATCCCGTTCCCACCGCCACCCCTTGAGGTGGGTCGATTACTCGGAAAGGTGAAGGGACTTACGCTGTGTCACCAAAGACTGGAGGCAAGGCAAGGTCTAGATTCTTCAGGACTTGCCCTGTCCCCAAGCTCCTGCCTGTCTGCAGTCCCTTCTCTGCCTTCAGCTCCAGGGCACAGAGCAGCTGGATCCACTCCATGAAATGATAAAGCACGTTCGTGATACGAGTACCTGTTCAGAGGCAGCTGTGGCCACGTGGCTGAAGGTAGGGTAATGGCAGGGTGGAGTGAGGCCTGTCTAGGAAGCCCCGATGGTCGCTCCATCCCGGGGCCTTTCTCCCACAGCGATGGTCGACCATCTGCCCCATGCCTGGAGATCTCCCGCTCAGCCTTCAGAATCCAGCTCAAGGGTCTTCTACCCCAAGCCGCTCTTTGCAAGTCCCCAGGAAGAAGGGATCACCTCCTGGGGGTCCCTCTGGATCTTGGGTGGCCCTCTGCCAAGCACTGCTGGTGTGTTTACCTCTCTCCCTTCCTCCCTCTGTTACAGCCTCTGCTGCCTCCCCTTCTGGGGCCCCCAGATTGAGAGCCCCCAGTACAGGGCTGGGGCTGCTATAGCTCAGCACTGCCAGGGCCAGCTTCAAGGGCCCCCGACACACAGCTGCTGGGACAGCTCCCCAGCACAGCTCTTGACTCTAGTCTAAGCTCTTAACAGAGGCTTCAAGGAGGAGGAGGAGGTGTCATGTGGGCTCAGGCTGAACTACAGATACATTTCCACCGGCCAAAGTCAGGGGCGGGAGAGGCGGCATTTCAGCCAGGAGAACGGTGCAGGCAAAGGTGTGCAGGGTGGAGGTGACTCGTGTCCGGGAACGTTTGAGAGCATCCAGGGGCTCCTAATTGCCTCTCTCCTACCCCAAATCCTGACCCGGGTCCCTGGACTCCTTTTAAAGATCCTCCATTCTGGCTTTCCCGGGCTAATCCCTGCTGAGGTGTGAATGGCTGATAATGGCTTAAGGTGTGAGCTGCTAATGGGGGCAACTTGGTCTTCCCTGGCCAGTCTAATCCAGCAGGGCTATGCTGAGAGCCTGGGGAAGGGCAGGGGCTGCCCCCTGGCACACGGGGAGGGGGTATGGGGGCAAAGGAAACCCTGGGAGGAGGGGTTAGCACCAGGTTGAGCTCTGGCAGGAGAAATCCAGACCGACTGTGGCCCGCAGGCAGGCAGCTGAGCCGCTTCCGTCTGTCTGTCTCCTCCTGGGCTGGTCTGCCTGTCTTTGCCTGCCCTCTCCCTCTCCCTTCTCCTCCTCCTTCATTCGCCCCCAACGGGGAGAGAAAAATCAACCTGAAAGAAAATTGAGGGCATGTCCTTTGTCGTGTATCATTCTTTATTTTCCTCTTGCTCTTGGTTCTAGCAAAGAGTTGCTGGGCCCCCGGCGTGTCTGTGTGTGACGTTTGTGAGCAGGCAGCCATGTGTGGCCTATGTGGATGTGTGTGCCTGCTGTCCCCCCTCCTGCCACTGCCGCTCCCTGCACCCACCCTCACCCACGGCCACTGCCATCAGCCCCATCTCTTAGGTGCACTTGGAAACTCAGTCCTCTCCCAAAGGTGCTCACCTGGCCTCTCAGCCATGGCCGGGCTGGAGGGTGCTGACTGGGCGCAGTGTGGCTGCCTGCCTGTTTGCTAGGGCCGCTGCCCCTGTGTGGCCCTGGGCAAGCACCCGTGCCCCCTGCACCTAAGGGAGGGTCGCCCCTGCCCACCCCACTGCCTACCCCACTGAGCGCAGCTGATCTCAGGAGCTGACAGCCTTCCACCCAGTTCACAGCCCCAGGCCACTTGTGGGATAAATTATGAAATTTAATGGCAAAGCATCTTAGTGTTTAAAGGCTTCTATGTACAGGCTTTGCTCTCTAGTGGCTGCTGGCTTGTTGCGGAGGAGCAAGGGTGGGGCAAGGCCTAGAGAAGGCTACTTCTGAGCGGGCAAAGGGCAGTGGGCTCTGGCCAGGGCACCCTGCCCTGCTGTGTGAACTTGGGTGAGTCCTGGACCACTCTGGACCATGCCTGCCCTTCCACACGGTTGTTCTGAGGTGAGAGGCCAGTGGGGAAGCTAGGAGCCGGCCTGGGGGAGGCAGGAGGGAGCCACTGGTTCTGGGAAGCTTCCTTGTTGTCTGCTGTGGGCCTGCCTGAGCGGACAGCACTCCTAGTTGGACTGGTGCGGTCCCAGAATTGAGGAGGGGTACACAAGCACCCATGTGGTGACCTGACGGGTCTCAAGGAAAGTGATGGTCCTGCACCCCCATACCTCCCTTCCCATCTCTCTCCAGGTCTGAGATGCCAACCCAGGCCCTTGGGGACAGCAAGATGCCCCCGAAGGACTCTGGCCCCATCCACCGCCCAGGCCAGGGGCCCCTTGGGAGGTGCCTAGCAGAATGCCTGCTTCATCTCCCCTCAGCCCCCCTCTTTCTGGGGCACCCAGGGCCCTCTCCCAGTTGCTCCAGCCCTCAGGCTCCTCTACCTTGGGAACAGCTTAGGTTGGCCCATTTCGGACTTTGGAGGCCTGAAAACCAGCCAATCCCCACCTGGGAGGGTCACAAGCCTTGGGCTTGGGAGAGGGGGGAGGTCACAGCCTCAGAAATCCAGGGTGGAGATGGAGGAGCTGAGGGGAGTGGTGGATCTAATGTGGGATTTGAAGGCCAGAGACCTGTGATGATGATGATGATGATGATTGGAAAAACCCTAACAGAGGACTTTTCTGGTGTGCCGGCATTATTCTAAGTACTTTACATATAAAAATTAATTTAACCTCACCACAATCTGTTGAGGTAGGTCCTGTTATTGTTCCCATTGTGCAGATGGAAAAGACAGAAGCACAAGGAGGTTCTGTAATTTGCTCAAGGTCACAAAGAGGTTCTGAAACTTGCTCAAGGTCACAAAGCTAGCAGGATATGAACGCAAACATGAACTTGTTTAATCTTCACAACAGTCCTATTAGGTTGGTACTATTATCCTCATTTTAAAGATTAGATAACTGGGGCCAAGAGAGGTGATGTAACTTGGCCCAAATCACACAGCCGTAAGTAGCAGAGCTGGAATTAGTCCTGAGGCAGTTAGACCACAGGTTGTCCTGACCACTCTTATATACTGCCTCTCTGATTCAAGTTCAAGGGCTGCTGAGCTGCATGATCGTGGGCAAGTGGCTTTATGCCTCGGGGCCCTAAACTCCTCATTTAGAAAAGGGAATGGCAGATTTTGTACTGCTCTCATAGGGCTGGGGGCAGAGAATTCAAGGAGAAGGAAGGGAAGAGACATTTATATGGAGCACATAAACTAAATGCTTTGCAGAATGACCCCACCAACCCTCACCACATACCCTGGGAGGGAAGTACCATTAGCCCCATTTTACTGATGAGGAAACTGAGGCTCCAAGCCATTACTTCACCTGCCAAAGGTCACTGAGCCTGTCTAACTCCAGAGGCATGATAACCCTAGAGACCATCACTCAGATGAGGAAACAGAGGCCCAAGAGCACCAGCAACTTGTCCGGAAGAAGCCCGGCCTCCTGATGGCAGCAACCTTCTCTCCCCAACATCATGCAAGGATAACATAGCCTCTCCGTTCATGCTGCAGCCACGTCAGGGACAGGTGAAGGTTTGCATGATTTCTGCCTCAGAAAAGGGAGAAGACTTAAAAACAACCCCCCTATACATCACAAACCAAGGTCCAGCGAGTTATTTATACCACGGACAGGCAAA
Organism: Stenella coeruleoalba; assembly: GCF_951394435.1. Lineage (NCBI taxonomy): Eukaryota > Metazoa > Chordata > Mammalia > Artiodactyla > Delphinidae > Stenella > Stenella coeruleoalba. Next base: position 132,585,309 of record NC_137147.1, read on the forward strand.
CTATAAATAAAAACACTTGCCCTTCTCTTGGCACTGACTGTTCAAAGCCCTCTCTGCTCAGCTGAATCTTGGCCAATCTCTTGCCAAAGCCCTTTTCCAACCTGCTATGTATACTATGCTCAGTATCAAGAGGTGATGAACCCCTCTGGTCAGACACATACAGGTGGTGTGTTCTGCTCAGGCACAACTGATGCCATCACCTGACTGTGCATTCACGAGAAGCCCAAACTTGGGACGGTCCTGGCATCTCTGCAAATCTCTAAGGTGTGTCCCAAGGCAGAGGGTATAAAGGGTCCAAGTGCACGCCCACAGGGTAGAACCAAAGAGCCATGTGCGGAGTCATAAAGGCCTATTCTGTTCAGTATGAGGAATCAAATAGAAGATCAGACGGCTCAGGATAGAAGATGTACCTTGGTAGATAATGAGTGAGCAGGCTGTCATGAGAGGTATGCAAGCAGAGACCGTGGATCAGGGACACTGCAGGAAGACTCCTCTGCTGGGTCCACACCTCAGCGGCCCCTCTTAGCTCTGAGATACTCCCATCTTGCACCCCAGTAAAGGGAGTTGACATGGCCAGCCCCCCAACTGCATCTGCAACCCTGTGCTGGGCCAGACAGAGGAAGCATGCTGGCCGGGCCCCCACCCGCTCCTGGAGCCACGAGCCGGTTCTCTGCAGAGGGAAGCAGAGGAGGTGGCAGAGAGAGATTAATTCCCTGAAATGGGAAAAAATAGAAAAACACACACACACCACACACCCTAATAACACGTAATAAGAGGTTGGATACAAGGAACAATGCCCTGGTAATGTCACCCTGGCGGCAATCAATTTGGGTGTCACATGAAATAGGCATAATTATTCCGCCAGCCCCGTCGCTCATCTCTAACCAGCTCCAGGGGCCCAGGCCCGGGTGGGGAAAGCGCTGTAGAATCAATTGCTGGTGCTCCAGGCTGGCAGAGGGAGCCGCTCCAGATTAGCTTGCCAGCACCAGGTTTCTCAGCCCCTGAGGGTAGGCAGGGGCTTGAGGGCCTTGCAAATGCCCAGGAGACGCCTTGCTCAGCCATCCCTCACTTGCTCAGTGGGCAAGGGAAATCAGGGAGGACTCCCCAAGGAGGTGGGAAAGAAGGAGGAGCGAACATACGTATGTTCATCATTGTTCATTCCTCAGGTCACCACACTCTTAGCACTCACTAAGGCCAAGCCCCACACCAGGTGCCAGGGGTTTATCGGGGGCTGTGCATTATTAAAATAATGAGGCAAAGTCTCCTTCTACCTCCCAAGCTAGGGCCACCCCTGCCCATCCTGTGGGTGAATACAGAGCCACTAGGATTCCTTTGGCTCTAAGTGTGCAGGGACTTAAGCTCTCCTTGCTCCTCCTTCATTCCCACTTCATTGGGGAGAACTCCCTGACTGCTCTTGCCTATCCCTGACCCGCTTGCCCAGGGTTTATACAGACAGCACCTCAACACCTGGGGAAACTGAGGTGCAAAGGGAATGATTGCTTAGTGAGCACCCATTACACACTGGCTGCTGCTGCCTATCTCAACCCCCTTTCCATACACCAGAAACTGTGAATTTCAGATATGCAAATCAAGGCCGTAATATAAGATCATTTTACACTCATTCAATCATTAAAAGTCAAGATGTCTGAGCATACCGAGTGTAGGTGCGGGTGGGGAATAATGGGGATACTCATCTCCTGCTGGGGGAAGCATAAACGGTCCAACCAATTTGGAAAACACTGTGGCACATTTCCTAGTAAAGCTGAATATGAATATGACCTACGGCAATTCCGCTCCTAGCTGTGTGCCCCAGAGACGCTCTGCCTGTTGTCTTAGGGGAAGGGACAAGAAAGTTCACTGCAGCACTGTTTGTAAGAGTAAAAAGGGAAACAACTCACATGCCCATTAATAGAAGAATAAATACACTGTTTATGTTCAAACAACAGAACATTATGCATCAGTGAAAATGAATGAACTACATTTATCATTATTTGTAACAATATAGATGAAACTTAGGCATACGGTATTGAAGAAAAAAGGCAAATTCCAGAGGACTGCACGGTTTCATGTTCCTTTTACAAAGTTCAAAACTAACTAAAACTGAACAATTTCTCTATATTAAAATGTGATTTTTAAAAGGCAAGGGAATACTAAATAGATAATTTAGGGTAGTGGCTGCCAAAGGATGGGGTGAGAAGAAACACATGGGAAGATGCATATCATTATTAAAGTGCTAGTGTTCAGCTTAGGGAGTAGGGTCATGGTGTTCATTATATTAGTAGTCGTAGTAGTAGTAATACTAACTACATTAATTAATTAACAGACCATGCCTGGATTGGTGAGCAAGAGTCGCAGACCAGAGCTCGGGAAGAAGGCATTCTAGACTGAGCCCCATGCTTGTAAGCTGGGGTCTTTGGGCAAGTTGTCCTACCTCTCTGGCTCTCAGTTTTCTCAGCTATAAAATCAAATCTCTGTACCACCTACAAGGCTAAGATTGAGAGCACATCACTGATACAAACTATGAGTAGCCAGCAGTTCTGCAGAGTTTACTGTGTACCAGGCACTGTTCTAACTGCCTTGCATACATGAACACACTTAGTCTTCATAATTGCCCTCTGTTATCCTCACTTTACGGATAAGGAGACTGAGGTCCAAAAGATTAAGTTACTTGCCCACAGTCACAGAGCTAGGCAGTGTGGAGCTGAGATTTGAACCCAGGCATCTGGCTCCAGGTACCACACTCAACAACCTCACTATAAAATGACACTAAAGGAACTGAACACAGGAGGAGGGAACTGTTGTCAGAACAGCTCTACTGGGTCCACAGAGCCCAAGGATATTCATTCATTCATTCATTCAACACATAAATGAAGGTCAGCATCCCTCAAATGCATTTGGAAATGAACTTGCCTTCCCACTGTCTTTCTACAAAATAACCGTCGCTGATTCTGGAATCCTGCTTTCTGTGTCTCTGCCAAATCTTTTACTGCCTCAAGAGATACCCAGTCTCTCTCTCTTCCTGGAGGACCCCTGACTGCCGCAGCCCCCAGGAGCAAATCCCATCCTTCTCTGAGTACCAGTGTGTGCTACTGAATACCCTGCCTTTGCTCTCCCCAACCCCTGCCTGGGGCATCCTTGACACCACCTACCTCTGTCCATCCATTGCAGGCTGAAGACACTGTGTTCCTTCCAGGTAGTTTTTGCTACCAGAATCAGATGCTCCCTGGTGCCTCCCAGCATCTTTCCTATCCCCAAGGCCAGGCAAGGGAGCCCAGGGGATGGGTCCAGGATTGCCCCGGGTGTTCAAGGCAATCCATGGGGGCCATGGGAGGGCCTAGCCCAGAGCAGAGCAGGCAGCTCAGCCAGCATGTGTAGAATAAATGCATGAATGAATTGGCTGGTACAATATTAGGTGCAAACCAGGCACCGTAGCTGCATGGAGGAGGAGGGTGAGTGACGTGGAGCAGTCAGGGAGGCTTCCTAGAGGAGTGGCCAGGAGAAGAGAAGACCTTCTGGGTAGGTCTTCTCACAGCTAGACCAAGAGACCCCCAGCCAGCAAAACCAAGGCTCTCACTCTGAAACCACCACCACCTACAGCCTCCCCTCCCTGGCCCTTCCCTAGTCCCACAGGACCCACTTCCTCATCCCTCCACCTGACACACTGCCTCATGCCTCCATGGGACCCTGTGCAAACCACTGCACTGCTTCATCTCTCAGCAGGAATGCATTTCTCCCACCCTCCGGACCCAATCATGATCCTCTCACCATTTGCTGTGGTGGCACGTGGAGAGCAGTACCAGATGAGCCATCGCTGGTACCAGGGATCCTGTCTGGCTTTATGCTGACCAACCCTCACAAGACTTTTTTTTCTTTTCTTTTTGATATCCCCCCGGAATTCTGGGTTTTAGAAAATAATATCTAGTATAGGAAAAATGGGTGCTCCAGGGCAGGGGATAGGGGAACTGATCCCTAGGAAGAAGACTACTGCAAGGGGTAGAGTGGTCTCTACAATGCCCTCAGCCCACAAGCCATGATACCTTAGCCTTGAGCACCCACCCATCCCCCCAAACCTGGCCCCTTGGATTCGGTACCCACTCTAACTCCAGGCACTGGGGAGCACTGCAGCCTTGACCAAGCCCTACCGAAGGCCCATCTCACACATAAACTGGCAGGGAGTGGGAAAAGGGGCAGAGACAAGAATACCACAGGGGGCCCGCCCTCGCCTTTGCTAAGCCTCCCTCCAGGAGGGGCAGCTGGGTGCTGTCGGGAGCCCCTATCTGGGTTCCGAGGACTTCTTGGCCTCTCCCTTCTGTCACCTAATCCCCTGTCTCCTGCCTCAGGCCATGGGGAGAAAGCAGGAAGGGCAGGCAAGCTGTCCCAGCAGACCAGGCGCTGGCATCTTCCCAGAGGTGTAAGGACTCTGAGCCCCTCCTGGCCCACACAAGGACAAAGGGTCTGGGAGCAGCTGACCCTCCCTTCCCTCACAGCACTCCTTGCTGGATGTGCGGAAGCCCCAGGCTCTCTGCCGCCTCAATGCCCCGGCTCATTGCTCCCTGGGCATGGGAGGCACTGGTGCTGGAGCCATTGGCATAACGACCAGCAGGGCTGAGCCAGAGCTGGAGCCGCGGGCCAGGTTGGACTGCGCACCCTCCAGCTGCCCAAGCCGAGCAGAGGAGGACGGAGGGAGGGCTGGGCTGGCAGGAAAGAGGCTTGCCCAGATGGTGCTGCCCCCACCTCAGGGCTTCCTGCACTCCCACCCCACCAGGGCAGAGCTGTTGCCATCCTCTCAGATGCCCCAACTCCCCCAGCCCGACCCCAGGACCTCTGAGAACAAAGAGGAGATGCCGATGCCGGCACAACCAGGGCTGGATGGAGCTGGGCTGGGACCCAGGGCAAGAGACAGGAGGGGACTGTCCACTGGGCCTGGCCCCACCCCTCCTCAAAGTGGGATCCACCTGGAGGTGCCTGGGGGAGCAGGAAGCCCACAGCCCACCTTGCAGAGGTGGGGGGCCGAGAAGGAGACCTCTTCTTCTCAGCCGGTTCCTACCTCCCACCAGCTCTGCTTCGGAATGAAAAGTGGGGCAGGGGGAAGTGAGAAGCCTGGGCTGAAGACGAAGGGGAGGGCCCCCAATGGTTCCTGGGTCCTCCTCCACCCCAACTCCCTCTCCTCCACTCTCCTAGCCCCTATTTCCCCTTTTCTCCCCCTCACTGGGCAGGAGCTGGAAAGGGGCTGCCCCTTGTTAGGCGAGTCAGGAGGCGCCCAGCCCGTGCCTGCATCCACCGGCCTGGGGGTGCCTGGTGCAGGCTAGGGCTGCCTGGGGGTGTCTGGGGTCTATAGAGAGAGGCAACCACCCAGTGCTGAGCAGGGGGCTTACCCTTCAGGGTGACCAGTGCTCAGAATGGGAGGTGGGACAGAGGACGAGCAGGACTGTGACCCCTCCCCAGCTCAGGGGGTCCCAGCTAGACAACCTGGAATTTGTTGGGTGGGAGGGGCGGGAAAGAAGAAACCTTCATTTCTGAGGCTTCGCTGGGCGGGGGGGCGATCAGATCTGTGACCCCCAACGCGGGTTTGGGTGACGCTGGGGTGCCCCACAGCCCCAAGATGGGCACAGCCCGGGCCGACGGCGGCCCCCAGGGGCGCTCGCCGTGGGGCTGCCCACTCGGGGCTGGGCCGCGGCCGCCGGGCTCACCTGCATTTCGGGCGCGCTGTCCGTCCGCTCCGCTCGGTCACCAATCGCATGTCTCCCCCGCCAGGGCCCCAGCCCCTGCCCAGCCCCTGCCCAGCCCCCTCCTTCGTCTCCTCCTCCTTGTCCGACACCTCCGCCCGGCAGTCCGCTCGCCCTCGCGGGGCTAGCCGTCCGTCTGTCTGCCCCACGCGGGCAGGAGCCAAGCCGGAGCCGGGGCCGGGGCAAGGGCCGGGGAGTGGGGAGGCGGGAGGCCGGGGCCCCGGCGGGCGGAGGGGCGGGTGCGCTCAGGACTGGCGACGCGGGCTCTACGAGCCTCGTTCTGTGCCCCGGGCCAGCCTGGAGCCGCCGCCGCCGCCGCCTCTGCCACTGGGGCCGGGGTCGAGGCCGGGCGCGCTCCGCAGCGGGGCCGGGGCCAGGGCTGAGGCCGGCGGGCAGCGGCCGCGCATGCTGCTCGGAGCCCCGCGTCGGGAGAGGAGCCGGAGCGGCGCGGGTGGGGACTCCGCGCGCTCCGGGGCCGGGGCCGGGACCGGGACCCGCCGCCGCCGCCTGTGCTGTCGCCGGCCGGCCGCCCGCTCCGGCTCCCGCGCCGACTCCCGCCCGGGCTCCGCGCTCTGCCGCGGCGCGGGGAGGGAGCGCGAGGAGCGAGCCAGGGAGGGAGGAGGGAGGGAGCGAGAGAGCGAGCGAGCTAGCGGCGGGAGCCGGGCGGGGGAGGAGAAGGCGCGGCCGCAAAACCGAGGGTGGGGGGGGGGGGAGTAAGGTGGAGGACTCGGCTCCTTTCAGCGAAGGGGGCGGAGAGGGAGGAGCGCCCCAACCACCGCCCTGCACTGATGGGGCAGCGAAACTGACAAAGGGGAGCGGGCTAGGGGCGTGCCAGCCTTGCGCGGGGGCCGGAGCCTCTGAGCTCCAGCCCAGCACACGACCGCGCTCCTCCGAGTCCCAGGCCAGCGCGGCCGCGGGGAGTCCGGTCTGCGGTCCTCCCTGGGGCTGTGTGCCCACCCTCGCGTGTGGCCACTTGCGTGCACATGTGAGCGCGTGTGTTCACACGTGTTAACTGGGGTCATTGCACACTGCCATGTGGACCGACACACGCACGTGAACCGGCAAGGCTCCCCACCGACCAGGGTTGTTTGGAGGACGGCGTGGGAAGGGTGAGGCCTGGAGCCGCGGTCAAGCGCCTTGTCCCCTCTTCTCGGAATTGTCTGCGAATCCCTGGAGGGCCCACATCCTGGCGGCCTTGGAGCTTGGCAGGTAGAGAGGGAAGCTCCGGGGCACGCCGAAGAAGGCGCGCCAGCCCCGCGGCTCTACCCCAAGCGTGGTCTCGCGCCCTCTTTTGCAGCCTGGGTCCCCGCCCAGCCTGGCTTCCTGTCCAGCAGAGGGCAGCAGGCCGTTCTGGCCAGCTCTGGCCGCGGGCACTGCACCCAGAGACCAGCAGAGGGCAACGCAGAGCCTCCGGACTTGGCTCCCCAAGGGTCCAGGGGATCCTGAGTTGAGGCACATACTCAGATAGGCCCAAGGAATGGGACCTCTCCTCAGATCCACAACCTCCTTGACCTGCAGATACAGAGATTCGGCTGGTGGAGGTCTCTTGGCAAAGCCTGCAGAGTGGGCTACGACCCTTGGGACCTCACCTCCTTCCACTGTACACCCCCTTCCATCTCCTTGAAGCCAGATGCCCTTTAACACTAAGCTAGTTTGATTAGAATAACCATCAATGCTGACACCACCCAGCATGCCCGCCCCTTCTCCACTGTTGGGAGTGCATCACATGAGCACATTAGGGGTAGGGGTCCCGGCAGGCAGAAAAGGAAACTGAGGCTGGGGGGCACAGACGTGGGGGAGGAGACTGGCCCAAAGCCCTTCAGTCTCTGGGGAAGAAATGGGGAATCCTGCTCCCAGTGCCCTGACCCCCATGGAGCCTGTCTGACATTCACTGCAGTTACCTGGCTAGCATGGTGGGGCCGCCAGTTCCCCCCTCACCCCCGCCCCAGCACCATCTTACTTCTCCACTGTTCAGCCTCACACACAGCCCAAAGAGTCGCACAGACCTTCTGTTCTAGCTCGACAGAGTTTGCGTACTTCTCAGTCTCACAGCCACACCACAGCTCTGAACAGTCATGCCTGGAGACCCATCTCCTGTCTCCTATGTCCATCCTCATCCTAGGCCTAGCTGGAGCCCCCTCCTAGTAAGTGAGGATGCTGTGCTGTGCACTCTACATTCATCCTCCAGCGACCCTGGGAGAAGGCACTGTTGCTCCCCCTGTGACAGAGAGAAGGAACCGCAGGCTCAGAGAGGTTCTGTGATTTCCCTGTGGTTAAACAGCTAGTAAAGCCTGGAAAGGGAATTTGAATCGCCTTCCAGGGCCAATTCCAGCAGGGGGCAGGCTTGGCAGAGGGACTTATAAAAGCTGGGAGGGGAAGCGAGAAGGCGACACAGGAGCCCCCTTCGCTTCAACAGCCCAGCGCAGGCGGTTCCCCGGCCCCTCAACCCTGTGCCGCCTGGACCCCCATCCCAGGCTGCCCAGCTCCCCCACCCCGGCTGTTTGTGAGTTACCCGTGAGCTCCCTCCCTCCCGCGCCGCCTCCTCCCACCAGCCAGACAGGAATAGACGCTCTCTCGCTCCTGCGTAAAGGCTCCGCCAGGCACCCGGCGGGCGAGCAGACCCGCTGCGGGGCGGCGGCGGGGGCGGGGGCTATTCCTGGTGCGGCGGCTGACGCAGACACTGCACGGCCACGGCGTATCTCCGCCCCCGACTCACCTGCTCCCTGCCTCAGTGATCTCGACGGAGAAATGGGGGAGAGCCCACTGCTCCCACCCCCAACCCCCAGATGCTGGCTGAGGAAGTTGGCGTCCTGAGGTGAGGTCTTCTGGGGCCCACAATTGTCCCTCTGCACCTTGGAGGCAGCAGGGATGACCAAAGAGCTGTGTGTCTGGGAGGAATTGCCCCAGAGTCTTAGTTCTCCATGTGAACAGTATCCAAGCCATTTCCCCTTCCGTTTCTCTAAACGAAATGACCCCTCCCAGCATTCCCTGTCTTATTTCACCAATGGGAACAATGGGGAAGGGAAGGCTTCGGGGAGGGAAGAATTTGGAGAAAAGGTCTTTTTGAGGGTCCAGCCTGGGCCTGGTGAGAGTGCAGGTCCCTGGCCTTGTCACCAGAGACCCCATGAAAGGGGGAGGGTGTCACTGGGGACAGGTATCTTTCCACTCCTGTCTGGCGGGGTGGTCCCCAACACAGCCCTCTCAGGGATCCCAGGGCCATGAAGAGTATGGAACATCAGAATGGCCCAGTCCAAGATTTCACTGGCACAACCTGGAGATCATAACCCTGGAGCTTCAGCTGAAGAATGTTCACCCGCACCTCCAGGCCTTTATCCTTACTGGTCCACCTGCTCGGCCTGTCCTCTCCCTGGTTCCCACCTGTGCTTCAAGACCAAACTAAGACCATTTGCATCTATTCCTGTCTCTCCTCCTCAGGCTGAAATGCCCTTAGAGGCAAGGGCCCAGTCTCCTCCCTCTCTGTCCTCAGACTAGGAGCTCCCAAGAGCAGGCCTGAGACAGCATGTTGCTGGCTTCAGGGTGAAAACTCAGCAAGTCCCAGTGAAGCAGGAATTAGTGGCTGCAAGGAGTCAGTCTGCTACAGCCTGAGTGCTCACAACAAAGCAGAGAATCTAGGAATGGGTTTGTCAGGGGACTGTGGAGGAGGGGCAGGACCCTCCAACATTTATTTGGCTCCTACTGTAAGCCAGGGTCTAAGCTATACTTTACATACTTCATCCCAATTCAAGATTGAGATTGCTATCCCCATTGTACAGATGAAAAAACTGAGGCTTTTGGGAGGGCTGGTGACTTGCTCAAGCTTACTCTGTGAAAGAGGTAGAGCTGGGCTTAGAAGCTCTGTGTGTGTCTGGTATCAGAGCACAAGCCCTGCTCTCCCCCACTGTGGGAGACTGAGGAGGCAGGGCCTAGTCCCCTGTGGCACAGGAAGGAATGGGTGGCACACACAGGCCTGCATGCGTGCCTGCTTTGTGCTGGTCCTGCCCGCTTGCATCCCAGCAGTTCTCAGGGTTTTACAGTGATGATTATTTCTGAAGGCACTTGAAATTAATGACAGCTCTAAAATGGCTGGGACAGTGGAGTCATTACTGAGACCTCTAATTAGCAAGAAAAACGGAGACCTGGAGCCAGGGAGGCAGGTGGGGGCTGGGCAAGTGGCCCTGGGCGTGGAGCAGGGCTGGGGAAGCGGGTTGGAGCTGGCATCCAGCTGGAGGTCTCTGTGGGGCAGGTGGAACCCATGTCCCACTTTATGCCACACATTTGATTCTGAGCACTCATTCATTTGCTGTGTCATCTTGGGGGGAGTCACTGCCCCCCCCCGGGTGAAAGTTTCCCGAGCTACACAGTAAGGAGTTGGCCTGGGGGGTCTCTAAGTTCAGGGTTCTATGGGGAGAATAGGATGAAGCCGCAAGAGGGGGCTCTTTGAAAGACCCTGAGTCCCTAGAAGGCTGAAGCCCAGAAGCTGGAGGTCCTATAGCCTCCGGGAGCCACTGAAGAAGCCCTGCATAGCTCTCACAGCCCTCCATGTTGGGGATGCTGAGGCTGCTGGTATAATAAAGTCCTAAAGACTCAGGCTGGAGTGAAGTGGATCAGGAAGTGGCAGAAAATCCATAGGTCAGAGCCCCGTGCTGGTGCAGCTGTGGAGGGGGCAAGGGATGGGGGGACACCTGAGGGGGCCGGCAGGAAAGTCCCCTCTAGGAGGTAGGCCTGGAGCTGTGGCCAGGCCTAAGGCCTTCCTGCTCCCTCTGAAGTCCTTCCCTAAGAGCCAGAAGGGACTCAGGGACTCCAGGGTCCCACCTAGGCATGTTACAGAGGGTCTGCCTGAGGTACCTAAAAGGGAAAGGACTTACTCAAGGTCATTTGTCCAGGTGCACCCTAGCTCTTGGTCTGCCACATCCTTCATGGGGCAGCTGGCACAGGGAGGGGCGCCGGGGGTCAGCTGAAGGAGACCTATTTGCACCAGTGGCTGGCCCAGCTGGATGTGGAGATGTGCTGGTTGACATGGAGGGACACCCACTGTGGGTACAGGCTGAGGCCAAGACTCTAAGGGCAGGGGTGTGAAGAGCCCACCCTCACTTCCTTGGGGCATCCTCTTCCCTGGCAGCCCCCACTTCAGCCACGTCTTATTTATCATTAACAGCTTTAAGACCCTAGACCCACTTCCTTGAATCCTTTCACCCACTCCCCTTCCAACGCAGGGTGCTATGTGGCCCCCTCCCTCCAGAAGCCTGCTCGAAGCACCTCAGTCTCCTGCTCTTGAGCTGGCCTTTGCATCCTTGGGCACCTCTCTAAGCCTCAGTTTCCTCCTCTGTAAGATGGGAATATCAGTAGAACGCATTTCATGGGGCTGGTGTGAGGATCTCATGACAATGTACAGTCATCCCTCCAGGACTCCCCACAGACACCAAAATCCACAGATGCTCAAGTCCCTTAAAGTCGGCCCTCTGAATCTGTGGACGTGGAAACTGTGGATACGAAGGACCAAAATGTATATCTAGTACTTGATGCTGGGCCTGGCACACAGTAGGTGCTTGATAAACGTAGGTATTTTTATGGTTATTATACTTACTGTTATGGTTGCTCTCTGCCCTCTGACCCTGCAGCCCCTCCTCCGTAAAGACAGGGGTCTACCCTAAGCTGCCCTTCAGCATTCCCATCAGGAGAAGCCTGGACCAAGTTCTTCATTCTCTAAGAACCAGGAACACCCTGAAGGCAGGGACTGTTCTTGTGTCTCCTCCAGTTTCCTCAGAGAGCCCGAAGCCCAGATTCCAGACTCTGCTGTGTGCAAATTAAACTCAACTGAGATCCATTCATCAGGAAGGACCAATGGGCTCCTCTGGAGAAGGGAACCAGGGCATGGCGGGGTGGGGTGGGGTGAGCAGGGATACTCTTGAATCCCCAGCTCTCACCTCCCCTCATCTTGGGGGCCTCGATCACCCACGCCTCCACTGGAAATGTTCCAGCATCCGTGATGTTCACTTATCTAGAAGCAATGTAGGTAGCAGCCTCCACTACTTGGAATTGTACTGAGAACTGGGGGAGGCCAAAAGGCTCCTGGAGGACCCAAGGCAGAAGCCCGCAGAGAGATGAGGTCCCGGGGGTGGCCCCTACTCCGTGTGCTGAGCTTGGTGCCTGGTTGCTGCATCCACAATGGCTGAGAAGCAGGAAATTTGCCTGGGGCCAGTCAGTGAAGGGGCTCATCTGCCCTGCCCACCCTGAAGTCCCTCCAGGGGAATCACTGATGTTCCTGACCTTGAAGTTAGCTCTCCTTAAGAACACAGGGAAGCGTGCACGCCATCAAACACGCACACACGTGCGCGCGCACACACACACACACACACACACACACACAATATCCAAATGATTAAATTGAGAGCAAAAACAAAACAGCAAATGTAAAAAGTAGTCTGTATAAAGGGACACTTCCTGGCTCCTTGGGAATCTGGACTCCAGGCTTGGCAGAGCGACTTCTCCCAGGAGTTTGGGCTCGGCTGTCCCCACAGATCACGTCAGGGGGAACTTGAGCTAATGTGTGTAAACAGACAGCACTATTAACAAATCCATTTATTAAGCACTTGTCTTGAGTTCTGTTGTGCAGGAGACTTGTTTATTAACTCGGAACCTGTTATTAACTTGAGCCAAAGGCAGCAAGGCAGCTTGGAAGACGTCCAGCCCTAGAGCCAAGCAGTCTTGAGTTCCAGTCCTGGCTTTGTCTCTAACCACTGCAGGACACTGGGCAAGCCACTTCACCTCTCTGAGCCTCAGCTGCCCTGTGATAGGCAGCCCCGAAGATGGCCACAAATGGTCCCTGCCTTCTGGTATATACCCTCCTTGTGTAATCTCCTCCCCTTGATTGTGGTCTGGACTAATTGACCCAATTCTAGTGAACAGAATATGGCAGAAGTGATGGGATATCACTTCTGAGATTAGGTTACAAAAAGACTGTGGCTTCCATCTTGGGCACCCTCTCTCCATCACTTGCTTATTCACTATGACAGAGGCCAGCTGCCATGTTATTAGCTGTCCTGTTGAGAAGCCTGAATGGAAAGGAACTGATGTCTCTAACCAACACTCCACAAGGGCCTGAGACCTGCCAATAGCCACACAAGCAAGCATGAAAGTAGACCCTACCCAAGTCCAGCCGTGAGATGACTGATGCTCTGGTGGACGTCTTGATTGTATCCTCGTGAGACACCTTGAGCCAGAGGCACCCAACTAAGGCTCACCCAGATTCCTGACCTACAGAAACTGTGAGATAATAAATATTTGTTGTTGTAAGCCACTATGTTCTGGGATGATTTGTTATGCAGCAATAGATAACTAATACATGCTTCATCTGTAAAATGGGCATAAAAATTCCTTCCTCCCAGTATGGCTGGGGGCATTGAGAGAATGCAGGAAAAGTGCCTGCTGCCTGTCAGGGTGAGGAATGACACAGCAACTAGGTGGTTATCTGGTAAAGCTGAGGAGATGCACACTCTATGACCCAACAATACCCTCCTGGGTATACACCCTGGAGAAACACGTCCACAGAAGACAAGCACAGGAATGTTCCCAGGGGTAGTGTTTATATTAGTGAAAAATTGGAAATGCCCTAAGTGCCCATCATGGGGAGAAGGCATAAACAGAATGTGGTATAACCATGCAGTGGAATACTACGCAGCGATGAAAATGGACAGGCTGGAGCCACACATGTCAGTGTGGGTTCTCTCACAAACACAAAGCTGAGGAAAAACCAAAGATGGTACCATTTATATAAGGTTTTAAAATAAGCCCCAAACCCTGTAAATTACGTATGGACATCTGCATATATAAGAAAAGCATACAAACATGCCTGAGATGATCAACTCCGATTCCAGGGGAGTGTTACCTCTGGGGACAGAGGAGGGGAGGGTGGTAGGGTTGGGCTTATCCTGAACCCCATACTCCAGAGTGTTTACCATGAGCACGCACAGTGGTTTTAAGTCACTCATTTAATACTTTCAACAACCCCATGGGGTCCATTCTATTATTCTCTCTTCTTACAGAGGGGTAAACTGAGGCACGGGATCTCCAGGGATATTTTCCTGGAGTGCAGTGGGAGGCCACGGCTTGGTTCCTCACTTTATTGCTAACTTGGGGGAGGCCACATTACCACCCTGGTCTCGGTCTATTCTTCTGTAGCATGGGAGAGACTTGCCCCCCTTCTCCCTTTCCCCTTCCCCCTTCCTAGGTGTGGATTGAGATGCTGGGAAAGTCTTGATTAATCAATTTGGAATATTTGCAGAGGCCCCCCCCCATAAGCCAAGCCTGGGGCCAGCTACATAGTAGGGGAGACTAAAATCAAGGAGGTGTGGACAAGAGAAGGTGTGAATAAGATGGCTAAATTCAACACAATGCAGTTCAGTTCAATTTTTTTTTTTTTTTTTTTTGCGGTACGCGGGCCTCTCACTGTTGTGGCCTCTCCCGTTGCTGAGCACAGGCTCCAGACGTGCAGGCTCAGCGGCCATGGCTCACGGGCCCAGCTGCTCTGCGGCATGTGGGTTCTTCCCGGACCGGGGCACGAACCCGTGTCCCCTGCATCGGCAGGCGGACTCTCAACCACTGCGCCACCAGGGAAGCCCTCAGTTCAGTTTTGCATTGACTCAGTTCACAAACAATAGTTAAGGTGAAGGACTATTGCTTGAGCACCTACAACATGCTGGGCCCTGTATTAGGTGCTTTTTCTAAATTATCTCATGTAAGCCTCAACCACAACCCAGTAAGTAGGAACTGTTATTATCCCCACATAACCAATGAGGAAACAAAATCAGGGAGGGTGAGCAACTTCCCCAGGTGGCACAGCAGAGCTGAGATTGTCAGGATTTGTCCTCCCTCCACCCTGACCTGCCCTCTGTTTGGTGCTAGGGGCAGAGATGGAGGGCCCAGGCCTTGTTGCCCTCTGGGGATCCCAGCTCAGACCAGGAAGGTCTGGAGGAGTTGGGAGGAGAGAAAGATGTGTGTGGCTGGAGCAATCAGGTCAGGTTTCCTGGAGGAGGGGGAGGGGGGGTGCTCCAGTGAGCTCATTAATGGTGAAGCAGGTGGAAGCATTCATCCATCCCTTCTCCCATTCATACCCTCGACAAACATTCACTACAGCTTTCTCTGTGCCCCAAAGAGCCCATTGTCTCATGCACAAGACTCAGCGCAGCGTGATCTAGGCTGAGGGAAGGGAAGCATGGGGGCTCGTGCACACACACAGCAGGCACTGGGCAGGTAGGATAGACAACCAGGAGCTGGTGATGGCTGAGCTGAAATCCAAAGGGTGAGTAGGAGTCAACCAGAAGACGGAAGGTGGGGGATGGTACTCCAAGCAAGGAAAACAGCAGGTGCAAAGGCCCTGGGACGGTGGGGAGAGACAGCAGATCCCAAGGAAGGCCAGCAATGACCAGGATGGTTCCAACTCAGCTGAGAAGCGGGTGTGGGGCTGAGGCTGCCACCATCTCTCTCCCAAGTAGGGAGAGTGTCTACCTGCTGGGTTCTCTAACCAGCTGGGTTCCCACGCCAGCTCAGCCCTGTTGGGCAGGCAGGGCCCCTCTCCAGAAGGCTTAAGAGCAGGGGAGTTCGAACCATAACAGCGTATGTAATTATGTGCAAAAATGAAGGAGCGCTCCGTACTACCTGATAGTGGGAGAGAGTAAATATCGGCAGAGGCACCCGGCTGCATCTCCCCGTCCAGTCTGGCTGGGACCCAGGGCAGCCGCCTGGCCACTAATATACCCATAAATTATTGAAGTTATAAAGAAGAAAGCAGGTATCGTGTGACACCCATAAACAGCTTGTTAGCTAAGACTAACGAAGGGGCAGCCCGCTGCTTGGCGTTGCGTGGGGTCCCCCCACACCCTCCCTGATTGCAGAGGGAGATGCATGTGGGTGGGTGTGGAGAGAGGCAGAGAGACTGGCTGCCCCCCTCCCTGCCCCCCTCCAACATCCTGACCCACTGTGGAGTCCGGTGGTGCTGGGAGAGAGAGGAGGTCCACAGACATAAAGAGCCCAAAACGGGCCATGAGTTCCCCATCACTGCAGCATGCAAGCAGAGGCTGGACAAACCTGTCACAGAGGACAAGGAGCCAGAAAAACTCTGAGGCCTGCCCAGTCTGATGTGCTTAGGCCAACTGGGTGCTGGGAAAAACCGGATGCTGAGGCTAGACACACAGGGTGCACATCACAGGAAAGCCACCTGCCAGCTGTGTGACCTTGGGTAAGTCACCCACCCTCTGAGCCACTTTCCATCCATGCTACCTGGGTATAGCCATGCCTATCACGGAGGATTGTGGAGGGGGTCCTAGGAGCATATGTATGTGATACTCTGGGTGCACATAAGCCCTTGTGCATAGGACACTCCTCTACCTCCCACATCCACCCCCAATCTCACAGGGGGCTTCTAATTAGATCAGGCCTAATGAGGCTTCCCTCTGCCAGGCTCTGTTTACGCTTCATTTAAGCCTGAGTCTGGGACATTAGGAGGAAGGGGGGGGCAGCCGAGGAGGGGGAAGGTGTCCAGCTGCCAGGTCTTGGCCCACCCCAGGCTCCACCTCACACAGGGCACCCTCACCCCAGGGGAAGAGAGGAAGAAGATGGAGGGGGTGCTCTAGAGCTAGAGCTGCCAACAGAGAGGCCTCAGGGGGAGTGGGGAGGGGTAGGAGTGATGGTTGGGAACGCTAGCATTTTGCCTCCTTGATGATGAAGAGCTTGAACCTCGCTGTCTCTCAGGCTGGGGGTCTGTAGTCTCTAAGATGCTTTCTTCCAGGAGGTGCAGCCAGGCAGCCTGATTGGGGCACTTGGGTGCCCATGGTGTGCTCAGCGGCCGAGGGCCACGCAAGACAAGAGGAGGGGACTAGGGAAGGTGCCCTGGGGACTAGGGAAGGTGCCCTGGAGAGGCAGCCAGATCGCCCTCCATAACCGGCCTGAGGCCACACAGGGAGCAGAAGGGGGTGACAACTGGGCTTGGCTTCGGGCAACAGATGGGTTCCGCTCCCCAGTCCTGAAATACCCCCATGAGAGCGTTCGTTCTGTCAGTGGTTTCCTTCTTCCAGAAGAAAGAAGGGAATCCTGAGAGTTTCTATCAGCTATGCTTCGGGCTGGGCCTCTCCTCCAGGGGTCCTCTCTGTACCCCTTATCTTATCTTGTACAGGCTTGGTCTGTCCCACTGCAGCCTGTTTTGCAGATGCACAGAGAGGCATCATCGCTGCCCCAGGTCACACAGCAAGTCAGTGCTGATGCCTGAAGCTGGGGCCTCCTGCCTCTCCCCACACCTGTTGGACTCAGCCCTGGGAGGAAGTGGGAGACTCACACTGTCACACTGGGCGCTGGGCATTGTGCCGTGACTGTTGGGATGAGCGCACTCTGACAGCCACTGTGGTGTGGCATTCCCAGGAGCGCCCTTCCTGCCTAAGGACTCCCAGCCCTCAGCACCTGCCTATCTATCACCTGCCCAGCGGGGTGGGGGCAGCTGGGGTAGCTGCCTGCAGTGACAGCCAGGTGGCCCGGTCAGAGAGGGATGGAGGCAGTTTGGAGGGATGGTTCTTGGGGCTGGGTGCTCACCTGGGACCTAAGGACATCTCCCCCCACCTCCAACCTGAGAGGGGACATCTTTTGCCCAAGATCGTAAGTCAGATGTGGGGGGAGCTGGAACATATCTGTCTGGTTGCAAAGTCTGCACCAAACTAAACGGGGGGAGCATGTAGACGGTGCAGCGGTGTGGCCACTGGCTGGTGTGTACTGTGGGCCGCTCAGGTCAGCCCACAGACCCTCATGGCCCCGAGACCAGCATCAGCCCCTCCTTGACCCCTTGAGGGTCTGTCTCTCCCTCCGTCTCTCTGGCTTACCCTCCTTCTCTCAAAGGGTCAGGGGAAAGAAAGGCAGGCCAGACCCCTGGGCCAGTGACAAGTGGATCTGACCAGGCCTCCTGGATGGTGCTGGGAGCTGAGGAGTGGAGAGCAGGAAGGCTGCCTGGGCTGGACCAGGTGGGAAAGCAGGGCTGTCCAGGGGGTCAGGGGAAACACAGGGCCCTGGTAGGACTGGGGGCTGAGGCAACCCTCAAAGGCGAGAAGGACCTTCTCTCCTCCCTTAGCTAGGTCAGCCCTTGATAAGGACTGCAGACCGTCAGCAATAGTCAGCCTACACAGAGGGAAGGAGAGGCTCATGGGGGAGTGTGGAGGGTGGGCACACAGGGAGGAAGGCCCAGGAGCCTCAGGTCTGCGGCACTCCCTCAGGGCCTCTTCTGGCTACGTGGGCCTGCACCTCCTTTCCTGCCATTCTTGAGTGTGCCGTCCCGCCAGGCATAGCCCCGGTGTCAGGGAGGGCCCACCCCAGGAGGCCCCACCCCAAGCTCAATGGTTTAGGGTTTCTACCTTGAGAGGAGGCACAGCTCTGGCCCAGAGGCAGCAAGTCAGAGGAAAATCTCAGGTAGGGATGTGGGAAACCAGGGCATCCCTCCTGAGAGTCTGGTGCCGCCCCCAGGCAGGACGCCTGGGATTTTTGCCCTCCTATCCTTTCTCCCTCTAGTACGGGACTGGGCAGGGGGATGATATATCTGCAAACAGGGAAATGGGTGGGTGTAATGAGTGGGAGAACGTTCTGGAACAGGGAACCCTCTGGGCAGAGCACTTAGGCAAGTCCCTTAACCTGCTCCAAAGTGTCGTGAGGATTAAATGACATAATCTATTCAGGTCCCCGGGAACAGGGCCCAGCACATAGTCAGCCCTCAAGAGGGTGCACTGTCGTGACCATGAGTCTAGCTGGTGCAGGGATGTCTGCTTTGTGTGTGTATTCAGGTTGTTGTGTTATGGTTTTTTATGATAATGGTGTTGTATTGCAGATCTACTCTGTGTGTATCACTGTTAAACGTGATGTGTCCTCGCTGTTGTGTGTGTCAGGGTTAGGTGTCCTGAGCAGGACTTTTCTGCATCTCCCCCATTCTCTTAGCTCCATCAGTCCACAGACAGAAAACCCAAGCCCTCATTCAGGGCTTCCAGCTGTGTGGAGAGGAGCAGCAATTGTGGTCTATACCTGGAGGCCTTCCCTCTCTATCCCTTCTCTGCCCATGTTGTCCTAGAAGCCCACCTCCCACAACTGGCTGACCAGAGCCTGGAGGGCAGGTGGGTGAGGGAGGTACCCTGGTTCCAGGAGTCCCAAGGGCAGACCTGAGTATCTACCTGCTCCTTAACCTGGGAAATGAGGTTGGCACTGATAGAAGTATGAGTGATACCAGGAGGGCAAGAAAGAACCTAGCACATGTGCCCCTGAGATGACAGGAAATGGGTCCCAAAGCAGGGTTGAGCCAGGGGCAGGCTGAGCCCTGGCTGACTTCTCACTGGTCACCCCTGAAGCTGAGGGACACAGCATCGGGCTGGTTCCCTCACTCCCTTCAAGCAACCCGTGCAGAGGGCGTTACTGTGCCCATTTCACAGACAAGAAAACTGAGGCTCAGAAAAGTGAGGTGACTTGTCCTAGTCAGTGGAGCCAGGACTAACAGCCAGGTCTGGCCCTGGTGATAGTCACAGAGGTTTGGGGGTGGAAGGAGGAACCCCAAATGGAAACTTCTCCGTGGGGCAAATGATGTGGCTCAGGCTGGCAGCCTGAGGTGCAAAGATCTGGAAGGCCCCAAATAATGGGGGCCCCCCACCCTGAACCAAAACATGGACTCATACACTCAGATGCAGTGTGCTCACACCACCTGCTGGGGTGCGAAAACCAGCCATAAATACCTGCATTGTCGTGGTGGCTCATCAGGCAAGTGGGAAGAGAGGTCTGGTGTGCCCTCAGGAAATTTCAGTGACTCACAGACTTGTGGACCCCCGCCTCCGCACACCCAGACGCTCCTCCCACATGCACACCCCCGAAACTGGCTTGTCTGGGAGCCTCCTTCCTCCCCCAAAGAGAGCGGGGTAGAGACGACCACCCATCCACTCCTCGACTCAGGGGGCTGAGGGGTCTGGGAGGGAGGAGCCCTGGCCAGCCAGCTTGCAAAGACTCCATACATCCCAGCCCAGGAAGCAGGGGCCAGGGAGGGTCCCAGGGCACACAATGGGGTTGGGAGAATGGGGTGGAGCGGAGGGCTGAGCCCGAGGCCCACTCCTTCTCACTGTCTCTCTCCCCAGAGGCAGCCCAAGCAGAAGTGGAGAGGTGGAACCTATCACCACTCATTCCACCAGTGCCCAGCTCTCTCTCCATTCTTGAACTTGGCAGGGACAGCTTCACATTTAGTTAACACGCAGGAGGTGTGTGTTGGGGTGGAGGGGGTACCTGCACATCCCATGGCTAAAGATAAATTCCAGCTAATGTCTGAAGTGTAGGAAGCATCGTGAACAAATTCAGGCCCACAGCGTGTGCCCTCCCATCCCCAGGCAGGTTGTCCCCTAATGCAGGCAGGGCGGCTGCCTCAGACCCTCGCTCACTTTGTTACACACCTTCACTCACTGCACAGCTTACTGGTCCCCCTGGAGAGCGGGCTCCAGACCCCCATTAGAAAGGCTAGCGGGCTTTCCTTAAGCCATTAGTTAGCTCTGGGAACTGAAGAATAAAGAGAAGCAAAGTTAAACATCTTGCTGATAATTCTCCCCTTGGGGTGGACATTAGTCTGCCTTCCCAGTGGACGAGGAGACAGCCCAGGGTCATAGGATGCCCCAGAAGAGCCTCAGCTTGGCTGGTAGTCCAGGGTGAGTGCAGGGAATGAGCGAGTGCATGACGAGACCTCAGTTTCCCCATCTACACATTGGGACTGCACTGTCTATCCTGCCTGCCTCCTGAAGGGGTCAGAGACACGAGAAGGGCCCTCTGCATGAGCCTGGTGGGGGTGTGATGGGGGCAGACACCCAGCCACTGAGGGGAAGGACACATCTATGGCCCCCATAGTCAGTAAAGGCCTCGATTGTTCCTGCCTGTGCTTTAGCTACATGTCAGGGAAGTGTGTGTGTGAATCAGGCCTGCAGCCCTGCAGGGACCCCACCCAAACACATGGCCCCCACCGCTACCCCACCACACCCCAGTGTGCGGGAGGACCCGGGCACGTACACGAAGCTCCCCGCTCCGGGCACACAGGCTGGCAAACTCTGGTTCTGTCCCCATACGGAGTCCCGCTTCCCAGAGCCCTGCTGTCATGGCAACCAAGAGAGCTGAGTCAGGGCAGGGATGGGGAAAGAGGAGTGGGCTGAGGGAACTGGGCTGCGGCTCACAGCCCACTTGAGAGGGCCAAGTGCCCCTTCCCTCCTCTTTCTCTGTGTCCCCTATATAGGTCACAAATCTCTGAGCAGGTAGAGCCCAGGCAGGAACCTGGAGCTTCCCCCACCCCCAAGGAGACCAGAGCAGAGGCCGCCGGCCCTCTCTCCTGGGAACCGATGCGGAGAGGAAAAACCCACATTCAGGGCAAGGTTTGAGGGCCAACCCCTGGCCCAGACAGCTCCCCCTGCTGAGTCTGCTGTGATTCTGCTCCCACCTGCATCCCCGCTGCCTGAGGTTCCAGCATAAGCGATGTCCTCCTTGGAGCCTCTGAGGTAGGTGTCTCTGTCCTCAGGAGTACCCCAGGAAGGGCGGGGACTTTGACAGTCACAAATGACTGGGCTGGGATTAGCTGACAGTCAGGTAGGGTGTGCTCCTCTAAACTAGGCCCAGAAGAGAGGCAGGCCCCACCACAGATGGTAGGAAAAAATAGAAATGCCTGACGCTTCCGGAACGTTTACTCTGTGCCAGGTACCAGGGCCCTCCTGTAATCTAGGCATTAACTTATTTCATACTCTCAACAAGTCTATGAGGAAGGTGCTATGAGCGTCCCCATTTTACAGGTGAGGAAACACAGGCACAGAAAAGCACAGTAACTTACACAAGGTCATAGAGAAGTAAGTGGCCCCCTGGGTACATTCCAGCTGTAGAGTGTGGAGGTCGGGGAAGGCTCTAAGCTGGTTGAGTGTGTGGTAGGGGACCTAGAATTCATTTGTCTAATTGCCTATTTTATAGGTGCTAATGCTGAAGCTGGGAGGACAGTTTTTCTTGTAGCTTTCCTGGTGGGAGTCTAGGGATGGGCCAGTGCCCTGCTGAGAATCAAGGCCCCTGGAGGCTCCCAGACCAGGCCCTGCTATGGCCCCCATGCTGTCCTGCCCCTGACAGAAGGCACTAGGAAGCCAGAGATGAAAGGGTCCCAGTCCGTTTGCCAGAGCACAAGCCAGGGGATAGGTAGGCCCAGCTCACAGGAGGGTCTGACACAAGATGAGTAGTGATCAGAGCAGGAAAGGAGGAGAGATGAACCCCAGGGAAGGGAGGAAATCCCAGTGGCTTCCCTGGAGGAGGCAGTCTTTCAGGATTGGTAGGATCCTGACCTTCAGAGAGGGGCACAGACATTCTAGGAGGAAGGAACAGTAGGTATAAAGGTATGAAGGCTGGACAGAGTGGGGTCTGTACAAGGCCCATGGAGTGGCCACAACTGCCCAGCATGGGGTCAGAGTCAGAATACAGTCAGAGGCTGAGTGGAAGCCTGGGAATTCCTCTCCAAGGTCTCCCTCCCCAGCACTGAGGGCAGTGTTTTAACTCATTGCTGAGATGCAACCTTTTCTAAAAAGCCAGAATCCAAAGGGATCCGAGCCCCTCCCTGAAATTGACTAGGAAGACTCACAAAAACAATCCCAGTGTTAAAGATCACAGATGGTTTCTTTCACTAGAGCACATGCTGGGTCAATGGCAGCCTTGCTGAATGCTGTCCCAGGCAGCCTGAGAAAGGCCCTGGCAAAACCTTGCTCCCCTCTCTGCTGCTGTGCCCCATGCCCTCTCTTCCCTGTCTGCTTTGCCCACCCCTCTCTTCCCTCCCTCCCTTCTTTCCTTGTGTCTTTCTATCATTGTTCCTTATTTTATTTTCAGCCCTCAGCACTCTTCCTGAAAGAGAACAGCTGGGCTGCTGGAGTCAAAGAGAAAATATTTTTTTTGACTACTTTGCAGATTCCCCTTCTCATGAAAACTGATGCCACCATTGCTAACTGATGGATGGACGGTAAGATATCTATTTCCTTGTCTCCTTCTTTCCTCCCCCTCTCTGGGCTCTGTTCTATGGGAATCTAGGAAAGACCGGGCAGTCATACAGCAGCTGGGGGAGAAGGGTAGTAAATGGGGATGACTTGGGCATCAGGTGGGCAGCTGGGGCCCTCAGTAGCATCATTAAGCCCATTTTACAGATGAGGAGACTGAGGCCCAAGATCACCCAGATACAACAATAATCACAATACTAACACTAACCATAGAGTCAGCACTTAAGGAGCACTTGCTGCATGCCAGGCACTGTGCTAGACATTTCACATGCAATGAACCTATGAGGCAGATACATTACTGACCCTGTTTTACAGAGGGGGAAACTGAGGCTCAAAGAAGGGAAGTCACTAGCCCAAGACCACACAGCTGGGCCCGTAGAGCTGGAATGTCCCCCCATACAACCATGCCCATTTTCACTCTGCGAGCTGCAACCTTCCCCTGCCCTCCAGCTGCCTGCTAATGGAAGAATCAAGATTTGAACCCACACTTGTCTACATTCTCATTCCAAAGCTGGGCTCTACTCTGTGTTGATTGCTGTTGCCAAGAGAACATTAAACAGCAGTTCTAATCACAGGATGACCTGGCCTGATCCTGACCCACACCTGATTCCTCAGGCCAAGGGGTACAGAGCTGCCAGCTAAGCCTGGCTCGTCCTCATGACCTGCCCTGTCCGGGCCTCAGAGACCCTGCTAAGAAAGGGGGAGATTGGACAGCCTGGGCCCTGGATAGCAACACATGAACTGGGGCCAAGGCCCCCCAGGACCATGCTGAGCAACCCATGCCTCCTTCCCAAAGGTTACCTTTTGCTCACTCTGTTCTGCAGGGCTGGAGACCAGGGCCCTGCTCCTCTGGGATCCCAGTCTGCTCCCTGTGGCCAGAAGACACAAGGAGAGGACAACAGGAACCCTGGCCTGGGCCTCAAACCTGCTGTTACACAGCCCAGTGGCTCCCAGGAATCTTGCACACACACCCTGGAGCACCCCTGTAAGGCCAGGTGGCCCTCAGCTATGCATGTGTTATTGTGGGTCTAGATCTGTGTACCCTCAAGTCCAAACTTAGGGAAAGTGCTTTTAAGACACATCCAAGGAATGACTATCAATCCTGCAAGCTAAGAAAGGTTGTTTGGATCAGACCTGGGAGTAATATAGGATAGCAGTCTGTTATCTGCAAACCCAGAGCCCTGCTTGGCTGTCCAACGTAAATGTGTTTAAATAGCAACACACATGTTCATGTCAATGGGAATGTTCTAGGCTAATTGTGGCTGGTGTAAATGTTCATGAATTCAAAGTGAACATGATAGGTGGTGATGCTGTGTTCAGTGTAAATGTCCAGTCTTTGGTAAGACAGAGGACTTGATGAAAAATACATTTGGTCGATGGAAATGCACACGTGGGGTCAGTGGTAACGCACGTGTTCACTACAGATGCAAGCTTGAGGCAAATACCCATGTGAATCTGCAATATGGGGGTGACTATCAGAGATGGAAATCACGGTGAGAAAGGGTGGCACAGGGAGAGGAAAGACCCAGGGGCACGATGTGGAACGGAGAGGAGGATTCTGAGCGGGGAAGAGGGTGCAGAAAGAAGCTGGGGGTAGTGGATTCTGGCTCCTGGGTCAAGGTGGAGAACCTGCTCAGCTGGCGTCCAGACGTGGCTGGGGAAGCCCTCTAGCTGGAAAACAGAAGCCAAGGGAACACGAAGTGCAATTAGGGGACCTTGGAATCCTGTGTGCCCAGCTGGACCCAGGCTGGGCTCCACTGCTCAGGACTGGGCAAGTGAGGCCCTACCAAGGGGAGAGCGGGGAGGATGAAAGGGTGGGGATCCTTCCACCACCACCCCCAACTCTATCATCCCAGGGGGTCAATGACAGAAAAATAAAACAAGAGTGTCAAGAAGCCTTAGTTCCAGCCCTAGTCAGCCAGCAAATAATACTGGTCAATGCACCTAAGACCCCAAGCCTCAATCTTCTCCCATGAAAAACAGAGGCTGTGTTAATACCTCCTGTGCGGTTCCCACACGAGATAGGATGTGAAAGGGCTTTGAAAACTGTAAAGTGATGTGCAATGTGAGGTGGAGGAGTCCTGGTCCCTGGGGCTTTGCTGTTGATTGATAAGCACCAGGGAGGCCAATTTCATGTCTACGTGGTGTGTAAGCATGTGCACAGCACGTACACACATGTGTGTATGGTTTTTTTTAACGTCTTTATTGGAGTATAATTGCTTTACAATGGCGTGTTAGTTTCTGCTTTATAACAAAGTGAATCCGCTATGCATATGCATATGTTCCCATATCTCTTCCCTCTTCCGTCTCCCTCCCACCCTCCCTATCCCACCCCTCTAGGCGGTCACAAACCACCTAGCTGATCTCCCCGTGCTACGCGGCTGCTTCCCAACTACCTATCCACTTTACGCTTGGTAGTGTATATATGTCCATGCCACTCTCTCACTTTGTCACAGCTTACCCTTCCCCCTCCCCATATCCTCAAGTCCGTGCTCTAGTAGGTCTGTGTCTTTATTCCCATCTTACCCCTAGGTTCTTCATGACCTTTTTGGAGACTCTGCCACAGAGGTTTGAAGTGAGGGGGAAGAGAAGGAAGTGAGATTTCAGGATAATCTTAAAAGCAAAAAAAAAAAAAAAATTTTACGTGTCAAAAGGAGTGGGGAGGCTTAAATGGCTCCCAGGTGGGACACAGAATAAAACAGTCTTTGCTGTTATTTTTCGATTGTCTCCACGCAGGGAAGACAGGCAGAGGGTCGCCATAGCAACTCTGGGCATCCGGCAGGGGGCAGCCTGGACTCTGCAGGTTTCTCTGGGCTGAACAGAGTGAGTCAGCCCAGCAGATGCTAGAAGGTGGGGCTGGGTCCAGTACTGCACCCTTGTCCTGGAGGTCACCAGTTCCTTCTCTTCTGGAGGCCACCACGATGGACAAACAGGAGTTGCCTAGTGGTGGGGCCAGGCCAGGTTGAGACTGGGAGCTGAGTCTGAAGGTAGAGAAGTCTCAGGATGGGGAGGGGATGAGATGGGGACGCTGAAGGATTGCCAGAGGCAGCAAGGGAGTCCCACATGGTGGTCACAGAGGGGAGAGGCCATGCATGGCTAATACAGATGATGGAATAAGGATTGGGAGATGGAGTAAGTGTTGGGGGGTCCAGGTGCTGGAGTGGACAGGGCATGGTGTGGAAGCTAGTGGCTCTCCCAAGCCACCCCTGAGCCTATGTTAATGGAGGGCAAGTAGTCATTTTAGAGGCTGGGTCTAGAGTGAATTTGGCCTCAGGGTTGGGCTTCAAAGGCAGGGGTCAGGCAGGAGAGAAATGTGGATAAGAAAAATCCTGATTGGAAAAAAGTAGCTATGGCGGATTCATGCATCTGGGTACGCACAGAGGCCACTTTTAATGGAAAACTGAACTGGGGGGAAGAGAGAGTCCTACATTTGTGGAAAGTAGCTGGGAGTTCACTACCTCTTTTATTGTGTATCCTTAGTGCCTGACTTCAAGAAATACTTTTTTGAACAAATGAATGAATGACAAAGGACTGAATGTATGGTGTTCAGAAAGCTACATGGAAGCTCTAAGGAGGCAGCTGACACCTTGTCTCTGATCATTTGCAGGCTGGTATTGAAAGCTAAGCAGCAAAATAAGCCAAGCCAACCTAAAAATACAAATGAGGAGGTTGCTGGCCCAGGAGATCAAAGGACTCTGAACATCATGTGGCCCAGGGCACACCCAGAGCGTCTGGCAACACAAATTTGGAAAAAGGGGTCACAGTTCCTTCTTAAGGTCAAATGATAAAAGCCCAAATTTGTATCAAGTAGTGACTGATAACAGTCCATTTCTACCAAGAAAGTACCACATTGTACCCACGTGTTTAGATTTCTTTAGGTCGTGCTCTAACTTAATAAGCCATGATTCTGAAGCTCGTGCTAACCTCACGGCTTGAAGTCCTGGAAGTCACGCTTTCCAAACAGCTTCAAATGAAGAACACATACAAACTCAAAACTTCTTGATGGGTAAGTAATTCCGGCTAGTGGAAATATAGATTCTGGGGCAGGGTCGTGGCTGACCCCTTCACCCAATGAACTGGCTACTTTTGCCACAGTCTTGCTTCAAGGGAAAGAGGCTTTGAAGTAATTTGGGGCCTGGGGTCTTTGGATCTCTGGGTTTGGTCAAGCCCTCGGGGACTCTCAGCTGAAGGCTGGGCAAGGTAGCCTTGGGAGACCTCTCAAACTCGAGAAGTCAAGGACAGCCACAGAGCAGTGACTCTAGAATCCATTTCCCACTCATGCGAGAACCCTGCTCCCTTTCCTCACCAAGGAGTTGAGGAGCTTCCCCCTCATGAGGGCCCACGTGGCTTCTGAAGAGCAGGCAGAATACACCATGGAGTCAAAGGGCGTGAGCACACCTCCTGGACCCACCGGCTTTGGGCAAAACGTTTGCCTTCTCTGTGAATCAGGGAATCAATGGGACAGAGCACCCCTCAAAGAGCCACTGTGAGGATTGAATAAGACGATGAATACTCGAGTACTTCATTAACAGTAAAGTGCCAAAAAGAATTACTACTATTCTTGTTGCTGTTATTGATTCACTGAGTAGAAGGGGGGGGGGGGTCCCTTCCTACAGTCCCCGGGGATTCAGAAGCCTGTCTGGGCCTTCCAGCAGCATCTCTGCTCTGCACTATGAAATCTTGGCTGACAGCTCTTCTGTCTTCCTGGACAATCCCAACATCCCTTGCCTGTGGCTGCAGCTGGGGAAAGTGTGTGTATGTGTGTATGTGTGTGTGTGTGTGTTGCTAGAACATGGAAATCACCTTTCTCCATGTAAATATATCCTCCAGGTGACATCTGTCACTCACACCCAGTCCAGATGCACCCCACCTCCAAGCTATTGCTCCTGCTGTTCTCCACCTAGAACCTGCTCCCGCTCCTTGTCCAGCTAAGTGGTTCAGGGTCCAGATCCAATTCCTCCTTCACCAGGGAGTCCTCCTGGATTTCTCCAGCCCAGTAGTGGTCAATGGCAGGACCAGGGAAGAGAAGGCAGGAAATTGGGCTCAACCTATAGCCTGTCTGGTTTGTGCCATGGCTGGTAAGGAGTGAGCCTCCCTGGAGGGAGTGTGTCTCTGTCTCACTACCTGGTCTTTGCCTGGTTACCTGCCTATCTCTTCCTCTGACTGTGAGCTACTGCAGGGGAGGGCAGGGTCTTACTGGCCCAGTGAGTATAGGGTGAGGGGTAGGGTAAGGGAAAGCCACCTCACCTTGGGGAGGGGGAAATGCTGGTTGGTAAAGAAGTTCTCAGAACCCTGATGTCAGAGGTGGGGGTGGGGACCTAGGTCAATCCCTTCATTGGAGGAGACTGAGGGCCAAAATGAGAAAGGGACATGACCAAGGTCACACAGCCTTACGTGGCCATGGACTCAAGCCCAAGTCCTAAGTCACTGTCCCTGCCCCCCGTCCCCTCCCTGCCCCAGCTCTTGGTTACTCATCTTGGACTCTAAGTTAGATGTATGGCCTCCAGCCAGGGGGGGGTGGCACCTTCCTGAGTGATGAGGGAAGGTGCTGAGTGAGAGGAGGGGTCCTCAGCCTGGTGGGTCACGCAGACCACCCCAGGCCTTCTCCATGTCAAATGCAACATTTGTTGAACAGAATTGAATTTACTGTTCAATTGCAGGAGGTGTAATTTGATCTGGGTCTTATAAAGCCCTTAATAAAGTCAAGGTATTACTGGTATCTCCTGCTTTTTTTCATTTGTTAAAAGAGGCACTGGCGGGGGGGGGGGGGGGGGGGGGGTAGGGTGTGGGGAGGGGTGCTCAGCTGGGAGTGAGGACATCTGTCTGCTTTCTGCTTGTCCTGGCTCTGCTGCCACCATGCCATGTGCCCCAGAGGAAGACACCGCTCTGCTCTGTCCCAGAAGCAAAAGTCTTCATCCTCGGGCTTCCCTGGTGGTGCAGTGGTTGAGAGTCCGCCTGCCAATGCAGGGGACACGGGTTCGTGCCCCGGTCCGGGAAGATCCCACGTGCCGCAGAGCGGCTGGGCCTGTGAGCCATGGCCGCTGAGCCTGTGCGTCCAGAGCCTGTGCCCCGCAACGGCAGAGGCCACAACAGTGAGAGGCCCGCGTACCAGAAAAAAAAAAAAGTCTTCATCCTCAAGGCGGGGACTGTCGGTCAGCTCTGATGACATCAGGGGAGACAGCCAGAAAAGGAAAGGGGGTTGGATTCCCTACGAGTTGGAAGTGCAGGGGAAGAGAGCTAACAGTTATTAGGCACATTCTGTGTGCCAGGGTCTCCATTGTATTAGCACATCGTATGCTCATGGCATCCCTGTGGGGCAGTGCCGGTGGTCATCAGTAAGCAATGTTTGCTAAGATCTCAGTTTTCTTCTTTCAGGCATGTGGTAAGGAAATGTACTTCCCTATTGCCTTTGAAGCTGGGCATGGCCATGTGACTTGCTTTGGCCAATGAACTGTTAGTGGCAATTACCTGTGTCGCTTACAGGAGGGAGCTTTAGAGCCACTGCCAGCTTGGCCATGCCTCTTCCTGTTGCTACGGTATCATGGGTGCACATGTTGAAATGGGGGCAACTCCTTCAGCCTAAGGTCCTGAGTGACCATTAAGAACAGACCCTCCCTCCCCCTGTCACAGTCATGCAAGAAATGCACCTAAGCTGTTTTAAGTCTCTGAGATTTTGAAGGTTGTTTGTTATCGCAGCAAAACCTATCTCGTCTGACTGTTACAGTGCCGCTCTGTTTTCTAGATGAGAAAACCGAGGCATAGAGAGGTTCAGTACCTTGTTGGGGAACCAGAGTGAGTAAGAAGCAAATTTCGGTCAGTCTCAATGTACCTGATGCCAAGACCATGCTCTTCCTAAGGTGGGGTCCTGTGTCTGCCCCAGGCTGGCTGGGTGTGGTCAGACTCCAGCCACTGGGGATCGGGGCCTGCTTCTCAGCATCCATTTCTCCTCATTTTCCACCTGCTGAGCAGAGTGTCCCTGTAACCCCTCCCAGTGGCCCATTGGAGAGGCCGGACTGGGGCCTTTCAGTCTGTGAGGGCTGGTGGAGGTCAGAGGAGAGAGGCTTGGAGAGGTCATGGATAGGGTTACGAGTTACGCAGACCTGGGTTCTAGTCCTAGCTCTGCTACCCTAGCTGGGTGACCTTGGGCAAGTTACTGTCCTTCTCTGAGCCTCAGTCTTCTCAGGTGTCAAATGGGAATAATGCTACTTCCCTAGTTATTGCAAGAATGAAATGAGATGCAAAGATCTTGGCACATAGTAGGACCTGATACTTGGGCTCTGTTATCACTGGAGGCAACACCCAGAGCTAAGGCCACCCCAACTCTCCACCTCTGCCCTCCCCACCTCCTCAACCGGAATAAAGCCAGACTTCCCTGCCCTGTTTTCTCTAGACACATCCTAAAGGAAGCTTGCCCCGTCCTCTCACAGGGCCCTACCAGCCCCTGGAGGAGGGAAGGATAGCTCTCTGTAAACCCATTTAGAGTCAGAGAGGAGAGGCTTTTCCAGCATCACACGTCAGGAAGTTCTGGTGGAGCTGGTGTCACAGTGTTGCTCAGTAGCCCCATTTTCCAAGGGTCTGGAGGGGACTTCCCGAGAAGGAAGGCTGGCCGCCCCAGACACGCCAGGCAGGGCTTCCAGGAAGAGGAGCTAGGGGAGAGCTGGAGATTCAATGGAGGTGACGGTCCTGCCTTAGAGCTGCCCACATGGCCCGGTTCTGGCCCCAGAGCCAAGATCCCTAGTTGCCATCCCAGCCTCTTTCCTGCCAGCTCACTCTTCTTGATCCGGATAGCCCCTCTCTATACTGCTGCCTACCTGGAACATGGCCACACTAGGTCCCACCACCACGCCTCTGCTCAGGGCATGTCCCCCTCCAGGCTCAGGACCACATAAAACATCCCTATGTCCCCAGCAAATGCCAGAGATCATGTCCTGAATGACCACACCAGTGGCAGCTACCACTTCATGAGACCTACTCTAGCCCCGGTGCTGTGTGCACACCACAGGAACCCTTCAAGGTAGGGGCTATCAGCCCCATTTTACAGAATGAGGAAACTGAGGCTCAGGGAGGCTCATTTACCGGAGGTACCACAGGTATGAAAAGAGGGAGCTGGACTCACAGCCATGTCCCCAGAGCCTGTACTCTTAGCACACCTACCCCCTCAATCCCTGACCAGATGGATGGGTGGAAACAGTCCTCTCCTTTCAGCTCCCCCAATCCTTCCGAGCCTCACCTCCCACCTCCCACCTCTGCACGGTTCCCTGTTCTCCAGGCAGCCTTCCGCATCTGCCCTGGCCATGTGGAGTTCCACGACCACCCAATGAGTCTAGGACGTACTCCGGTTAGATTTTGATGCCTGCCCCTGACCAGGAGAAGGGCCCGAGTCTTCTGCTGTCTCTGCCCCCGTGTCACTGTCCACAGGGTGAACACTCAGGAGACAGGGATAGGATGAGGAACCCAGAAAGGGCCGCGGAGTTGATGTGAACCCTCAGGCAGTGCCCAGGGCTACATGTTCTAAGGGAAAGTTTTACCCAAGGCCTGGACAGGGGGTCACAGGGGACACCAGGCCTGTTTTGGCCCTGGGCTGAGTTCTGGGGAACACAGGACCCCAATCAACCCTCAACAGCCCCACAGAGCTCCCGCCCTCCTACTGCTCCCTCGGTCTTACTCCGTCTCTCCCTCCTTGCCTTTCCCACCCCCCTCCCCTGCCCTTTTTCCCTTCCTAAAAAACACAGAGAAATGGGATTCAGAAGCCTACACCGCCTGCGAAGTATGGTTCAGCCTCCCCCAAAGAGGAAATGCCAGCATGCGGGTTCTCATGGCAACCCCAGCTCCTCCCTGCCGCAGCCGCCCTGCGCCCATATGGTGAGATTCACATGGCATTGACTCAGCTGGGCCCTGGGGTCCCAGGCCTAGGCCTCAACGGAGACTATGTTGGTTTATTCGGCTGCCTTGGGCAGAACCTACCCTCCTGAGCAAACAAGACCACCTCCTGCAGGGACTCTTTGGGGGTGCTAAGTCCTACCCAGGGTGCAGGGAGGGGGGGGCAATATTCATAAGCTGCCTCAGCCCTGGGGAGGGGGCTTTTCTGATCTGATTCAGACTTTGTTTCTCACCCTTAAAGGCAGAGCAGAGTGGGCTGGCCTAACAGGGTAGGAGGGAGCTCCCTTGCCTCCCCCTTCCCTCTGCCTTTGCTCCCCGGTACGTTCCCTGGACTTTAGGATTTCCATGTTAGGCGTGGATGGATACAGGAGACAGTATGGAACTGGGGCTTGTTTCTTGGCTCCTGGCAATCGTGCACCAGCTACTCGCCCCCATCCCAAGACACAGCACGGGTACCCAGCAGCTCTGGTCTCTGAGCTGTGGAATGAGGAAGCACGGCTTGGGCCCTTGCCATGGCTGAGCTGCCCCAGGGCACTGCCCATTCATGCCTCTAGCTGCTCTCCATGCCCAGGGCAGCGCCTACCAGCCTACTATGTGGACTCATGGTTTTCCAGGCCAGTTAGCATTTCCATGACTAATGAAATGGAAGCTAGTGCCAGGCAGGCTTGGAGACAGCAGGGCAGGCGGCTGAGAAACAAATCTTCCAGGGCCTGGCACCCACTCTGCTTCCTTTCCCAGGGCCCTGCAGGACAGACAAGCACAGCGGTGCAGTGGAGGGACGTCTAGGTCCCTAGTACTGCCTGGATCCCTCTACCTGACCCTGGAGCAGCTGCCCAGAACTCAGATCACCTGCAAAGAACCACCCTGGGTGGGTTAGGTGTAGTGGGAGTTAATGGGGGGACCAAGCCCCAAACCTGAGGGGAGTGAAGGTTGGGACCCACTTAGTCTGGCTTCATGAATGTGGCTCCCTTCACCATCTTGGGGCCATTCTCCCTGGATGCTCTAAACCCAAAACTTCCCTGTCTTGATCCCTCCTGTATTCCCCCATTTCTAATCCCCTCTCCCCAGACATTTCTATGAGTGTCAGAGTCAGGGAACCCCAAAGGGGATGGGCCTGTGCCCTTAGGAGCACATAGTTGGGGCCCAGAGAAGGTCAGAAACTACACAAGGTCACACAGCAAGTCTGGTGTCAAGTAGCCCCAGAAATAGGGCCCCTGCCTCCCTGCCCAGTGTCCTCTTGGAGTACCAACCTGCTTCCTCTGATTCTCCCTCCCTCTCAGCTGATGGGAGAAAAGGAAGGAAGGATGGAGGGAAGGATGGGTGGATGGGTGGATGGATGGGGGCGGGGGGAGCCGGGAGCAGGGATTCAGGAACAGATGGGCTTTGAGGCTCCTCCGCAGGGGCTTGGGGGAGGGGGAGGAGGCCTGGAGAAACTGGAACTGTTACAAAGTTGCGAGTTAAAACATTCTTCACACTCCCGCCTCCTTTACTGTTCTGATGCAGCAAGATGTGACAAAAATGTGTCTGATTTTTAAAAAACCGCACACACACACAAATGCCAGTCTCCATCTCCGCCGCCCGCCCAGGCCTGGGCCATCTGTTCCCCGGGGGTGGGAGGGGAGTGGGGCTCGGCAGTTGGTGTCATCACTCTGGACACCCCCAGTCCTAGGTCTGGACCAGTGTCCTGGTCCAGAAATGGCCCTCAGGTAACGGCGGGATGTCTAAGAAGGTGAGCGCTTAGATCCTTGCTCTCCCCCCGCCGTGCTGCCCCACCCTGCTGCCAGGCCACCGCCAGCTCTGCCCACCCTGCAGTCCAGCCCATGCGCAGCCCCTCACTGAGCTGGGCACGGCCCTTCCTCTCCAGTCTGCTGCATTTGGATGCACTGGGGCTGGGAGCCCACCCTCATGGTATCGATGGGAAACCGAGGCCAGAGAGGAGGAGGGGCTTGCCCAGGTCCAAGTCCATGCCCCTCATTCATTCACTCAGTGAATGAATGTCTTCCAGCAGAAGGGTGGTGAAGACAAGAAAACAGGTGGGCCTGGCAGCAGGGCTGGAGGGGAATTAAGGTGACCAGTCATCCTGATGTCTCTGGGACTGTCCTGGTTTTAGCTTTAGAGCTTCTGCACCCTGGAGATACCTCGGTCCCAGGTGGACCGGGATGGTACGGACCACCTGGTGGCTACTTTTAAGCTGGGCATAGATAAGCTGAGTCGCAAACATGGGGATTCAGTGTGAGGGTCTGGGACGCGGAGAGAGAGCGGGTGGGCTCTAGGGGGAGGGAGTAGGCAGATCCTAGGGCCTTGTGGGCCCTGGAAGGGAGTAGGGGTTTTATTTGGTCACAGAGTCAAATTTTATCGTGGTCATAGAGTCAAATTAGGGAGCAGCTGGTGCAAAGGTTATAGCCTGTAGAGAATTTTTTTAAAATTCATCAAGGCTGGAGACAGTGGCTCGAGTATGTGAAGCTGGCAGAGACCAGATCTTGCCAGGCCCCCGAAGCTTCCCAAGGGAACGGGGACTTTAGCCCGAGGGCGTCAGGGAGCCACTGAAGGGTATAAAAGTAGGGGCTTGATGTGGTCAGATTTGCAAGTAAGAAATCCTAAGGCCCCAGGCTGGTCATGCCTCCATGTAGGGCCCTAGAATACCACACATCACTGTCCCCACCCCCAAATGTAGGAGAGTCTGGTCATCCTTCAGGGCCCAGCCCAAATGCCACCTCCTCTGAGAAGTCTTCCTGACTTGCTGAGGGAGGCAGGTGCAATCATGCCCTACTCTGGGCTCCTCCACCCTGAGGCCCCTCAAGCATGGTTCCCAAGGGAACCCTCATCACAGTGGCCACCCTGCCAGCTCCCATACATTGTCACACTAGCGCCCCCAAAGCCATCTGACCAGATCCACGTCCCAGATGTGGACACGGAGGCTCAGAGAGGGGAAGTGGCTTGCTTGAGACCATACAGCATTTGGTGGTTGAGGTCAGTTCAGAGCCATGTCACTTCTTTCTGAATTCAGAGTCCCTGGGGCCCCGCCCACAGGGCTGTGGGGATGAGGAAAACAAGGAATAGATGAGCGGTCATTACCAGGGAAAGCTGAACGGAATGGGCTGCGGGATAGGGCAGCTGGCTGTATGGGAAAAGCTGGCCACGGCTGGGAGATTTATAATGGAAGTCTCCCAGAACAATTACTGAATTACCAGGCCACCTGACCTTGCAAGCTGGCAGGCAGGAGAGGCGGAGGTGAGGTGAGGGGGTAGCCTAGGAGCAAGTGTTCAGCTTCCTCCAACGGGGGGTCTCCAGGGGAAACAGGAGACCGCCTGGTGGAGAGGGAAAGGGGTGGGGACTGAAATGCCACCATTAACTCACACTTGTCTGTTTAAAGTGGTGAGGTCCCTGTCAGAATGCAATAAGCCCTCCTCGCCCCGCACTACAGAGTTCATCAGGGCATCCTTCTGGATAGGAGGATTCAGCACAGTTATTTCTCTGCTCTGAGTCTCCGTCTCCCCATCTGCAGAACGGGGATCCTCATCCCAGCTCCACTCACCCTGTAGGGTTTGTTTGAAGCTCACGTTAAGTCAAGCTTATAGACGGGCTCTGGGTCATGTCCAGCCTACTGTAGGGTCAAGTGTGTGGCCAGAGGGCCGGGCAGCTGCTCGGCCACAGGAGACTCGGAGGGGTTCAGAGACCACGGAGGACGTTGCCTTTGACTTCTCAGGCGGCCTGTGAGATGACCCTCAGCACCAAGGGACTTTCTAAGGGATGCTCTGAGGTTCCTGCAGGAAGGCTGCCAACCCTGGAGCACCAACCTCCCAGGTGTCTCCTGGGAGAACCGTGAGCCCCCAGGGAGGAGCAGAGACTCGCTCTTGCCCTTGCAAGGCGACCTCAAGTGAATGCCTGACATGGTTTGCAGTGCAAACAACTGGACTCTCTTCTCTGTGCCAAGTGGGAGGTAATCCCTGTACAATGGGGATGTACTGGTACTTCTCTGTACACCTGGGGTAGAGGTTTGGAGGAGGCAGGGGTTTGCCGTCTGCTCCCCCATTCTCCTCCTGCCCCTCAACACTCTTCCCCTCAACACTCTTCCCAATTAATTTGGGTTATTAGATTAATTAAATGGCTTAATACAGGTTTTTAAGACTTGTACAGTGTTAACAACAGTGCCTGACCCACAGTAAAAACTGTTAGTGATTATTATTGCTATTATTATTAACACTATTACTCTAATGCTCTTCTGTTCAAATCCAAATACCATAGGCAGGATAAGTTGCTACCAATCACTCACACCTTAGTATGAATTAGTTTATAAAACCATCTTGCTTTCCTGCTCAACCATCTAAGGTCAGCTTCTCTTGGGATGAGGGTAAATCTGGAGCTTGTCGTGTGGGGGGCACATAATAAGAAAGACCTTGGCCTCTGAGCATTGTACTTCAGGGTGATGTCGCCCAGGTCTTCCTAGCCTGCGTGGGTGGAGAAGGTAAAGAGTGAAGGGTGAAAAGCCTTCAAGGGCTCAAGAGTCTGACCCTAGTGCTCGACCAAACCAGGAGTCTGGTCTGGTAGCAGGGAAATCCACAGAGGTAGGGGCGAGATGCCTGCCTGGAACACAGACCTCTTCCCAAGACAGGCAGGAGGGAAGGCTGGCAGTAGAGGGGAGGCACTGAGCTGTGCCCAAGCCTGGCTGCCTGCCCGCCACTGCTCTGGACACTGCAGGGGGAGGCTGGGGAGATGGGGATGGGTTGGAGGGTGATTATGGGCAAACAGAGTAGAAAATGAAGCCCTTCAGATGGCAAATGAGTTTAACAGAAATGAGATGGGCAGAAACTGTGATGAGAATGGCAATGCTGGGCAAAGGTGAGCTGATTCTCAAACAGGCCTGGCTGGGAAGGCTGGGGTAGGTCAGCTTCGCCCCTTGCCCTCACGGGCTAGCCAGGCCGCGGGGGCCAGTGTGCATGCCCCCGTACCCACCTGGAATGAAGAAGGTAGAGGAACCGAGGAGAGGCAGTAGGGCCTTTGGATTAACAAGATCCCACAGGAGTGGCAGGGTGAAGTTAAAGCATGAGGGACTGTGGTCAGACTTGCAGAAGAAATTCTCGGCCAGCACAAGGAACAAACTGAGGAGTCTGGTGTCCTAAAGGCAAGCGTCGGCCTCTCAGAGGAGCTGGTCCCAGCTCTGCCTCAAGGGAGCAAGAGAAGTTCCCTTTGCTAAGAGTGTTCAGTTGTGGGAGACCCCTCACCAGGAGCAGGTCTGTCTCCTATGCGCAGGCACTGTCCCTCCCTATACATAGGCCTTGGAAAGGCCTCCCTCTGGGCCTCAGTTTGTGCATATGAAATGGGGATAACAGTGCCTACCCTGCCAGGCCATATGAGGCTCCAAGTGAGACACAGTGCAGGTCACTCCATTCCCCAGCTGGGCCACCATCCCTGAGGGCAGGGCGGAGACAAGCCCTTCTCTGGCCCAGGGGAGTAGATGTCGTTCGCCGGGTGAACAGTTGGTCACATCCTCACACCACTCTAGATCCTACACCCCTTTCCTCCCTGACCTCCCCACCCTCTGCTCCTTTTTGCCCCCTATCCTTCTCAGAGCAGGCTGAGCAAGCTGGGACAGGGCGGCCCTCTACCTTCGCTGGGCCTCGATTTCCCTGTCTGCACGATGGCTATGCTGACTCAGATGTTCTTACAGACCCTCCAAGGGCCAATGGCTCTGGGCAGGGAGAGGCTGTCCCAGATTCTGCCTCAGTCTTCACGGGTCATTCCTACCCGGGACACTGCCCACGCTGCATGCGGCCCAGCTCTCCTTCCAGCCAGGATCCTGCTTGGCCCTCTGAATGGAGGCGAGAGGAGAAGCAGAGCAGGGGCAGGAACCACCGCCAGCACAGTAACTAGTGACGGGGCCGACAGATTGAATTATACCTTTTGCACTTCCTTACCCTATTGATCCGGGAGGACTCACACGTGTAAGCATGTGTGCGCCCCTAGCCCGGGGGGTTCTGGGGGCTCCAGTGCACGCGCTGAGCCAGTCAGCTTATCAGGGGATGACGTGCTGGCAGCTCGGGCCCTCCCGGTGGGAACTGAGCTTGCCCCGGCCGCCCCAGCTGTCTGGCTCCTGCCCGAGGGGCCCTGAGCCTGTGCTGGCAGCTCAGCCTGGCCAGGGCCGTAGAGAGCAGGAGCGAGGGAAGGGCCCGGGCGTAGTGAGAAGGGAAGAGGGATGGGCCTGGCTGGGGCCCTTGGGAATGAGGGGGCAGGAAACTCTTTTCCACAGGTTCTCAAGGAGGGGCCAGGCTGTCCAGGAGCCTAAATAATGCCACAGGGACCCCAGTGTGAGAAAAAAAACCCGAGTCCTGCCCTGGGGCCCCATCTCAAGAGGCCATGCATGACCCTGCCCTCACCTCTCAAACCTCCACCCGCGCCACCCTCTCTTCCCTGACCCTAGTTAACTCCTCTCACAGCCAGACCTGTGTTTCCCTGAATGCTCCAGCCCGGAAGTCTTCACTCCATAAGTGGCTGGTGAGTCAAGGGAGGCCAGCCACCCTCTCCATGGCCTCAACAACAATCCCTTTAGCCCCTTCTAAAGATAGATGGTCTCTGCTGCCATATTTCAAAAGAGTTTTTAAGTCCATGAAGCGACTCCTGAGCCACCCTGTGCACATGCACACGCAGCGCAGATGTGCTCTGACACACCCACACAAGTGCACCAGCATTTCAACAGCCAACCCTCACATGGGACACACGCCCTCTGAAAAGAGACGAGCATCCCGGCGGGCTCTGGGCCTGGAGGTTCTGGGACAAGCTGAAGCCCCCGCAGGCAGGCAGCCACCGCTCCCCACACCTGGCAGGCGGGAACTGGCCTCTACGGAAGCTGGGGGTGGCTGGGGTCCCCCCTTCCACATGACAGCCCTTTCGAGGATCTGTCTCACCTCCATCTGCATCACACCCTGAGGCTAAGGCTACCCCAGTGGCATTAGGAAGTCTTTCCTATGTCTAGCTTAAATGAAATCAATTCTCTGTCCTTTCACTAAACAGACATTCTTGGGCAGGCACTGAGTACCCCATGGTCATGCCCTGGTAGAAGGAAGGAGAGATTTGCTGGGTCACCTGAGAACTGTGTGCCAGGGGCAGTAAGAAGGAAGTGGCTTTGGTGTCTCCCAGGGGTGGAGGTAGGGGAAGGCGTCCAGTGTCCCTGGGTGACTTAAACCACAGCAATTCCCCGTGATCCAGTTTTCCCAGCTGAAGAGGAAACACCCCTCCCCGCTCTGCCCCCAGTCCAGTGAATGTCTCCCTGAGCTCGCTGGGAGTGGCGAGGCTCCCACCCTGGACTTAGGTCCTGTCTCAGACATTGATTTAACTTAGCTGAGTCCATCCTGAAATGGCAGTAATGTCTTTAGCCGTTTATCTGTCCACCTTCTCTTGGAAACCCCTTCCCACCCCTGAGGTCTGGTAGGCATCCTACCAGACCTCAGACCCTGCCTATTGCCTGAAACTCCACCACTAGGGGTCCCTCCTCTGTGTCAGACATTCTCTCCATGAGAGTGTTATTACACAGGCCCTAGCTCCAGCCAGGCCTCCCCAACCACTCCGCCCCTCATCCCCAGAACCCAGGGGCTGAAGCTGGAGGGTCCCATGTGGGAAGGGAGAGCTTCTGCCACCCTCCATGCA
This sequence comes from Stenella coeruleoalba, assembly GCF_951394435.1. Lineage (NCBI taxonomy): Eukaryota > Metazoa > Chordata > Mammalia > Artiodactyla > Delphinidae > Stenella > Stenella coeruleoalba. The sequence continues at coordinate 132,624,601 of NC_137147.1, forward strand.
ATCAGCAGAGAGTGGCAAAAATGAACTGTGAGTCCCGGGGCCGGGCTGGGGAAACACTGAGGCCAGAACATGAGGTCACCTGAACAGAGAGGCCCAGGGAGGGGCCAAGAGGGGTGAGTCTGGGGTCCCACCACAGGGCATCTGAGGCAGGACTGAGACAGGCCTTGGTCTTCAGACCACGGTCTGAGTTTGCAACACTGAGCATCTGCTGGGGAAGGTGGGGAGATGTCACGGAGCTTTCCCTGGGAGACTGACCCAGATTTCTCTCCCTCTCTCTCAGCCACATAGGAACACCGGGTATGAGTGTGTGTGCGTGCGTGTGTGCGTGCGTGTGTTATTCGCAGTCCTGGCAGGCAGAGGGGTGGTGGGAAGGGAGGAAGCTTGCTGAAAGCTCTGGGAAATGAGAGAGAAATCCTCCCCAAATCCCTTGCTCTATCGCTAATAGCTAAAATATGCTCTTGACAACAAGGTGAAAGGCTCAGAATACTCGGGCCTGACCTTGCCACCAGGAGCTGGAGCCCCAGGCCTGGCTGTTGGGGGAGAGCCCAGGCCCTGCGTGGTCAGGGCTGAGCCTTAACCCCACCCTTTGGCCTCTCTGACCTCTCCTTCCTGGGCAGTGTCCCACAGGTCACACTGATGCTGCCCTGGGAGGCAATGAGCTCCCCATCATGGGGGCTGTACAAGTGGCAGGGGGAGGGCACCTACCTCTCAGGATCCCATGGCAGGCACTTAGGGATGGGTAGGGAGGGGGCGAGCATGAAAAGGAGCTGGATGGCCCCTCCCAGCGTGAGCTGTGCCCTTGATGCCAGGTCTACCCACAATGCCTGTCCCCAAGGGATTAGACCTTAGCACTCAGGGTAGGGCTTTGTGAGGGGAGGGCAGAGCTGGGCCCAGGTCTGGCAGCGGGAGCTTCGGTAGCTTTCTGGCTCCGGTGGAAGGAAAAGGGTTTGTCCGGTAGGGCTGCTGGTTGTGGCCGGGGGCTGTGGTGTACACATACAGATGCAGAATTGTACTCACAGGGTCGCGCTCCATCAGACACACACACATGACAAACACAGAGACCCGCATGTGCAAACAGGGAGCAGGGCTGTACACTCAGGTATGAGCTGGGACACTCACAGGCACACAGTGGGCAATGGTCGGTTCCCTCGTGGGCTCTTCTGGGCCCCATGAGGCATGGGAGAGAAACTTTCCCCAGAGACTACTAGGGGCTCAAGGTAAATCCTTGAAAACCTTCCTGTGATAAGACTCCAGAGGGAGGTGTCCTCCTCTGCCACATTCCAGGCTCCTTGCCAGACCTCTGCCCTCAGCAGGCCCGGCACCAACTCCTCTCCAGACAGGCCTTCTCTGCGCCCTGCACGGCGGCCACCCTGGCTCCATCCTGAACCCTGAGAGCTGGGGGGTTTGTCCTTGCTGAGGACCCCAACATCCCTCTGAAGGGCAGGAGGAACCCTATGCTCACCCACCGCTCGTGTGAGACCCTGGGCATGGCCCTGCCCCTGTGGAGCCTCAGTCTCCCTTCTGCCCGATAAGGCTGACCCCACCGGAGGGGTCACTGTGAGGACTGGTGGTGTGGCACTGATGGATGCAGCCACAGCCATGGGTGCCCTCCAGGCCAGCTGGAGCCCAGAGCACCTAGTTCCTGAGCCCGAGGCAGCCTCCCAGCATGGTCAGGATACCCTTTGTCCTCACACACCCCCTCCACAGCGGGCTCAGTCACCACCCATGGATGCTGACCTGTCCACGCCTCACCCGACACCAGGCAGGAAAGGAGCAACGCTGAGCTTCCCCGACACGTGGGCTGGGCCTGTGACAATCTGCAGAAGCCCTGGCCTCTGTCCTCACACGCCCTGCAGTGCATCTCTCCAGCATCTGCAGGAGAGAGGAGGTGCACCCGTCCTCCCGACAGCTCCCTCAGCCACCCCTACCCTGTCTCCACAGCCAGGCCCCCTTGGGTATTCTGTAATTGAACTTCTTGCCTTTTCCTGAGTCTGCCTGGCCCTCTCAGACTCAGAGCCTTTGCACAGGCTGTTCCTTTGCTGTGATGACCTTCCCTCTCCATCAGTCTGAAAACGCTTCCCTCTCCTTAATGAATCTATTCAAATGTTTCCTCCTCTGTGCAGCCTTCCTCCCGCATTGTGCCCATACCCACATGATGCTCTGGTACTGTCTCCACGGGGCAAGTCTTAACCCGGCACTGGTCAGGTCTGGCTATGCTCTTGTCCTGACTGGATGTGGGCTCCCCCAGGGTATGGCCAGAACCTTGATCTCAGCATGCTTAAGGCTCTCCTTAGGGCCTGGCACTGAGTACCCAGCATCCAGCAAATATTTATTGAATGAATGAATGAACGATGCGAACATGTGGACATCCTTGCCAAGTCCCAGCATAAGCTGAGACACAGCTTTGAAGGTCTCTTTCAAGGGGGTAGATGTGCTTTAGGGAGTCTCACATCTCCCTCATTCAGCAGACACCACCAGCGAGGCATACAGTGTATGAAGCCTCCGTCCTCGGCGAGTGCACAGTGCTCCTGAGAGCAGCAAAGAGACCTGGGAGGGGAACCATCTACATGACGCAGAGCTCCGAAGAATATGTTGTTGCCACCACTACCTCATTTGCCGACTATGAGCACCTGCTGCGGGACCAAGGACAATGTGGTCCCTGCCTGCCCTGGGAGCTCATGAAGTAGAGGTGCAGGTGGAAGAAACGACTTGATGGGCTAAAGCTAGAGGCAGAGGAGGGTGGCTTGGGAACCACACATCCTGGTTCACGCTGCCCACCTCTTAGCGGCCCTGTGATCTTGGGCAGCAAGCTTAATTTCCTTGCATCTCAGTTTTCTTCATCTGTAAAATGGGGATGATACGTGTATTTATCCCATAGGGTTGTTTTGAGGATCAAATGCTTATAAGATGCTTTTAACAGTGCCTGGCACAGAATAAGCACCCAAGGAACAAGAACGGCCACTATTATTTGTTTTATCATTAGTTAGAAGCAGCCCTAGACCAGGCGTGCAGAGAACAGGCAGGCTGGCAGCAAAGGAGGTGGGGAGATGTCTAGGGCTGAGTAAATCAACCTCAGCAGAGGATGTCTGGTTTGGCTTTCTCTGCTCAAGGAACCAACGGATCTAAAGAGATCTGGGTGGAGGGACCCTGAGAGGAGGAAGGAGGGGAAGGCTTCACTGAATGGACAAGTAGTTTCCCAAGGGTCTGGGAGTGCTAATCTTAGCCCTTTTGCTCAGAATGTACACGGATGAGAGAAGGTGTGCTAGGACCTGCTGGAAGGGGCTGTGTTTGCCTTGCCGTGGAGGCCAGCGCCAGCAGGGGGATGCAGATCTGATGTGGCAGGACTGGGGGTGGGGTTGGGGGGCATTCTCCCAGCTGGAGGAGAAAGAGGGCTGAGGAGCTGCTTTCCCACCTCTGGGGAGGCTTCCTGAGATGTGGGGGACCTCAGGCTGATGCCTGTGGACTTTCCCAGGGGTGCGGATGCCTCTGTTTAATCCAAGCTGTCCTGGCAGAACAGGGAGGGGCGAGGGGGCATGGGGTAAAGGAGGCAACCTGGGAAGCGAACTCTCTTGGGGTACACGGGACGAAGGGTGCTCTAGTGGGCTGTGCTCAAGGAGAACAAGTGCCTGGGAGGAGGGAAGAGCTGTAGACCTCCTGCTCAGCCTCTCACTTCTCTTTCTCCCTACCTAAGGCCACCCCCCCCCCCCCATCAGCCATGTCAGTGTGACATTAACGAGCTGGAGCTCCTCCACTTGTCTGCCAGATGGAGCCTCAGCCATGGAAGAATTGCTAATTACAGCCACAATAAGGAAATATCAATGATGGACGTCAATATTATTGCCTCTGCGTCCCTGCCTGTTGATTTGGAGATGAAAAGAGCCCTGTGGCTGTCTCCCCAGGACAATGTTGAATGATGACAGAGGAGAGGAGAGCTCCATGCGGAGAAGAAGCACCCTCCAGCTCGATTCATTCATGAAACTGGGGACTGTTTCCTCTGGGCAGGGTCCCCTCTACCAAGGGCCAGGGCTGCGGCTGCAGGCAAAGGGTTCATACACAGGGAGGAGAAGCTAGTGATCTTGCTTGAAGCCCTGGTTCACCACGTGACTTCAGGCATGTCTTTTGCCTCTCTGGATCTCAGTTTCCACAACTGCCAAATGGGTACAAAAATTCTAGTCCTGCCTATCTTGTGCAATGTGGAGGAGTAAATTAAGTGCAAAAGCAAGGGTTGAGAAGGGTGACCTTCAGTGCAAATACAGGGGTTTTAAGGGCCAGAGGAGACAAGTGGGGTTAGGGTTAGGGGCTCGGGGGCACTGACAAAGAGACAGACATGTCCCAGTTCAATGAACTCTCAGAAGCAAACATGCTCCTCCAAGCCTCCATCAAGCCCTCAACACTTGGTGGAAACAAAACAAACGATAAGCCAGAGAGAAGAGAGGCAAAGCTTGACTCTAATGCGCAGCAAACCAGCTGACACCTCTGAGCCCCCGAACTTGTGAGGACTTCAAGGCTTTCAGTGCAAACCCACAACCCTGAGTGCCATGCCGGTCACAGGCAGAACTCACACACAGGGTGGACTTTCACCCACCAAGAGAGTCTCATAGGCAGCCTCCCCAGAATCAGAGAACAGGGCACAGTGGAGAAGCACCTTCAGAGACAACCCAGAGAGCCGTGTGAAATGCACTGTCCGTGCCAGGGTGCATCACAGGCATGTGTAAGCACGCACCCTCAGAACACACACGCACGGCCAAGTTCATAAATGAATGTGCAGAGGCGACACAGGCAAACACACACCACACACACGTATGTACGCAGCGTCCTAGGCCCAAAGCCAAGGTTCTTCCTAGTCCATGAAAAACTCTCCCTATGGAGAAGGAAATAAAAAGCCCCATGTGGCCTTCTAGGCATGTGTGGCCTCTCAAACTGTGGCCAAGCCAAGCAGCAGTGGTTAGGTGCCTGCTAAGCGAAGCCCAGCATGGCCTGAATATTTCACGGGCGATTTTGCTTCACAGAAAATCCCTTCTTTGCCTCCGTGCATGTCAGGGTATAATTACCCATCAGGTAGTGGAGCAGAAACCTGGGAAGATGTGTGCGCAGCTCCGAGTCTGGGCCCCTCGCTGTGCCTCTGCCTGCAGGCCTGGTCCAGCCTAGCGGGGCCCATCCCACCTCTCACCTGCCCCCGAGGGAGGGAAAATTGGATGCCATTTGGGACATGGAGTGTTCTGGCTCAGGGTCACCTCTGCGCTAGGTTCTCGGACTCGGCCCCTAGCTAAGGAAGGGCCGCAGTCTCCCATCCTTTTGCCCCTCACCCCACCCTGCTCTCTCTGCAGGGGCTTAAGACCACTGGCTTATCTCACTCCCTCATCTTCCCTCTTCTCCTCTCCAGCCGGTTGAACTGTTTGCAGTTCCCCAAACAAACGACAGAAAGAACAGAAGAAAAAAGAAAACAGAGAAACAGAGAAGACTGAGAGAGAGAGAAGACAGACAGGAAGTAAGCGCTAGAGGAAGGGAGAGAGGGTAGCTCAGCTGGCCCCTGGAGCACCGCCCCCCCACCCCCCCCCAGGGCTCACCCCTCAGGGAAGAGAAAGAGGAAAAGGTTTCACACCTCTTTGCTTCTGCTTCCTGCTGGAGCACTCTCCCTCACTCCTTTTGCCCTTAAAAATGTCCACTCAGGGGACTTCCCTGGTGGCGCAGTGGTTAAGAATCCGCCTGCCAATGCAGGGGACACGGGTTCAATCTCTGGTCCGGGAAGATCCCACGTGGCCAAAGAGTAACTAAGCCCGTGCGCCACGACTACTGAACCTGTGCTCTAGAGCCTGAGAGCCACAACTGCTGAGCCCACGCGCCTAGAGCCCAAGCTCCACGGCAAGAGAAGCCACCACAATGAGAAGCCCTCGCACCACAACTAATAGTAGCCCCTGCTTGCTGCAACTAGAGAAAGCCCCCACACAGCAACGAAGACCCAACGCGGCCAAAAATAAGTAAATAAATTTATTTTTAAAAAAAGTCCACTCAGGACTTCCCTGGCAGTCCAGTGGTTAAGACTCCATGCTTCCACTGCAGGGGGCTCAGGTTCGATCCTTGTCAGGGAACTAAGATCCCACATGCCGCGTGGTGCAGCTAAAAGTTTACAAAAAAAAAAATGTCCACTCAGCCTAAATTAAGCTCAGGTGATAACTCCTCCAGAAAGCCCTCCCGGACCTCTCCCCAGGTCAGGAGCCTTCTCTGGCTCCTACAGCCCCCTGTGTTTCTCTCCATCACTGTTCTGTAATCAACGGCTGAACACCTAGATGCCTACAGGGACCAGAGAGGAAGTGACAGTGAGTGAAGAAGTGCAGGTAATGCAATCGGGAGATGGGCAGGACTTGAGAAGCAGAGCGCACACACCCTGCCTAAGGCATCAACACCAAGCCACTTTATGGCCCATTGGTTCCACTCCTGGGATAAACCCAAGAGAATGGAAAACAGGTTCCCACAAAGACCGTTACACAAATGTTCATAGTGGCAGTATTCCTAATTGCCAAAAAGTGAACGAATGGATACACAGTGGCAGTATTCCTAACTGCCAAAAAGTGAACGAATGGATACACAAAATACGGAATATCCGGAGAGTGGAATATTATCAGGCCATAAAAAGGAATGAAATACTGACACATGCTACAGCATGGATGAACTTCGGAAACATTGTTATGTGAAGGAAGCTCGTCACAGAAAGCCACCTCTTGTATGAGTCTATTTATATGAAATGTCCAGAACCGGCAAATCCATAGAGACAGAAAGGAGATGAGTGGTTGCCAGGGCCTGGGGGATGGAAAGAGGGGGAGTAACTGCTAATGAGTACAGGGTTTCCTTTTGAGGTGAGGAAAATGCTCTGGAATTAGATACTGATGATGGTTGCATAATCTTGTGAATACACTAAAAAAGACTGAATTGTACACTTTAAAATGGTAAGTTTTATGGTACGTGAATTATATCTCAGTGAGAAAAAACAAATTGTTTAAAATGGAACAAAACCTATCCATAAGCCACATCCCTGGCTGGGGCCTCCAATTTTCAACCTCTAGTTCATACATCTGTCTCCCCCATAAGAATGGGGATTCGGCCCTACCTGAGGCTCCTCGGTGGTCCCCAGAGCTGGTGCCCCAAGGGCAGGCACTTGAGCCACAACAGTGACCACAGCAGCATGTTAACCCAGGCCACATTTTGTGCTTTGGTCCAGAGTCCCTCCCTCAGACAGCTCTGGTCCAGAGTTACAGACGTGTCTCAGGTAAGGCCACAGAGGCCCAGGTTCAGGATTGACTGAACTAAGGTCACATGGAGAGTCGGGGGCAGAACAGAGAAGCCAGGCCTCCCAACCCGGTACAGGATGACCAGGGCAGCTGGTGGGCAGAGGAAGGTGGACACAAAAGCATGGACAGCTCTGCCGCTGCTTCCTGCCTCAAGGCCCCCCAGATTCCCCAGGCCTCAGAATCAAGTGCACCTACTGGATCTGGCCTCAATCCCCTGGGTCCCTAAAGGCATCTCAGCCACTGCGGTGAGGCCCCAGCCCCTCGCTCCTTCCTCAGCACCCCCGCCCCCCAGGGAGCCCAGAGTTGCTTCCCACAATTCCTAGGCACAGCCGGCACCATGACCTAGACATCCAGGTCCTAAGAGGCCCCGCACGGCTTGCCTGAACGCTGTGGGTTGCCAGGGGCAGAGGCTGAGCCTCCAGTGCAGAATGGCTTTCTGGTAGGGTGACCAACCGTCCCAGGACTGAGAAGTGTTAAAACTGGGACAGTCCTGGGCCAAATGGGACAGTTGGCCACGATGCCTGAGAGGGCCCATCCCCCTTCTCTGCTCTGGTAGGAGCCGCAGAGGGAGGGGGCTCCTTTCCTCAGAGGCCTTTCTCCCCTTCCTCTCGTTCTCACCTTCTTGTCTCGGCCATCCTCCCTCCCAGAACCATCCCTCAGCAGAAGGGAATCCTCTCTTTCAGCTTCCCCTTCAGGTCCCTCAAGGACAGCAGGTTTCTAGCACTAGCCCCGTGAGCCCCTGTGTTTGCGGAGATGCCCTGAAGGCCACTGGGTGGACGGGAGGAGGCGGGCAGGGTGAGGCCCTTTACTCCTCCTTCAGTCATGGCCTCCCTGTAGACTGGCAGGTCCTGCAGGGCAGGAAACTACTTTTTGTTTGGTTCACAGATGTCTAGAACTAGTCACCCCTCCCCTCTCCTGGCCTTCCCCAGCCCAGATACACATGGAACAGGCCCCCCTTCAGTGTCCTCAACTGGCTGTCAGTTAATCCCTGCAGAGGTGTTAACTGGTAATTAAGATGTTAGCTGTAACATCTTAGTTGTCTAGACAACTAGGTGCCCATTTGCTGAGTGAAAGATTGGGTCTATTTTCCACTCTAGGCATCCCTACTGCAGGTTTGAACTGCTAAAGAGGTCTTCAGGTGGCCACGGAGGCCTCCTCCATCTGACCCCTCACACCTCCCAGCCGCCCCCCAACTCACTGACAGGCCCCACCTCCAGCACCTCCAGAGACCCCCAGCCTTTTCTCCCATAGGTCCCCTTTCTGGAGCCTCTCTCAGCCTGTTCCTAGGGATCAAGCTCAGTTCCTCCCCGCCTGGAAGTCCGACTTCATCACTACCTGCCCCTCCCATGAGGCTCCCTCCCCCCTCCCATGAGGCTCCCTCCCCACTTGAGCCCTTGAGCACCTTAGGGAGGGTGTGCAGGTGAGAAGGAGGGAAGAGCTGGAGGTGTGCCTGACTGCAGGTTACACAGGACTCGGGCCAGCCTCGAGCTGGAAGCGTATCTGGGTGTCTCCGGGTCTGTCTGCCAGCAACTGGGTACAAGGCCAGCATTGGCTGGCAGAGGAGAGGAGGGGAGAGGAAGGGAGAAAAGCGGAGAGGAGAGACAAGATAGGGAGGAATAGGGAAGATGAGGGAGCTGCTCCTAGCCCCGGAGTCCCAGGAAGGCTAAGTCAGAGTCCAACACAGTGATGAAGCAGCTGGACAGCCAGTTACATGGGGACACAAATATCCCCCAAAGACACAGATCGTTCCCCCGCTGTTCAGAGTGAAGTAAAGGGGGGAGGAAGCCCCTGCTAAGCCTGTTCATACATTGACCCTTGAGCTGGTCACACACTGAGTGCCAATCCTGTTCACACAAGGAGCCCTGACCTTCTTCCCACACACCCAGACCCCGGTCCTCACACACTGAGCCCAAAGCCTGCTCACGCCGAGTCCCGACCCCCCCCCCCCCACAAGGAGCTGCAGCACTGGTCACACGCTGAGCCCTGACCCTAGTCACACGGGACCCCCGACCCTGATCACACAGGGAGCCAAGACTCTGGTCACACACCAAACCCCACTCTGGTGACACAGGGAGCCCAGACCTTCCTGACACATGGAGCTCCAACCCCCATTGCACAAGGAGCCTTGACGCTAGGCAAACACAGAGCTTCGTCCTTAGTCACACAGTGAGCTTGGACCCTCCTCACACACAGAGCTGCGACCGAGGTCACGCACAGAGCCCTGACCCGCAGAGCAGACTGGCTCTCAAAGATAGAGAGGAGGTTCCAGAGGCATCAGCCTCTCGCCTCCCCCAATTCCTCAGGCCTGGGTGACAGATCCAGTGTTTGGGTGCCTGAGACAGAGCCCAGCTCTGAGCGACTGTTGGCAGCTGGTGCCCAAGGTGGATCGTGGTGGCTGATTTCCTGACTTTCTCGAGACCAAGACTGAGCAGATGACAATCTCCTCTGTGTCCAGGACACAGCACGTGTCTAGTAGACACCAGGTCCTCTAGGAGCCCCAGCCCCAGGCTTCCGTGGAGAAGCTGCCATGCCCCCTCCCTTCCCCTCCCCACAGCTCTGCAGAGCTGGCTCCCTTGCTCCTCTCCCCCTTCCCCTCCCACAAGGATCCAGCTCCACCTCCCTCTTTTCCAGGAAAAAGCTGTGAATTGCCAGGTACCTGTCCCCTCCGCTTTCACCCCTCCCCTCTCCTGGCCTTCCCCAGCCCAGATACACGTGCAACAGGCCCCCCTTCAGTGTCCTCCACTGGCTGTCAGTTAATCCCTGCAGAGGTGTTAACTGATAATTAAGATGTTAGCTGTAAACTTAACATGTGATTCCCTGCCAGGAGTATTTTGGTTTTAACAGGTTGCTCTTTGAAATGGGAAAACCTTCAAGTTCCAGCCAAATGGCAGGCGGGAATGCTGAGCCGGGGGGTGGGGTGGTATTTTGTGTCTGGAGCCCGTCCAGCCTTCCTGAAACCCAACCCCTCTCACCTCCCCTGTCACTGGGATGGATAGAACACAGGCATGGGAGCCAAGAGAGCAGCCTCCCAGGCTGACTCCACCTGCTAAGAGTTGACGCCGCGGGACACGTGATGAAACCTCGCTGAACCTCAGTTTCCTCATCTGGAGACGCGTATATAGAATACCAACCTTGCGGAATTGTGACAGCACATAGGAGGCCCTCAACACTGTAGAGCTCCCATCATCCCTAACTTCCCTTTGTTTCTTCCTTCCACTCCTCCCACCTCCTCACACTCTAGCCCGAATCAATCTCCAAGTCTACCTATTCTCTGGACTTCCTAAATCTTTCCCCAGGCAAAGATCAATGGAATCAAACAGCAAGGCCTGGACAGACATGAGAGCAAGAGGACATTTGGCACAAGATAGAAGTGTAGCTTCAGAGCAGGGAGAAAGGACAGCTCACTCAATAAACAGTGTCCAAACAACTGGCTAGTCATTTGGGGAAAAACCATGTAGATCCCTAGCCTCAAACATTCCGAATGAACTAGGTATTTAAATATTTTTAAATATCATAAAAACTAGAAAACAACATAAGAGAACTTTTCAAAACTCTTCAGTGGGTAAGGCCAGAAAGTCTAAAGGAAAATAGTGACAGACTTGACCACGGGACAATTTAAAACTTTTAAGGAGTTAAAAAAAAAAAACTCCATAAATTTAAATGACAAAAAAACCCCCACAAAACTGTGAAAAAAAAATTTGCAACATATGACAGGCAAAAGGGTTAAATCTCTTACCCTCTTACAAATCAGTTTGCTCTTGCAAGTCAATAAGATGCATTGCACACACCCTCCCACCATCACTGAACCAAGGTCCCCTGTGACCTCCCCACTGCTAATGCATGATCAATGCTCAGTCTGCATCTTACTCCACCTTATGCTTGAAACATGTCTTGCCCTTGGCTTCCAGGATAGCATACCTGGCTCTCTTCCACCTCATTCATTGCACCTTCTCAGTCACCTTTTCCGTGCCTCCTCAGCTCCCTAACTTCGGACCAAAGGAGGCTCCAGGACTAGTTCTTCTCTTTTCTACCTATACTCAACTCCCTTGATGCTCTTATCCAATCCCATAGCTTTAAATGCTACCTTTATGCTGATGACCCCATATTTGTATCTCCAGCTCAGACCTAGCCCCTGAACTCCATCCTCACGTATCCATCTCTACTCAGATGTCTACTAGCATCTCACACTTTACATGTCCACAGCCAAGGCCTGCTCACAGGTATGCCACCTGGGCAGTCATACTGGGCCCTACACTCAGAAAGGTCCCAGGCTTAGTTTAATGCTCTACTGTCACCACTTTGAAATTATTAATATTATTTTTTAAACAAAGGGCTACCCACTTTCATTTAGCTCTGGCCCCCAAACGTTATGTAGCCAGTCCTATCCACAGCTGAGCTCTTCTCTTCCCTTACACCAAACCCACTTCTCTGCCCCGTCTCTGTTGATGGCAGCTCCATCCTTTTCCCTACTTGGGCCAAAACCTTTGGAGTCATTGTTATGGACTGAATGTTTGTGTCTCCCAAAATTCATATGTTGACGCCCAACTCCCAATGTGATGGTATCTGGAGGTGGGACTTTTGAGAGGTAATTTGGGCTACATGAGGTCATGAAGGTGGGGCCCTCATGATGGTATTAGTGACCTTGTAAGAAGAGGAAGGGACACCAGAGCTTGGTCTCTCCGTGTGCACAGAAAGAAGTCACGTAAGCACATAGTGAGATGGTAGTCATCTGCTAGCCAAGCAGAGGGTCCTCGTCAAGAACTGAGTCTGCCAGCACCTTGATCTTGGACTTCCCAGTCTAAAGAAGTATGAGAAATATATGTGTGTTGTTTAAGCCACCCAGCCTATGGTATTTGGTTATGGAAGCTTAAAATGACTAAGACAGTAATCTTTGGCTCCCTCTCTCTCTGACACACACACACCACCTCATCCAATCTGCCAGGAAATCCTATTGGCTCCACCATTAACAAGCACCCAGAATCTGCCCACTTCTCCCCACCTCCATCAAGACCCCCTGGGCCAAGCCCCCACCATCTCTTCCCTGGATCATTGCAACAGTCTACTGACGGATCTCCCTGCTTCCATTCTGGCCCCCTTCACAGTAGCTGGAATGATCTAGTTAAAATGAAATTCACATCATGTCATATCACTATTCAGAACCTTCCATGTCTCCCTGCTTTCCCTGCTTCATTCTGAGTAAAAGCCAAGGCTTTAGGGTGGCCCACAAGGCCTTGCGTGATCTGGCTCTTGATCCCTCTCTGGTCGCACATCCCACTCTCTCCCTCCCTCACCCTGTTCCAGCCACACTGGCCTTCTCACTGAGCCCTGAACGGGCCAGGCCTGCTCCTGACTCGGGGTCCCAGACATTTGTGTGACTCAGTCTCTCGCTTCCTACAGGTCTTTTCTTTACTGCCACCTCCCAGTAAGGCCTTCCTGACTACCATATTCAAGTCACCCAACACCTCCCATCCCCTCACCTGCTTCATTTTTTTCTCCTTAGCACCTAATACTTATACTACACGCACTGTATTTCACTTGTTTATTTTCCCTTGGCTGTCTCTCCTTCACTAGAGCCCGTTCCATGGAGCAGCAGGGGATTTTTTTGATCAATTTTGTTCACTGTTAGGTCCCTAACCAAAACAGTACCTAACACGTAGTAGGTGCTCAATCAATGCTTACTGAATAAAGGGACAGATGAATAGAAAACTGAGCTGAGGGCGTGACATACATAGGCAATTCACAGATAAGCTGAAATGGCCAAAAAATGTACACAGATATGCTCAACTTCATTAGTGATCAAAGAAATGTAAAAGAAATCAGTTTTAACTATCAGATTGGTGGGGATTTAAGTGATTGATAATGTCATGGTTGGCAAGGGTGAAGGGAGGAGGCCTCTTGTACACGATAAGTGGGCACAAGTTTCTGCAGGTCGATCTGGCCTATGGATCAAACCTTGAAATGTGCGTAACCTCTGACCCAGACAGTCTACTTCCAGAAACATTCCCAAAGGACCCATAACACAAGTGCACACAGAGGTACGAACTGGGAGGTTCTCTGAGTGAGGTTTTTAAATAGCCAAACACAGGAAACAATCGAAATGGCCACCAACGGGATTAATAATTGATAAAATGATTTAAAGACCATCCATACAATGGGCGTAAAAGGATAGAGAAGAAGGTTAGAATGATTTACACCATATATTAAGTGAAAAATCAAGTGACGGGGCAGTATATCTAGTGTGATCTCATGTTTTTCCTTTTAAAATATGTTTATAAGGACACAGAAAAAAGACTGAAAGGATATGATATGTGGAACTAGTTAGCAGTGGTTAGCCCTGGCGAGGAAGAGATTATGGGAAGGGGTTGAATTGCATGCTTTAAATACTTCTACACTGTTGATAGATAGATAGATAGATAGATAGATAGATAGATAGATAGATGATAGATAGATAGATAAACACATAGAGAACATGTTACCTGAACAGTTGGAAAAATGACTCCGCCTAAGGAGAAGACACTTCCTTTGTCTCCCCAAATGTTGAAGGATGCAGAAATAGGACATTCTAAGCCCTCATGATCTGGCCCTGCCTCATCCCTGATACCCCACCACCTCCACCCCAACACCCTCAGCATGCTGGGTTCCAAGCTCACGAGACCGTTTTCTATTCCTAGATCCTCTCACAGCTCTGATCACGGGCCCAAAGGCCTGACCAACCCCGCCCAGTGACCGCCTCGGCCGGAATTCTGCTGTCGGAGAGCCAGAGGGGAAGAGAAGGACCCAAAGAGCACTCTTAACAGCCAGGACTGCTGCCCCAGCGTCCAGCAGGAGCCCCTGGTCTCTGCCCCAGGGACAGCCTGCAGGACCTGGGAGATTAGCAAATACCATTGATTGTGGCCTGAGTAGACTCGGCCGCCCTTGGCTCCAGGGCACCCTCCACAGGCGCTGGATGCAGCTGATCCGGGGGGACCAAGGTGAGCCCAGCACAGAGGACTGAACGGAGGAAGAGGGAGCCTGGGGTTTCAGCTCCCACTAGGGTTGCCAGATTTAATAAATAGAATTGTATGTCCCATGCAATATTGGGGACATACTTATGCTAAGAAAATGATTTGTTGTCTTTCTGAAGTTCAGATTTAACTGGACACCTTATATTTTTCCTGGCAAGCCTAGCTCCCACCACATCCCAGCCCTTGGGGAACCTGGCCCCAAGCAGAAAGCCTCCCGCCACCTGGGGCTCCCAGGAGCAGCAGAGAAATGTCCTCTCTCAGACCCAACGATCGAGGGGATTAAAAGTGAGCAGGGCTGTTCTTGGTGCCGGAAAGAGCACCTCTGCTCTGAGGGTGTCCTGTAGAGAGCAGGGACCTTTTGGAGTAAGAGCCACCACTCACAGAATCACAAACATCAGGGTTGTGAGTACAGCGACTCTGGCAGGGAAAAGCCAGTGACAGCAACGGGTGAGAAACCTCAGATGCAAAACCTCCCACTGCCAAAGAAATTGGCGGGTGTGTACCGCGAAGGCTCCTTAACAAACTGCAGACAGCGAACATGTGAGAGCCAAACGGGGGGCCTCTCAGTGTCCCAGGGAGGCGGCCTGGTGAGGATGGCTTGCTGCTGGAGTGGCCCACTTCTTGGAGGTCTGGGAACTCCTCCCCAGGAGGCCCTGCAGTGACTGGGGACTTCAAACCCCACGCTGTGCCCCTGCCCATTGCCCTGACACTGGCCCATTCAGCCGGGGCGGGGGTCCTTACACTTAGAGCCCTCCCACCCAGTGCAGGAACATAAGGCAGGGAGAGCCCCCCTTGATCTCCCCCTACCTGGGTTAGACGGCACCAGGAGGCAAACAGATGGTCCTCTGGGGGCCCGAGGAGTGGCAGGAGGAGAAGCAGCCTGTCCGTCTCGGTCCCAGCATGCACTGTGGGAAGAGCAGGAAGGTTAGTGCGGACAAAGATGGGGCCTCTGTTACCCGGGCTGGGCCCGCCTCGGCATGGGTCCCCCAAGGCAGATCCTGACCCTCTAGCCCAGCGGGCTCAGCACTGCCTCCCACCTCAGGGATGGGCCTTGTGGCAGTGGTCTCCCTACCGTCTCCCAGCCCCCTGGACTGCCTCCCAGGCCTGGTGTCCAAGGGCCTGTTCGAACCCCTCCCTTCTCACCATCTCACACTGTCTTCAATAGGTCAGGCCCATCTCAGCGAGTCTTGTTCAAAACACACACACACACGTACACACACACACACACACACACACACACACACACACACACACACCACACACACCAGAGGCAGCTCTACCTCGTTCTCTCTGAGGTTCCCTTTGCTACCCGCGAAGTCTGTCCCCTGCCTCCTGGAAGCTTCACTCACATGTCCTCACCCTCAGCACCCTCAACCCAGGATGTCTGGCTTCTGTCCCACCATTGCCCACAATACCCTCAGCAAGGACCCCCACCTGCCCGTGCCAGTCCTCCTGCCCCAGCCTGCTGGGTCTCTGGCTGGCTGGCCACTCCCTCCCGTAGGAGGCTCCTGACACACACTCTCCTCATTTTCATCGCACCCCTTCATCACTCCTCCTTACACATGGTCACAAGCTGCTGTTTCCATCCTCCCCTCCCTTCTCCTCCCTGGGCCATCTCACTCACACCAGTGTTTCAATCACCCTCTATCTATGCCCCCCAGTAGCTCCCATCATGCCCAGAGGAGAGTGGAGGACCCTGACCTGTCTCCCACCCTCCCCTCTCCTCCCTCAGCTCCAGCCACAAGGGCCGCCCCGCAGTTCTCTCTGCTTCCCTCCAGATCCACACAGGCCTGGCCCCTCCTCGTCCGGGTTCAGCTCAGGACACCTCCTCAGAAAGCTTTCCCTGACCACCATCTGCAGGAGCCCCTCCTTACCCGTGTCACACTACCCTGATTGACTGATTTCTCATTTGGTTTTCCCTGTCTCAACAATCCCACAGTGAGCTTTATTGCCAGTCAGGTTAATTGAGGTATAATTTACTTGCAGCAAAATTTACCCTTTTCAGATAACAAATACTAGTGAGGATGTGAAGAAAAGAGAAGCCTTGTGTACTGTTGGTGGGAATGTAAATTGGTGCAGCCACTATGGAGAACAGTATGGAGGGTCCTCAAAAAATTAAAAATAGAACTACCATATGATTCAGCAATTCCACTTCTGGGTATATATCCAGAGGAAATGAAAACACTAACTCAAAAAGATATATGCACTCCTGTGTTCACTGAAGCATTATTCACAATAGCCAAGATACGGAAACAATCAAAGTGTCCATCAATGGATGAATGGATAAAGAAGATGTGAGATATATATCTATGTAACAAAATATTATTCAGCCATAAAAAATAAGGAAATCCTACCATTTCTGACAACATGGATGGACCTTGAAGGCATTATGCTAAGTGAAATAAGTCAGACAAATACTGTATGTGGAATCTAAAAAAATAAAAATAAAAAAACAAACTCATAGGAAAGGAGATCAGACTTATGGTTACCAGAGGCAGAGGGTTGGGGGAGGAGGAATTGGAGGAAGGTGATCAAAACTTCCAGTTACAAGATAAATAAGTTCTAGGGACATAGAGTACATACAACATGATGACTATAGTTAACACCACTGTCTGTTATATAGGAAAGTTATTAAGAGAGTAGATCCTAAGAGTTCTTATTACAAGGAGAAAACACTTTATCTCTTTTCTTCCTCCTTTTCTTTCTATTGTACCTATATGAGATGATGGATATTAGGTGGTAATCATTTCACGATATATGTAAATCAAGCCATCATGCTGTGCGCCTTAAATATATACAGTGATGTATGTCAATTATTTCTCAATAAAACTGGATCAAACTTTACCCTTTTTAGTGCACAGTTCTAAGCTTTGATAGCTGCATACTGCGTGTAACCACTATTGCAATTAAGATACAGAACAATTCTATTAACCCCCAGATCCAAAAATCTCCATGAGCTGTCCCTTTGTAGTCAACTTCCCCCACTCCCTACCTCTCACAACCACTGAACTGTTTTCTGCCTCTATAGTTTTGTCTTTTCCAGAATGTCATACAAATGGAATCATCTATATGTAGCCTTTTGAGTCTAGCTTTGTTCATTTATCAAATAATGCATTTGAGATTTACCTGTGTTGTTTCTTGTACCAGAATTTCATTCTTTTTTTTTTTAATTGCTGAGTAGTATTTGATTGTTTATCCATTCACCAGCTGAAGGACATTGGGATTTTTTTTTCCAGTTTTTGGTGATTATGAATAAAGCCACTATAAATATTTGCATACAGGTTTTTGCATGAACATAAGTTTATATTTCTCTTGGGTAAATACCTAGCAGCAGGATTGCTGGGTTATATGGTAAGCATATTTTTAACTTTATAAGGAACTGCCAGACAGTTTTCCAAAGTGGCTGTACCATTTTGCATTCCCACCAGCAACATATAAGAGTTTCAGTTGCTCTGTATCCTCACCAGCACTTACTGTTGTCAATTTTGCAAGAGTCATTGTAAGAGATACTCAGTGGTATCTCACTGGGGTTTTAATTTGCACTTCCCTAATGACTAATGATGATGAGTGATTTTTTTATGTGCCTGGTTTATTATTTTAGTACCATCACTATTTGAAAGTACCATCTTGATTTAATTATTTCTGTTTATTTTCCATTTCTCCCATCATATGTGAGAGCAGGGACCTTGGCATCTACTCCCCCAATATCTAGAAGATTATCTGGTACTGGATAATGATGATGATGATGATGATGATATCGAGCATTTATAGAGTCCTTATCATGTGCCCAGTGCTGTTTTGGGTGCTTTACAAATATTAACTCATTTAATCCTCATAACCACCCTAAGAGAGACAGATGCTATCCCCTTTTTAAAGAGGAGAAAACAAAGGCAGAGAGAAGTAATTCACTGGTAGCTAATAAGGGACTGAGCCCAGCTTCAATCCCAGGTCTTCTGGAGTCAGAGTCTACAGTCATAATCAATACATTACCTGGCCCATAGCAGCGACATTTGCTAAAGGAATGAAAGTGTGGAAGAAAGGCAACAACTTCAATCCAGCATGCCATGGACTGAATGTTTGTGTCCCCCCAAAATTCATATGTTGAAACTTGATCTCCAATGTGATGGTATTTGGAGGTGCAGCTTTGGGGAGGTGATTAGGTCATGAGGGTGCAGCCCTCATGAACGGGATTAGTGCCCTTATAAAAGAGACACTGGAGAACCCTGTCACCCCTTGTGCCATGTGAGCTCACAGCGAGAAGATGGGATCTATGAACCAGGAAGCAGGCCCTCACCAGATGCTGAATCTTCCAGCACCTTGATCTTGGATTTCCAGTCTCCAGACTGTAAGAATTAAACTACTGTTGTTTATAAGCCACTCAGTCTCTGGTATTTTGTTATAGTAGCCTGAACAGACTAAGACAGAGTGGCTTCTAGACGCTGCCTCTTGGATTTTCTCCCTCCAAAGCTGAACTCATTCTCACTCTCAATCCTGCTTCTCCTCCTAAAAACCTCATTTTATGTTGGTATGGCAGGTGTCCAATGGGGATAAGAGGGGTGAGGCTGAGTCAAACCTGGAGCCTGATGGTAGAGGGCCTGGGCCGGCCATGGGGCTTGTTCATTCGCGGGGACTCTTCCTCAAAGCTTTTCCCATCAGTCCCTCCCACAAACCCTGGGCCTCCCCCGGAGGAGAGAATGAACAGGAAGTCATGGCCTTGGCAATTCTGAAACCCTTGCTCTGAGAGCACCCCATAAAACCCCTGCTACAGATAACTTTACTGCTCACTGAATGTCTGGGCACGTTTCCTCCATGCCCTCCCCCACACAGAATGTCCCCACACTTCCTCAGATCCTTCACAGGTAGTTGAGGCCATATGAGAAGTTCTGGCCAGTGGGCTGTGAACAAAAGTGATGTGTGTCACTGCTGGGCCAATGCATTTAGGAGCCAGTGTGTGCCTCTACCATTTTCTCTTCTTTGCCCCAGTGGCTGAAGGAGGCCACAGGTTCCAGATGGGGCAGCTACCACATGGTGGAGCTTCTGTCAGCCTGGGTCCCTGCGTGACTAAATGGACCAGAGGCTGCCACCCTCCCCACTTCCCACATCGAACATGTAATGTGAATTCGTATGGTAAAGGAAGAAAGAAGAAAGGAGCCTTGTCGCATTAAATCACGGAGAGTTCAGAGAGAGCTTGTTCGTGCAGCACATCACTATGCTACCTACACCCCCACTGGCCACATGGGGGCGTATGGTTTGAGAACACGTTTGGATGACTTTCTGGGTGACAGAATTAAGCTCCATTTGGGAGCCCCTAAATGACTAGGATTTCAGTGGGGGATGGAATATCTCAATCACCAAGTTGAAAGGTTCCCCATTCGCAAGGGAAAGGGGGCAGTTCCAGGCCCTTTGGCAGGATCCACTAGCAGGACCATCCCCATCTGGGGAAGGGAGGTGTGAGCCGAGGCAGCTGGGAGCATCTCCATGAGAGCTGGGGCCTTGGCCTACATTCAAGGACTTGAACTTGACTTTAGAACAAAGGCTGGAGTGTCTTTAGAGCTTTATCCCTGACTCAGGTTTGGGACCAGCTCTCAGAAAGGCACTTGGACCCCAAACTGGTCTGTCCTGGATGGACAGTTTGGGGTTGGGGAGGGGGAAGGAAACTCCAACAGGGCCTTGGAGCCGCAAATGACAATGCACTGCAAGCTTAATTGTAGGTTTATATTTTGAACTTACTGACACTTTAGCAATGATCACCTTGAATGTTGTATGCTCCTGTGGGACAACACAGGGAATAGGGAGAAGAGGCCTCCCCTCAAGATAAGAGTGGGGCGCTGGTAGACAATCTGAGGGGAAAGCCCTTAGTTCATATAAAGCCCCTGTGACTTCTTGCCTTTTCCAAGAAGTAAGATTTGGCTACAGTAAAATACACTGTCTCCTGCCACACACCCTCCAAACTGGTACAATACGGCTTCTTTGAGGCCATTAAAAAGACTTCTTGAGAACGAGCGCTGGATGCCGGTGTCAATCCTTGTCTACGTGCATCCAAAGGCCTGTGGTTTTGAAATGGGGCCAGGGTAGCTGGAAACTGTGGCCTTGCTTGGCACCCTGCAGGGGTACTGGGGTGGGGACTTGGATCAGAGGCAGGGGTGGGGTTGTTTAAAGTGTAGAAGCCCCTTGGGCAAAGGTGGACTTGGTGGAACCCAGGGACCTGGGGACAGGGGCTTCTAAAAGAGCAGTCGTAAGAAATCCTCTCTCAGAGCCTTTGGGGGTGGGGGGCCTGCAGTTGGGTGTGGCTGTTCCCTGGGAAGGACTGAAGCAAGTTTTGCCATCATTTTGGCTAAGAATAAAAGGGTGTGACTGGGCTTCCCTGGTGGCGCAGTGGCTGAGAGTCCGCCTGCCGATGCAGGGGACACGGGTTCGTGCCCCGGTCCGGGAAGATCCCACATGCCGTGGAGCGACTGGGCCCGTGAGCCATAGCCGCTGAGCCTGCACGTCCGGAGGCTGTGCTCCGCAACGGGAGGGGCCACACAGTGAGAGGCCCGCGTACCGCAAAGAAGAAAAAAAAAAGGGTGTGACTGATACAGTTCAACTGAAAACAAAATCCCCCAAAGAAACAGGCAATAACTGCTCCATTCTTTACCACGAGGGTTTATTTACTTGGGGGGTTATTTATTTTTTAATTTTATTTATTTTTTTGGCTGCATTGGGTCTTCATGGCTGCACGTGGGCTTTTCGCTCTAGTTGTGGCGAGTGGGAGCTACTCTTTGTTGCGGTGCGCAGGCTTCAGTAGTTGTGGCACGCAGGCTGGCACACGGCCTCTAGGGCACAGGCTCAGTAGTTGCGGCGCCCAGGCTTAGTTGCTCCGCGGCATGTGGGAATCTTCCCGGACCAGGGATTGAACCCATGTCCTCTGCATTGGCAGGCGGATTCTTAACCACTGTGCCACCAGGGAAGTCCCTATTTGGGGATTTATTTACTTGGGGGTTTATTTTGATGATGAGAAATCCATAATGATAAGTTTGGTGATT
Organism: Stenella coeruleoalba; assembly: GCF_951394435.1. Lineage (NCBI taxonomy): Eukaryota > Metazoa > Chordata > Mammalia > Artiodactyla > Delphinidae > Stenella > Stenella coeruleoalba. Next base: position 132,645,916 of record NC_137147.1, read on the forward strand.
TCAGTGAGTTTTTTTAGCATAGGAGAAAATCTAAATTGGGTGCAGACCTGAGATTTTAACCCAACTTGGACACCTTGCACCTACCCTCATGACCACAGGATCTGCTTAGATATGCTAGCGGTAAGGAACTGTGCCCAGAATTTGCTGTGCTTTCTGCTTTTGTTTCCTACAGGCAAGTTTCCTGAGAATTACTCATCCTGGGGTCAAGGATCCAGCGATGGCTTGTGGCTAGAGTGGAGATTTGGCTGGGCTGGCGTCAGCTCAGACCCCTGGCTCGAAAGTAAACTTGAGGATCCCCACTCAGGGAGGAAGGGGTTTTAGATTTGGACCTTATGGTCTGGTATCCAGCGGCCTGGGCAATGTTGGGATGAACGTATTGGCTCGTGGAGAATGCCTGACTAGAACTGCTTGGGGGAGGATTCCGTGAGCGCGACATGAATCGTTTTCCCCTGAATGGTTTTTGCTGACTGACTTTAATTCACTGTCTGCTAAGGGTTTGGGGGATGAAAACAGAGGAAGAAGTTTCAAAGGCAATTTTTTTTTTTTTTTTTTTTTGTGGTACGCGGGCCTCTCACTGCTGTGGCCTCTCCCGTTGCGGAGCACAGGCTCCGGACGCGCGGGCTCACGGGCCCAGCCACTCCGCGGCATGTGGGATCTTCCCAGACCGGGGCACAAACCCGTGTCCCCTGCATCGGCAGGCGGACTCTCAACTACTGCGCCACCAGGGAAGCCCAAAGGCAAATATTGAAAGAAGTTCCTGTGGGGAATTGAGGAAGAGCTGGCACAGGAGAGAGGTGGCAAGTGGAGGGAGGATGGAGAGGGATGGGAGAGGGTAAAGGGGCACAGACATCACCATCTCATCGCAGTCACCATAGACAGCATCCTGAGAGCTCCGCCCTCACTGGGCTAAGCACTTCCCATGCAAGAACATGTTCAATGCCCACCAGCACCCTAGGAGGTGGTACTGTCACTGTGTGCATTTTCAGGATGGGGATACCGAGGTACAGAGAGGGGGAGTAACTTGCCTTATAAGGAATGGGGCTGAGTTTCAAACCCAGGCAGTCAGGTTCCAGCACTCATCCTAAGAGTCCCTGATGAAACTGGGTTGGTCAGGCTAGAAATGGATGAAAGGCTCCTCAATGCCATTGGCAGGAATTCTGTCTGTGGGGGGTTAGATCTAAGTTGTCCAAAATATCCCCTTTCTGACAGTCACTAGCTCTGTGACCTTGAGCGAGTTACTTACACTGAGTCTGCTTCCTTATCTGTAGAACATACTTTATATGGCAGTAAAGATTACAGAGCATGTGTGAGTGTGTGCGTGTGTGTGTGTGTGTGTGTTGCCTTGTACAGTACTCGGTAGAGAACAGGAATTCCACAAAAAGTAGACACCCCTCCTCCCTGCCATGGAGCCACAGCACAGATGTGCTAGTCTCTAGAACTTCCAAGCATGGACATGGGCATGGACCTGTATATTCATGTATGTACTCATATATCCACATGTCCCTGCCTGGGGGAGCACTCACGTGCACAGGCATGCATTTCCCTCCCTGGTCCTGTCCCTAACTCAGGCTCGTGGTGCTATCAGCCATGCAGTCCGCAGCCAAACACCCAGATGTCACTCTCGAGTCCTTTCTTTCCCTCTCTCACCCTCACATCCTCTCCCCATAGTCAGCCAATTCCTGAATATTTCTCAAACTCCTCTTCTCCCGGTTCTCCCTCACTCCCACCCCAGCTGGCTTGCAGTCCTCCCTCCACCCACCCTCCACACAGTGGCAACCAGAATGACCTTTCCCAGTCACAAATTTGACCTCACCCCCGCTCCGCTTAAAAGCATTCCAGGAAGCCTGGCCAAGCAAGATGTGAAACTCAGAAGCCCTAAGGAGAAGTCTGACAGATTTGACAGAATAAAGATATCAAGCTTCTGTATGGCCAAAGATACCATAAACAAAGTTAAAAAGACAAACAGCGGACTAAGGGAAATATTTCCAACACGATAACAGACGAACATTTTAAAATTCCTAATATACTAAAAGCTCCTTTTTACCAATAAGAAAAAGGCAAAAAGAAAAGAAAAATAAGCAAAGGATGTGAATAGTTAATTCACCAAGAAGAAAATACAAATGGCCAATAACCACATGAAAAGATGCTCAGCCTTACTGGGGAGAAGGGAAGTGAGTGTTGAAACCACAGTGAGATGTTCTCCTGGATCGGCAAAAATTAAAAAGCTTGATAATGTTCAGTGAGAGGATGGCTGGGGAAATGGCTACCTGCAGATACTAAGGGTGGCCCAACCTTTTGGAAGAGCAATGTGACAGTAGCTATCAAAATTTAATAAGCATACCTTTTGCCCTGGCAATTCCACATCTAGGAGTCTATCCTATAGAAAGGCTTACACGTGTCAGCCAAGGTATATATACAAGGATGTTCACTGAAGCATTATTTGCAAGAGTGAAAAATTGAAGACCACCCAGATATCCATCAACCCAGGACTAGTTACATAAATTACGTTATGTCCAAACAATGGAGTATTAGGCAACAATTAAAAAGAACATGGGAGATCTGTATGCGGTGACACTGACAGATGCCCACAACACACTGGTAAATGGAAGTTGTAGAGTAATGTGCATAATACAATTCCATTTCTTTTTTTAGATAATATACAATAAGTATGTTTATAAAAGCACAGAAAAACTTCTGGAAGGAGGCATACCAGACCAACAATAGTGGGACCTCAGCAAAATGAGATCTAAGGGCAAAGAGGGAACTTCCCTACTTAATAGGACACACTTCTATATTGTTTCAATTTTTGCATGAGCAAACATTGCTTTTGTGGTAAAAAAAAAAAAAGGAAAGGAAAAAAGAAGAAAAATACTCCATCCATGGCCCCTCACTGGCTGTAAGAGAAAGTCCGAACTCCTCAGGGTGGCCCCTAAGGTCCCTCAGGACACAGCCCTGGTGTGCCACCAGCCTAGGTCTCCCCTTGTCCCATTCTTTGCCTAAGTCTAGATAGACAAGCTCAGCTCCCTTTTAGTCCCCCAGACTGCCCCTGGGCCTCTGTCCCTGTGGTTCTATCTTCCCGCAGTGTCCTTTCCTGCCTCCTGTGCCTTATCTTTCGAGTCGTTTCTCGTGTGTCGCCACCTTCTGGAAACTCTCCCTGAACATTCCCCCGCACTCTGCCTTCTCTCTCCCTCCCAGCAACGGTGACAGCCAAACCAGGGAGCACACATGTGTCTGTGTCAGGGCTGTGCCGTATGCTTTGCATTGTACTGATTCCTTCAATCCTCATAGCAACCCTAGGAAGGTCTGTCATCACCTCATTTAACAGATGAGGAAACTGAGGCAGAGAGGGGTTACCCAACTTGCTCAAAGTCACACAGCCAACAATCAGCAGAGCCAGTGAGTGGTGCCGGGCAGGGCACCCGTGCAGCCCCCCAACAGCGCTCAGCACAAAGTAGCTATACCTGCCAGGCTTCAAGACTTGCCTGGGAGTCTCAAAGTTGGGGTTTGTCTTGTTCTTGCCCCCAGAACCTGGGCAGGTCAGGCGTGCACAGGGAGGTCTGCTGGGCCCGGAAGCCAGCCCCCAACACCACCCAGCCAGGGCTAAAGGAAGTAGCTGGTCTCCTCAGGGAGCTCGGGCGGCGGTGAGGAAGGGGGCTGGGACCAGCGCAGCTGGGGGCCAGCTGACCCAGGACTGCTGAGGAAAGGGATGGTTTGTGGAGCTGCAGCCCCACCCGAGGCGGGGACCCAAGCTACTCCCCGCACACCTACTGTGTGTCAGGCCCTGGGGGTAACGGGCCAGGGAAGCCGGGGGCCAGGAGACTACTCTGCCCTCCACGTGCTGTAAAGCCAGACACATGGAGGCCAGGAGCCTAAGAGAGGGACAGGCCAAGAGCCGTCGGAATGTGCTCGCAGGAGCGGGGGCCTGGCTTCTGATTGGGATGAAGCAGACAGGGGGTCTCCATGAAGGAAGTGGCACCTGGGCCCAGCCTAAAAAGATGAAGGGGATCTGGGCAGATGGAGTTGGGAAGGGAACTCCGGGGGGCTGGAACGGCTGGAACAAGGGCCTGGGGGTGGGCAGGTGTGCGGAGCGTTGGGGAAGAGTCACTGGTCTTGGCTGGAGCACAGGACAAGTAGGGAAGCAGCAGTGGACGCAGGGGTAGGGGTGCTGGGGGCCCTTGGAGGGGGCAGCTGCCTGCAGGTGAGGAGGGGGCACTCTGGAGCGGGTGGATTGCCTACGATCGGAACCTGGCAGGCAAATCCACATTTGCAGTTAGCTGCAGGACAGTGGCTTAGCTCTCCACCTCAGTGCCCTCATCTAGAAAGTCATGCACCTTCCTAGCCTGCTGAGAGAATTCAATGAGACAGTGATTTGAAGCACCTGGGACCCAGGGAGGGGAGGATGGCCGCGTCTGGCGGGGGCGCCGTGCCCAAGGAGGCCAAGGTGGCTCGCGGGGCATCTGCCCGTGTGATGTGAACTTGTGGGGGCAGATGAGCCACAGGGCCTCCCAGCCCAGCAAAGGTATTCACATACTATCCTTGTGTTTAAAGTATAAACTCCAGGTAATGTCATTTCACACTCTGCACCTTAAAGAGACAAGAGAGGCAGAGCCCCACGATCTTGAGCGGGTCCCTGCTCCTCCCAGGGCCTCAGTTTCCCCATGCAAGTGGTAGGTGACTGGTCGGGTGGCTTCTCCAGGGCTGGTTATTCAGAAGGGGTTGAGCCATGGAAGGAGGGAACTGGGGGGGCGGGGGGAGGTGCAGAAGTCCAGAGGGGTGGGATTCAGAGAGGGGAGGAGTGGGGATGGAGGAAGGAGAAGACCCTCCTTCCTGGGGCTAGTCCCCTACCCAGCCAAGGCCCTCCTCACACCCCCTACTCCGAGGCCCACCAGCCCCCGCCCGTGCCCGGGTCGTATTCACTCAGTTCGGGGTGGAGAAGTTGGAAGAAGAGGAGCCCCTGCCTCCCAGGGCAAGTTACTCGCGGGAACAGTGGTGTGCAGGCCCGGAGACAAGTAAGACCTGCGACCATGCCCCACTGGGCTACTTCAGGCGGAGGGTCATTAGGCAAGTCCCCGCACGTCTCCATTTCCTCTTCTGTGAAATGGATAAAAATGCTTTCCTTGTAAGTACTATTGCCAGCCCAGTGCCCAGCACACCACCAACCTGCCCCAGAGGTGAGGCCTTTGGCTCACCAGGAGCTGAGCACGCCCTGGGGGAGTCACAGCCAGCTCTTGGAGGCAGGGAGAATCACTCACCCTAGGCACCCCCAAGGCCCCCACGGGTGCCGTCCTCCTCATCGCTCACAGGGACCCTATCTTAGCTGCTTCCCCGCTGGCCCATCTCCAGCACCTCCCCCTCCCACTTGCTGCCAGAGGAAGGCTCCAAGTGAGGCCCACTTCGACTCTGATCACTCGGCCGTCGTTGAATGCTTGCTTGCCACCTCCCCCACCAGCCCTGTGGGCAGGAACCACATCTGATTCATCTCATCCATTGCAGAGTGTGGGGTCTGGCACAGGAGTCCTGCCCACAGGCAGCAGAGCTAGCAGTGGGAACGAACAAACACGACCATTCACCCCTCCCACCCGGCACCTGTTGCTCTACTGAGTATCCGTGACAATGCTGGGCTCAGTGTGGGGCTGGGGTCAGAGCTTAGCGTGGGACCAGGATCGAGATTCAGTCTGCACAAGATCGGGCTCAGTGTGGGGCTGGGATCAAAGTTCAGTCTGTCCAGGAGCAAGGCTCAGTGTGGGGCTGGGGTCAAAGTTCAGTCTGTCCAGGATCCAGGCTCGGTGCGGGACTGGGGTCAGGGTTCAATGAAGGAAGTTTTCTACCCCCTACTGTGAAGGGCTCAGGACTTCTCCCAGCCTTACCCACTGCTTTGAAAACAACATAGCCTATCCCTGGGGTGCTGGGGCCTGTCTTCTGAGTCTCCACTGTGCCCACCCTCTACTCAGGCAAGGCCTGTCCTCTGCTCCACCCCAGGCAGCTATGCCGGGATTGCCATACTCACTATGCCCCAGCCGCCACCTGACTCCTACAGAAGAGGCTCAAGGCAGGAAGTGCTTCCTTGCATCCTTAACTGGCCTTCAGAGACACAGCAGGACAGTCAGCCTTCTGGCATGAATGCATTCCTAAGCCTAAGAGAAGCGGTTTGTGAGTTAGCGCAGATTTTTCTATTATCCACCCCACTGTCCCCACTCCATTAGCCCAGAGGATCCAGTGCCAACAGAGGTAAACCCAGGTCTGGCTGAACATGAAGGCGAAGGTGTTCGCTGGTACATGGCCGTGAGATATGCCACCCAAATACCTCCTCCTACCACAGTGCCTGAAATCCCTCCTTTGTGCTCCTTGCTTTAAGTAACTCTTGCTGACCCTCCTCTGAAACCTCCATCCTGAATCAGTTTTCAGCTGGGTGCGGGGACTGCTGGATCCCTCAGCCCTGGGCGACTCAGGTCTAGCCCAGGTCTGGCACTCACAGGGCTCAGAAACGGGAGCTGAATCAGAGACTGGCCTGAGTGGGCATCGGAGCTGGGCAGAAGGCTGCGCCCGCCCCTCAGCAGCCCCACTCACCCAGCCAAACCCTCTACGACTACTCTGCCTGCTACTCTCAAGCAGAGGGTCAAGCTGGTTTGCTGGAAAGACACATGGTTCTAATTTTAATTAATTAAAGAAAAAAATCTAATCACTGCATTAAACTTCTCATTACTCCACTTGAATACCCTTTAAGTAAATTTAATTACCAGAGGGTTGGGTTTCCTAGCCTCTTTCATTAGCTTCTGATAAGATGAGGAATGGGAAGGGAAGAGGGTGGGAAACAGAACAATGCCATTTTTAACCCAAGGAGGGCAAGGTGGGCGTTGTACTGGGGCTACCACGGTCAGGCTTTGGTGCCGCCCTGAGGACAGGCTTGGCCTTGGGCCTGGGGAGACCCCCACCCCAGCTGCTTCTAGAAAGGAAAAGGCCTAGCATTTGGCTGCAGTCAGCACTGAATGCTTCATTTATGGCCACTCTTGGTTATTTATACCCCACCTCCTTCTAAAAGAGTTTGAGGCTGCTAAGAACAGCACAAACTGAAACATAAGAGAAGAGATCAGAACAAGGGAAAAATATGACAGAGAAGAATATGAAGCCAATGGCAAGACTACTGAGCAACTGCATGCCACAGCATCCTGAGCACTTATCAGAAATGGGCCACGAACCAGCTATGAGCTTCCTAGCAGCCAAGGCAAAGAGAGCAACACATCTTGGCACTAATGCAGTAACCAATAGAGTATTCATAAGGAAATGCACACTGAGCCTCAGGCTTTCCATCTGTAAAAAGGGTGGAGCTGGTGGATGAACTAAAGGAAATAACCATTGGCTGGAGCAGTCAGCAAAAGTTTCCTAGAGAAGGAGAGACCTAAACTGGGCCTTAAAAAAAAGGATAGGGCAGGGGCTCCCCTGGTGGCGCAGTGGTTGAGAGTCCGCCTGCTGATTCAGGGGACACGGGTTCGTGCCCCGGTCTGGGAGGATCCCACATGCCGCGGAGCGGCTGGGCCCATGGGCCATGTCCGCCGGGCCTGCACGTCCGGAGCCTGTGCCCCGCAACGAGAGAGGCCACAACAGTGAGAGGCCCGCGTACTGCAAAAAAAAAAAAAAAAAAAGCATAGGGCAGACTCATCTATAATAATCATTTGTTATTTGCCTCCCCCAGTTGGAGGCATCTCTTCCTGCCAGCAGGACCCTGAGCTTCCTTTGGGAAACACTCTCCCCCTCATTCCTGGTCACATGGTTGGGGAAGGACAGACCCTTATCCCCAGCCCATCCATGTTTCCAAGCCCTGCGGACCCAATTAAAGGAGCAGGACGATCTTAATCCTGCCAATAGGGCCCAAGAGATCAACTCCAGGACTTTTATTTGTCCTATCAGGAAAGCAGATTTTGTCTCTAGCCCAGACCCCAGATTTCAACCTGGTAGCATGTTGCCCCAGAAACTGCTGGCATGTGAAAAGCCACTAGGAGTGGAGCCATCACCAAAAAAGAGAAGCAGAGACATACAGACAGAAAACAGATCCTGTTCACATTGTTGAAACCACTGGATCAAGCCCTGCCTGAAGCCCAACCTACCGCTGGACACTTCAGTCACATGAGCTGATCATTTCATTTTATTGAAATAAGATTTTTGCTACTTGCAACCAAAGGGATCCTGACAGAGACAGTGTTCAGAAATGTATCCTTCCTGTTCCAGAGGGCAAGACGGCTCAGACATCCCCAGGAGCTAGGGAGTAGGCAGGGTGGGTGTGCCACCTACCGTGACCGCTATTGCGCCTGCTGAGTCCTGAAGCTTAAGGAGTCCCTGCGGCGCAGGCTGAGTTGAGGAACAGGCGTGGGGGCGGGTGCAGGGGCTGGACAGGGCCAGAGCCCTGGAACGCCGGCAGGAGGCAGACTCAAGGCAGCCAGGACATGGCTGTGGGGTCCCTAGAAAAAGGAGAAGCAAGAGTGAGCAGTACAGTTCACATGGGGGACAGAGGGGCACAGGGCGTAAGGCAGATGGTGGCCACACCTTGACAAAGGTGAGACCAAAGTCAGCCAAGTTTACCTTCACCTCCTCACATCTTGTATCTCATTTCCCCTATTTACTGCCCCCTTCCCCTGGAGTACCTTGAGGCTGTAGGAGAGCATCTGTAGAAGGCCTTCCCTCTGAAGAGAAGGGAGGGCTCTGGGGCAGGCATGGCTGGAATCCATGTGCCAGAGTGTATGTGCCTGGTGTGGGGAGAGGGCGGGGGAGCTTCACCCTCAGTACTGTGGACCCATTTCTCACAGTTCCTCTCCCAGTGCGTGCCCAGAACTAGGTCTAGGGCAGCCAGAATAGGACAAAACTGAGTGAGGCAGCCGCCTCCTTTGATATCTGGTCTGGACTTCTAAAAGAGTCCTAGAGAGGACAATGCTTAACCCAAGGGCATGAACGGTGGCGTTCCAGGCATAGGCAGAGAGCAGTGCAGGCCCTCCAAGTGCCTTCCTGTTTGAGGAACCAGGAAACCAACTACTCTGGCTTCACACCAGCCTCCCTTGGGCACTGTCCCTGGCTGGGGGGCCACCCCTCGAGGGGCCCACACTCTTCTGCAGCTTCTCTCTGAGACCGAGCTGGGACCTTTGGGGAGACAAAGAGGGTGAGGATATTTCAGACTCAGGACACTGCCAGAGGTCCTGGGCTTTGGAAAGTCACTAAGCCTCTTTAGGCCCTTAATGAATCCTCTGATCTAAAGGATGCTGGCTTTCTTCCCGGCTCCAGAAAAAGGCATGATGACAGAGATCTTGAATCACAGAACACTGGGCTGATTGGATCTCTAGAAACGTCTCTAGACCAGCACAGTCGAATAGCGCTTTCTGCAATGATGAATGTGTTCAGTACCTGTGCTGCCCGATACGGTAGCCACTAGCCACACGCGGATATTGGAATGTGGATAGTGACACTAAGAATCTGATTTTTTTTCTTTTCTTTTATTCATTTGTATTTAAATCAAAATAGCCACATGTGGCTAGTGGCTTCCACATTGAATAATACAGCCCTGGACCAACACTTGCCCTAAAAAAATTTCTAAATTTTTTTAGAAAAACACATACACAAAAACGAAAACATTCAAACTGAAGCTATTGATGCATCCAAGAAACCTCGACTGTGAAGGTAATCCACCTCCTGGCAGTCCCTGGCCACAGTACCCAGAGGAAACTGAGGTCCAGAGAGGAGAAGGGATTTGCTCAGGGTCACATAGAGAGCGGCAAAGGCAAAACCCAGAACTTAGGTCCTCAGACTCCTAGCCCCCGCTCTCCACGGCACCCGCTGCCCTTCCCATGGTGGCCTTATGTTCTCCCATCTTGCTCAGCACTGTCACGAGTGTCTTGCTGCCCCACTACCCAAGCTGCTGCTCCTGGGGCAGGGTATCAGGCCGCTTTTGAAGGGACCTAACTCTCCCAGACACTGCTGCTGTCCCATCCCCCAGCACCCCAGCAAAGCAGCCTCAGTGACTAGCCCTGAGGTTGGCTGGGGAAATCATCTATCAGAGAAGAAGTGCTCTGGGCACAGAGCTGTTCACTGCAGGGTTACTAATAACACCAAAATGCTGGAAGCTGCCTAAACATCCCACACTGGAGATGACAGAGTGCATCATGACACCTCTGTTGGATAGAATATTACACAGCCATTAAAAATGATAAACACAGGGCTTCCCTGGTGGCGCAGTGGTTGAGAGTCCGCCCACCAATGCAGGGGACACGGGTTCATGCCCCAGTCCGGGAAGATCCCACATGCCGCGGAGCGGCTGGGCCCGTGAGCCACGGCCGCTGAGCCTGCGCGTCCGGAGCCTGTGCTCCGCAATGGAAGAGGCTGCGACAGTGAGAGGCCCGCGTACCGCAAAAAAAAAAATGATAAACACAGAGACTGGTAGCAGCACAGAGCAATGTTTACCTAACAATATTGAGCAAGAAAACAGAAAATGGATGAGGGTGGGGCTGCGTTGCAGCAGTGTGCAGGTCTCTGGGCTCACGGAGTCCACTTATATCTATTACCCCCAGCCCACACCGCAGCATCACGACCTCCAGATTTCATAACCATTCTACAGATGCAGGAGCTGAGGCTTCAAGAAGCCACACACATATGCCAGGTTACATGGGGAGTGAGGGCAGAGTCAGGGCTCAAACTCTTGATTTCTGACTCTAAGGACAGACTTCCACTGCTGCCTCTTTGTGCCATGATGGTGGCATTAATGGTGCCCTTTCTTTTCTATTAATTAACTCATCCTGTTTAACAAAAACACATTCTAAGTGCTTTACAAATGTTGGCCCATGTGGTCTGTACAACAACTGTACGAGGAGCAATTTATACTCTTATTTTTGGGATCAGGAAACTGAGGCACAGAGGTCAAGGGCCACTTCTACTTCCCACATGTTCTGCAAGGTTCCAGTATTGTCTTCACAGGAAAAGGGTAAGGGGGCAGGGAGGGAACAGCTGTTGACTTGGAGCAGTAGAAATACAGATGTGTGTGTGTTTTCCCTTTTTAATTGCATGGAAATTCTTTCTGTAGCAATTGAAAGAAAAAAAATTCCAGAAGTAAAACATGGTATCAAAAAATTTTTTTAGAAAAACACATACACAGAAACGAAAACATTCAAACTGCAGCTACTGATGCATCCAAGAGACCTCGACTGTGAACGTAATCCACCTCCTGGCAGCAACGCTCACGTCTCCAGGCTCTCCTGCCAATTTCCTGACCTCGGACTACTCCCTCCTGCCTGGGTGAGATCCTCACCTCAGAGGGCAGCGGGGAGCAGCTCTGTACGGAGGTGGACTTCAATAAACACCTCCTGGCACCCCTTGGCACAGCACAGCAGGCCAGCAGACAGGCCTCAGAGCGCCAGCTGCCTGCAGTGCTGCTGTCGCTGGCCGGGGCTGACCTCAAGAGGCCAAGATATCCAGTCCTCTGCCTCCAGCCCCAGGCAGCCCCATTCTACAAGTGAAGCAACTGAGGCCCAAAGGTAAAAGACCTCGTCAGAGGTCACACTGCTACTGAACAGGGAAACGAGTGTGTGCACATGCACGTGCATGCATACAGCCCACATGTGCACATGTGTGTCTCCCATATGTGCAATGCTTCAGGCCCAGGCACCCTCAAGCCTATAATTAAAAGGGCAGGTGATCCCCGGCTTATACACACACACACACACACCAATTATTACATTATTAACTGCTACCATATCCACAATTGTATTTCTATTTCTCCTTTACATTTTTCTCTGTTATTTTCATTCTGTCACCAAATACTTATTGGGCACTTACTATATAGTAAGTATACTATAGGTGCTGGAGATACAGTGGAGTACCCCTCATGGGGATGGGGGGCACAGATGATAAGCAAATAAATAAGCAAATAAAGGAACAAGATAATTCCAAAGAGTGACAAGCGCAATTAAGAAAATCGAGCCTGGTAATGTGAGAGAGAGTACCTGGGATGAGGCTAAGGGGTCACTCTAGCTGGAGAATCAGAGGAGGCCTTTCTGCAGAGGTCACATCTGAATTTATACGTGGACGATAAGAACTCAGTCACTCCTAGAGCAGCAGGAGCAAGGCAAAGAGCAGTGTGGGGGGCTTCCCTGGTGGCGCAGTGGTTAAGAATCCACCTGCCAATGCAGGGGACACGGGTTTGAGCCCTGGTCCGGGAAGATCCCACATGCCGTGGAGCAACTAAGCCCGTGCACCACAACTGCTGAAGCACGCGCGCCTAGAGCCCGTGCTCCGCAACAAGAGAAGCCACCGCAATGAGAAGCCCGCACACCGCAACGAAGAGTAGCCCCCACTCACCGCAACTAGAGAAAAGCCCGTGCGCAGCAACAAAGACCCAATGCAGCCAATAAATAAAATATTTAAAAAAAAAAAAAAAAGAGCAGAGCTGGGAAGGAGCCTGGTGTTTTTGAGGAGCAACAGCACGCGGAATGAGATGGGCAGAGGTAGGGGCAACAGCAGGAAAGGAGGCCACAGAGGGAGGGTGGACCCTGAAGGCCAAGGTAAAGTTTCGGACTTCATCCCTAGTGCAAGGAAGAGTCACCTGGGAAGTGCTGGGATGTTTTATTCATTGTGAAAAGTTCCTTTGGGCTGCTGAGTGGAGCCTGGATTGAAGGGGAACAGGCACAGGAGCAGGGGACCAGTGGGCTGACTGTCGCAGTCACCCAAGACAGGAAGATGAGGCTCGGGCTAGGGTGAGGGAGGGACCAGACAGATGCAGGATATATGTTATAGCAAAAAACAACTCATCGGCAGTTAGTGGATAAGTTGGATGTGAGGAGGTGAGGGTAAGAAAAAGGAATCAAGTATGACTGCTAGATCTTCTACCACAGACACGTACTATTTTTACTACCAGACCCCCCCACAAAAAAATTTAAATAACTATTAAAAAATAACAGCAGATGAGCCACCAGGAATACTGCCACCCCACACACACGCTGAGTCTCACACACACCCCGGGGAGCATCTTTCTTCCCAAGCCCCTGCTCTGTTCTCTGGTCCTATGCGTGGCACACAGGGAGGGGCAGAGATTGGGGCCCACCCTCAGGCTGACAGGAGACAAGATTGTCCAAAAAGACAGGACAGGGCGGGACGAGGGAGGGTGCAGAGGGGCTGGCCCAGAGCAGGCCCCCAGCACATGCTTGTAAAGAACATGCTGGTTGAACCTGAAAAGTTATACCAAGGGGTGTGGGGACTGGGGAGGTAGGGCCCAGAATCTGGGAACAGCAGGAGTTTGAAGCTAAGACAATCCTGGGTCTGAGTCCTAGCTCCACCTCTTGCTCTCCGTGGGACCCTGGGTAAAAGCTACTTCACTTCCCAAGGCTCAGATCCCTCATCTTCCAAGTGGTAACCACAATCCTCCCACAGAGAGCTGTGATGAAGACTCGCTGAAATGATACACGTCAAGAACTGGCATTTATAAATATTAGCATCTCTCCCCTTTTTAATAAAAAGGGGGCTTAAAAAGCCAATCTAAGCTTAGACTGCGAAGCTTACATCTATTCCAATAGAGAGTCTAGAAGTGCTGCCCAGACGCCAGGAAAGACAATAGTAAGTTTGAGAAGTTCACTACCAAAGAGTCCTGCGGGACAACTGCATGTCCTCTCTTGGCTGCTCAAAATGATGACATGCGCTCCAACCAGCCACGAGCGAGGCCCCCGTGACATCCCTGATGGATGAGACAGAAAAATATGGGCTGGGCTCCTCAGTGGTTAGCTACATAACCATGTCCAAGAATGCGGGATAGCGGGTCAGACTGGTCCCTGGGGTGGAATCTCACTGGCATCAGCAGAGCTGGTCCTTGGCCCTGCCTGGAACGACCTCTTTTGGCAGACACTAGGATGGAGCTTCGAAAGTAGGTCCAACCTTGGAGGGGTCAATTAGGGAGGCAGGATCCCCTGTTCGAAGCCCTCCACTTGCCCTAGGAAAGGGCCAAAGTGGACAAGAGAGAGTTACTAGGCTCTGGCTGAGTTCTGTGAGTAGCTCCGTGAGTGGCCAGGGAGTCGTGGCCTCTGTGGAGCCTGGTGGCCAGGAGACGTGGGGGCTGGGTGAGCCAGTCACTCCAGCTCTGGAGACGGTGTAGCCACCTCCAGATAGCCATGTCAGTCGTCAAGGTAACTGTCTAGAAGATTTTTGATACAGTGGGGTCTGTTCACAGGGGCTTGACAGGAGGAGGTGGGCCTGGAACCCGTGTTCCCTGGGAAAGCCTCGGGGGGCCTGGTCAGGACTTCAGGTTCCTGATAAAGACACTTGGCATTTATGGGCCCAGAGAGCAGAGCTAGGCCCAGTGAGAGAAGATTCCAGGAAGAGAGATCTCTCTTCAGCATGAGGAGTAGTGAGCTCCCTGTCCCTGGGGGCATGCAAGCAGAGTTCTAGAGAACATACATTTTGGGTAGGGATTTGCACTAAATGGGAGGTTGCCTTCAGCCACGAGGTTCTTTAATTCTATTCACACATGAATCAGGGCTAGATTGTGTGGATCAAAAAGGGTTTTACAGAGAGTGAAACGAAGGCAAGATAATGGCCACAGTGATAGTTGTTATTATTATTACTACATTATAGATCACCACACATTCCCATCTATTCTCTAACTGGATCTTCTGCCCACCCCATGAGGAACATAGGGCAGGATGATTAACCCCATTTAGCAAGTGTGGAAATTGAGGCCCAGAGAGGGAATGGGACCAGCTCGAGGTCCGACCAGCACGTCAGCCCCAGACCTAGGGGCCTTCCCCTCCTGCACTCCAGTGGTCATCCTGCCACCCCTGCCTCAGAAGGAGGGAACAGGAATCTCCCCTCCACCCTGGGCTCCTGTCCAGCTGCCACAACTCCCCATCCCTGAAGGTTAGAGGCTCTCTTTGCACACCACCCCACTGAAACCTGGGAGGGGAGTCCCAGCCCAGAAGCCTTCTCCTCCCAGGTTACAGAGGCCCTGCTCTCCCACCCTTTTGTCTCATTCCCCTGGTAGTACTGCCACAGTCCCTTAGGTTGGATCCTTCAAACCAGACCCAGGACCAGACACTAGGCTTTGCCCAGGAAATGAACTCGAGGAGAAGGGTCCCTCCCACTCAGCCTTATTCTTTGCCTCACCCCTATACAGGCAGCTTGTATCCAGGGGGAACCAGAGCCCACCTGCCAGGTATCCCTCCTGAACACCTTCCCTTTTCCTAGCCGGAGGGTCAGAGAGAGGGCATCTGGGCAGGAGAGGTGGGAGCGTCAGGAGGTAGGGAGACTGGGACCACCGAGGCAGGAAAGCTGCCACCCCTTAGCACCACTCCATGTCACATCACACACTGAACCCCAGGATATTCCTGTGAGCCAAGTATCAGCATCTCACTTTACAGATGATGGAATGAAGGCTCAGAGAGATTAAGAACTTGCCCAAACTCAAAATATTAAACCGAACAGAAACAGCCTGTAAGTTCTAGAGCCAGGATTTGAACCCAGGACTGGCTGATTCGAAATACCCTGTGCTTTCCATGCTCCCTGCCACCTCCACAGAAGTGCAAGGAAGCTCAAATAGGCAGCCTGGTGAGCAGATGAAAGAGGGACAGGGGCGGCAGAGAGAGGAAGACAGAAGGCAAGACAAAGACAAGACAGAGAGCAGCAGGGACAGACGAATTGACAAGTGGACCCTGCAGGGGCCAGGAGGCAATTGCAGAAACCACCGTCTTGATCAATGAAAGGCCCTCCAGTGCCACCTCTGCAGCCATCTGCTCCTCCAGTTTAGCTACTGGTCCCCCCTAGGTCCTTCCCAGGATGCCCAGGTCCAAGGAGCAGAAGAAACCTGCCCTAGCAGCCCCCAGTCAGCGAGGGTGTCAGGTCAGATCCCTGGGCGAGGGAGGCGGGCAGAGAAAGTAGGGGGCCAGTTTTATCCCTGGGCAAGGCCATCTGCCGGGCCTCTGTCTGCCCAGGCCAGGCTGGAGGGTCCAGCTGCCCAGACCGCCCACCAGGTACAGCATACCCGCTGGCCCCACGTGGCTGTGGGAGTGTTCCGGGCTCGCCAGGGGTTCCCGTGCCCCACTGGCAGCTGAGCGCAATTGGCCTGTCCCCAGAGCATGCAGGGTTTAAGCAACAGCCTCTCAACTGAATATTTAAGAAGAAAAATACCTTTGTTTTTTTAAGAAAGAGAGAAAGGGAGAGAGGAGGAAGCCAGCAAAGGAGGGGGAGGGAAGGAGGGTGGGAGAAACCTACCCCATCACCGCAGTCAAGGTCACAGGCATCCTTGTGGGGCAGGTGCAGGCAAGGAGCCTTTAATCTGGGAGTTCAGGCTGAGGAAACTAAATGCTTGAAGCCGGAGTGCGTTACTGCCCTGAATGATCTGTCGGCTTCTATTAGGCTAAATATCTCTGTATCATGGGGAATTATCCTCTGAAAAGGCAAACTGCCGGCCTCTCCAGAAAGGGGGCACGGTGGGAACCTCTCATCATGAGGGCTCTTCCACGGGGGTGGGGGGAGGGAAGAACAGGACCAACTAGGAAAGCCACCCCCCCATCCCACACCCCCTCCCCGGAAAGTCATAGTCACCAGCTGTGTGATGCTTGCTGCGGGTGCCAGCATCCCGCCCCCTCCTCCCCAGACTCTCCCTCCACTAAGGAGTCTGAAAAGATGCTAGACGTGGAGTCGAGGCCTGACAATGCCTCAGTGATAGCGGGTGACCCTGGGTGAGTTCCTGCCCCCTTCGAACCTCTGTGCCCCTGCCTGTTAGATGGAGCTGATGATACGAACCCGTAGGCTGTGCGGTGGGGGTGGGAAGCTGGCACAGAGCCAGCACAAAGTGGGCACCCAGGACAATTTTGCTCACGCTGTTCTGCCCACGGGTGAAACCCTCCTCTTCATCCCCTCCTCCTCGTCCTCACTGGCCCCCATAGGCACCACCACCTCTGCCAGGAAACCCTCCCTGACCGCCCCCCCACCCCGGGTATCTCCTACAGCCAGAACCCCAGCTTCTGGGTTCTGCCATTCTCCGGTGGTGGTTTACACGTGGGCCCTTCAGCCTTAGGGATGAAGCATTTCCTCCTTCCCATCCTCCCCAAGCCCTCTCACACGCAGGACTGGCACTCAGGACTGCCCAGATTTGCAGGCTAGTAGGCGAGGGCTGGAGGAAACCAGGATCAGGCATGGACTGGGTCCACTGAAGGGCATCACTCACGGTAACACATTCAGCACCAGGGAAGCCGGGCCCGGAAGCCAGAAATTCCAGGCCATGAGTCTGCAAGAGCAGGGTGGCAGGCAGACCACCTGCAGGCTGGCCAGGGCACAAGGCAGGGCTGGGGCCAGGTTAGAGGAGCGTAGAGCTGGGACTCAGTGCTGGGTTCCTGGCACAGTACTGAGGCGCTGGAGGTGCTCAGGCCAGTAAGGGTCTCAAGGGTCAAGAGGAGCAGGGCTGACCAGTGTGGGGAGAGGCAAAGGTCAAATGGCTCTAGCTGGGTGGGGAGCAGGAACGCCCTCTGAGTATCATGGCTGCTCGTGTCCAAACAACACTGTCCGACTCTGCAAAGCCCTTTTAAATCCATCAGTTACTTTGATCTGCCCAGCCCTCAGGGATTAGTTACTTAGTTCATTAATTCAACAAGAACTTCTTGAGTGCCTACTCTGTTCCAGGCATTGTTCTGGCTCACTCAACAGAGGGGAAACTGAGTCCCACAAGTGCTGCCCAGGAAGTTCCATGGCCACATGGGGTGGGCAGAAGTCCAGGGCTGCTGTCTGTCTCCATTAGTGACAGGTGCTATAGGGCTTCTGCTACAGCCCAAGAGTCTGCAGGAGTGATCGGGAATGACCACGGGCTGGGGGATCCAGGTAACCCTCCAGAGCTGGGGAATGAGCAGGGGCGGGAGCCAGACGGGAGCTGTGGAAAGGGGAAGCCTGATGGGGGTGAGGGGGGGATCACGGTGGGGGCAGGGAGGAGCCTCAGCCTGCAGTGAAAACTCCTCTTCCTCTAAGGCAGGGGTGGGAAGCCAGAGAGAAAGTGTGAGGGGACGGAGGCAAGTTCACGATGGAGTTCTCCTCCGTGGGCAAGAGGCTGGAAAGGGCGCAAGAGGCACAGGTGAGGAATGACAAGGTCAACAGCCCCACCTAAGGAGACGAAGGGGCACACAGGCAGGGCCAGAGGGTGAGAGGGGTCAGAGTGGGCACATCAGGAGGACCCAGAGCTGGGCTGAGCCCCCTAAGATGTCTGAGCTAGGGGAAGGGCAGAGGGCAGGGAACCCCAGCAGGGAGAAGCAGGCCCCATGACTGCCCTAGCAGGTGCCCCATACACTAACCTCAGGCTGCCCTGTGCTCCTGGGGCACTAAGAACCTCCTCAGAGGGTGGGCTCCCGAGGGCCCAGCCACAGCCCAGAGCAGCCCAAGTGCCTCCAGACTCTCCCTGCCGCTGATGGGAGCCACCTGGGTCAGCTCAGGGGCAGCTCTTCCCTTTTGGTTCCTCAAGGCCAGCCCGTCACACGGAGCATTCGCCAGCAGGCTCCTCACTCCCCTGGGCCCTACTCTCCTCATCAGTAAACTGAGGCAGACCCCACCTCTCAGCGGTCAGGTCAGGAAAGCACTGCCCCGTGCCCGGATGCACACACAGTAGGTGCCCGTGGATGGCTGCCCCCTTCCCGTCCCTTGTGGTGGAGTCTCCTCTAGTCCTCACAGCATCCCCAGTGTCTCACACACACTTTGCTCAATTCACTCTTACTGGACTGAGTTCAACTGCCAACAGGCTAGTAGAAATGTAGGGAGGTGAAAATTCTGCCCACTGGACCCAGTGGGGAAGGGGCTGAGAGGAAGGAGGACATCACAGAGGGACATGGCAGATGCCCCCAGGGAGCAGACATGAGGATGAAGCAGAGGCCCAGGTTGCTGGGGCAGCAGAGGCCCTGCTCTCAGCGCACGTATTAGCACTCCTTAATCATTTAGCAGGCCGGCAGGGAGCCCGAGGCGGGGAGTGAGGGCTGGGGAATGGGGTTCACTCGAGTGGAGGGTCCCTGGGCAGATGGGCCTCCTGGGCCCAGGCCTCCTCATAGCACCCATAGCCTTGTGAGCTGCTCCTCCAACTCACCCCGCCCACCTCAGAACCTACCCCACTGTGTGTCGGGCCCTAGCCAACCAAGAACATTGGAGAGAAACAAACAAGTCAGGAGGAAGGAAGAGCCACTTCTGGGAGAAGGGGCACAACCTGGAAGGCTTTACAGAGGTGGTGGCTTTTCAACTACTCTGGGCCTCACCTTGCTTTTCTGTGAAATGGGACTGCTATACTACTAAGTACTAATACTACTACTAATAATAACAATAATAATAATGATAGCTTAAGAATTTGGAGCGCCTACCCTGTGCTAGGCTTTGTGTGAGCACTTTGTGCCCAGAGAGACTGAGGTGGAGCTGAGGGCAAGCCCGCCCCTCTCCTAGACTCTCTTTGGCTGGACCAGCTGGTGGAGGGTTGACTGAGGTCTGAGCCTCGGGCCAGCTGCAGGCACGGCGGTAGGTGAGGTGGGTGTCACCAGTGGCCAAGGTCTGCGGGTTGCCCCATGTTTTCAGCATAACTCCAAGTGACCACTCCTGAGCCTGGGTGAGTGGGGTGGGGGTAGGGGTTGGGGGAGGGAACCTTCCAGAGTCAGGTCAGAGGTAGCAAGGTCAGAGGTTACACAGTGGCTATGGTGGCAGCTCAGTCTGGCCATCCTAGTGTTTAAGACGCTGGTGCTGAGTATGGCCTATACCTGCAGCTCCCCCCGCCTGTCTCCCACAGGACCCACCTCACCCACATGCCAGGTTCCAGGAGATCTCGGGCTCTAAGGAGGCACGGTGGTGAAACTGCACAACAATGTCAGGCAGTAGATGTTATTATTCCCACTTGATGTGGAAACAGGTTCCGGGGGATTATATTATACTTGCCCAAGGTCACAGATGGGAATGGCCAGGCTGGTACTCACACCTAGGACTGTTTCTAATGAACAAGGAGGTGCCAACGGCTGAACAGGCTCATGGGGCTGAAGTTGGAGGGTATCTCAAGCAAAATCAGTAGGCCTGAGAGAGGTCTTTGGGGGTGAAGTCTTCCTGGCTCCCCTCCCAGTGGCTTCAAGTTGTCCCACGCCCAGGACTCAGGGGGTCAGGCAGTTTGAGAAGATGAGGAGGTAAGAGGCAGGGGAGGGCGAGGGATCTCTCTCCTGCGGCTTCCAGCAGCCCTCTGCCTCATTCCACCCCTGCTCAAAGCATTCGTCTCCCTGGTGAGATGGGGCACCCTGGAGGCCTGATGTTGCCAACAGGGCTTGAGAAGCACCTTCGTATGAGGTCAGGGCGGGTAAGGGTGTGGTTAAAGAGAGATAAAATTCAACCCAGAGCTAGGATAAGGGGGCTGAGGCTAGGTGGGCGGTGGGGAGGCGGTCAGGAAGGCCCAAGAGAACAGGTGTCCATTGCCTGGACTCCCACTATTTGAGTCCCCAGAGGTATCTAGTTTCCATAAGCTTTGAGCCAGGGAGAGGCACCATCTAAGAATACTGGCAGTGGGAGGTAGGGCCCTGAGGTTCTGGTCCTCCTCTACTTACACGCTGTGTTTCTTGGCACAAGTATCTTCCCCACTCTGGTCCCCAGTTGCCCCATCTGCAACACGAGGTGTCCAGGCCTAAAGGCTGGGGGACACGGAAGGGGAGTGGAGACGCCCCAGACAGGCCACCCCTCTCAATGCCTGTATCAACTGTATGCAGGCTGCGTGCTCAGCACAATCCTCTGTGACCTTCCTTTATCCTCTCAACAAGGCTGTGACGTAGGTTCCGGTACTCCAGTTGTCTAGGTGAGCAAACTGAGGCTCAGACATGAGAAAGGACACTCCAAGGCTCCAGGAAGACAGGGGGAGCTGAGGAAAAGTCCTGTGAGTGCTGTTTTGTTCAGCACCCTGGACAGCTGCCTTCCTGACCACCACCTGGTCACCTCCACCCCACACACACCCTTAGCTATGCCTGCTTTTCCCAATTCCCTCTTCCTATACAAACTTCACCCACCTTCCCCTAACTGCTCTAGCTGCACTGATCTCTCCCGGGCTCCTGGCATGGCTAGCATCTGTGCTCACAGCACTGAGACCTAGCTCAGTAGCTCTTGCTCCCTTTTATGTCTCTGACTTACATCTCATTCTCTCAGCAGCTCCTTGAGGGCAGGGAACCATCTTCCTCTCTATGCCCCAGCCTGGGCACACAGAGGGGACGCCACTGGCGTTAGATCAGATGTGGGTGAGAATTGGCTGGAAAGCTCTAGGCCCATCACTTCACTTCATTCACTGAGTTTCAGATTCCCCAGCTGGGAAATGAGCTGATCCTGTCCACCTCACAAGCCTGCTGGGGTTTACACAACAGAGTGCAGATAAGCCATGCCAGGGGCTGCTGCCTCCCATGTCAGTGTGGCTGCCTGCTGACCCCACTTCAGTACCCTCCCGGGACCTCGTTCAAATTCTGGACCGCTTCTCCCCATGAAATATCCTAAATGACTCACAAATGGGCAGATTCTTATCGCTGAGAAATGTCTGAGGCTAGTAGAGGAGTCAGGAAAGCCCAAGAGAATAGCTGGTACAGTGCTCGGAGTCCCACTATTACAACTGATTCCTTTGTGGGCTCATGAGTGTTCAGTTTCCACAATCGTCTTGAGCTTGAAGGAGGGAACACCTAGGAATACTGACGGTGGAGGTAGGGTGCTGGGGTTCTGGTCCCTCTTCTCTACTAACATACTGTTTCTTAGTACAAGTGTCTTCTCTTCTCTGGCCTGCAACATGAGCTGTCCAGGCCTACAGGAGGTGGAGTGGCCCTCTTTGCACCACCTCCTAGAAGCAGAGGAGGAAAATGCCTGTAGGGGTGATGTCAGAGGTGCTGGGAAGGACCCTCTAAAGCTCTCCAATCCAGAACCATGATGCCCAAAGGCCTCCACTGGGATTGCCATGCTCCTTTGTCCTCTAATAGGGCAAAGCCAAACCCCTGGTCCTTATGGGACCCAGCAGACTTACTTACTGCATCTCCTAGTCCATCCTCAGGCCCAACTGACTTACCCAGGGAACTTCAGCCTGAGGAAGACTGAACTTACACCCCCAATCTAGATGGAAAAGGGAATAAGATTCTATGGGGGGACCTGGGCAGGAAGAGCTCTGCTGAAGGCCCCTCTCTGCCCCAGGGAGGGATGCTGAGGGAAAGGGGAAAAGGGACAGAGAGTTTTATCCTGGCTCCATCACTCAACTAGCTGGCTGACCTCAGGAAGTTGCTTTTCTTCTTTGAGTTCTAGTTTCCTAATCTATAAAATGGGGGAAATAATCACACTATACAGTGTCCAGTAGTGGCAAGTTCTGGAGGAACTGTAGACATTATGACCAGATTCCTGGCCAGGGCTTTGGTTCTTTCATATCAAGCCCCAGAGTGGGTGACATCAGCCTTGGGCACGTAAATAACAGGGCCCGTGGGGGAGATGAGTGCTGAGAGCTCAGAGGAAGTGTGGATGAGGTGGGTACCAAACCTGCTCCAGCAGGGTTCTACCTAGAGAACCAGTCTGAGCCCTGACCCTGGACACACACCGGGTCCCAACCCTGGTCACACTGAGCCTTGAACCAGTCACCAGCCACTGCAGCCAGTCCCCACCAGAGACCAATGTCATAGTCAGCCCTAAGGAGGGCTGTCGGGCTCCCATCTTCTTGTAGAAAAACTGCTGAGTAATCTTCCATCAAATGAACTGGCTCATCCCTGGTGGGGAGGAGGCGGGAGCCTGTGGGCTCAGTGTGTGCTCCTGGCCTTTTGCCCTTCTGTTCACACCCTCCCCACACCTTTCCCCTATGCCACTGGCTTTTGTCTGAAGATGCCCCACACACACCCCAGCCCTGCTTCCATCACCCTGGCCATGTTTTCCAGGCCCCCTGACGAGTTTTGTCCCCTGATCACAACCCCACGACCCAAGCTCTTGGTATGTTTTGCCACTCTGACCTCAGAAGGTGGAGATCCTGGGATGCCTGAGGGAAAGGGCCCCCGGCCTCACGCACTCACTGGGCTCACTATCCAGGTGGGGACACTGAGGTCACTGGGGGTAAACGGCAGCCTCAGGACTCCCATCCTGGTTCTGCACTTTTTTTTTCCCCGCCCTCCGGCTGCCAAATGGCTTCCCTTCTCTCAGTGCCCCACCCAGCCAACAGAGGAGGGGCCCCTGCAGATGGGAGTCAGGCAAACCCCAAGCATCCAGGAAGGTAGCAGGAAGTGGCAGAGCCTCAGGGAACCACCCTGTGCTGGGCTCCTCTGTCCTCGGAAAGCCCCAACTCCTGGCTAATTTTGGACATCTCAGGCTGAACAACTGAAGAGATTTTCCAGATCCTCCCTGGCGTTATGGGGCCACGGGGATGAGCTGCCCCCTCCCTTCCCAGGGCAGCTGAGGCCTCCCGGCCAACAGCACTACAGTGTGATACTAGGGGGAGAGTGTGCCTCTGAATCCAGACAGGGCCCTGGGTGAGGACCAAGGTGGCGGCACAGGGAGATGACCTGCCCACCCAGGCCTGAAGTCCCACCACTGGTGACTCATCCTTTTGGGTAAAGCACTGCCCTCCTCAAACACAAGACTAGGCAAGGGTGGGGAGTCACCCCTAGAGGTGATGGCTCTCAGTACTACCAGCTGTGAGCTTCAGATTCCCACATAAGCTGTGGGATTATGGGAATGATAATATGTCAGTCACCTGACTGTTACCACTAATATCCTGACATCCTTGCCATGTCCCCCAGGATGTCCCACAAGCCCCTCACCCCCCATCTTCCTCCAAGCCTGCTCCTCCTCCTATGCTCCTGCCTCTGTGAATGTCTCCACCGTCAACCCAGCAGCGCAGGCCAGAAACGTGGGAGCCCTTGTAACGCCTCGTGACTCCTCCCGCACTCCCTCCCCCATCCCACCCAGCACAGTCCTAAAAGTGTCTCCAGTCCAAACGCGTCTCTGCACCTCCGTCCAGGCCAAGCCTACCACTGCCTGCTGGAACGCCACCCTTTGTCCTTATGCCTCTCCACTCTGTTTCTCACATGGCCGCCAGGGCAGTATTAGTGAACCCTAAATTAGATTAGGTTCCCTTCCCTCCTTAAAACCCTCTGGCAACTTCCTCCCTCTCTTAGAGCAAAACCCACCCACCCTCCTCACCATGGTCCACAGACTCTGCCTGACCCACCCCCACCGGCTTTGTTCCCCTCACCCCACAAGCTTCCTTCCAGCTCCTCAAAACACCAAGGTTCCCCCAGGCATGGAATGCTCTTCCCCACTCCTTGCACACAGCTCCCGCCCCCTCATCCATCTGATTATGGGATGAGACACCTCCTAAGGAAGCCCTCCCAGACTGCCCCGTCTCAGCGGGCCTGGAGCCTTCCCCACCTCCGCATTCTCTATTATTCCCTTGTACCACTTGTCACAGTTTGCAATTATACATCTATTTGTTTGTTTACTTGTTTATTGTCTGTCCCCGTCCCCACCCTAACAAAAGCTGTGAGCTTCACAAGGGAAGGGGCCAGAGCTGCCTTGTTCAGCCCTGGATCCCCAGTGCCTCGACATTGTAGAGGCTCAGTAAACAGGAATGCCCCCTGAGGTTCATCACCCAGGAGCCGATCAGAGAGTCCACTGGCTTCCACAGCCAGTTCCAAAAGCCATATCTGGAGTCTCAGAGGAGGCCTTGGCAAGCACAGACACCCAGAAAGGTACGATGCTGCCTCCCTGGCTGGTGCCCACAGCCTCTGCTGTGCCAAGGTACCATGCAGATCCCCTGTAGGGGGCAGTGCAGCGAGGGACGGAGCAGGGCAGGACCTCAGCAGCTGCTGAGACCGTGCCAGGGGCTGGCTCACAGCAAACCATCTCAGCGGAGGCAGGCAGTGGGCAGGCATGTGGGGAGGGATAAGATGTGCCCACACGTCCTGATGCTCCAGAAAGGAGAGCGAGACAGAGAGAGAAAGACAAAAAAAATCCAAGCTCGCCCCTCTGATTGTTACTTCTCAGCACTGGGCTCTGGTAAGCCCCTGAGCCTGGCCCTACCCACAGCAGCCTCGGCCCGTCAGCCCTTTGTGGCTGACCCCTGCTGCACCCAGGCTCAGGGTTGTGGAGGCGGGGGCGGGGAGGGGAGTGGCCGGCTATGACTGGGTCTCACACACGGGGTTCCTGGAACTCAAATCATGGAATTGAACTGCTAGAGGTGCTGGCAGGGCAGGGAACCAAACAGCATCTGTCCCCTGGCATCTGGGGTCCAGGCATCTCCCAAGCTGACCCCTTCAACATCCTCCCACACTGATCTTCCTCAAAATTCAGATTCCCGTTTTCCTGCCAGCAGACCATGGACGTCCAGTCACACCTTTGCATCTTCCTCTGCCTGGAAAGCCCTTCCTCCTCTCTCTATCCAGATTTCGTCCTGATCAAGTCCCACTTCTTGCAGGAATTATTCTTGGACTCCCCAGCCCCAGGGAGCTCCCAGGGAGCAGTACTCTGTTCCCATCATTGTTTCTGCAGGTGGAGGTCAGCACACCTGGGAGACGGGATGGAGACCTGGTGAGTATAGTTGGAGTGCTGGCAGCAAACCAAGGCCATGTATGTGGTGAGCGTCCAGCACCTCCTGCTCCTTTGCTAGTCGTGTTCTTCTGAAAGAGGGTGGAGGTTGGGGGGAGACACCCTCCACCCTCAGATGAGCCTCAGTCTTAGAGCCAGGCGGGATCCCTGCCCCTAAGATTCGCTGGCCTGATGAACGAGATCTAGCCACGAGGGCCAACCCTCCCATTATCCAATCATTGAGCAAATCTGCACCAGGCACCTGGCGCTGCTTGGGCACTAGGGGTACCAGAGTGAATAAGCCCGGCACGGTTCCCTGCTTGACTACTGGGAGAGAGGACCGCACAGATAACATTCCTTCAAGCTTGCCTGCTCAGGGCCCCCCAGGTCTGGGCGGTGCACAGGTGAGGGGAGGGAAAGCTTTGTGGTGGCTGTCCAGGGTGCTGAGAGGGCTCACAGTAGGGCCACCTAGACCAGACTGGGAGGGCTCAGGGATCCTGGAGACAGATGTCCTGGAGGAAGCATGTCTGTGCTGAGATGCAGAGTGGGACAGAGGCTACGGGAGAGGTGTGGTGGCAGGGAGGGTCTCGGGCACCTGGCACTAAACCCCAGGAGCCCTGTCCTCCCACTCAGGGGCCTCCTCACCCAGACTCCACCCCCAGCTGCTGACCACCTGGCCTGTGGGGGGAGGGAACTTGGTGTCTCCTCATAGCTGTCCTAACACTGATACAGCAGCCCCCCTCCCGAGAGAGCCACTTTGCCAGGCTCCACGGACGTCACTGACATTTCCACATGCCGCCATCTCCTGGCTGTGGCCCATCTAACTAGTCAGTGGGGGCTAAGGCAGTCCCTGGAGCCTATCACAAAGCCGAGAATTGAAAAGTTCAGGATGGCCAGAAGGCCCCATGGGGGGGGTGGGTATCTCCAGTGAGGGGCACCCTGATGCCCTCTCTTCCCTCCCACTGCAACTCCCCCAATATGCTGGTGACCTCAGGGGAGGGTGAGGCTTAAGGAGTGGCCCGGGCTGTGCCCACAGCTCTGGCCTGGGCACGACTAGGAGGGGAACCAAGAAAAGGGAAGTAATCATCCCTGCAACCAGCCCCAAACACACACACACACACCCCTGGGCTGGGGAGGGTGGACAGTGTATGAGGGAGGAGAGCCACACCCACCCAGGGCCACTGAGGGATGCTGGGGAGCCATTCCTCAAGTCACCAGAGGGGCCACTCGGTCCAGCAGTAAGCAGAGAGGAGAGGGAAAGAAGCCCCCACGGCCAGTCTCTTCTGGGAAAGGAAGCAGTGTGAACTCACTTCCCACTACGCGCCAACACCAGGTGTTCCACGTGGGCAGCCATAGCCCACCTCACTACACCCTTGAAGCAGAAACGATCCTGACCATTCTGCAGGTGAGGAAGTTCACCTCAGAAATATCACATGACTTGCCCACGGTCACACAGCCAGCAAGAGAGGGGCTTAAAATCAGGTCAGCACTGGGGCAGCAAGGGGTTTTAGCCAGACACGAAAGAAATCCTCCGAAAGGTTGGAAAAAACTTGATGATTCCAGGAAGGCTGGAGTCCCTTCTCAGAAGGCTGCTGGGGAAGACTGGGTAAGAGGCTGAGGGCAGGGACTGGACCTATTGACCCCCAGGGTCCCGCCCCACCGTGATTTTCTTTGACAACTGGGCAAGCCGCACATACCTCCTGGAGGGTGGGCTCGGGAAGAGCTAGGCAGCCCCTGAAAATGGCTGGGGGAGGCTCTGACCATCGGAGCATAGGCCCCCATCCAAGGCCGCCACCCCCAGCCCTGGCCACTCTGCAGCTCTGCTCTCTCTATGGGAGGCTCTGACCTCCTGAGGCCACCAACAGTGACAAGGGTGCCCAGATCCCAGAAGAAAAGGGACTGGAGAGGATTAAATGGGGGAGAGGAGGAGCTCAACCCTAGTGGCCAAACCAGCAAGTGGTAAACCCTCTGGAGGTTTGGACAGCGCTGGGCACCAGCTCATCCAGAACCTCCTTCTTGTGCAAGATAATTACAGTTCTTCCTGTGTAATGAGATGGTTTTTAAAGGCCATTCAAAAGAAATTTCCTATAATGAGGTGAAGGGGTTTAAAGTATTATACATCAAGGCAGCTGGTAATTGGTGGGACCTGGGCTGAGTCCTGGAGTGGAGTGATGGGAGTTCCATGTCTAAAGGCAAGAAGATGAAGAACCTAGGGGCAGGACAGGAATAAAGATGCAGTCACAGAGAATGGTCTTGAGGACACGGGGAGGGGGAAGGGTAAGCTGTGACAAAGTGAGAGAGTGGCATGGACATAGATGCACTACCAAACGTAAAATAGATAGCTAGTGGGAAGCAGCCGCATAGCACAGGGAGATCAGCTCTCTGCTCTGTGACCACCTAGAGGGGTGGGATAGGGAGGGTGGGAGGGAGACGCAAGAGGGAGGGGATATGGGGATATATGTATACGTATAGCTGATTCACTTTGTTACAAAGCAGAAACTAACCCACAGTTGTAAAGCAATTATACTGCAATAAAAATGTTAAAAAATTAAATAAATGAAGGCGAGAAGAGCAGGAGGAAGGATGCCAGAACCTGGCAGGTAAGACGAACACTCTGCCAGAAATGTTCCTGCAACAGCAAAAGGTGTCCCGGAAGAGCAGACAAGGGCATGGGAGGCTGATAGAGCTGGGGCTGGGCAGGGGATAATTTCTGGGGGTGGGGTCATAGGGGTGGCGTCAGGAGAAGGAAAATAAATGTACTGGTTGAATTGTGTCCCCAAAATTCATGTCCACCTGGAACCTCAGAATGTGACTTTATTTGGAAACAGGGTAATTAGCAATTGCAGACATAATTAGTTAAGATGAGGTCATACTGGATTAGGGTGAGTTCTGATCCAGTGACTGGTGTCTTTATAAGAAGAGGGAAATTTGGACATAGACACACAAACATGAAAGAATGCCCCGTGAGGAGGGAGGTAGAGATTGGAATGATGTATCTACAAGCCAAGCAATGCCAAACAACCACCAAAAGCTGGGAGAGGCAAGAAGTGTGCATCCCCAGAACCTTCAGAGAGAGCACAGCCCTGCCAACACCTTGACTTCAGACTTCTAGCCTCTAGAACTGAGAAGATAAGTTTCCGTCGTTTTAATCTACTAGGTGTGTGGTAATTTGTTACGGCAGCCCTAGGCAATTAATACAATGACCATTCTAACAACTGCACCTATCCAGCAATTAAAAAGGCAGCCTCGGGCTTCCCTGGTGGCGCAGTGGCTGAGAGTCTGCCTGCCGATGCGGGGAGCGCGGGTTCGTACCCCGGTCCGGGAGGATCCCGCGTGCCACGGAGCGGCTGGGCCCGTGAGCCATGGCTGCTGAGCCTGTGTGTCCGGAGCCTGTGCTCCGTGGCGGGAGAGGCCACAGCAGTGAGAGGCCCACGAACCGTAAAAAAAAAAAAAAAAAAAAAAAAAGGCAGCCTGAAAAGTGGTGAGCACCTCACCTCTGGAGGTGTGCAAGCAAATCTGGGAGTGTCCCCATTCCTCCCGACCCCGTACTCTGAACAGATGCCAGGGCAGGTTCACACTTAGTCCCCCATCTGACCTTACTGTATGCAGTCCAGAGAACTGGATAGGAAAGAGTTATCATTCCCATCCCACAGATTTGGAAACTGAGGCCCAGAGAAGGCAAATAACCTGTTCAAGAGCACAAGGTAGCCAGTCAGTGCCGACCACAGGCCTGAAATCCTGGAATCCTGAATGCCAGTCCTGGCCTTTTTCAGGTTCATGACCCTGAGTCTTCCTTCTGTGCCTCCCCTGTCTCTAGACTCAACTGTAGTTCAACACCCTGAAAGGCAGAGAAAGATCCACCGTCTCCCTGAACCCAGATGTTCCAGACTGAAAGTGACGTCACTGCTGAAAGCCTTGCCCAACTCTAAACGGAAACTTCTCAGCAGCACTGTTGGCCGTTGCATCCTGGTGCCATCACTAGCCTCTCACACAGCATTCAGCTAAGAGAGGGAGGTGCCGAGACCCTCACTGAGCACCTACTCTGTCAGTGCAAAGCCCTTGGCACAGGGTGGGGTGGGGCTGAAAACCAGGGAAGGCAGGTTACTGAATCTCCTTGGGGACCCAGAGTCCATGCAGATGAGACCACCCAGCAAGACCCCATAGACCAAGTGTGACCTCTAGCTGGACGTCCTAGGTCCTCTTCTGGGGCCTCCGGAGGAGGAGCTGGACCTGGAAGTTGAAGGATGGGAGGCGACAGTATGGCCTTCTCCAGCTCCTTCCAGGCCCTGAGCCCCGGTGGACTGCACCGCACCCCAACCTGCATCTGGCACGTGGCTCCGTCTACCCCAGGAGGAGCAGCGTGGAGGCCCCCAGCTCTGGCACCAAAAGGAGCATGAGCGCAGCCAAGCTCACCAGCCAGGGCAGCCAGCTCTTAATGCTGGTTAGCTGGCACCGCAGAGCAGAGCCGAGGGCCGGGAGGAGTGGGCTTTGAAGTCACCTGGTGTGAACTGTCCTGCGGGAACAATGGGCCACCAGCCGGTGGAGAGTCTCGGCTCTTTCTAATTAGGTGCCTCTTTGAACACGGAGGCATCAGATTAATGAGGTTTACAGAGCTCAGTTTCATGGCATGGCCGGCTGCCTCTGTTCTCTGATCGCAGTTTGATGCCAAAACCTTGTTCTCTAAATCAAAGTTTCTCCCGAAACTCTGCTTTCTGACGTGCCTTGGGTTTCTGCTGGGTGTCTAAAAGCCTTCACCTCCATCCCATCACTCCCAGTGCCAGCATTTGTTTCGCTGAAGAAGACTTCACAGGGCTGTGACACCTCACACAGCCCGCCCGGGAGAGGCAAGGGGCGGCTGGGGTAGCCCCATTTTGCAGAGCTTGCTGGCCCAGTGCACCCCGGGGCCAAGAGCCCCCCTCCAGCCTGCAGGCCCCTCCGCTTCAGCTCTTGGCGGCTTCAGGCGTGCTGGGCCATAGAGAATCCACTGGCCAATCTCCCACTGTTGGCATCTGTTCACAAGCCTTAGGGACAACTGGTTCACCAGTCTTGGAGAAGATTGAGACATCGCAGGAGCCAGCCTGCAAGGCCTCGCCCTCCCACCTCTTCTGCTCTAGCGGAAGCCTCCTCCCCTCCCCCGCTCTGGGCCTTTGCTAGTACAGCTCCCCTCTCCTTGCCCCCCACCCCCAAATGCCCCTCTCTCTAAACTCACACGACCCTTCAAAACCCAGCTACACCCTTGCTCCTCCTTCGCCACCACAGTCACCAGACTTCTTTCGCCCTCCGAGATCTCCCAGCCCCATATCCCTGTCACCTTGAGCAACTGTTCCTTGCCTTGTATTCCATTGTTTAATGCTACTACCTTGACTCATTATTTTGTCCTGTCTCCCCTGTGAGACTGTGGCACAGGGACAGGAACAGTGTCTGTGTCAACTCTGTGTCCCCCACAGTAAAGACTGGCTGATAATAAAGGTTCTACCCGCCCTTGGCACTGTGGGATACATAGAGAGGAAAGATACCATCCTGCCCTCAGCTTCCCCATCTGCCAAATGGGAACGAGACCCTCATCCTGCTTGCTTCCTGGGGCTGCTGGAGCATCCAGGATGACCCTGACAGAAGCATGTGTTTGGGGGAAGTGGGGCAGTGCAGTGGGTGGGGTACCCCTGGAGCAGGGCGGTGGGCTCTGGCAGGGAAGCTGGGAACCACTGGGGCTTGGACAAGTCAATGCCTCTCTCTGAGCCTCAGTTTCCCTATATGTAAATAGGGTTGGCTCCAGGACTCACAGAACGTGTGCATTAACTCACTCAATCCTCGTGCCCACCTCTGGAGTAGACACTGTTACTAGCTCCGTTTCACAAATGAAGAAAGGCCCAGAAAGGTTTAGAAAACAGCTTATAGGTGGCTGGAAGCAGGACTCAAACCCAGCAATGTGCTCACTCCTGAATCTACCTTCTTCACCACTCCACTGACTTTCAAGGGGGCCCTGGCTAAGCTTCCACAGAGCCTATCATTTATGAAGCTTGTTTAACCTCTCTGGGCCTCTATTTTCCCATCTGAGGGGTGGGTGCACAGTGACACTCTGTAGATGGTTTCTGCTAGGCCAGGCAAGGCTGGCGTGCTCCCTGCTCCTCTGAGTCCCTTCCAGACCTCAGCTCCAAACCTCTCCCACCTAGAATTTTCCTGCCCTTTGGATGCCTACCCCATCGGGCTGTGCCTCGCCCATCTCTTCCTTCCAACTTCCTGGCCACCCCTCCTCACCCACCGAAGGCTCCCATCTCCCTCCGAGTCTCAGCGCTTGTCATCCTCTTGGTGGCTTCACCACGCTAGGGAAGACCAACTCTGGGGCTCTCCGTTCCCTCACCTCCTGCCTCCAGTGACTTTTGGCTTCCATTCCCTCCAGCTTCCATCCCAGGCTGTAGCCTGGCCCTTGTCTCCACCACAGCTTCTGACCAAGCCTCCCAGCCCAGCCCACCTGTGCCTCTGCTTGGCTCTCTGCCACCACTGAGACCTTCACACCTCCCTCTCTCCCTCACTGCTCTTCCATCCTCACACTCTTTGCCTAGCTTGGGTTCCACAGTCCATCAGTATAATAAATCCTTCAAGCACATTGCCCCCCTCTCTCCCTTGGCCACACTTTCATGAAACCCATGTCTGGAGGAACCCAGTTAGCACCCTCTTGACACATATAGCTGGAAAGTCAAATGTGATTGGAAAAAATGAGCCCACCATGCAGGCTGTGCCCTCCGTGAGCTCAAAATCTCAGAATTTGAGTGGTCCCAGGACTGCCCAGCAGTCCCAGCTTGTGTCACGGGCTGGCTCGCTTTCCTGCTCGCCAAGACGGCAATGTCTCCCCTACCGCACTTACCTCATACCTCCCATCTCTATCTGACCCGTCACTCTCAACTGAGCCCTCCCTTCAGTCTCCCTGAGGAAGCAGAAGCCGGCAGATGTGAACTCCCTCAACTGCCTATGGCAGATTCCAGAAGCCCACCTGCTTCTGCCTGCATCCCCTCTTCCTGCCTGAGGAGGGGTCACGCTGCCTGTCGAAGGTTGGTTGCTCCACTTGGACTCTGAACCGATCACCTCTGGTCCCAAGAATTTGGTTCCCACCACGGTGCTGTCTCTTGACATCACCCATCTTGCCCTCTACTGGATCCATCATCCCCACCCCCAGCAGCAATCATGTTCTGGTATCTCTCGTCCTTTTAAAACTCCTTCCTTAATTATGCTGAGTTTAAAAAAGCTCAATCTCAGAAGGTTCTATACTATATGATTCCATTTATATAACACTCACAAAATCACAAAACTACAGAGATGGCGGATAAAGTGGTGGTAGCTGCGGGGGAGGGACGGTGGGGGAGGGGAGGGGTATGTGGTAGCACAGGGAACCTCGTGCTTATGGAACAGTCTGTCTTAACTGTGGTGGTGGTGGTTACAAAGCTACGCATGCAATACAATTACACAGTACTGATGCACACGCACACACACGCACATGCGCGCACACACACACACACACACAACTGGGAAATCTGAATAAGGTCTGTGGCTTGTACCAATGTCAGTGACCTGGTTTGATATCTGATGTGTATTACAGTTATACAGAACATCACCGCTGAGGGCAGCTAGGTAGAGGGTGTCCGGGACTTACACATTCTTTGGATTCTCCTGTGACTCTCCCCCTTCCAGCCCCCACTCCATCCACTTCTCTTCCCCTCTTCACAAAATTTCTAGGAAGAGTCAACTACACCCTTTCTCCCTTTCTCTCCACCCATTATCCTCAGCCCACTTGAAGCTGGATTCGTTCATCCCTTCACAACACTTCTCTCATCCAAGCCTGCATGGCCTCCGTGTTGTCAAAGGAAATGGCGGTGTCTATGTCTCCATCTTCCCCACCCTCGCAGCATCCTCGACCATGGCCGACTTTGCCCTTCTGTCTGGAAGCCTCTCCTGGCTTCTGAGTTGCCACACCATCCTGGTGTGGAGCTTTCCTTGCTCTCCCTGGATATGCCCCGTCAGCCTCCTGTGCTGGCTCTTTCCCCTCCATCAACTCTCCACGTTGGTGAGCCCAGGGACCAAGCCTGGGTCCTCTCTCTCCACCATCCACATCTCTTCTTGGGTGATCAGCACTTATGTCTATAAACACCACCTACAGCTTCTGGTTCCTGCATCTCCATCCCCTGCTCAACTTTCTCCCTGAGCTCCAGCCTTATGAACCCAACCATCAGTGGACATTTCTGCTCCAGGAGGCGGTCAGAACCAAACTCCTATCTGAATCCCAATCTCAAACCTCATCTGGTCCTCCGCATCTCAGAAAATAGCCACAGCGGCTGAAGTCAGAAATCAAGGCGTCCTCCTTGCTTCCTTCATGTCTTTCCCCCAACTCCCAGTTATGCCTCCACAATGGGTCTGGAATCATCTACCTCTCCCCATCCCCATGGCTACCATTTTGGCCCAAGCTTCCATCACTTCTGCCTTACCCTGTTTCCCCTCTTGGTCCCTCCTACAGCAGCCAGAGAACTCTTTTTAAATCCTAAATCACATCAGTCACTCCCCGGCTTAACCCATCAAGAGCTAGCTGGACGTTGCCCCTTGGAAAACATCTCAGCTTCTCCCCACAGCCCCAGAGTGCCATGCAAATGCCCTCATGTGAGGCCACCTCCCTCCCACCACACAGTCTCCTCTTCCCAGCTCAGGGCCCTCTCACAGGTGCTCCCTCACCTGAGAGGGAGCTGGGCCTCATCTCACAGGTGACCCCATTCATCCCATCACTGCACCATTAGCAATTTCGAATCTCCTGTTTGCCTTTATTTTGTTTGTCTTCCTCACCCACCAGCCAGAGGGAGTTTGCACGTCAGTGCCTGGTGCATGGTAGGTGCTCAGTAATGCTTGTTGAGTGAATGGACAAGAGCTCCCTGGTCTCCTCCAGCAGCATCCTCTCTCCCCTGAGGAGGCAGGCTTGTCTGCACATGGGGGAGGGTGCATGTGTCTATAAATATCCACATACTCCACTCTCCCCAAAACAGTAACTGTTACCCAGATGACTCGATGACATGATAATTTCCCCACGTCCTGCTGGGAGCTGCTTCCAGCAGTAAAAGTTTGCTGTTTTATGGCCCCAAGAAGACATCAGCTGTAATGTGCTAAAATTATAACCTAGTAGAATCATCTGTTTAAATACTCTGGAAACCAAATACTCGGGGCTGAGCACTATTCTGGATTGTCCTGGATGCCAGTGGTGGACCTGGTTGTGTGGAACACTGAACGCCCGGGACTGGGCACCAGCCTATTCTATAGGGTGACCGTGGTCACAGGTGGAATGCGGCGGTGCTGTGCATCACGTCCGGCACACTGCAGGCACTCAATATAGCGCAATTTCCATTCCTTTCACACGTCAGTCGGGCCCACTCAGCATGGGCCCGTTGGGCAGGGCATGGCCGAGGCGGTGTACGGTGTATAAGGGATGAGTGATAGCAACTGGATTTTAGCTGAGCCTGAATATCACGGTTAGAGTGCAACCATGTGAAAATGACATGAACTGTCCTGAAAGGTAGTGAACTCCTGTCAGTAGAGGTGTCCAGCAGAGCAGGACACTGCAGGGGAAGGGTTTGGACTGGCTGCCCTTCTCCAGCCTTGCAGCACTGGGACTTGAGCCACGAGTGGAGGAGAGCTTCAGGGTCAAACAGACACGCATTCAAATCCCACCTTTGCTACAGACAGCTTGGGTGACCCTGGGCAAGTCACAACTCAGTGCTCAGATGTAGTTTCCTCATCTCCACAGAGAGGTAACATATACAAGATGTCTGCATGTAGTAGGTGCCTACTAAATGTTTGTCCTTCCCCTCTCTGCTTCCCTCTGAATCAACGTAAGCACAACCATCTGGGCCTTGGGACTCTCCAAATATTCTTCCTGCCCTTGCAGGTCCACCCTCCTATCTACCTGAACCCTAGTATTGGCACCACCTCCGCCAAGAAGCCTCCCCAGGCTGCTCTGATAGACGCTGAGCTCCTCCTCACTTGCAAGCTGTGTTGCACACCAGATGCTGGAGGCTGGTGGGTCTGGGCACATGTGCCTACTGCATCTCTGGTGTCTCATGGTTTGGGGAGGGGAGCTTGCTCTGTGTGCGTGTGTCTTAAACAATGACGACAGTAAACATTTACATTGCACTTACTACGTACCAGGCACTTTACAGGCAACTAACTCATTAATGTGTACAACAAAATTATGAGGGAAGCACTATTTTATCTCTATTTTACAGATGGGGTAACTGAGGCTCAGAGAGGTTAAGTGACTTATCCAAGGTCACACAGCAGTAGATGGCAAAGCCAGAATTGCACCCAGGCGGTGTGACCCCCAGAGTCTGTGCTCCTAACCTCGACCAGCACCATTCAGCCTCTCAATGCAGACGTGGTTCCCCGTGTGAGCTCTTT
Source organism: Stenella coeruleoalba (assembly GCF_951394435.1). Taxonomy (NCBI): domain Eukaryota; kingdom Metazoa; phylum Chordata; class Mammalia; order Artiodactyla; family Delphinidae; genus Stenella; species Stenella coeruleoalba. Next base: position 132,681,865 of record NC_137147.1, read on the forward strand.
CACAAGTCCTGCAGAGGGTCAGAAGTCATCTTAGGTGAACAGTGGTGGTGCTTCATGACCCTGGAGGCCAAGACACTTGCATAAACACTCACACACAAACATATATACAGATGCAGGCATTAGTGAACATGCAGACTCATGCACAGAAAAGGAATGAAGAGCCATCACTACCAGTCCCTCTGCCCGAGAGGCTCTCACCTCTCCCCTCCCCAAGCCACCATGGGCAGGGGAGTAACAGGGGGAATCTCAGGCACTGCCCACCTCTGCTGTCAAGTCTATCCTAGATGTTAAAAATCAAATCCTCATCTGCCCATGTGGTGAGATCCATTTCTTATATAGGTGGTGACCTGGAAGCTCAGAGAGGCTCCTGTTAGGTCACACGGCAAGTCAGGACAAAACTGGGCCAGTGCCCAGACCTAGGAAGCTCTCAACAAACGCTTTCTCACACCATCCCAGGGTCTCCTCAACAATCTCCAATTCCAGGCATCTCCTCTATTCCTGCTTGCTTTGAGCAGGACAGAAATAAAGGACAGAGATGAAGAGAAGACAAGAAGAGAAAGAGGGGAAACAGAGGCAAGAAGGAGAGAGACTTGGGAGAAGAGAGGAGAGGAGGGGAGCAGCGGGAAACACTGAGCAGTGAGCTGCAGGGAGCCCGGCTCAGCTCACCAGCCCCCCTCGCCCGCCTGAAGCTGCCCGCCTCCGAGAGGAATACAGCGAGGCGGGGGTTAACTCTCTGCCGTGGAGCAGAAAATGAGGTTCCAGTTATTAGTTGATTTATTGCTCTGTCCTCACTCTGCGCTCAGGTCCTGGAAGGAAATGTTCCACTCAAAAGCATTAAGCGTCTTCAAAGAGCAGAGGCATTAAAAATTGAAATCATAAAATAGACACGTAAATACAGTGGAGGTGAGAGGGGGGCAGCCTTCTAGGCAGGCTGAGGTAGGGGCGGCAGGTCCAGGTCCAAGCAGGCCTGTGGGGCCGCCACACGCATGCAGGGGCCGCCACACGCATGCAGGAGCCAACTGTGTCTGCTGAGGCGAGGGGGCGGTCCTGCCCAAAAGGGGAGCACGGGCATTGCTCACAGTGCCTGAAACCCCTCCATCAGCACACCGTGTCTTAGGGGTCGGAATTGTCCCATCTTTGAAAACACATTCCCTCTTGGTAGAGGGACAGCCCCGGGGCCTGTCAGATAATGGGAGGAGAGAGAAGGGAGGGGAGGCAGACAGACTGCAAGTGCTGAGTTGACCCCACCTTAGCCAGAGTGCTGGTGGGAAGAGGAAGAGGCAGCCCTGGGAACCTAGGGCAAGCGCAGCTTCTTCTGTGCCGGGGCCCAGGCTGCTCTGTGCGAAGGGAGCCCCAGCAGACAGGCATCTAGTCCCAGGCCCTCCTCAGTGGTGCTCAGACCCCACTGCACAGCCGGGCTTTGGTTGGGCCATGTGGGGACTGGCCCACCCCCAGCCACGGCTGGGCCTCAGGGGGAGTGGACGAGGAGGGTCCCTGCTCTGCCCTCAGTACATTTGGGCAGTGGAGTCACGGGGCAGGTTATACAGCCCATGCTCTCCCCACAAGGGCTAGCGGGCCAGACAGCTGCCAGTGGGGTGCAAGGCCCACCTAGAAACCGGCACCCAAGAGGATACTCACTAGCATCCTGAGGGGGCCGGCTCCCAGCACAGTCCACACATACACACAAGCACACACGCACACGCCTATGGGGCAGATCCTGCCTGAGCAGCATCTGTGATCCTGGCCTAGACAGAGGTGAAGAATCGAGGCCGAGAGACAGTGAGGCCAGGCTCAGAGTCACACAGCACGTCGCTGGAGACCCAGGCCCAGAACTCAGATTTCTGCCATCAAGTCCCCGCTCTCATCCCCTTCCAGCTCAGCTTCACTGGGAGTGGGAAACAGGTGTCATCCCCACCTCCCCCTCTTCCTGCCCTCCCTCCGTCCCTCCCTCACTCCATCTCTCATCCCTGCAGAGCAACAACTATCCCACTTTATTAGGGAATGCCCCCTGCTCCTTACCCCCCAGCTAACCCTCCTCCCCCCACTCTCCCCACTCCCACTCACCAAGGCCAGGATGGGGTCATCCCCCAGGCTCACCCCTCAATCCTAGAACCACTCCTGGCCCGGGCACCTCTTTCCCCCATATGTAATTTTTCTTAAATGGGAGCTCATTAATTATCCCTATGTTTTCCAGAGGAAATAAAGAGCAATTAGAGAAATAAGTGGTTCCTTTTTTTTTTTTTTTTTCGGTATGCGGGCCTCTCACCCTCGCAGCCTCTTCCGTTGTGGAGCACAGGCTCGGGACGCGCAGGCTCAGCGGCCATGGCTCACGGGCCTAGCCTCTCCGCGGCATGTGGGATCTTCCTGGACCGGGGCACGAACCCGTGTCCCCTGCATCGGCAGGCAGACTCTCAGTCACTGTGCCCCCAGGGAAGCCCAATAAGTGGTATTTTTATTCTCCAGCAGACTCAGCAGCACGGTGCCCCATCCCATCCCCGTCCCGATGGCCAGTCCAGCCGCCTGCCAGGTCTGCTCTCTTGCCCTCTCTCCCTACATCCATCCCCACGTGTATGTGAGCAAAGTGCCTGCCACCAGGCCACCCAGCAGCAGGTCGCCTCTTGGAATCTGCGTGAAGAACCATAAATTGCTGAGAAAGGGCCTCCTTCCCCGCGCAACAGAAGGTTAGAGTGTTAAAGAGAACAGTGAAACTGTTTTTATTAATCAGAACTGCTATAAAGAAAGCATTTTAATTAACATAATTATCCCAATTGAGAAAAGCAGTCCTTACCCCATAGATACTTTTCAGACTAAAGATGCAAGCTGTCACAATCAGTCACAATTAAGTAAAAGCGAGCCACTTTCTTCCTCTTGCGCTCCCTTCCCCTCTCGGGCACCCGCTCCTCCCTAGGTTAGATCTCAAAGTGGAGACAAGGCAGATGTCACACCTTCAACGCACTCATGCTCTCACACCCCGGCTGCCTCTTGAGCTGCATTTCAGAGAGGGTGTGCCCGCCAGGCCAGTGGGCCCTGCACCATGACCTCCTCTCATGCCTGACCTCAGAAGGGCCTCCCCACCTCCTAGGGAAGGAAGGAGACCTATCTCCAAAGGCACCCACCTCACCCCCTGCTGGCTGACAAGTCCTAGAGCACTGTCCCTCCCGGACACCTGCAGGGACTTTCCTGGGTCAGCAGGCCCAGAAGGAATAATTGGGGAGGACAGCCAGTGGGCACCCCAGACCATCACCCTGGTCCAAGCTACCAGCCCCCTCTCACCTGGATGTTCACCTTCACCCCCTAACTACATCTCCAATCCACTCTTGACTCCAATTCAGGCCATTTCCCCCACAAAACAGCCAGAAATCTGTTCATACCACAAATGTAAGTGTATAACCCTCCTCGGCCCTCATGGAGGCCTGGCCCAGCCCCCTTCGGCCACATTTCCCACTACTCCTCCCCTGGCTTTCTCCACTCCAGCCACACTGGCCTTTCCTCATCCTTCTCAGCTCACGTGCTATTCCCTCTACCTCCTGCCCTCATCCCTCCAGCCACCACCTACCACCCTCTCAGCTCACATGTTCATCCTGCAGTGCTCAGCTCATGTGTCACCTCCTCAGGGAAGCCCTCCTTGACCTCCTGGACCTGGTCCATCCCCTCTTAAATCCTCTCACAGCACCGCATATCCGCCCCTTGCTAGTGTGCACACGGTGGCTTTACAACAGTGCTGTGATTCTTTATCTAGCCTTAGTCTCCTCTGTTCAACTATAAACGTCATGAAGCAGCCAGACCCTTTATTATTTTGCTTGGATTGTATTTTTGTTTGGTCACTGTTGTGTCCCCAGTGTCCATCACAGTGCTTGGCTTGTGGTAAGTACTTAAGAAATATTCGTGGAAGGAAAGAAGGAAGAGAGGGAGGAGGGAAGGGGAGGGAGCCCCGGCCCACGGCACTCTCTAGGAGACTGTCACAGCCCCCGTGTCAGCTGAGGGCATTTCGAGGAGGTAAGGGGTCACCCCAACAAACTGTGAAACTCTCCACTCCCCTCGTCCCATCTGGGCGTCATTACTCTCCCCATTTTACAGATATGGACACTAAGGTGTAGAGAAGCAGGATATGCCCAAGGTTACAGTGAACCAGTACAAGAGTCTGGGCCTGTCTGATCTGAGAGTGTCTGCTTTGAGGTGGGATGAGGAGGGAGGAGAGAGAGACAGGACCACCCACTGTGGATACAGTGTCCCCCTTGGGCTTGGGGGTGCCGAGAACTGCTGGGAGCACCTCTTAGGATGTGTGACCTGGGACTTTTCAGCCCATCTGAGCCTTAGCTTCTCCATCTGTGAAACGGGTGGTCTGGAGCAGGGAACATCCTCCGCCCTCCACCCATGACTCCCACTCCACCCCACCCTGACATCTAACACCCCCAAAGCTTCAGACCTCCCTCCTCCTCCCCCACAGAGCTGGCGATGCTGACAAACGCACCCGCTCACCGAGTACGTGCCACCCTCTGTGGCCACACAGGGAGGGTGAAACTGGGAGCTTGCTGCTCCCGAAACAGCACCTACAGTGTGACACGTGCATAGGTGACACCACAGGTGTATTTTACCCCAACATGCTTCAGTTTCCTCCCTGAAAAGGTGCTTATTTTTCGGTACATCTTAAATAGGAGCCGCAAAGTGTATCGTCAGCTCTTTTTAAATGGCTTGTTAATGCTCCTGTAAGGCTCAGCACTGGCCGGAGGAGACAGCTCACTCCCGGTTCTGGTGTGGCCTGGACTCCCTTGCAGCCTGCGCTCTGAGCACACAGCTGTGCTGAGTCTTGCACCGGACTCTGGCATGGCCAGGAAGCCCAGGAACTAGACACTCCCCGACAAAAACATGCCCAGATCCCTGCTGGGGTCACAAGATTTGGCAACTCTTTGGAAATGGCTAGGAGCAGAGTTGGACCCTGCCTGGCGGAGGAAAGAGGAATGAGCACTGGCTTTATAGTCAGGTGGCCCAGGTTCAAATCCCTTCTTGGCCACGTACCAGCTGTGTGACCTAAATCCAGTTGCCAAACCTCTCTGAGCCCCAAGTTTCCTCATCTATAAAATGGCAATGCTAACGCCTACCTCAGGGCTTTTTTGCAGAGTGAATCAGGTAATACATACCAAGTGCGAGGTAACGTTCCATTTTTAAGGTGTGGTAATGGCATTACGGTTATGTTTCTTAAAGGGTCCTTACCTTTTAAAGATATACACTGAAACATTTATGGATAAAATTATACGATGTCAAAATAACCCAGTGGTGGTGGGTAGTAGGTGGGTATAGAGGAAACCAGTCTGGTCATGAGTTGATGCTCGATGATGAGAACGTGGAGCTCCGTAGACTAGTCTCTCTGCTTTCGGACAGGTTGACATTTTCACACTGAACCATCACACAGGCATCCACTAGGTGTTCATTAAATCCAGGAGTGCACTCTCCCGGCCGCAGAAACCTTGGACCCCTTGTACAGCAAGATTCAGAGACAGGCGGCAGTAAGACAACAAAAAGCACCAGGAAGGCGCATGGGGTGGGGGGGCTAAACCTTCATAGAGGTACCCCCAGAGGCTCCTGCAGTCCACAGAAGGAGAGACAGGCAAGTGAGGGGCACCTATAACCTGGAAACTTGGGATCCCAGGGGAGTCAGGCAGCCTCTGTTTCAGGTCCGCTGTCCCAGCTGTGTGACCCAGGGACTATGGCTTTCCCTCTCTGAGCTCCAGTTTCCTATCATTATAATAGGGGTGGTAACACCTCACCCCACTTGACACATCTGACCTGCCCGGGCAGCAGGAGCCTAGCCTGAGGCAGGTGCTTAATCACCCTTCTACTGGCCCCACCTTCCTCAGCAAATTTAAATACAACCATCTTCAGCTACTGAAGGCTGGGGTGGGCAGACCTGCTTCCCACTGGGCACAGGGATGCAGACCTGATAAGAGCCATCCTGCCCTCAGGAAGCTCCCAGGGATAAAGTACTTTTTTTAAACCACTCTGTACCCAGCAAAGCCTCAGGAAATGGGGCTGAGAGGACTCCAGGCCTCAGGAAAAGAGGGACTCTGAGCCAGGAAAAAGGCAAGGATGATAGTAGTAATAGGAACAACGATGATGGGGCCTGACTAACTGGCACCGGGTCACAGCCTTCACCTGCACCTCTTGTTCTATCCTCACCACCACCTACCAGGTACACGGTACCATTATCCCCCCTGTAGCTGAGGAGACCGAGGCTCCGGGGGAGATGTTGCAGCAAGAGAGTGCAGAGCCACGCCTGAACCCTGCCACCCAAGTCCAAGGCCCAACAGGGTGGGGAGATGCTGGGGACACCTGGGCATCCCAAGGGGCCATCAGCAGAAAGTGTTGTGTCTGGGAGCCTGCGGCCCCCGCGAAGCCAGCCCTCTCCAGGCCTCAGTTTCTTCATCTGTGAAATGGGGGCAGGGAGACCCCAGCCCCACCTAGCGGGCAAGAGGGGAAAGCAGCACAGGTTGGGGAGGAGGCCACATCTCGAAGGTTCCAAAGGGAGCCGAGGCGGCTGTGAGGTAAGTCGGGGCGCGGGGGTGGGAGGCGAGAGAATGAGACAGATCTCTCAGGCTCCGGCTCTGGCGCTGTGATATTTTCCCCGGGTTATATTTTTAGATGGACTACTTTCTCTCCCCTCCCCCCTGCCTCAGTAGGAGGAAGAACACAGAAATAGCTGGGTGTGTGTGTCTGAGCAGCTATATATAGTGGGCACAAACCCTCACCCAGGGCATCTCCCACTCGCTGCCCCCTGGAGAAGGAGCGGGGAGGGGTGGGGGCCCTCCTCTTGCCCAGTAGCCACAGAGTCTGCTCGGCTTCCCCGGCTCCCTCCAGGCACATCCCTCACCCCAGCACACGCACGTGCACAGGTACACACAGCCAGACCCGCATCACCAGTGACTGCCGGCTCGGACCCGAGCCTCAGGGGGCGTTGGAGAGGGCCCGGAGCAGCCAGCAAGCCCTACCCGGGAGGGTGGATGGGGTGAGGCGGGAAAGGGGGTGACTTCCAAAGACCTAACTCTAATTCTCTCTGCCTCGGGTTCGCTGGTCTACAGACTGCGATCAGGGCCCTTCCTTGGACTTGTCAAATCTTCAAAGCTGTGGATACTCTGACACTTCAGCATCCTTAGCAGAATATATATCTGAAGTCAAACACATTCCCCCAGAGGCATCTGTCTGAGTCTTCATTGCTCAGATGTGGCAACTGAGAGCTGAAGGTCACAAGCAATCAGTGGCAGAGCCGCTTTCTAGCTTCGAGCTCACCTCTCTGAGCTCAGTTCCGTCATCAGTAAAGTGGGGATAAGGTTGGCACCCACTTTGTGGGCTACTGTGAGGAACAAATGAAGTGAGGCACGTGAAGCCACCATTCCATAATGAGGAGGAGGGCCACGAGCTCCCAAGGGCCGGAAGTACCCCCACAGCCTCCCTTGGCCAGAGGCCCCACTGGGCCAGGCTCCAGCCTCATGGCCAGGGGCTGGTCCATTTCCACCCAACATCCCACCCTGGCAGGTCTCCACAAAGCTCACACCCAGCCCACAGTAGGTGCTTCCCAGATGGCAGGCGGACCCTGTTACCACCTACCCTGGGGGAGCCTGAGATGGAGTCCTGGCCTCCTCTCCATCCTCCCCCCGGTCACATAAGCTATGGTGGAGGATCAGGGTAGAAGGATTTACCCTCATGCCCACTCCCCTCCAGGTGGTGGGGCTCCCACCTGGGTATCGGAAGCTGGTTTGGGTGTACCCAGTCCAGAGGCAGGTCTAATTGAGCTTAGCTGCTTCCCTGTGCGAGGACCTGAATAGGACAAAGAGCCCTGGATGGGGGATTCAGTGACTGGAGTCTGAGTCCTGGATCAGCCATATGAGCTTGAGGGTATCAGTTTCCCCATCCATACAGTGCACGGAGTGGATTCGTGGTCCCTGGGAACCGTCGGGCTCACAGTCAACTCTTAGCACAGCTGACTCCCCACAGACAGACATACAGCCATCATCATTTTGAACCCTCAAAATTCCTCTATGGGAAGGAAACAGTGGTCATTTTACAGATGAAGAAACTGAGGCCCAGGGAGGGGAAAAGGCCTGCCTGGGTCACACAGAAAGCTAGTGGCAGACTGTTTAACCCCCTGGCTCCACGGGCAGCCTTGTCAGAGGTAGAGCCTGCATCTGCCAGGCCTGGGGAAGTCAGGACACCTGGGACACCTGTGCTGAACCACTGGCTCGCAAGACTCCTGAACATGTGCCAATGGACACACCTCGAGGAGGAGGTGTGCAAGCTGGCTCCAGCACAGCACTGCTGCAGTGTGTATGAAAGTGGCCCTGTCCCCTTCCTGCACCCATCCCCTGGCCATTGAGTTATTGTACCCAAGTGCAGAACTTCATTTTTCTACTCCTAAGATTCCATTTGGTTTGGTGGGTTTTAGCCCAGAGCTTCCATCAGTTGAGGACCCAAGGTGAGAACCACCTCTCCCTGGCAAATGTGGGACTCTGTGCCTTCGTCTAAGTCGCCAGAAGATTGGGGCAGAATGAGGCCAGAGCCCTAAGGTGCCCCACTGGGGACCTTCTTCCCACAGACCAACATCCAGTGTTGCCTCTTTGGGCCCTTGGCCCTGCCCAAGTCCTCCTGAGCGCACTGTCACTGGGCACCAGTATCTGTCCCGTCACAGAGTCTCTGAATCCACCCAGAGGCCCCAGCGGCCCTGGAGATGGGCATGGAAGAAGCCTGCATCCCTGCAATGGTCCACACCACCCTAGTGGGGCCGTAGGCCCCTGTCCTGCCTAACCAGGCCTGGGTACAGCAGTGCCTAAAGAGGGGAGGAGGAAGGACTCATGACCAGGGCAACAGTCATTCCCCAGGGGGAAAGGATGTGGGCCTGATGGACCCGGGTATATAGATATTGCACAAGAAAGAAGAAGCTTGCAGTTGCTACAGCCTATGTTCAGTTTCAGGACATCCACATGCAAAAAAAAAAAAATGAGTTGGACCCTTATGGTACACCATATACAAAGTTGGACCCTTATGGTACACCATATACAAAAATTAACTCAAAATGGGTTAAAAATCTAAATGTAATCCCTGAAACTATAAAACTCCTAAAGGAAAACATAAGGGAAAAGCTTCATGACATTGGACCTGGCAATGATTTCTTGGATATAAAACCAAATGCAGGGCTTCCCTGGTGGCGCAGTGGTTGAGAGTCCGCCTGCCGATGCAGGGGACACGGGTTCGTGCCCCGGTCCGGGAGGATCCCACATCCCGCGGGGCGGCTGGGCCCGTGAGCCATGGCCGCTGAGCCTGCGCGTCCGGAGCCTGTGCTCCGCAACGGGAGAGGCCACAACAGTGAGAGGCCCGCGTACCGCAAAAAAAAACCAAAACAAATGCACAGGCAACAAAAGCAAAAATAGACAAATGGGGCTACATCAAACTTAAAAACTTCTGCGTGTCAAAGGAAACAATCAACAAAGTGAAAAGGCAACTAGTGAACGGGAGAAAATATTTGCAAATCATATATCTGATAGGGCTTAATATCCAGAATATATAAAGAATTCCTATGACTCAACACCAAAAACCAAATAATCTGACCCAAAAGTGGGCAAAGGACTTGAAAAGACATTTCTCCAAAGAAGATATACATATGGGGGGCGGGGGGGATGAGGAGGGCCCTCAAACTGAGCCTCTTCAGACATGACCCCCAGATCAAGGCTGTTTCTCCTTACTCAGACTGGGCCCCCTTCCCCTCCACCCCTGGCTGCCCCCTCACCCTCCCAGTCCAGCCAGGCCTGGTGGTGATAGATGCTGTCCCAGAGCAGGCATTTCAGGCAGCTGCCTCTCCCGCCGCCCGGCAATATGATCAATGCTTAGCCTGCCAGGAGCCCATTCATCACGGCCATGCCACATCCCCACGAGCGCAGGGCAGATGGGCTGCACTGGGGCCTGCCTGAGTCCTGGCCCACAGAGTCTTCCCAGGTCCCAGCCAGGCCAGAGACCAAAGCCTCGCTGAGGGGTGGGGCCCAAGTGATGGCCACATAGGGAAGAGGGCTTTCTGCAGCCCTCACCACCTCACTCCTGCCCCTTCCTTTCAGCCTCCAGGGAGGGACCTCCAGGGGCAGCTCTAGGGGATCAGATAGAGCTAATGGGAACACCACCCTGTGTACTCCTTCCCAGCTATGTGGCCTTGCAGACCTCATCTTCTCTTCACAGCTCAGCTTCCATATCTGTAACATAAGAGCAGTAAGAAGCTGCCGGCAGGTTCAGTTGAGGTGACTTATATCACGTGCTCCCCTGAGGCCTGGCCTGCAGCAGGGCTGGGGCAGGATCCTGACTCCTTAGACCTTGCGGGGCTCTCCTGGGACTGCCCGCTGAGCAAAACCAGAGCTGCGCCCCACCACCCAGGTCAGAACCCTGCCCCACAACTGCATAGTCACTACACCCGCTCCGGCCTCAATTTCCGCAGCAGCAGAATGGGCATAATAAAATTATCACTAACCCACGCTTGGCCTACAGCGTCTTAGCCACTGATCGTTTTTATTATCCTGGGGCGCTTTCCAGCCCACCTTCGGCACCCCCCTCCTGGCAGGTAGGCTGGGTGGGGGGCTGGACAGAGTCACGGGAGGCCTGTGCAGGAGAACAGGCTGGGCCCGGGCACCAGGCTCCGATGTAGAAGCCGCCCCCAGGTGCCAATACCGTAGGAGGTGTCAGGGAGCCGCCCTACTGCCCCAGTTTCCCAGAAGTGTCCAGCCGAAGTCGGGGAGCGAGGAGGACGTGCAGTCACATATGCACATCCAGGACCACGCATGGCCACTGCCCGGGACAGTCAGAGCCTAGCGCTAGAGCCCCACCCGTTCCTGGTGCCCTGCATGCCCCCCAGGGCAGAGGACACAGGTGGGTTCAATCCCACCCCTGACTCTTCTGTGACTTGGGTCAACTCACCTTCCCCACACAGGCCTCTGTTTTTCGTATGGCAACAGGGCTAGTGACATCCCTCTCCTGTATGAGGAATGAACAATGCTACGTGTGTGAAAACTGTGCCAGGTGCCTGGCAGGTGGCATGTGCCAGGTCTTTCTCCTTCCCCTCTCTCCTCCCTGTCTCCCACCTCCACCTGCCAGGCCTTTCAGGCCAGCCCCGTCGTTACCACTGCTGCCCCCCACTGCGCCCCATTCAAGCAGCCTCCCCATCTCCTCACAACTTGGATTTCACCCCTCTGTGCCCATCTCCACCCTGGTGGCTGAAAGCACCAATCACCAAAGCGGGGACAAGCTGCCTCCACCTCATACCCAGCAGTGCCCCCGGCAGCCTTCAGTAATTGATACCCAGAGGAAGGCAGCAGAAAAGAAGCCAGAGCCGCCACCCCAACCACAGCCACAGGAGCTGGAGGACAGAGATACCACTGGCTTCAGCTGGAGCTGGCTCTGCTGCCCGCCCCACCCATAAGAGCAACCGGCTACCAATCCTGGCAATAATAATAGCTCCACTGACGGGGTCCTCACCACGTGACAGGCCATGTTTAAAGGCTTCTCATGCATCCTCTTATCCAATCTTCCCAACATCCCTATGAGGAAGCGACTGTTATGCCCATTTTACAGATGAGGAGACTGAAGCACAGAGACGTTAGGAAACTTGCTCAAAGTCACACAGCTCACAAGCAGTGACAACAGTATGAACCCAGGTGGTCTGGCTCAGAACTTGGGCTCTTAACCCTATACTTTTCTGCTAAGTCCATCCCCCAGCACCACAGAAATGCCCATGACCGGAGATCTGGTGGGGAGAAGGGAGAAGGCCATGGGGTCTCCCTTCTGTGCTGTGTTGAGCTGACTGAGGTGAAAACCAAGGAAACAGAGCAGTATTTGAAGCAGAGACACTGACTTCTTAAAGCTGAAAATTACATCCCCAAGAATAGGATGTCAATTAGGGCATAGGCCTGACACCCAGCCCCATCATTCCCCTGTTTTAGAAATGAGGGCAGTCACAGCTTGGGTCTGCATCTCAGACCCACATGAAAAAGGCCAATGAACTCTGGCAGCGATGATAGAATCGGGGTGGGTGCCTGGCAAGCCCACCAATCCAGCCAAGACCCTTTCCCCAGGCCTCCTGTGCTCTTCTGGGGGTGGGGCCCAGGCCTCTTCCGGAGTGGCCTCACACTTCTGGTCCCCTCAGATGAGTGGACACCCTTTGGTGCCCACGTGGAGCTTCACGTGGGGCAGAACATTGGCCAAGGCTGGCCACCACCCACGCCCAGCCTGGACTGCAGATGGAGCCCGTGCCCTGGTGTGACCTGCGGAGCTGCGGCTCCTCCTTCTGCCCCTGGACAGATGCTGTTGTAACTGTGGCTCCCAGACTTGCATAATGCCTCCCCGCCAGGCTCCCCATGCACCACACACACACACACACACACACACACACACACACACACACACGCACGCTCTGATCCAGCACAGGTCTCTTCTATTCCAAAGATTTCTCGGGCCATCCCACAGTCATAAACAATCAAACATGCATCGGATGCCAGTTCCAGGTGTGCCAGATGCCATCCCTTCAGGTCTGTGGTCAGCCTTGTGGATTTGAAGCTGCCCTTCCCAGCCTACCCTTAGTAGCATCCCTGCTACCGAATCCCACGTCTGGGACAAGCGTCTGGAGCTTGCTCTCAGTCAACTGAATGGGGCTACAGCCCACTCAGCCACCCAAGGGATGGCGGGCTGGGGAGGGCAGCTAAGGGCAGTTACTGTGGGCTAGCTCCTAAGGGTGGGGACAAACTCTAAGCAGAGGGGCTGTCAGTGTGCAGGCACAGAGGAGAGGGAAGTGGGTCGTGTCTAGGAAGGATAGATGTGCCCCGGAGAGGGAACCTGAGAGAGCAGCCAAGTGGCTTCATCTTGCAGCCCCGCTGATTGTGGCCTCCTGGTCCAGACAGGAGTCCAGCTCCCACCCCACATACCATGGCTTCTCTGGAGGGCAGAGCCCAACTCCTGGGGGCCTGGCCAGGGGACGTGGTGGCCAAAGGTGTGGCCTCTAACCATGCCTCTCCCCTTGGGAGGCCCCAGGCTGGGAGGAAAGGTGCAGAGCAGTGGAGAGTGATACATAGACTGTGGGACTTGGAGGGAGAACCTGAGCCAAATTCTACCTTGGCCGCCAGGGTCCATCCCCACCTCTCAGCTTCGGCTCTAGGCTCCTTTCCACCTCTAGGAAGGGAACAAACTGCTCCCTCTCATGAGTTGTTGGTAAGATTAATGAGCTAATTAAAGTGTGAAAAATGTTTCTTGTAGACTTAAAAGAGGTGATCAACCATGGCAAATTAATAACAATGAACACCCCTCCTCCAGGCAGTCTGCCTGGATTGGGTCCACTGGGCACAGTTTTCCCTCGCAAGAATGGCAGGAAGGCTGCGCCGGCCTTCGCAGGAGTGTCTGAGCCGCTGTGGGCTGCTCTTCTCTGTTCCCCAGAGTCCTGCAGACTCTTCCCGATAACCAGACCCGCCCTGTGCCTGGCCCTGGGCTCTGTGTTCACAGAACTCAGTCCATGAGGCAAAATAACTGGTGTGTCTTTTAACATTTACTGAGCATCAACTGTGTGCCAGCCTCTGTACCAGTCCTTCTCCATACAACACAATGCCCGGAAGGATACACTGAGAGGAGCCCCCTTTCAGAGGTGAGGAAATGCGGAGGAGTGGGTCGCACAGACAAGGGGGAAGCCAGAACTCCAGCTGGTTATCTCAGTTACCCCCGTCCTGGGCTGTGTAGCAAGGTTAGGCTGCCAGACGAGGGTGGAGAGCCAGGGAGGCCCGCCCTCAGGTCCCCCACTGCTCCCCACTGGCTGCTGCTATTGCTGTGAAAGGCTTTCGGGGGGAATGGTGCCACCTCCCCTACTTCACACCCCTCTGCTCCCTCCTGTGTGTGGAGGCGAGGCTGACTCGGCAGACACACTTGGGCCCTCTGACGCCAAATTAAAGCCAGAACCCTCTTAGAAATCATTCACTCAGCAAAGCCTCCTTGGAACTGCAGTCCGAGAAGACACAGGGAGCTGGGGGGAGGGAAAGCACCTGCCCCGAGACCTGCTGGGGCCTGCCTGTGCAACCCCTCATCAAACAGTGTTCCCCAGACCCAGGAATCGTGTCCCCAAAATGCTCACTCATTGAAGAGCACGGCCAGGCCCCCAAAGCCTGAGCTCGACCACCTAGAGCACCTATAGCCTAACTTAGACCTTGGCCTGCCCCCCACAGGCAGGCCCACCTCCCCTGAGTGGCCCACAGCTCTGCCCCCTGCTCAGTGAGGGGCCTCCAGGGTCCCTCCAGGGTCTCACTCCTGGCTGGTGCCTCCGCCAGCAGCCCCCAAACCCCAACAGCACCCATAACCCTGACCCCTCAGACCAAGGAGCCATCCTCCTCTTTTCTTCCCCAAAGCTGATTCCCAAACCCTTTTTTTCACCCTGCAACTCAACAGGACCCCCAGGAGCATGGCTGGAGGAGGGCAAAGGTGGGCTCCAGAAGATGGAAGAGGAGAAATGGTGGCAGAGAGGGCCGAGCAGAGGGAGACAAGGCCTCTGGAACCTGCCCTGCACGCACACACCCTAGGGCCCAGACTCATCCACCAACCCAGACAGCTGCTGCTGCTTACCTCTCGGGGGTTAGTGTGAGCGGCCTCAGGGGCTCTTCAGAGGGACACCTGCAGAGACAAAGCAGAGAAGGGGTGAGACTGCAGTCAGACGGAGACCAGCAGACTCCTCACCCACAGGACCCATCTGGCAATCAACCCCACCAAACCTCTGCCCACAGCCCGGGACAGAGGGAGCAGCAGACTGGGCAGCCAAAGGATGCCAGACTCACTCCAGGGTCAAGAATGCACTTTCTATAAAGCAAGTACCTGGCTGCAGCTGGCTGGGGAGGGGCCTCAGGAGGGATGGAGCTGGGGGGAGGGGTGCTCCCTGTGGCAGGCCCGAGTGCCCATAAACAGAGAGCAGCTGTCTCCACCTCGCCATACCTGTGGGCTCTCTGGCCCCTGGACACACAGGACTAAACCTCAAATTCTCCCTCCTGAGGTCAGATGTGGTGGCCACAGGGAGCACCCAGGCCCTCTCCTTCATCTCTAACTGGGACCTTGACATGGTCATCTCAGCTTTGTCATTGGCTCGCCCCATGACCCTGGGCCGGCCCTTCCCCTCACTGTGCCTCGGCTTCCCCATCAATACAAGTAAGTGCATCAGAGTTACCTGGAGGGCTTAGGAAAACATGGCATGCTGGACCCCACCCCCAGAGTTTCTGATTCAGCAGGTCCAGGGTGGGGCCTGAGAATCAGCATTTCCAAGAAGCTCCCAGGTGCTGCTGCTGTCATTTGGGGATCACACTTTGGGAACTGCCAGTCTAGATGTGTCTGGCCTGTAAAGTGCATAGTCCACACCCTCAAGGAGTTCATAGGCTGACTGAGGAGACCACACTCATGTGCACACACGGCTGATTCAAAGCAGCCACCGCAGGTCAGCTTATATTGAATAGATCCGATAGGTGTGGGATATGGGCCAGTGCAGTCATGGAAGGCTTCCTGGAGGAGGTAGAGACTAAATTTACTATCTTTACATATTGTAGTCTTATCACTATACAAGTAATACAGGCGTACCTTGTTTTATTGCACTTCACAGATATTGTGGTTTTTACAAATTAAAGGTTTGTGGCAACCCTTCATCGAGTAAGTCTGTCAGCACCATTTTTCCAACAGCATTTGCTCACTTCATGTCTGTGTCACATTTTAGTAATTCTTGCAATATTTGAAACCCTCCACCAGCAAAAAGATTATGACTCACTGAAAGCTCAGATGATGCTTAGCATTTTTTTAGCAATGAAGTATTTTTTAATTAAGGTATGTACTTTGTTTTTTCAGACACAATGCTATTACTTAATAGACTACAGTATAGTATAAACATAATTTTTATATACACTGGGAGGCCAAAAACTTCACGTGACTCACTTTATTGCAATATTCACTTTATTGTGGTGGTCTGGAACCAAACCCACAATATCTCCAAGGTATGCCTGTACATGAAAGCTCTCTCTTGTTAAGAGCTTCAAATACAGATATTTGTAGGGTAAACATGCTCTCACTCCCAACCGCATCTCCAGAGGTCCTGACTGCCCGGCTGGTGTGAAACTTTCACTATGCATTTGCACAGACATACAGAGAGGTGCACAAGTGTTTACATAGAGAACAAACCTGCAGTTACGCGCCAGAGAGTATGGTCTCTATGCTGGTGTATAATCGCGTTCCTCACAATAGATTCTGGAGATCTTTCCCTGTCTGTACATAAAGATAACAATAATCACTGCTTGTACTCACTGAGCACCTACTATGTGCCAGATACTGGGTTGAGCACTGTGTGTATTAACCCATTTAATTCTCATAACAACCCCCCCCAAGACGGGTGCTGCTGTTAGCCTAATTTGTAGAAGAGAAAACCAAAGTGCAGAGTAACCTGCCCAAGAACGCCCAGCCTAGGGAGTGGCTGAGCCCATGAAGCGCCAGTGTCTGTGCTCCAAACAGAGCCCCACTATGCTCGGTGCTACGTGGAGGAACTCCACGTGGTAAACATACCCTCACCTACGTAATCAGACCTCCCAGGATGAGTGCTTAGGGGGTTCCAGTTTCTTATTTCAAACATTGCTGGAAAAAAAGCCCGCCTCTTTGTACACATGTACTTCTAAAAAGCAAGTCAAAAGGTATAGACATTTTAAATTTTGACACTCACTGCCAAATTGTCCTCCAAAAATGTCTGTGCCAGTGCCAAGCTGACCACTCCCTCAGGTGAACACCTACTTAAGAACAATTCCCATTTACTGAGTACCTACTAGGTGCCAGATCCAGTAACATCTGGGTTGTCATCTCTATTTTGCAGATGTGGAACTGAGGCTCAGAGAGGTTAAGTTACTTGCCCAAGGTCACACAGCTGGTAAACAGCGTATCAGTTTGCCTCAATATTATGAAGGAAGAAGGGGAAGAAGAGGAGGGAGGAAAAGACAAAGGGAGAGAGGGAAGGAGATTCCTCAATCCACATGCCCTTCCATCTTTCTGCTCCCTTTTATAGCAAAACTCAAGAGCTCTCTCTACTAAGTGTCTCATTCTCCACTCCCTCACCTCCTGCTCTCCCTCACTCCCTCTCCAATTGTGCTTCCATCCCCATCACCCCACAAAACTGCTCTTATCAAGGTTCCCAAAAACCTCATTTTTGCCAAACCCAGTGGTCACTCTCTGACACGGCTGACTGCTTCCTCCATCGGGAAACACTATCTCTGGGCTCCCAGGATTCAGCCTCTCCTGGCTTTCCTCCCTTCTTACCCCACCCACCTCCAAACATCCGAGGTCACAGGGCTGGCCGGGGCTCTCTGCTCTCTCCTATCTATGCATTCCCTGGTGGGTCGGATGTGTAGCTTTAAATCCCAGCCACGCCCCCAGATCTCTCTGCAGCCCCAGCCCTCTCCTGAGCACCAGCTGCGTGAATCCACAGGCCTATTTGTCATCTCCACTTGCTCATCTAACAGACCTGTCCAAAAGAGAACTCTTAATTTTTATCCCCCAAATTATGTCTCCCTCAGCCTTGACTCCTCTCTTTCTCACCCTACACCCAAGCCATCAACACACCGTGTCAGTTCAACCCCAAAAACACATCCAGATCCTACCCACTTCCCTGGCTCATCTGCTTCCGCCCCTGTCAGCCCTTGCCTGGATAATTGCAGCAGCCTCCTGCCTCCCCAGGCTCCCTGATCCCACCCTGGCCCCAAACTATCAGGGCAGCCACATGATGGTACAAATGGAATCCTGTCACTCTCCAGCCATAGCAAGGGCTTTCCATGGCAGAGAGAATCAGTCTAGACTCCTCAAAGCCTACCCACTGCTCGAACTCACCTTTGACCACAATCTGGCCCCCTCCCACACTGGCCAGTTTCGGGGACTCTGTCATTGTTGCTCCTGCTGCCCAGAATGCTCTTTCCCCAGACCTCCCTATCACCCTGGTCAAATGGGACCTCCTTTATCTTCCCTGGTCATCCCCATGCACCCCAATCTCTACCATCTTTCATAGACTTTATCCCTACCTGACATTCTCTTGCTGATTTAGTCCTTGTTTCTCATGGATCTCCTCATCATAATACAAACCCAGTTAGGCAGGGAGGGACCGTGTCCATCTTGTTCAGCTCTATATCCACCTCTCGCTATGTGCAGTACTCAGCACATAGCAGACACTCAGTAAATATTTGTTGAATAAATGAATAAAAGAATGAAGAGGCAGAGGCAGCTCTATCTGGCTCCAAAGCCTGTGCTTCTATTTTCTACACAGTCTGCTGCCATATGAAGTGGGAAGGAGCCGGAAGGCACACCCAGCAGGGCAGGACCCTCTGAGCAAAGGCTGGGAGGTGGGCACAAAGCTGGGACAAGGCCAGCTGGAGTGGCGGATGCACACTCAAGAGCAGTGGGGCCTGAGGCCTCCCTGGGATGCCAAGCCCAGCAGCCCCGCCCCAGGTGGGAACTGGGGCTCTCACACCTGCCAACCTGTCCCATTCAGGAGGGAGCCTTGGGGGGCAGCCGGCAACTGAGCATGACTGGCAGGGGGCCAGGATGCCTGCCAACAGCTGGCACTGCTGCCTGGCCGCCAAGTAATCGTGTTAGCCAGCGGAAATTGGTCCAGGGAGCTTTTTCCTTCGCCTCCCATTTTCATTCTCTTCCCTTCCCCCTTGGAGCTGCAAGACTCGGAAGATTGATCTTTGCCTGAAACGGAGGAGATAACTCGATATAATGAACTCTACTGTCCCTCTTGCTGTTTGGAGGTTTTAAAACATTTTAAAGGGCTAGGGACAAAACAGCTTGTCCTCAGGGCTCTCTGGGGCTGCCCATCCTCCCCTGGTAGCCCCCACCTCCGCTCATGCCTCTGCTCGTGCCCCTCTCCCAATTCTCTATCTGCCTCCTTCCCCCTTCTTTTTCCCTTGGGATGCCTTGATGGAACAAAGGTTAAAAATATCCCCTTTCTCTTGCAGGTTTTAAAAATAATTTCGTTGAGGTCAGGGCTGGATCCGCCAATCGCCCTGTCTCCCACTGCCCCGCCCCTGTGGCTGCCCCCCACTCCCCAGAGTCACCAGCCAGCCTGGGGGTGACAAGTTGGCTCAGTCCACCTGTTCTCAAAGCATTTCCAAAGGGAGCCAGCGAGGCCCCGGCCAGAGATGGCTTTTGTTCCAGCAAACAGCTCTTTAAAGAGCCGACGCAAAGCTCTATCTGGGACCCAGGTTTTGCCCCACCTCACTGGAGGTGCGTGCCTCCCCCTCCCCAATCAGCCCCACCGTCCAGCCTGGGACTCACGGCCCTGTGCCCCTACATACATCCACATCATCAATCGACATTTATTGAGCACCTACGCTGTGCCAAGCATTGGGCTGGGAGCTGGGGATGCAGGGGACAACCAATCCCTTCTGATTCCTGCCCTCAGTGGCCTGAAAGCCTGGCGAGCAATCAATGGTCACACTGATGGGGGGCAGGGGGGAAGCCCACTCCACACTGGGATGAGGGGGCTCTGAGAGCATGGACAGTGGTCAGGGAAGGCTTGCCTGAGGAACTGTCCTTAGAGCAGAAATCTACAGGACACGTAGAAGATCATGGGGCAGAGGGTGTGGGTGGAGGGCTCCAGGCATTATAGGGAGGGTCTGCTCTCAGGAGGATGCCACCCAATAGGGGTGGGGGGAGGAGTTCTCCCCCAGGGCTCTCCACCTGCAAAGGGAGGCCAGATCCCATGATTCCCTACCTGGCATTCAAGGCCCTTCCTAGCCTGGTCTCTGACCCCAAGACCCCCTCATCTCCAGCCTCCCCTTTCAAGGTACAGCTCAAGTGTTGCCTCATCGGCCCCAGGGCAGGAATTTCTGCTCCCTCTGGGCTCCTACACCCGTGCTCCTCCCCATGCCAGCCTCCTGCTGGATGTTACAGGCCCACCTGCTCACACAGGCAATGCTGAGCAGTCTCTGTGTAGCCGCAGCCCCGCACAGAGCCAGGAGTGTGTGCCAAGTAGAAGGGAGCAACTGGGGACACCATCAGGTTCCGACTCAGATCAGGGACAGCCGAAGGTATCAGAGAGAGCTTCCTGAAGAGGTAGGTCAGGGCTCTGAATAAAGAAGGATTTGGACAATATAAGGGGGGTGGGCGGGGGATCCAGTAACCAACAAGGACCTACTGCATGGCACAGGGAACTCTGCTCAATGTTATGTGGCAGCCTGGATGGGAGGGGAGTTTGGGGGAGAATGGATACATGTATATGTATGGCTGTGTTGCTTTGCTGTGCACCTGAAACTATCACAACATTGTTAATCAGCTATACTCCAATATAAAACAAAAAGTTTAATAAAATGAAAAAAAAAAAAAGGTGGGTGGGTGGGACTTCCCAGGCTGTCCAGTGGTTAAGACTTCACCTTCCAATGCAGGGCGTGTGGGTTCAATGGGAGCTAAGATCCCGCATGCCTCGAGGCCAAAAAACCAAAACAGAAACAATATTGTAACAAATTCAATAAAGACTTTAAAAATGGTCCACATAAAAAAAAAAAAAGGGACTTTCCTGGTGGTCCAGTGGCAAAAAATCCGCCTTCCAATGCAGGGGACGCAAGTTCAATCCCTGGTGGGGGAACTAAGATCCCACATGCCGCAGGGCAACTAGGCCCACGTGCCACAACTACTGAGCTCGCGCGCCTCATCTAGAGAGCCCGTGTGCCGCAAACTACACAGCCCACGCACTCTGGAGCCCATGTGCCACAACTAGAGAAGAGAAAACCCGCACGCCACGGCCAGAGAGAAGAGACCCGTGCGCCACAGCTAGAGTGAAGCCTGAGTGCCACAACGAAGAGCCCACGTGCCACAACGAAAAGATCCTGCATGCATCAATGAAGATCCTGTGTGCCTGCAGCTAAGACCCGGTGCCACCTAAATAAATTAATTAAATATTTTTTTTAAAAAAAAAGGTGGGGGGGATCCAGGGCGGCAGAGACAGAGCAGCTCAGAAAAAGCCCGAGGAGGTGGGCACCCAAAGACTTGAAGCCTGCCTAGGCTGATCTCTAAGCCGCAGCGCTTAAGAAGTCAAGTTGGAGAGGGGGAAACTGAGGCTCAGAGAGCAGCTGCTTCCACTAGGCTATGCAGCCAGGCAACAGCGGCAGGCAGGATGCCGTCCAAAGGTCCTTAAGCAGGCACTGTCCACCAGCACCCATTTCCAGCACCCTCGACCCCCACTAGAAGAGCTCACGGACTAGTACTCAGGCAGCTACCACACCATGTGGCCCATGGAAGGAGGATGGGAGCCCGGAGAGCCCAAACCTGAGCTAGGGAGGCAAGGGGTACCTGAAGTGGTTCTCTAAGATGTTTGCTGGGCTAAGAAAGGCACTCCAGACGGGAGTCATCCTGGGCAAGGCCCCAGAAGAACCTCCACCAGATTTGCTTCTCTGCCCACACCCAGGGTTTCTGGCCTGGTTGGGCTCCTGGGAACATGGGTCAGCCCACTCAAGCCCGAACCTTGAAGAAACCAACCCCTTCCCCGCCTACCACCACATTGCCCTGAGAGGCTGTTCTGGGAAACCCGTAGCCAGTCTCAGGCTTCCTGTCACCCACTTTTGGCCCTGAGGTCCCAGCCCCCTTGGGTCAAGGACACAGCAGAGGCTAAGGGCTCTTGCCCAGGAAGGTCCCTGACTACCCCTCCAGCATCCCCCAGGCGGCCCTGGAAACCAAGCCACGGCCCCTACAGATTGCAGTGTGGCTAGCCTCTCTCCCCAGGGCCCACCACCACCAGGAAGAAACAGAAAGGCCCAGCCTGCCCCCGTGGTTCTGCAGGCGAGTGGCTTCCCGCCTCAGCTTCTCCAACACGGCCCCCTGGGGCCGCGGGCTCTGCGGGGTCTCAGGCTGGTTGGAGGTACAGGAAGTTCAATGTAACCAGCCCAGCCCCGCTGCTGGGGACTGAAGCCCTGGTCCCATACAGACCAGGGAAGCCTCACCCAGAAGGTCCACACACAAGGCTTCCCAAGACCTCAGCTGAACCCAGAGAGGAAATCAGCGTTCAGCTAGAGGGGGGAGAGAGTCTGGTGGGGGGAGGGGCAGAGAGTGGCTTGGGCCATACTCAGTGGGCAGAGCCTGGATGTCAGGCGGATGGAAATATTGGGCATCAGCCTCTGTGCCCAGTAGCTTCATGGGTTGAACCAAGCAGAGGAGTAGGGCCTTCAGCCAGTTACTGGCAAATGCAAGGCTGGACAGAGGGGCCACTCCAGGGGAGCTGGCTGACCTGGCTCAGCCCCCCAAGCCCAGCTTGGGCCAGGCCAGAAAAACTGCCACTGGGCATGTGTGGAGCTGAACGTTCTTTCCTAAGCCTCTGAGGGGTAAGAAGGCCCAGGCTGGTCCCCCAACCACGGCCTCTGGCCAGCCCAGCCAGAGCTGCCCCTCCCTGTCACTGTACCCGCAGCCTTTGGGAAGCAGAGTCACAGCAGACAGGGTCTTGCAGAGCCACCATCTGGGTGGCTGACACAGCAGCTTACCTGCCCTCCCAGCAGCCCTCTGAGGGGGCTGTGAGCATCCCCCTTACAGAGGGGAAAACCGAGGCTGAGCAGAAGACACAGAGAATCCTGCTCCCAGCCCAGTGATGAGAGAAAAACCAGATGATGGGCAAAATCATAACTTTTATCCAGCCCATCAGAGAGCTGAGGTCACAAGGAAACCAGGGGAACCAAACTGCAGAGGATGACAAGCTGCTTCAAGGAGAGTGGGACACACAGGCGGCTTCACCTCTGGCAGAGTCGGGAGGAAAGGGTGCTGTCAAAACAGCAAGTGAGGGGCTTCCCTGGTGGCGCAGTGGTTGGGAGTCCGCCTGCCGATGCAGGGGACATGGGTTCGTGCCCCGGTCCAGGAAGATCCCACATGCCGTGGAGTGGCTGGGCCCATGAGCCATGGCCGCTGAGCCTGCGCGTCCGGAGCCTGTGCTCCGCAACGGGAGAGGCCACAACAGTGAGAGGCCCACATACCGCAAAAAAAAAAAGAAAGAAAGAAAAACAGCAGGTGAGGGGCGCTAGAGCCCGCGAGCCACAACTACTGAGCTCAAGTGCCACAACTACTGAGGCCCGCGCGCCTAGAGCCTGTGCTCCGCAACAAGAGAAGTCCCCGCTCACCACAACTAGAGGAAGCCCGCACGCAGCAATGAAGACCCAATGCAGCCAAAAATAAAATAAATTAAATAAATTAAAAAAACAGGTGAGCAGAAAGCAGCGACAGGTGGAGGAAATCGCAGGGGCTGAGTGTGGATCAGCATATGACCATCTAGATCCCACGGTCCCAGACAAAATGGGGGTTGGCCCTCCCCACCAGCTTGTTTCCACAGCCGCTCACAACACTCATGAGAAAGCGTGGGGCACAGTGGGAGATGGAAGAAACATCCCTCAGTGCGCAGACAGAACACCAGCCACCTCCCCTCCCTGCTGACTCGGTTGTCCCCCAACTGCCCGCCAGCCTTCCCTGCCAGGAGGGGGTCTCACTAGGGGATTTGGGCAACCCCTTCTCCTCTCTGGGCTCCTTCCCTTGTCAGTCACGTCCATCACGACCATCACCTTTGCTACGGCCCACAGGGTAATGAGAGTGGGCCTGCAGGGAGCCCAGGGACCAGGGGAGGGGAAAGAGAGCACCAGGGCCCACACCTTCTCTGTGGAAGGGGGAGCATGACCCCGATACCCCGAAAGCGGAGTTGAGGGGCTGAAAGGGCACAGATTACTGGGGGCGGGGGTCAGAGCGGAGGCTTCCTAGCCTCACGCCTGTGCCCTGTGCCCTTCCTAAAGGAGCCCCAGCCAAAGGAGGGTGGGCAGGGTCTGCTCCATTCCTTCTGAAGATGGTCTACTCTGGGCAGGGAGTGCGGGTTGATTTTCTTTTCTCTCTCCTCGAAGAACCTTTAGACAGTCAAATTATAGTTCGATATAAAAGCAGAGGCAAAGACATCAAGTTCAGGAGTTATTCTCTTCTTAATGAGCAAGTGGGAAAGACGGAGGGAGGCAGGAGAGAGGCTGAAGATTTGCAGTGACTGAAGGTGGGGGGCAGAGTAGAAGAAAAAGCCCCTAGGCCACCGCTCTGGGGGAGGGCAGCAGCAAGGCAGGGAGCTGGGTGGGCATCGCAAAGGCCGGAGGGGATGCTGCTGTGAACCTGGGGGGAGTGGGGGTGTTACCTCTCAACCAGGCAGGAAGGGTGGCGTCTGAGGAGCTCATGCAGTGAGCACTGCACACTCCAGGAGTAAGTGCGGAGCCCACCCCACTTTCTTTTATGCAGCCAGACAATCAACAAGTATTTCTTGAGCACCTATTATATGCCAAGCCTTGAGGGTCCTCAGTGCAAGACAGACAAGGTCCTCGGAAGCGAAGAGGATACATTGTAGGCAGGCCTGGTCCAACACCTCCAGGGAGGCCTTGACACTGGTTGTACGTTGGACCCATCTGTCAGACACCGGGAAAGCCCAGAGTAGAAGAAAGAGCAGAGGTTTGGAATTAAACAGGCATTGGCCTGAATCCTAAACCTTCATCACAAGCTGTGTCCATGGGCAAGTCCCCAAGTGTCTCTGAGCCTCAGTAAGAAGAACGATAGCAGCTAACTTTTATTAAACAGTTACTATGTACTCAGATTTGTTCCACAACTTTACATGTATAAACTCACTTAATCAGTACAACACTATGAAGTAGGTACTATCATTTTCCCCCTTTCCTTGGAGGAAGCCAAAACACTGAGAGGTTTAGTGCCTCTCCCAAGGTCACACAGCTAGTAAGTGCAGTAGCCAGGATTCACAGCAGGGACAGCCTGGCTCCAGAGACTGTACCCTTAACCACTGCATCATGGTCAAGAAGCTGTTCCCAACAGAGGCCTTTAGCACTGTTCCAGGCATTCCACTATAATCTAGAATTATTGCCACCCCAACCTGTCTCTGCCCACGCTCTGGAGCCCATCTCAAATGCCCTCTCTGCAGTGAAACCTGACAATTTCTCTCATACCTAAGGAGGATTAAGGCTCAAAAAGATGAAGTGGCTTGTCCAAAGTCACTTAGCTGGGTGAGGGCAGAACCTGCCATATACCACACGCACCACATGCCTCTAGCAGGGATGAATGTGGGGATGCTATGTGAATGGAGGCCAGCATACGGTCACCTAATAGTTCCTGGGCCACCTGGGAAGGATGTAGAGTACCTGAGCCTGAAAGAGCAGGAGATTATAAGACCTGGGAACAGGATCAATCAGTTAGTCAACAGCACTGCCTAGGCGCCCTCCGTAAGGAACATGGGTATGAATGAGGGATCTCCTCCACTTCGTTCCATGGTCTCCCATCCCTCCCCCAACCTCAAGGCTGAAAGCACCTACTCTTCTCTCCACCTGTCCAATTCCTGCCCAGCTATTTTTTCAGGTCCAGAACCAGTACTGCTACCTCCTCCAAGAAGCCAGCCCTGATTGTCCAGCACCCTTTAGAGCACCTTGAACCTGCAATCTAAATGAAGACTAAAGCAGATCTAGAGGGTTGCCCCCATGCCACAGGGAAAGGGCAGTCAGGTGTAGAAGCATGTCGGGTGGGGAGGAGAACACTGCCTGGAGGATAACAAGGCACCCTACCCTGCAGGAGACTCAGGCAAGACACTGCACTCGCTGGCTTGTTGGATGACACCATTCAGTAAGAAACAAATCCCGAGACCCGTTCGCCAGGTGAACTGGGCAGGGGCGGGGGTGGGGGGTGGGTATCCATCATACAGATGCTTAATGAATGTGCCAGTCGCAGCGGATGGCAGCTCGTACATCTGTCTCCTACCCCTCTCCAGCTCCTTGTGCTCTGGGACCACCCTCTTCCCCCACCCTCAGGCTCAGCCCTTTCCCTAAGCTTTCCTAGAATCATGGACGGAGGATGCAGAGATTAGCTGGTCCAGACCAAAATTCCCATTGCACAGACTCGAAAACTGAGGCCCAGAGAGAGCAGCAATTTACCCAAGGTCACATAGGAAGGCCAAATGCAGAAACTGGACTAGAGCCCAGGCCTCCAGCCAAAGCCCACGTGGCCACTCCCTTAGACTCAACTCTCCAGGGACTTCTCCAAACCCTCCCTGCCTTCAAATTCTGCTGAGTCCACCCCCATCCCCAGGCTCAGGGCACCTCCAGAGCACCAGTCCTGGATCTCTCTATCCTTCTGTTCCCCTCGTCTACCCATGACAACATGGCCACACCATGGCAGGCACCCGGGGCTCATGGCCACTTCTGGTAGGACTGAGTGGATGAGGGTTCACAATGAGTCAGAGTGGGAGCACAGGAAGGTCCTGAGGGTCTGCATTAATGACCAGATAAGACCCATCCCCAGAGAGTCTTCCCAAGGACCGTACCCCCAGGTTCCCTCCCCCGGGGTTAATCACTCCTGCTGTTTGCCTGTTAATTATTCTCTGCCTGGTGACCCCTCACTTCCTAGAAGAGCAGAGGTCAGGCTGGCCCTGGCTGCATCAGAATGTCTACCAATTCCCAGGCTGGGCTTTCACCAAGCTGATGGGCAAGTACGCTCGGAACAAATCCCTCGATCAAATTAACGAGACGTTGATCTGCCCTCTGCCCGTGAGCAGAGCAGAGGGAGCCTTGGGGAAGGGGGCTGGAGAAGGGCCAGAGAATGAGGCTGCACACGACACAGGAACCAGGCAAGCCCCCACCCCAGCATCTCCCACAGCTGCCACCACCCCTGAAATGTCACCGTTAAAGGGAAACATCGTTCCTTTGGGGTTCAGAGGCATTAAAGTCTCCTATTAAAGTGAAAATATCCCGGAGAGAAATCACACCCCCAGTCATTACCCAGCTCCACGCATCAGCAGAGGAGTGGGCGGAGGGAGGGGGAAGCACCGAGAACCTACTATGTGCCCAGTGTTGGAGGCGACACCGAGGCTTAGGGGCCAGGTGGCTGGCCGGACGCCACTCAGTCTGTGAGTCTGGATTTGAACCCAGAGTCAAGCTCGCTCCTTCCATACGATCCAGACAGGGGCTGTGGCTGCCTCCCTGAGACTCCCTCTGGCAGGATGAGCTGCTGCCCACCCTCCCACGCCCAACAGCCCTGCAGGGCTTCAGAGCAGAGCTTCGCTGGGCCCCTGTGGGTGTGAAAACCAGGAATCGAATCCTTCTAGGACAGGTACTCTGAGCCCTCCTAATGAGGTGTACTTTCCACACTATCCCACCCTCTGGACAAGCCACGCCCTACCCCCACCCCTGCAGCCACCAGTTTACCACCGAGGAAAAGGAACTGTCCTCGGAATCAGACGACCCAAATTCTAATCATGTCCCTTAACCTCTCTGGGCCTCAGTCTCTCCATCTGTAAAATGGAGAGAGTAACACCGTCCTTGCAACAGCACTGAGGGGACTCCCTGGGAGAAGATCTGGAAGAAGCCCAGCCCCTAGAGTAGCCCCCTCTGCCTCCATGTGTAGCCACCCTACTTGACTTCCTGCAGAGCCCAGCCCTCCTGGAACTCCTGGAACCCTGAAGTGGCTGCCACCAGAGGAGGGCTCGGGCCCAGTGAGCAGAGCCAGGAGGACACAGGAAGAAGCAACGGGTAGAGAAAGGCCGGGTCCCTGCCCTGTCTTCCCAGCCCCAGCCCAGGTCCCCCTGGTGGTCCTGGAGGGAGTTCTGGGCACAGCATCACCTGCCTGGCCCAGTACAGGGCTCCTCTGAGGCCCCTGCCTTTCCTGCCAGGAAACAAGCACAACTCCATATGCTGGGCGAGGCCCCAGTGGGCACCCCTCCACAACCGTGTCTCTGGGCAAGTCTCCCTGACGCTCTTCCTCTCACTCAGTCCTCCCACACCCTGGCCTCGTGGCCCGGAGGAGGAAGCAGGCTCAGCGGGGGCTGCTGGATGGCCCAGAATCTCCGCAGCTGAGCAAAGACTGGAGAAGGGAGGGGTCTCTAGCTCCTGACCTATTGCCAGGCAGGTCTGGGGACATGGCTCCTTAGGAATGGCTCTTCTTTGTCCCCTCCCACAGCCACTTCATTGGCCTCCTCGTGGCTGCCCAGTGAGGCTGCTCCAGCTCCTCTGGGGTCCTCCCACAAGACCACCCATCAACCCCCCCACACCAAGCCATCACCAAGGGGTCCTCTGAAAAAAGAGGCATGACCCCAGCTACTTACTGGCCCTTGAGTTAGTCAATCACCTTCTCTCTGCCATGAGGGCTGTCTGGGAGCAGCCAGAGAGGTTGAAACACAGAGAAGTGACCAGCTTGGGGGTTGGTGAGGGGAGTAAGGAGGGTATAGGAACACGCGTTAATTAAGCACCAGATATGGGGCAGGCTTGCTCTATTTCATTAAATCCTCCTAACAGCCCCTTATATTATGCCCACTTTACAGATGGAGAAAGTGAGCCTCTCCGAGGTTAAGGCACATGGCTTAACTTGGGATTTGAACCTGATCTACCTGACTCTCCATTGTTCCCCTGATCCCCACCCCAGGTGCTGAATAGACACCATCAGATGGACTAACCGCCCTGGCGACAGAGCTGGTGCCATTTCCCAGATCTCCCTTGGGACAACCTTGCCAGTGACCCCTTCCTCCCTGACCTCAGGGTCAACAGCTGGCCTGGCCGATCCCAGGGTTGGAGGACGCCTGCTGCCTTCCTGTGGGGCTGTCTCCCTCCCACCCCCCTCTCCATTCTCGCTCACAAATGAGAAAGAAGAATAGAATTACACTTTGGCTACACAAGACACAGAATTAGCAGGATTAAATATAAATAGCTATTAAAAGTGCCTTATAATTAAATTCATTTTCCAGTTATTTGTTTTACACACACACACCCGCCCACACTCGTGCACACACGCATGCGCTCCAGGCCGCAGCTCCACACAGAGTGGGTGTCAGGGCCCCAGCTGCCAACCAGCCTCCTCCCTCCTGTTGCCTCTTCTTTGGAGTTCTGGTGCCTGCCTCTCTCCCTCTTCCGCCTCTCTTCCTCACCCCCCTCCCTGGCCCTGTTTCGGGTCCCTCCACGGAAACCACGGCCACTGCTGTTCCCACGTGCTGAGCCTACTATGAGCCAGACACCTGACACCGTCACCTCCTTTGTTCCATCCGAAGATACAGTTTTCATTCAATAAATATTTGTCGAACGCCAAGTACTTAACATGCACGATCTCATTTAATCCACACAATGACACTCATTCCTTCATTAGACAAGAATTAGTTGAACACCGACTACACGCCAGGGTCTGGTAAGTGCTAGCAATACTTCAGCCAACAAGACCGGAGCCTCTGTTCTTGGGAGCCCACTTTGAAGAAAGCGCAGAGCCAGAGACCAGGCCAGGTGATGGGAAAGATGCAGACGTCACCTGAGTTGGGCCAGGAGGAGGTCAGGTGGGATGGGGACGCACAGAGTGGGTGTGTGGGGGAGATTCTTCCCACTGTGAGCTCCTCGAGAGCCAGAGTGTGTCCCACCATCTCCCTGTGTCCAGGGGAAGAGGTGGGGCACAGAGTGGGCACATCATTCATGATTGTCAGCCTAAACTGACCTAGCCAGGTGTGAGCCCATCTCTGCCGCCTCTCACGCTATGCCCTCGAGAGGCCCCTCCTCCCCTTTAGGACTCAACTTCCTTCTCTGTAAAATGGGAGTAAACCTAGCCCTATCTACATAAAGTACAGAGATGAATACATGTAGAGAGCTTTGAACTGTGCCTGGCACATAGTAAGTGCTCAATAAGGGCTAGTTGCTTTTATGACTACCATTATTACTACGATTACTGCTATTACTGTTAACCATCTCACCTATGGAGTTGATCAGTCACGATAGGAGAGAACTAAGAAAAAGCCTCATAGAGATGGGAAGGATTATAAGACCTGAAATAGTGGGGGTGGGGAGGATGCCCTGAGAGGAGTACAGTGAAAGTCTATGTGGAAGGGGTCACACAGGGAAGGAATATTTCCAGCTAATCCCTGGAGGGCTTCCTGGAGGAGGGAGCAGTGCTTTTGGCCTCTCCATCTCAGCTCCCTCCCCTCTGCTCTCTTGGCCTGATCTTCAGCTCCTTCCCATGGGAAGACCCCAGCCCCAGAGCCTGGACTCTAAGGGAAGGGGCACTTCAAAACCTTCAGCCTTTGAATCCAGCCATTCAACCAGCCCCACTGCCTCCTGAGCCCTGGGAAAGGAACGAGAAGAAAACCCCATCCTTCTAAGGGATCAGATGGCTAGGAGGAGGGCACATGTGTCCAAGATGAACAGGGTCTGAGACAACACCAAAGTAAGGGCATGACCCCAAGCAGTGAACTGTGAGGCCACCAACATTTTCTAGTCCCTGCTGTGCATCAAGCACTCTGCTCCATCATCTCTCTCAGGCCGAACAGCCACCCTCTCACACAGTGGTACGACCCTGGCCCCTTCGGAGGAAGAGACTCAAAACCCAGAGAGGTCGGCAGTGACTTGCCCAAGGTCACAAGACCTGCAAGTGGCAGAGTCGGGGATGGATAGACCCCAGATCCATCTGATCCAAGGCCTTTCCTTACCCCATGCTGCCCCTGAACCAGAGAGGCTCTGCTGGGGGCCACAGGGCCAAGGAAGCAGCGCTCCTGGACTGCCCACCCTACTCGTCCCCCGCAGAGCCCCTGCACTCAGCCAGCCCCAGGAGCCCAAGAGTAAAGGCTTCTTGTCCTCAAAGTAGGCAGCTGAGCTTGTTAGCACAGACTCCATCCTTTCCTCAGCGAGGACATTACTTCATTATCCAAAGCCAAACATAGCCCCACGGTGTCCAGCAAACACTCTCAGGCACCTGGCAAAAGCAGCGCAAATCGATGGGCAGCAAGAGGCCTGCTCTGGCCCAGTTTCCACACAGGGCTTTGGGGCTCTGTCCCACCTTTCTGACAAATACCAGGGAAGAGAAAGGAGCCTGTGTCGGATGAGAAAGATTACAGGTCGAGCAATAAGACACAAAGACCCCACAGACAACCCACACCTATTGTCACTTGCAGACGAAATCGGCCAACCCCAGGTGAAGGAGGGAGGGCGGGAGAGGTGGGGGTGGGATTCTGGTAGCAGGCCAGGCTGCAGCACCGGAGAGCCGAGTGGAAATCCCGCAGTGTCCATGGTGATGGACAGCCTTCCCTTGTGCCCACAGGACAGAGACCAGCCCCTCAGCAGGGGCACAGCCTACGTTCTTAGATTCATCGCTGCCACCTGCCCTAAGCCCATTGGATGGGCTTCTCACCATCTCCCCCCCACACAGGTGGCCTCACGCCAGCCCCCTCTTCGGTGACCATGCTCTTTCCCCCTCCTTTCTGTCTGGCCAGAATTGGTGTCACCTCTTTCAGGGGCCTTTCTGACTACTGCATCCTGCAGGGACCTGCTCTGCCTCATGGCTGGAGCACTTCTCACAGGCCCCACAGAATCAGGCACACGGTTCTGGGGTGCCTGTCGTGCCCAGCTCTCGTTGCTGTGGTTGCTGTTGATGTGTGGGTCCTGTTGTGGAGAGAACAGAGATCTGGCTGCCTCCATCTCTGCTCCATCATTGAGCTTGGAATAGAGACAGGCCCACGGTAGGTGCCTGATAAGCGTTGATTGAACACTAGGAAATCCTCCTAAAGCCTCCCTGTGCCGCGACGGGGGACACCTGGGGAGTTTAGAGACCAGGGCTGTAGTCAGCTCTCATGCTACGCTTCTGTGCGCTCTGGGAAAAGTCACTGGCATCCTCTTGGCCTGGGTGCCCTCACCTGACAAAGCAGGGCTTGAGTCAGAAGGACAAGCTGCAGGAGACGGCGAGCCCCAGGCTGAGCTAGGTGCTGTTCGTGGTGCTGAATCTGGGGGTGGCCCTCTCTGAGGCTGGTGGGCACGAGAGCTGAACCGAGCCCAGAGACAGAGGACTGGAGGGAGGGAAGGCAG
The DNA here is from genome assembly GCF_951394435.1 of Stenella coeruleoalba. Classification (NCBI taxonomy): domain Eukaryota; kingdom Metazoa; phylum Chordata; class Mammalia; order Artiodactyla; family Delphinidae; genus Stenella; species Stenella coeruleoalba. The sequence continues at coordinate 132,713,733 of NC_137147.1, forward strand.
GCACAGCTGAGAGACAATTTATTTGGACTGCTGGCTCTGGGCACTGCCAGGGTCTGTCAGCATGGGGGCCACATGCTCAAGCCTCAGCCATTGGGAGACCAACAGTCTGGCCAGGGACCCAGAGTCACACTGAGAACACCGGTGGAGGAGAGGCTGGAAGCACACGCATCATAATGTCTCCATAAACAACGTAGGCAAGCCTCGCAGGCATCGAGCTTCCCAGCCCAGAGCGCCCTCCCAGGCATCGCCACGCTCCCTCCCCGCACACCTGAGGCGGCACAGGGAACCCCTTATGGACCCGCTTAAAAGAAGAGGCAAGTAAGGCTCGGTTCCTGGACGCTTCTCACTTCCAGAGTGTGAGAGGCTACTGCCGGATCCCCTCCTTCTCCAAACTGGGCCAGGTGCCTGTCTTCATGAGAGATGAGACAAAGAAAGCATTCGCTCTGGAAGGGCGGGCAGCAGGCCCAGAGCTGGGAGAGAAAGTGTGAGCAGGGAGGGGTGGGGGAAGGGAGGGAGGAAAAGAGAAAGGGAGGGAGGGAGGGAAGGAAGGGAGGAAGACAGATTCCACTGCGATTGAGGAACAGATCTTAGCAGGGCCTTCTGTGGGGCCAGCGACCGTCCGCTTCTGAATCATCTCTCCAGCAGAAACTCCATAATTATGGGTAATAACCATCACTCTGATTTGCACACATTGAGCACCTTTCAGCCTGAGATCTCCAAGTGCTTTGCCAACATTAATTAATTCATTAGGCATGCCTGCTTCCCTGGGCCAGGGTGACATGACGCCCCGCCCAGCAAAGCACAACTGACTCGGCTACTCAGCCGGTGGGTGGCAGTCCCAGATGGGCACATGTTGGGTGTCCTGGGGGAGGGGCTCTGAGGAGGAGAAGACTGCAGAGCGGCCCCTCTGGCCCTGCATCCTGGCTCAGTTGCCCCCCTCAGAGGTCGAGTCCCTGCCCCGAGGCACAGCTTCCCTGCCCCAGCCTACTAGAGGACCAGGGCCAGAATTGTCCGGCGCACAGAGTCGCGGAGCCTCAGCTGTGCCCTCAGTCACTGGAGACCTTGGGAAACTCACAAGCTTCCAGGAAATCGTTTCTTCACTTGTAAAAAGGGGCCCGGGGTCTCCAGCTGCTAGGGTGGTTGTGGAGATCGCGGCAGGCAATGTGGGTGGGAAGCATTTAGACCTGACCAGGGTTCTGCACAGAAGGACGCTGCTTCACCCTCTGCCAGCCTGGTCTGTGGGAAATGGGACCAGATGGTCACAGATGGACACACAAACCTTCCCTACTGGCTAGGACCCTCCTACGACTATACTTGGGCACTCAGTCCCCTTCAGAAACACGGAGACGCCCCTCACTCCTCACTCAGTCCTGCCCCTATTGCCCACCCCAGGCCCCGTCCCACACTGGCCTCGGTGTCGGAGGCCCTAGGGATCTGACTGGGAAGGAAGCGGTTCCCTGAAGGCCAGGCTCAGAATCAGGGCCAAAAGGGAACTCAGGGGTCAGCAGGCTGTAGCCCCAAAGCAAGGCCCTCCCCAAACTCAAAGAGGGAGGCCAAATCCAAGTCATATCCTCCAGGTCCTGAGAGTGCAGACGGGAAAAACTGAAGCACAGAAGGGAGACGGATACAAGCTTTGAAGTCCCACCTGGCATGGAATCCTAGTACCACCATTTCTTTGTGCTGTCACCTAGAGCACGTCACTACCTCCCTGAGCCTCCGTTTCCTTATCTGGAAGATGAAGTGGTAAAATGCCCTTGGCTAACAGCACTGCCTACACGGCAGGTGCCTAACAAATGGAGCCGTTGTCATTAATTACGCTGCAGTTATGCTGCCTATTTAACACCTTCCCTAAGGTCACATAGAAAACTCCATAACTGGATCCTGGCTTCACCTCACAACTCTTTACTGAGCATCTACTATGTGCCAGGCACTCTGCTGCCCACCTCTCCAGCCCCTCTGCTTTGTACACGTCCTCTGCCCAGGGGGTTGGCTTCCTCCCTGGGGAGGCAAAGTCTCAACTGCAAGGAACATGCGAGTCCACATCCATGCAGAAGGGCTAGGGTAGGCCACCTCCTGCCCCCCACCACTGGCTACACCCTGCCCAGCTGGGCCCACTTCCTTCCTTGACGGGTCCTGATTTCTACATGGACTTCTCCTCATATGGTGACAGAAGATGACCCCTCACGTGCAAAGAGTGCTTTACAGTTATAGAGCCCATGGTCCCCTTGGGGTCCATGAGGAACTCAGGGTCCAAGGAGCTCAGACACTTGATACCCACGCTCACAAGCACAGTCCCACATGCATAAACACTAGCACACAATGACACAATCAGGTGTGCACTGTCATACACACAATCACACGAGATACATGGTGACACACACCCATGGACACACCCTCTCACACAGAGCTACACAACACACACTGACACACAATGACAACTACACACCCACGAACACACACCATGAAGGGGAGGCCAAGCCAAAGCGGTGGCCCAGGCTCAGCACGGCTGGTTGGTGAGGCAATGAACACAAGACTGTTTCCCTCCATCTGGGCATCTAACTGGTTTCCCGTCCTTCTTCTGCACATTTTCATCACGGTCTTAAGAACACCTGTGTCAACACGCTAACTTGAAAGATGATCACAAAAGTGCCGCCTCAGGGGAATGTGCCCAGGGCACTGACCCTGCATTCCCCTATTTCCACCCACACATCTTCCCCCACAGGGCACTGGATGGCTCTACACGTGTGCACGCATGCCCAGTGCTCCACTACCCGCACACACTCACAGGCACTGCCTCTCCTGCACACTCACCCGGGCTCACACATGCTGACCTTAGGGACACCTCGGAGCCCAGCCCTAGGGAATGGCCCCACTTCTGCTGTGCAGGTCTCCCCACACATACCTGCAGCCCCTGCACCCGGGGGAGTGGGCCAGAAACCCAAGGAGTCCCTCTATCCTGGAATAAGGTGAGATGCTCAGGGCCTGCTGCCTCCCTCCTTGGCCAAGCCACCCTCCCTTCTCCCTCCCCAACCAGTGTCCCTGTCTCCGGATCATCTCTTCCAGGAGGCCTCCCTGGTCCCCAGGAATCATCTTGGCTTGATGTTTGAGACTATGTCTTCGAGAATGGCCTTCTCAGGCAGTCTGCCCTGGGGTCTTGGCTGTGGGCTGACACGGAAGGAGGTCCAAGCCTCTGGAACAAGAATGGTTGTGAGCCACTCTTGCGGGATGGTAGGGTGCTTCCCCAGGCTTGGGTTCCTGCCTCGCGCCCCCAGACTGGGCTCCTTAGGCATCGACCATGCGTAGGGGTTGACTCCAGGGACAAGGCATCACAGGGGAGGGGCGTCCAGTCAGCCAGAGCAAATCTGAGGTGGGCATGGGAGCACCACATCGGCAGAGACTGGGCCCCCATAGACCTCATGGTGGTCACTTTCCATCTTTGTGCCTCAGTTTCTTCATCAGTCAATGGAGATATTGTGAAGACCAAGCCAATGTGCTTTTGATCTAAAGATGCCATGTAGGTGTTAGGATCTCATGGTGTTTTCCTGCAGGGTGTCCTCAGGGAAATCTTTTATTCCCTTGACCACACAGGGTCCTCAGTGGACCCTGAGCCACAGAGATGTCCCTTCAAGTCCCCAGAGGAGAAGAAAGAAGGTATGGAGACAGGGTAAAGAGAGCCAGCAAGGGGCGGGAGGTTGCCCTAAGGCACTGATAGAAGGATGAAGAGGAAAAGAAAGGCAGCCATAGGCATCTCTGAGCACGGGCTGCCTGGAACTGCCCAGGACCTGGGGCCCAGGCCCCCACCCCAGCACAGGCCTCAGGGCACAGGGCCCCTGGTAAGAAGCCCAACCAACAGCTTGTTAGCCAAGACCTGCTCTTTAATCACCGCAGCCGCCTCTCTCTGCCTTGGCTGTGTCAGGCCACAATAATATATGAAGAACATTCATTTATTCACCAACTTCCCACTCAAGAAAAGATATATGACGTTGTAGGAATGGGTTTATCCTGACACCCAGCTTTCCGCAAAGTGAGGCTAATTTAAACATTTAAGTCAACAGCTCACCCCTCCCATTGTCTCCCAATTTTTTTTTTTTTAATGGTGGGAGGTGAAGGATGGGAGGGAAGTTGAAAATGCACAGGCCTGCATGGCTTGAGGGTTAGAGGCAATGGAGGGAGAGGAAAGGGATTCTCGGCCGGCTTTCCCTCTGGCCTCTCCCCCCACCACTCATCCTGGCCCCATCTCGGAAATAAAATCAGTGCAACAAGTGGGTGTGGAGGAGAGAGCACTGACCCTGGGGTCCAGAGTCCTGCTCCATCTCCAACTCACTGCACCCTGACAAGCCCCTCCCCGTCTCCGGCCTCCATTCCCTTGTCTGTAGAGCAGCGGGTTGAGCAAACTAGACCGCATCCAGGTCATCTCCAGTTTCTGGAGCCGGGTTCCTTTGTCCACTTCTGGGCATCTCCTCACCCCTGTGGTCCACCTGCACGCTCTTAGGAGACTAAGCAGGACTATAGGCCCTGCCACAGAGAGCCCTCAGGAAGGGCTGGGATGGCCGCCCTGCTAGGGAGAGTCAGCTGAACCTGGGGGAGCTCAGAGCAGGCTGGGCAGTGAGGGTGTGCTTCACGGAGGAGGCAAGGCTTACATTCGGGCCAAGGGAGCAGCTCTTTAAGAGCACAGCCTCTGGGGCTGGATGCTTGGCCTCAAATCCCTGCTCTCCCATCTATTCTGTGGACTTAGCAGATTGCTTACCCTCCCTATGTCTCAGTTTCCTTGTCTGAAACATGATAACGAGAGGGCCTGCCTCACAGGGTTCTTGAGAGCATCAGATGGGGCCCCCATCCATGAAAAGCCCCTGGTACCACGCTCCACACAGAGGAAGTACTCAAGCAACACCAGCATCACCATCATCAGGGGTGGGCCGAGGTGGGGGGGAATATCTGGGTGAGGTCCGTCTGTCCCAAGTCTCCCCACTTCAGCCCAGGCCTGTCTGAGGTGTCCCAGGGCGGGGTCTGCTCCTCTCAGCCCATCGGAAGCCCACCAGGCCTCCGACCAAGGCAGCAAGATTTCTCTTTGCTGCAGGCCGAGACCCAACCACCCCACCCTCCATGAGTAAGAATTAAAATCAGGGGCTTCTCTGAAGCCCTGGAAAGCACTTAATAGCAGGGCAGGGGAGCAAGTAGCAGGCACCCAGGGGGCAGGCACGTGACATGAGTAAATGAACGGCCCTCGTGTGTGTGTGTGTGTGTGTGTGTGTGTGTGTGTGTGTGTGTGCCTGTGTGTACGAGCACACACGTAGGCACACACTAACTTTCCCACAGCTCCCCCTCCCTTCACTGGCCTCTGACCTGAGGTTACAAGCCACCAGCTGCCCCCAGAATCCTTGGGCCTGAGAGTGGGCCAGTGTGGAGGTGAGGTACAGACTGCAAGGGCCCTGTCCAGATGGAAGACTGGAGATCAACTGGGAAGAAGGACAGGAAGCCTGCTAACCCCCTCAAGTGGGCCCGGGGCAGCAGGCCATGGCCAAGTTACTCTCAGAACCTCAGTTTCCTCACCTGAAAAAATGAAGCCAATTAACACCAACTTCACAAGGTGGCTGTAACGATTAAGCGAGGTCATATACTGAAGATTAAGCGAGGTCATATACTGAAGCTGTAAAGATTAAGCGAGGTCATATACATACCCAGGGCCTGGCACACAGTCGGTGCTCAGTGAGCATCCCCCACTGCCCCTCCTCTAATTTCGTGGGTGCTGAGAAAGCTGAAAGCAGTTTTCCCCTCACAGCCCACCGGAACAGGAGACCCCATTAGACAGTGACAGATTGGAGCTGGCGACTGGGGAAAAAGGAGGCAGCTTATGTGGGGGGCGTCTGCATCTCTGCAAATCTCACTCTCATTGAGCGTCCCATGAAAACACGTTGATTGGTAGCACAGCCACTCTAATAAAAGAGTTCCTGTGTTATTTTTACAAGTCATGACTGAACAAACATGCCAGATCCTCTCCCCTGGCCACGCCCAAAGGGAGCCTGGCATCTGAGCCACATCTTGTAACTGGGATGCCACTGCTCACCTGATGCCAGCAGCGTCCATACCTCAAGAGGCCTGGAAGGCGGCCACGCCCCAGAAGGTGACAGCCAGAGGGCCCCAGAGAGACACGCCCCAGAAAGCATCACCCAGGCAGGCCTGGGTGACAATTCTTAGGAGGCAGCTTTTTTTTTCCTCCTCGAAAGGAAGCTTGTCAGTGACTCACGCCTGTTTCCCCGCAGCAGCCCGCTTCTGTGTTTTCGCTCAAGCACACCTGATGGCTCCCTCCCCTGCAGGGGTGGAGGGCGCCCGGGGGTGGGGAAGGTGACATTTAACAGCCCAGGCTGGGTGTGGAAATGTTCAAGGAGGCAGAGTGAGCCCGACCACTGAGGGTGTCCTGGGCCCCAGCCAGTGACCCCAGCCCCGCTGGGCCTCAGTGCCTATCTATAAAAGCAGAGGTTGGACCATACACAGCGCTTGCAAACTGGGCAACGGAATGCTTTATTGGGCCTGCTCAGTGGTTTTTAAAAGGTTCGAGTCAGTTGCCAACTTTTATGAATCACATAGAAATCTGCACTTCTGGTTTCTCTTGGAAAAATCTGATCTGGCCACAGAGGTCCCGCACTTCCACGTGGCAGCAGTCAGCTGGGGCTGACAGTGGCCCTCCAGGTCCCCACAGTCCCCACCCAGCCTGCTTCGCTCATTTCCATTCCCTGCCTGGCCCCTGGAACCTCTGAGTCTGAGACCCCCCGGGCTTCCAGTTCTGAGGTTCCAAATCTCTAAATCAGTATGAGCTCACTGTGCTCTGCCTGGGGCTGGGGGAAATGAGGAAAAGGAGGAAAAGGAGGCTAACAGGACTCACAGCTAGACCCAGATTGCGGATACAATCTAGGAACATATAAACCGTGGACTCTATTGTGAAAGGTTTTATTTTGTTGCTGCTATTAATAATTATCCATGTTTAATTCACACCATTCTGTTAAACCAAACACTTGCTCCAGTGTATGGGGTGGGACAGTGCTGGGACCAGCCACCCAACGGTGAGGGACCAGGCCATGACAGCCCAGTCTAGACATAGGACCCCACACGCGATCAAAGGCTGTCCTAGTAATTTGCTGATAGCACAGAAGCTCAGATGAACATTCTCTGTTTTCAAATTTGGGGACATACTAACCACTTTAAAGGGTTGAGTTGTAATTGTGCAAATACACAGAATAAAATAAAAGCTTTTTTCCACTATGATTGTGCTCTTTCCAGTTAAGATGCCCAGTCTCTAAAAATACCATTAATCTGGTCCAGGTCAGGTACAGGACATTCCAGGTAAATAATCTCCCACTGTAATTAAGGGCTGGAAGGAGAGATTCTGACAGAGGAGTTCTCAGGAGGGAGGGCATCAAGGGTTGAGGGAGCCCAGGCAGTTTCTTGGCCTCAGGGCATGAACCCAAGTCCCCTTATGGCTGCCTGTAGCTCCTATGCCCAAGAATTCCCCAGGGGAGTGATGTCAGAGGAGATGACCCAAAGGAGCTCACTGAGGCCCTGCCACATGCCCAGCCCACAGAGCTTCCATCCCGGCTCATGGCCTCTCTGAGCCTCAGTTTTCCCATCTATAAAGTGGACATGAATGATGGAGTGAGGCTTGGCTTGCAACTGTGTTCAGGGAGCAGGCTTCTGCTTCCATTTCCCATGTTCCCCAAGAAAAGGCCCACAAGCCACCTGAGACCCAGTTCTAGGCTGTGCTATGCTACTAACTGCTGGCTGTGTGACCCCCAGGCTAGACCCTGAACATCTCTGGCCTCGTGTCCCCCATCTGTAAAATGGGGCTTTACACCCTCTTGGGTCTTCTGAGCCCTAAAACTTGATGAGCCAGCCCTGAAATCACCTGGGCAGTCTTTGTTGAAGCCAGAACAGTCTAAGGCCTCCTGGTACCTGGGGGTGGAAGAGGACAAGGAACAGGCTTGGGAGGTGCTGAGTGAAGGCAGAGCAGGTCGAGGGGTGGGTAAAAAGCAGTGACACGAGGACAGTGAATGCAAGCCAGTCTTTTAGGACCCTGGCTGTGGTGGTCAGGCCTGGATGGAACGTGGGGCAATGGCACACACCAAGCGCATCTTATGCTCAAAGACCCAAGTGCAAGGGCAAGATATAGTCTCAGAGCTCCAGAGGAGCAGGACTTGGGCAAGCCTCCTCCGGTAAGCCTGCACTGATCACCTTCCTCTCAGGACCCCACTCCCCACAGGCCCACATCGATTCCTGATCAGGCCCTCAGTGTACAGACGGAGTGAGGTACCCTGCCCAAGGCTCTCTGCACGGAGCCTCCCAACCATCCCGTGTTTCACAGCCAGGAGATCTGGATTGGAGCCTGGGAAAGCAAGACCACAGTGGGAGAGCCCTTTGGGGAAGCTACACAATGGACAAGGCTTCAGCCACCAGGTCTTTGCCCTTCACCCAAACTCAGGCCTCTTATCTACCTGGTCAACACCTTTCCACTTCTAGCACTCAGTCCGTGGGCCCCGTCCTCCACGAAGCCTTCCCTGACCCCCCACCCAAGGGACACACCACTTCCTCCACTGGACCACCCACCCCGCGAAGCAGTCCCTCACATCTCTACCTCTGTCCCAGGGGCCTTCACTGTAACATCTACTCACAAGGCTGCCTCCCCACGGGGCTGGGAGCTCCCTGAGGGAGGGACCAGGTCTGACTGTTCTCTGTCACCCCGGTACCAGCTTCAGGACCCTGCTTGGCACATAGTAGGTGCTTAATAGATGTCTAAGGAACTACTGGAGGACCAAAGGTGAGAAGGCAAGAGAGACCTGGCCCAGAAAGGGAGATGCCCACCCACCCCTGCCTCCCAGGCAGGCAGGCATGCCCCTCCCCACCCCGCCCTCACCCAGTTGGCAAAAGCTGCAGAATTAAGCACAAGTTATAATTAAGACGGGATGTTTGAAGAGAAACATAATCTCCGTTTCCGTGGGATCCGCGGGCACAACAGTAATTAACATCTCATTAACATTTGCCTAATTAAGCAGTTTATGAAAGTGTATGGATTTGCATACTGCCATGCCAGGCTCAAGGCGGCAAAATTAACCCCTCAGGCCCCGGGTCGGGCTGGGAGGCTGGGAGGGCTGGGTGAGGCCTGGGGAGGAGGTGGGGTGGAGTGACACCAGTCAGCAGAGGCTGGGGGAGGGGATGGTCCTCACCTGCCCACCTAGCACCACCCCCAGCCCTGCCTTACCAGCCTCTCCGCCAGCCTGAGGGCAGCCAGTTCACTCCTCCCCTCTCCCCACTCTCTGGGCCAACAGCAGAGTTTCTCAAAAAAGACGTTTTTTGACAAGGAAATGAAGGTCATTGGTCCCACCCCCTTCACTACCCACAAGCTTTTCCCGACCTCCCCACCAACCCCTGAGGGTCTGCCTGGAAGCCCACGGCTCACCCCAGCTCCTGGGTGCCCACCCTTCCCTGTGGCTCTCTGCAGGGAACAGACCTTCTACCTAAGAAAACCTTTTTAGCTTCAGGTGCTTTTACCTGCATTATCTCATCTCACTCAGCAGCTCCTCCCACCACCTCCCCGAGGGCTGTGTGAGTGTCACCCCATTTTATCCCAAAGGAGAGAGGCTCAAGGCTGTCCAAGATCACAGAGCTGGTGGTGGCAGACCCCTGGGCTCTGTGACCCCCAAACCCCTCCCATTTCCCCAGGGGCTCAATTCTGGGGGCACAAAGACTCCCAGCCAACAGTAACAACACACACAGCACACTTGTAGCCCCACCTTGGGAAAAGGCAGTCTGCTCCTTCTCGGCTCCCCTGGACTCCTATTAACCACCCTCCTGGGGGCCTCCTCAACGCCCAGCCCGGCCACCACAGGTGGATCTGAGTCGAACCAGAGTCACCCGTGATGGGCCATGGCGGGAGGCCTCGGTTCTCCAAAGGAGACAAAGAAAGGGGCCTTTTAGGACGGTGTCAAGGATCAAGAAAAGCATTTCTCTCTAGAGCACTTTGAAGCCTTGAGCACCGCGTGAATTTTGGTGTTCATTAATTATCCTCTTACTCCTTGATCTCCGCTCCCACCGCAGTGATGCCCACCGTTCGTGCTCCTGGGACATCTGTCAACTCTCTCCTTCCGAGGGCAGGTTCGGACAACTTTTCTCAGTGAAAATTTAGCAAGATATATCACGAGCCTTAAAAAAATTCTCATTCCCAACCGGCTATAAAAAGCATAAGCCATAAAGGTGAGAAATCTGACTGTTACAATTTAAAGCATCTGTGCTATCAAAGACACCACGGAGGGAAAAGACAAGCCAGAGACAGACCCGAGGAGCACACCTGCAGTACGCATAGCCAACAAAAAACTTGTTTCCAGGCTGTATAAAGAACTCTGCAACTCAATAAGAAAAAGACAAATCGCCCACTTTTTGTAAAAGGGAAAAAATAGGAACAGTCAATTGGTGGATGAGGAGACCCAAAGGGCCAAACGCATGACAAGACGTGCCTCAGGGCAGCAGAGTTCCCAGCAATGCCAAGTAAAACGAGATACAACTCTGTACCCATTAAGTGGGTAGGCATCTAAAAAGTCACCGTGCCAAGTGTTGTTGGGGACTATGGGGCAACAGGACAACTCCTGCATTGCTGGTGGAAGCAGAAGCTGTCGCGAGCATTTGGGGAAACAATCTGGCCTTATCTCATAAAGCTGAAGCTGCATACAGCCTACCACCAAGCAATTCCACTTCAAGAGAGACTCCCACACACACACCAGGAGGATGCACAAGCTCACAGCCGCCTTGTTTGCGAGAGTGAAAAAGGGCAGCGCTCTGAATGTCCGCCGGCAGGACAATGGATCAGGGGCAGGATGTACAGATCAACTGTGGCAGGTTGAACACGTGCATTTACCTTCACTCCTTTCCAAAACCCCATTACAACAAGAAAGGATCTTTTTTTGTACATAAATCCACCAGGACAAAGAACGGAAGAAGAGGAAAAGAGCAACATAATTTTGGAAGTTGGAAAGGAGATAGGTGAGCGGTAGTTGATTCGGCAGAGCTGAGAAAGCAAGTGCCGGTCCTGTTACCTGGCAGAACCCACCAAAGGCTCGGCAACTGGAGGCACCAGGTAACCCTGCACAGAAGGACTGGTCAGAAGGCAAGAAGCAGGTAGACCCCAAGGAGCTCCCAGCTCTGCCCAGAGAAGACTGGGAGACACCAGGCCGAGTGGGGTGTGGGGCACCATACTGAACACGGAAGGAGTCGGAGAAAGTTTATGCGCTGGATTTCAGGTCTCGGCTCCAGCCTTCCACCCCCACTCAGCTCCAGGAGGCCCTGCCATCAGGGCTCCCAGTGAACCAGCCACAGCGAAGCCACAGTTGATGAGTCTGCCCCCAAACAGGGGACACCAATCAGCCTTTAGTGCCCCAATGCTAAATAAGAGCTACCAAACAAGCATTACCAGACATTTGAATGTCAGCTCCACCAGCTCGAGGACTTTTGACCATTTTGTTCAGGGCTACAGAATGGGGCTGGTGCAGAGTAGGTACTCCATAAATTTCTGCCAAGTGAATTAACTGAGGAAACCTCTAATAGGCAAGACAGAGTCCCAAACAAGTAAGCAAACAGAAAAAAAAAAAAAAAGCCGACCTGAAGGAAACAGGCAATGCAGATAAAAGGAAACTTTAAAAAAAATAGAGAGAGAGTGCTATTATTATCCTCAGAAATAAAATACAGTATCCATGAAATAAGAGTTGGATGCAACATATTTTAAAGAGAACATTCAGCAAATAAAAAGGAATCTTTGAAATTTAAAATTTACAAAGCAGAAATCAAAAACTCTATTAGAAGGGTAGAATGATAACACAGAAGAGATCTCCTAGGAACAGGGACAGAAAGGTAAAGAGATGTGACAAAGGAGGGAAAAGATAAGGAAGTTAGGGGTCCCTCCGAGAAGCACAACACGTGGCTAATTGGAGTTCTAGAAAGGGAGAACAGAGAAAATAGAGGTCAGGAAATCACGAAGGAGGAAATCAAAAACTTTTCTGGAGCCGAAGAACATGAACTTCTAGCTTGAAAGGGCAGACCCTCACCAAGGCCCAGCACAGTGAGTTCTCAGAACATGGAGGGAAAGAGAAGGTCCTACAGGCTTCCAGAAAGAAAATCCCAGGTAGGATGCCCAGAATCTATGCCAGAGCAGCCATGGACCCCTCAACACCAGCACCATAAGCAACGTTAAAGCAACAACTTTAAAGGGAGGGCCCCCTCTAAATTCTGGGAAAACAGATCTCCATCTGGAATTCTATACCCAGTCAGACTATCAATAAAGATTCGGGCAGAAGGAAGAATTTTCAGACGTGCAAGGTCTCAAAACATGTACCTCCCACGCACCTTTTCTGAAAGCTATTGGAGGATGTGTTCCACCAAAATGAGAGTGTCAACTAAGAAGGGAAACAAGACATCCAACCCAAGAGAGGTGAAGGGAACCCAAGTAACGGAGGGGGCCCATCCCAGGGTGCCCGCAGCACAACGGGCATCTAAATAAACCGAATTGGAGCAGGTCAGAGGCTCAGGGAGAAATTTCATCCAGAAGATGAAATTGATAGAGTACTTTACGTGTTTACTTATGTTGAGAGGAGATTACCCAACTGGGGGAGAATTGGGAATCGAATAAGTGATAAGTATTTAAAAAAAAAAAAAAGGCCCTAATCCCTCCCACCCCTCCAGCCCTGCAAGAAGATAGTGATAAGCTCCAGGGAAAACACAGCTGTCAGGAAAGGAAAAGTAGGGCTTCCCTGGTGGCGCAGTGGTTGAGGGTCTGCCTGCCGATGCAGGGGACATGGGTTCGTGCCCAGGTCCGCGAGGATCCCACATGCCGTGGAGCGGCTGGGCCCGTGAGCCATGGCCGCTGAGCCTGCGCGTCCGGAGCCTGTGCTCCGCAACGGGAGAGGCCACAACAGTGAGAGGCCCGCGTACCGCAAAAAAAAAAAAAAAAAAAAAGAAAGGAAAAGTAATCAGAGTATTCTATGTGGCTCAGCTGGGAAACCAAGAATGTGGTGCCTGGAGTGGAAGCAGGGGGATGGTGATCAAATGGAACTAAATCCTCAGCTTCTTTTTTTTTTTTTTAATATTTATTTATTTATTTTTGGCTGTGTCGGGTCTTAGTTGCGGCACGTGGGATCTTTTGTTGCAGCGTGAAGACTTCTCTCTAGCTGTGGCGCGCGGGCTTAGTCGCCCACGGCATGTGGGATCTTAGTTCTCCGACCAGGGATCAAACCCGCGTCCCCTGCATTGGAAGGCCGATTCTCAACCATTAGACCACCAGGGAAGTCCCTAAATCCTCAGCTTCTATAGTAAAACTCACTAGGTAATGCCTGAAACTAAACCAAGGAACAGCCATACAAGCCAGTTATTTAGAAGAAGGGCAGTAAACACACAAACGATCCACAAAAGAGTTGAACGAGTTTGCTCCAGAGGAGTGGCAAACGGCCCAGGGAAGGGCAGAGGACTGTAGGGTTTACGACAAAGTAACACACACGGCCTCACCCACTGCCAGTGGGGCCACCTCTGGCCCTAAACACCACAACCCCTGCCCTAACCTGTGACTGTTCATCGTCCCACCAGCACCCCAGCCTCCTGGCCAGCTCCTGCCTCCACCCCTGCTAGATTTCAACGCCTGGGCCCCTCGCCCTCCCTCAAAGGGGCAGAAGCAGGTCTCCTGGGGCAGACAGGGAGGCCCTCAGCTTCCTCTTCCTCTGCCTCTTCTCCCTGGTTGGGGGCTTCCTGAGGGTGGGGGTCTGTCCAAGCCCGCGGTCTACTGAGTTTTTCTTTCCACTTTTCATTCAACAGATAGTTACTGAGCACCTCCTCTGTCCCAGGCACTGGAGACAGGGCTGTGAACAAGGCAGCAGCACATTAAGCAAATAAAGCAATAAATACAAATTGTGGGGAGAGCCATGAAGGAGGAGAACCAGGTCTGTGGAAGGAGAACTCTGATTTCTTCATGGGGACACTGAGGGGCAGACTGGGATGGTGACAGGGACACAAGTCTCCTGTCTAGAAGGAGGAGAGGAATAAGGTGGTGGGGAAGGAGAAGCATAAGAGTCTCTACCCCATCCCCCCTCACCCGCTCCCCTTTGTTCCCCACCCATCACCCAGAGCTCTACCCCCATCCCCCCTCACCCGCCCCCCTTTGCTCCCCACCCATCACCCAGAGCTCTACCCCCATCCCCCTTCACCCGCCCCCCTTTGCTCCCCACCCATCACCCAGAGCTCTACCCCCATCCCCCTCACCCGCCCCCCTTTGCTCCCCACCCATCACCCAGAGCTCTACCCCCATCCCCCCTCACCCGCCCCCCCCTTTGCTCCCCACCCATCACCCAGAGCCCTACCCCCATCCCCCCTCACCCGCCCCCCTTTGCTCCCCACCCATCACCCAGCCAAGACCAGGGCCAGGCTTGTCAGAGGACAGCAGGAGAGAGCAATTCACGGCCCAGGCTTTTAATGGCAATTGATGCCCACCTTGCCAGGGTGTTCTACACTCTCAATTCATTCCTCTCTCAGGTCAGATGAGGCACCTCAGCCCAGTGGGGAGGGCAGGGCAGCAGGGTATGGGCGCAGGGTCCCTCTGCCAGAGAGTTCTCTCTGCCTGCTGCAGCCCTGTCACCGCAGGTCTTCCTGCCCTGTCCTTCCTCCATGAGCCCTGCTTTCATTCAGGTCCCCCTCGCTCAAGATCCTTCCATGGCTCCCACTGCTCTCGGGCACAGTTTATAGGCTCTGGCGTGCAGTCCCGGCTGCAGCCTGCCCCAGGCCAGGCTCATGGCCACAGAGCTGAACTAGGGGCTGATGACCGCTTAGCACCATCCTGGCAGAAACAGAGGAGGCTTCCCATCGCAGGGCGAGGCTCAGAGCAGGAAGCCCCCACCAGCTGCCACAAAGTCAGCAAAGGCCTCCAGAGGGGCCATGCTGAAGCCGGCCTTGGGATGAGCGGAAGTCTGCCAAGAGCTCCAGGAGAGGGCCAAAACCCCACTTGGCCCATTCCTACCTCCAGGGCTTTGCTCTTGCTGGGCCACTTGCCCAAGGGCCCTCCCTTCTCCCCCCTGGTTAGCCCACTTCAAGTCCTCCTGAGGCTGCTCCTTCAAGCAGCTTTCCATGACCTCTCAGTCTCCCCCGTGACTTGGGCCTCTCTCCTTCCTCCCCTAGCACAGAGCAGGTGCTTTGGGAGGTCTGTCGGCCGACAGAGTGGCCAGGGTCAGCAAGGGGTCAAGGAGGGTACCTTCCCATGGGAGGAATCGCCCTCCTTCCCTGCCATACTCCAGCTTGGGCTGGGCAATGTCAAAGCCGAACACAGCCATGGATGGAGACAGGGGAACTGACATGGAGAGAGAACGAGGGAAGGAAGCCAACCCCTCAGCCCCTCGCCCCCTGCTGTGGACAGCGACCACAGCTGACGGTGCCGGACCACTGTCATCCACTTGCCTATGCTCCCTCCCTCACCTCACACCATGAGCAGAGACGGTCCCTGGGAAGAGAGGTCAGGGCGGACCCGAAATAGCAACCATCACCCAGCACCTCCTAGGTACCAGGCACCTCACGTAAGACCTGCCTTCCGTTACATGCTCCCTCAGCGCTAAATGTGCCACATACGTGAGCTTGTTTAATTCTGAGACCCTGCTGTGCCCCATTTTCCAGTTGGAGAAACTGAGTTCCAGAGAGGTTTAGTGACTTGCCCACAGTCACACTGCGGTCAGTGGTGGGGCTGGGATCTGGGATCACATATGCCAACCGGGGGAGCTTAATTCTTCCCAGGGACCTCCTGAGATGGGGGTCCCTGGGATGCAGGGACATACAATTTGGGGCCTGCATCCCAGGAAGCAAATTAGCCTTCGTGCTCTCAGCTGGAGTGGCGGTGCCCAGCGGGGCCGATCATTGCTGCCATCTATCACTCCCCATAGATGGGGAAACTGAGGCTCTGGGAGGTCACAGCTAGGAAAGGTGGGTTCAGATCCAAGCCTGACTCCAGACCCAGGGGCTCTTCCCCAGGAACGATTCATCCTCCTCAACTGGGCAGGAGTCAGTAGGCCCTTTCTGAGCCCCTGGACTGGCCAGGGCTGGGCTTAGCCATTCCGGGCCAGGGACACAGGAGGTTGAAGCTCCCAGCCTGGCCTGGCAGGCTGCCACCCAGGGCCAGAGAGAGCCCAGACACCTGCCCCCTTCCACCCCCTGCCTTGGCCAGTCAAGTGGGTGGGCTGTGAAGAAAGGGGCTGGTCCCACCTTCAGGCTCCCAAGTGAGGACTGCGACCCTTCCCTGGGCTCAAGTCACCCAGAAAGCTGAACCCCACACCGCACCCAACACAACATCTCCTCACCCGCAGGCACCTGGTGAGTGAGACAAAGTCAGAGGATGAAGCCAGATAGAGGTGGGATGAGAGCATCACAGCCCTGGGGGAGGAGCAACCCCGCTTCTCGAGTTGGGCCAGGGGCTCCAAAAATCCAACCTCTTGACAGTCGAGGACCCTGGACCTCAAAAGGTCTGTGATTCCTAGATTTCATGCTTCTCAGAATTTTACATCTGCCATCACTTTTGAGCACTGACTAATGTACAACATCGTATGGCATTTGCCCCCTCCACCATCCCACCAGGAGGTGGGTTTTAACTCACTTTTCTCGCGGGGAGCGGGGACCTGCCCAAGGTCGCCAGTGAGGAGAGGCAGGCTGGGTCAGACTCTGGTGCGCTAACTGGGGCCGCTATGCACTCAGCCCACGGCCCATGAGCCCTCACAAATCCCACTGTCCCAGATGGGGCGGGAGGGGAGGGCAGAGGGTCTGCAATAGATTCCTCTGACCTAGAAAACCAAGGGTCTGAGAGCCAGGATTTCTCAGCCCCGGGATTCTCCACTGAGAGTTCTCAGAGGGTAGAAAGGAAGCGCCCACACTGCCCTGCCCTCCGAGACCTTCTCCAAGTTCTAAAGACAAGAGCTCACAGTGTTGATGGAGTGCCCTGTGCATGGTGGGGCTGGGCCTCAGGGCCCCGGAAGCCGGGCCAGGAGCCTGGGGCGGCACCCGAGAGGTAGAGGGGGCCAGCAAGGACCTCGGAAGCCACTGCCACCCCTCTGCCTGCAGGATGCTGTCGGGCCCATTCCACAGATGCAATAACTCGGGAAGGATGATTCTGGGCTCAGCTCCACATCCTGCTCCCATCCCAGCTCTGGCCCTGAAAATCTGTGGGGGGTTAGGCAGGCTGCCTGCCCTCTCTGGCCTTGAGTTTGTCTCTGTTCAGTAAACTGGGTCATCCCTCTCCAGCCAGGCTCCGGGGTCTGGTGCTAGCCCCGCACTCTGATTCAGAGGCCACTGGGAAGATGGGATGCCCATCTCCACCGTGGGCCCTGCCTCTAGACCTGCAAAGAACACCATTCAGGCGGCATCCTCCGTGTGGAAAGAAGAACCCTGCAGCCCTTCTTCTAGACCAGAGTGACCACAGGTGCTCTGGGGCCAGGGCTGGCCGGTAGCCTGGAGACTCTGCTAGCTTCTCCAACCTGTGCTCCCTGTCCCTGGGAGTGACCTGGGCAGACGGTCCCACTCTGGCTGGACCCCCGCACACCCCTGGTCAGGCAGCGAGATGAAGTAGGAAGAATGTGGAGTTTGGGGTCCCACAGCCCAGGTTCAAAGGCCGCCCACCAACCCCTCCAATTCCAGAGCAGTTTGGGGCAAGTCTTTTAACTTCTCTCGACCTCCTCTCAATTTCCTCCTCCACAGATGGAGCCCACAAGCACGCCCCTAAAAGGAGGGGATGCGTGTGAGCAGGCGAACTGGTGAGACAGAAGCGGGAGACTCTGCCCATGCCTCCCTGAGCAGTCAGCCTGCCCCCAGGTCCTGCCAACCTGACACCTCGGTTCCACTTTCAATGCCCAAAAGCCACTGACAAAGGGGGAAATCTGTAGTTTAAAATAAAGTGGAATTTGCCTGTCATTAAAATGAAGTTTGTCACCTCTATCATAAATTGTCCCTCTCAGCTGCAGGAAAAGGTCCATTAACACATTTCTTTTCCTTCTCCAAATGATGTGAGAGTGGGTAGGTTTGAAAATCCCTGTGGACAGTAAAAAAAGCCAGAAAAGCCCTCCCCCCTACCACCTCCAGCTGCCCCCCAGAAGCCAAAAAAGTCATTGTAATTATCTGGCTGGGAGCATCCTCGGGAGAGTGCCTTAGCAAGGTTGTTAAGGCACTAATTAGCAGGAACCAGCTTCAGCTATGGGGGTTGGGGGCCAGGGGAGCGGCCTTCAGCCTCTCCCTCTCCTCCTACCATCCCCCAGCCTTCCACCCACTCAGCTTCACCTGGTTCATGGGCACTTGCTCTCAGAGCCCAGGTCCCTGCAATAGCCCTCTCCCTTTGAGGCCTCAGTCTCCACATCTGAGCTATGGAGACTGACCCCTGTGACTGCTGAGGACTCACAGAGCCCTGGATACCCTGTTCCTGGGAGGCTTCATTGACACAGACAGAACGATAGAGCATGGAGGGGGCAGGCCAGTGGGGGGAAGGGGTTGCCTGGAGCTCTGAGCGCTTTCAGTTCCGATGTTAGAACAATGATGACCTATATTTAATGAGCACCTACTATGTGCAGGGCTTGACGGAATGGACTCTTAATCTGGGCACAAGAGCCCCACGAGCTCGTCCCTCCCAATGTCCTTTACAGATGAGGAGGCTAGTCACAACAAAGTTGAGTGACAGCTAGTAAGTGAGATCTGAACAGAGGCAGCTAGTATCCCAACAGAGGCCGGGAAACTGAGCCTGGTCCCCACCCACCCACCACCCCTGGAGCCCATGCATCCCAGCCCCTGATTCCACAGAGAAAGGACATGTGATTTTCTAGCACCTTCCAGCACAAATGACCCTATGAGAGGGAACTACTACTGTACCGTGATATACAGAGATAAAGGCACTCCCCGGGGTCACACAGACCAGGAGAGTGAGGATTTTAAGAATAGTGTCCCTGCTCCCGCTTCACAGCCCCAGAAACTCACTTGGGGCCGGGCAGCCCCCCAGAGGCCCTGCCCGGAGCAGAGTTCTCCTCCAGTGCCCTCACCTGGGAACCTGCATGAGGCGCAGCTGCGCCTCCATGGTCTCAGAGACCCCATCTGTCATGCCTACTCAGCTGTCTCCAGGCCCCACCCAACCCTCCCTTAAATCCTGAGAGCACCCCTCGGCTCCTGCCAGCCCTCACAAACAACATCCCTCTCATTCCCACACCTCTGTGGCTCCAAGGGGGTCACTGGGCCATGAGCTCTGGGAGGGCTCCCAACCTCTCCTGAGATCCAACCACCAGAGCAGCTCTGATCCCCGCCCCGCCAGACCTTCTGGGGGCTGCAGGCCAGCCCATGCCCTTTCTGGGGAGGATGGGTAAAGGGAGCCGGAGTCTGTGGAGGGGCAGTCTAGGGGGTGGTGAGACTGTGCAGGGAGGGTGCCTCAACTTCCCAGAAGGTTTTCTTGGCTCCTTAAGTGAGCAGGGAAGTGTGGGCCTTCACTCACACGAAACGATGGCCACACCCGACAGGTCTGTCTCCCCTGCCTGATGCCCACTCTGTCCCCAGCCAAGCCCTCCAGCCCCTTGCCCACTTCACCCAGGGCCCGCTGCCCCTCAAGCACCTTCCAGCTTAGATTCCGCCTCAGAATCAAGGAGCAGCCGCTACCCGATTCCACTCACACCCCCATGGACACCAGAGTTTGTGGGGCATCCTGCAGGAGCCCCGTTCCAACCACCATTGCCCAATGCACACACACACACACACACACACACACACACACGCTCATACACACGGTCCCGGGTGCCTGCCCCCGGCAGAGCGTGAGCGCCCACCACCCACGCAATCCACGTGCCACCCAGTTCAAGCCTCTGGTATCAGTAATGAGAGCAGCAGGCCAACAGGTCACGGGGCTGATTGCCACCCAGCAGCGGCAGATGAAGGGAAGCGTCCTGACCCTGGGCTGAGCCCTGACTCTGTTCACAGGGATCAACGATGAGGATATGGGTACTCCTGGGATTCTAGCCTCCCCCTTTACCTGGGTTCAACTGTCTGCAGAGGAAAGTGGCCAAAAGGGGCTGGAGTCAGTGCCTGGCATCAGGCCCTAAGGTTCTTCCTCAGCAGCTCCCAGCCCACAGCCTCAGTGCTCCTTGCTCCTGCCCAGAGAGGCCAAGGGCTCTATCTGAAGTCACACAGCAAGTCAGACACAAGCTGGCACTAGAACTCGGGTCTCCCATCTCCTGGACCTGGGACTCAGATGCAATGCACATTGTAATAGGGGCAGAGCCACAGACACAATTCTCATGTCATGGGCCGTCTTATCTCCTAGAACTCAGGATGACAGTGCCTGCCTCGGGCCTAGAAGGATAGGCCCCAAACTCTCCCCTTTCTCTATCAGGAATTCCTTCTCCGGTCTCCTTGGCCATGGTCATTGAGCCCCTGCTTACATACTTCTGATGAGAGCAAGCTCACTACCACCCAAAGCAACCTGTCCATCTGTAGCTCTAATTGGGATGCCCCTGGCCAGACGGATGCCCCTCTGCCATGGGGCAGTTGGTGGCCATTGCAGGTCGGGGTCTGGGGAGAGGGCTCTGGCCCCTCAGAGATTTCTGGACGACAAACGCAGCCCTCGAGCCTACCATTTTCCAGGTCCCAGTCCCTCCTTGCCTTCTACCTCCTGTTAGTGTCCCGGAGGGCCCAGGTGGAGGCCCAGGCTGGAGCACTGACTGGTCGGTGGCGGAAGACTAGTTCCTTGCTCTCTCTGAAATGAGACAATTTAGGTAAAGCCCTGGCCCCAGAGGCTCTGGCAGTGTGGGTCCATCACACTCAGCCCTGGACAGGGCCCTGCATACCAGGCACGACCAAGCCTCCCCAGTCATCTCCTCCTTCACACCAGACTCCCTGCTCCTTGTGATACAGCCTCCCACAGCCTGAGCCAAGGCTCTCCAGCACTCTGCCCTATGTCTGTGTCCCTCCAGGCCTAGAAAAACATTGTGTCTCCCTGCCAGCTTGGCCTGTCTCTGAGGTTGGCCCTGGGCCAGAGGCTGGAGGGTCTCCCCCAAACCCTGGCCAGCCGCAGGCACCCCACTGTCACCCTAGATGCCCAGTTCCAAGCCCCCATCCCTCCATCAGCATCCCCGCCATGCCCTCATTAGCACAGCCGGCTGTCCCGGAGCCCCAAGCTTGCCGAGTTACAGCCCATTTATCCCTTCCAACGTCCTTGCCACCGCCACCGTGGGCCCATATTATGGCATGCACGTCTGCCAGACTGTGGCCGCCACCACTGCCACCATTTCCAGGGAGACAGACTCCGTTTATGACATTATCAAAAAGTCCAGCCCCTCCCTCCCCCTCCCACCTCTTAGCCCCACCTCCCTTTATGGGGACGCAGATTTGGGCTGTAAATATCACCGCATGTCTTACCTGCAGATTCTGATGGGCCTGCATACATTGCTGCTGCGGAGGACACCACAACCAAGAGCACGCAGCCAGCGCGTGCTCATAGGCGCATTAAGGCCTCACTCTGGCTACCCTGGCCACCCTCCCTGCCACACCCAATGCCACCGGAGAGTCCCCAGCCCACCCCTCACCCATGCACCCCATTTCCCTCTAAGCCCTAAAGCAGAATCTGCTCACAGTAGAGGGGGGCTGGGGATGGGTCACCAACCCAGGGCTTTGCGGGAAGGAAGGTAGAGAGCTGGCCCTGACTGAGCCCCCAACCTGGGGGCCCCAACATAACAGACCCTTTACATATCAGCCACCAAGTCCTTCTCCCAGGAACCCCGCAAGCAGCTAGTGTGAAGAGGAGAAAACTGAGCATCTAAGTTCACACGGCTGGGGAAGCTGGGATTCGAACCCAGAACTGGGGACTGCAAAGCTCCTTCCGCCACGGTCCTGGCCCCCCAAGGCCCGAGGGTTAAAAGCTGACATGTTATAAGCATTTTACATGTTTACATGTAATCATTTAAGCCTCACAATGACCCCATGAGGCTGGCACTATAAATACACCCATTTTACAGACAGGACACTGAGGCAGAGCCAAGGCCACCTGGCTTACAGGTGGAGGAGCCAGGATGCAAAGCCAGGCAGGCTGGCCCCAGAACCCAGCTCTCAGGGGCTCTCCTCAGAGCAGCGTTCTAGCCTGGCCAGGTGAGGTGTTCCCACCACTCCGGGAAGACTCAGCCCCTTCCCTACACCCACCCCACAGAGATGGGCCTTGTCACCGAGATAACACTAGAGGAGCGAAGCCCAGGCGCTGGGCCTGACACGTTGTAAGGGTTCACCTAGCCTTCCCCAGCCCCCAGTCTTAATCACAGGGGAATCATGAGGAGCAAATGTTCAAGATTTACTCATCCATCAAGGGCTGGGCAAGTGGTACATGGCAACATCATCATCATCATCATTATTATTATTATTATTGTCATTGCTATCATCACAGCAGAGGTTTGACCCCATCATTGTGGGCTTTCTGACCTCATGCCCCACAGGAGGGCACACACTCCCTCTCTCCATGACCCCAGGACACTGAGGGTGCTTCACTAACTCTCTAGGCCTGTTACAACTGTATTCATTTCCAAGGGCTGCTGTCAAAATTACCACGAACTTGGTGACCTAACAGAATTTTATTCTCTCACAGTTCCAAACTGGTTTCGCTGGGCCAAAATCAAGGTGTCAGGAGGGCTGATTCTCTCCAAAGGCTGTAGGGGAGAATCCATTCCTGGCCTCTTCCAGGTGGCCTCCAGCATTCCTTGGCTTGTGGCCACATCACTCCAATCTCTGCCTGTGCAGTCACATAGCCTTCCCCTCTTTGTAGTCAAACCCCCCTCTGCCTCCCCCTTATAAGGACATTAGTGATTGCATTTGGGGCCCACCCAGACAATCCAGAATAATCTCCCCATCTCAAAATCCTTAATTTAATCACATCTGCAAAGACTTTTTCCATATAAGGTAATTTTCACAGGTTTTAGGGATTAGGATATGGGCATCCGTGGGAGCCATTATTTAGCCTACCACAGTCACCAAATACCCAACTCAACACCCCTCCTGGACAACTAACAGGGGCATCAAGCGTCACATTATCACAGCTGAGTGCCTTACTTTACCCCAAGCCTGATCCTGCCAAAGTCCCCATTTCAAAAGTAGTTGAACCCCCATCTGCACAGCTGTCGAGGCCAAAAACCACGGGGTCAACTCTTAGTTCCTCCCTTTCTCTCACCCGGGATAGGTGATCCACTGTCAACAAGTCTCACTGATTTTCCCTTCAAAATTGATCCAGGATCTGACCATTTCTTGCCACCCGCACAGCCACCACCTGGTCCAGACACCATCCCTCTCTCCTGGATTACTGCAACAGCCTCCTCCCTGCGCACCTGCTTCCACAGTGACCTCAACAAGGCAGCCAGAGGGACCCTTAAAACCCAAGTCAAGGTGTCACTCTGTCAAAGCACTGCAGTGGCTCCCGACACACTCAGAGCAAAAACTTCACAATAGTCTGCAAGCTCTGGCCCCATTTGCTCTCAGACATCAAGTCCCACCCCTCTCTCTCTCCCTCCCCACTGTCCTGCCACTCAGTCCTCCTCCCTTTTCCTCACACAGGCCAGGCAAGCTTCCAACCTGGGGGCCCTTGTTCCCTGGCCTTGAATGCTCTCCCCAGGTATCCACGCGGTTCCCTCACCTCCTTCAGGTCTTTACCTAAAGTCTTCTCAATGGAGCAGTCCCGCCGCTGACGTTTCCTTTTTTCCTCCGCCTTGATTTATTTTTTTTCTCCTTGACATTATCACGATCTAACACAATACGTATTTTGCTTATGCATCTTGTTTAATGTCTGTCTCCTCTGCTAGAATGTAAGCTCCACGGAGACAGCCTCCTAGGTCCAAAAAGTGCCTAGAAAGTAGGTGCTCAGAGATAATCATGGAACCAGGCACTGAGGAGGTACTGGGACCCAGTGGTGAACCAGACACAGCCCCTGACAAGGACCATCCAGGGTATCAAACACAGAGACAGGGAAGCACAGAGTGCTGTGGGAGTTCAGAGGAGGGAGAGACTAACTCAGCCCAGAGAGTTGGGGAAGACTGTACTTCAGAGGGTTTTGCAGAATACATAGGAGTTCACCGGCCGGATGAGGAGACAGCTTTCTACCTGGCAGGAGGAACAGCTGGTACAAAAACAGGGAACAAAGTAGTAAGACCTGTTCTTGGTACAAGGGAGAAGGCAGGATGTGAGGCTAAAGGGGTCAAGCAAGGGCCAGGTTCGAAGGACCATGAAGAGTAGGCCAAGGGAGTTGAATTTTTCCCTGTGAGCAATGGTGGGGACTGAAGGGAAGGGTGTGGCAGGTGTGGATGTCTGGAGGCTCCCCTACCGTAGATGACCAGCAAGCAGCCTAGATGTGGGGAGAGGCTGGGGTACAGGGCCCACCTACCAGGTACCAGGGGAGGGAGTAGGAAATTCCCTCAAACTCTGGCCTCAGCCAGGAAGCAGCTCAAGCCACAGTGACATTATGGGGCCCCAGTGTGCCCAGGACTGTGCTGGGAGGAGACCTTGGGGAAAATTAAAGCCAACAGTTTACAACAAATTCTAGACTGTGCAGCTTCGATGCAGCCAGGGGACAGGAGAGCAGGGATGGCATTATGGATGGAATTGTATCCCTCAAAGCTCACATGTTGAAGCCCTAACCCCCAGTATGGCTGTATTTGGAGTAAAGAAATAACTAAGGTTAGAGGAGGTCATAGAGTGAAGCCTTAATCCAATAAGATTAGTGCCCTTCTAAGAAGAGACACCAGAAATACCTCTCTCACCCTCTCTCCCTCTCTCCATGCCCCACTCCTCACTCCCTCTGCCATGTGAGCACACATTGAGAAGGTAGCCATTGCAAGCCACAGAGATTACTCTCACCAGAATCTGACTGTGCTGGCATCCTGGTCTTGGACTTCCAGCGTCCAGAACTGTGAGAAAATTAATTTCTGTTGTTTAAGCCACCTAGCCTATGTTATAGCCACCCAGTATTTTGTTACAGCAGTCAAGCAGACTAAGACAAATGTCAAAGTCAAGGAGAGCTTCCTGGAGGAGACAAGGTTTGGGGCCATCCTAGGGCTTGAAGACAGCTCAGATCCTGGCTGGCTGGCCCTGTGGTCACACAGCAGACCCCAGCCAAGGCCCTCCTTCATCTGGCCTGCAAAGTCTCAGCAGCTTCTTTACGGTTTAATTCCTCTGCTGAGGAGCACAGAGGTAGTTGCAGGATTGATGGAACTTTGCATCTTCCATAAAGTATAGCCAGACCCCTCAAGACAGGGGTAGGAAGTTATGTTATGGTTCCTGAGCACCGGATACCCGCATCCCCCTTCTGCCACCATGAAAGGTAACTCAGCCTGGCCCGAGCCAACCAGTAGTCAACGTGAAAGGGCCTCCCCCCAACTCAGGATCCCACCCCTAAGGGGGTTGCCTGCACATGGAGACCTGGGCTGGACTCTGAATGACAGAAATGATCAGGATATGCAGAGAAAGAAAGGTCTATAAATAAATATACATTTTTATAAAACATGTTTAATTAAAGTGGATTAAAATTAATTTGCTTTAAGAAAATTAGAAGTGCCCTAGAGGATTTCAGAAACAGGGCAGGAGACCCTGAATCTAGAGGCTCCTTAGAAGGGCCTGGGAGTGGGATAAGGGGGGCGCCCATTCCCTGCTCGTGGTGTCCTCAGAAGGAGGTGGCTCTCATTTACACAGCACTCTGTACACCTCAAGGTGTGATCCCGTGGGATGGCAGGCACGGTCAGCCTCACTTTGCCAGGGAAACTAAAGCCCAGAAAGGGCAGTGATTTGCCCAAGGTCACACAGCACAACTGTGGCAGGGCTCAGTGGGAAGCCGCTGGTCCTTTCTGCCAGCCCTGGGCATTTTGTTCACGCTCAGCACTCCAAAAGCCCCTCACCGCACATACAGGCCCCGCTCCCCGGCCTGAGCCGCTGCCCCCCAGGATCCTCCCATCTGCAGGGCGGGGACTCTTGCTCTGTGACAATCTGGCTCCTCTGAGGCCTGGCACAAGGAAGGTGGAGGGAAGCAGCCTGGGGGGTGGGGACAGGAGGCAGAAAGGGAAAGGACCTGAAATCAACAAGCGTTCCAGAATTTTAAGCAGTTTTTGGAGGAAAATGAGGAGCAGGTTCAGCTGTAGCAATTTGCTCCAGGGGAAAATTACGTTCGCATGCTCTATTATACAGAACAGAAGGAACATTTGGTGGGTTGAATACTTGTTAATTTATTTCTCTGTTTGTTAATGGGCCTGACGCATGCGCGTGCTCGCGTACACACACACCCCAGGCGTCAGCAGGAGATGATGCCCGGCTCCCAGAGTTTTCCTGCCACCTTCCTATGAAGTATCACTCCTGTTCTTGCTGTCTCCTCTCAGTGTCGACGCCGGGGGTCTAGAGGGAGGCAGTGTGCAGTTCAGGGACTGAAGTGAGATAAGAGCCCCTCAGTTTCCTCATCTGAAAACTGGACTTGGCAATGAGATGACC
This sequence comes from Stenella coeruleoalba, assembly GCF_951394435.1. NCBI lineage: Eukaryota > Metazoa > Chordata > Mammalia > Artiodactyla > Delphinidae > Stenella > Stenella coeruleoalba. Next base: position 132,740,244 of record NC_137147.1, read on the forward strand.
CAACGTGTTTGACCTTGGAACGAGTATAAAGAGATGCAAGAAGTCATTTTGAGAGTGTCTAGAGACACGCAGTAGGTCCCCACAGGGCCTGAGGGAATGATGCTCCACTGGACAGCTCCTCGGCACCTCAACCCAGCAAGTCCAAATGAGGATTGTCACGCTTCTGCCTGGCCCAGAATCCTATCTTGGAAGTGGGGCCACTCAGGCCAAGTTGACCTCCCCAGACCTGGACTCTCAGCCTTCCCCCCACACAGCCCATCTCCAGCATCTCCCCTTCCATCCATTTCTCACCATCCCGAGTCCACCTTCCTCGCCACTGTGACCCCACAGCTCCCCTCCAGATCCTGCACCCACCTGCCCACCAGGCTCCCTGCTTTCCCTGCCACTGGCTCTAATCCATTCTCTCCCCACGGTGGCCAGAACGGAATTTGAAAAGCACTGTCAGATCCTGTCACTCTCCTGCTTAGCTCTCTCCAGAGTTCCCCCCCCACCCAGTGCTCCGAATAAAACCTGCTACTGGTAGGGCCTCCCCTCTCCCTCCTTCCCTATCCACCAGCGTGCTGTCTTCCTCCTGGTCTTCACACACCCCCAGCTCCTTCCCATTTCCAGGCCTTAGTCTTTCTCTTCAGGCACCTGGAATGCCATTTCTTCTCAGACTTGAGGTCACCTCTTCAGAAAGTCCTGCCTGGATCCCTCCCCCTCCAAAGCCACTCAGCCCACCCCAGCCACTCCCTGTTTCATGGCCCTGTTTACTTCCCTCCCAAAATCATCACAGTCTGACACTATTGAAATTATCTGAGGTTTGCCTCACTGCCATTCCCACAAGAATGGAAACCATCTGAGGGCAGGTGAAGCATGTGTAACTTTCCTCTATCCACAGAACCTAGAAATAGCACCTGGTACTTAGGAGGTATTTTATAAACACTTGAATGAATGAATGAATGAATGAAAAGACAGGTCAGCTCTAAGCCAGAGGGGTTAGTGAGAAGGGGGCCAGGGCCTCCTGTCCCCATTGTCTTCTGTCCCAGCCTCTGAAGGGTGTCAGCACCTCTTCAACTGAGAAAAGGGAATGGGTAGGGATGAGGTTTACGGAGCAGCACCTATGATCCGGGACCTTTTCTCTAAACAATTTCATGAAGCAGTTACAGACCTGAGACTCAGGCCTGAGTCCTGGTCCCGCCACTCTGTGCAACTTGTTTGACCTCTCTGAGCCTCAGTTTCCTCATCTGCATAATGGGGATAATAACAGGACCCATCTCCTAGGACTGTTCTGTGGGTGAATGAGATCTTGTTTTCAAAAATATGAGATGAGGGATTTCCCTGGTAGTGCAGTGGTTAAGAATCCGCCTGCCAATGCAGGGGACATGGGTTCAAGCCCTGGTCCGGGAAGATCCCACATGCCTTGGAGCAACTAAGCCCATGCACCACAACTACTGAGCCTGCGCTCTAGAGCCCGTGAGCGGGAACTACTGAAGCTCCCGTGCCACAACTACTGAAGCCCTCGTGCCTAGAGCCTGTGCTCCACAACAAGAGAAGCCACCGCAATGAGAAGCCCGGGCACCACAACGAAGAGTAGGCCCAGCTCGCCGCAACTAGAGAAAGCCCACGCGCAGCAACGAAGACCCAACACAGCCAAAATTAATTAATTAATTAATTAAAATAAATAAATTTTTAAAAAAATATATGAGACGATGATGATGATAAAAAGATCCCATCTCTTACAGATGAGGAAGCAGGAAAGGTTATGCGTGCTGTCTGGGTCCCATAGTTGGAAAGTGGGGAGCTAGGACTAAATGCAGACTTGCCCCCAGAAATCAGGGCTCTTGCCCCTGTGCTGGTTACCCCACCCCCACTGGCTGGGAGTGGGGAGTGGAGCACAGGAGGCCTGTCTGTCATTTGTGCCTTGGTGGTTGTGTTCCTTTATGTTCCCCATGTGAACTGGCTTAGCCTCCCATTCCCCCAGGTTCAGCACAAAGACACTTCAGGAGGCTGGGAGTGCTGGCCAAGGAGAAAGACGTGGCTCCCACCCCAACCCCCATGCCTGAGGCTAGGGAGCTGGGGAAGAGGCAGTGGCCCAAGCCCTGGACAGGTAAACTGAGGCAGCCTGAGAGCAAGTCTGTGCAGAGACTTCCCAGGATAGTCTAAGGGGGAGGAATGGGCAGGCCTGAGAGTCAGGAAATCTGAGAAGAGTTGGCCCACGCAGCAGGGGAGGAGGAATACCACTTAGCAAACACAGCCCTGTCCCCCGGGCCAAGGGCACAGAGCAGGGGGAGGTGGCAGGACTCCAAAGGCCCTGGGGCGGGGTTCTAAGGACAGACTCGGGGCACACGCACTCCCACTCAGACTGGCTTCTGGGTTTGGAAGGTCATCACTGAAGGTCCAGAGGCCTAGAGGTAAGGCCGCCCTAGCAGAGACCCCGCTCAGGTCCAGCAAATGAGGGACGCCGCTGCGAAGAGCCAAGGTGCCTTCCGCTTGCAGCCACGCACGTTAAGAATTATTCCTCTCGCCAGCAAACAATTGGTTACAATATCCATCGCACACTTTTCCTAGCTGGGTGCCCTCCCATACATCCTGGATTAATCCCGGAAGTCACTCCATTCATTTAGGGCACACCTGAGTGTGCCTCCTCTTTTATTAGGGAAATTTTTCATTGTTTTCAAGCACTCATAGGTTTTAATCTGGGGCTGAGATTTTAAAGCCTGCTTCAGTGGCTAAGACACATGAGTAGGCTTGTGGCTGGAAAGATTACCTCTGTCCTCAGATCTGGAAGGGCCTGGCAGGGGCCACCAGACCCTCTAGAGGAGGGGAGCAGAGCACCTCCTCTCCGGGGAGCCAGGGACTGCAGACCTCAGTGCTGTGTGGCATTGGGGCACACCCTCGACCTCTCTGAGCCTCCTCAAGAGAGGCAAAGTCAAGGAAGACTGCATATTTGGGTGTCCCTCTACTGAGCCCACCCAGAGAAATCTGGGAGATCATCACCTCTAAAACCCACAGCCCTGGGCAGTAGTGTGGGGCCACTGAAAAAGCTAAAAGTTTGGAGTTCATCAACTATATTCCAAAAAAATTTTTTAAATAAAATAAAAGTTTGGAGTTCAGATCTGAAATGACCTGGGGCAGGTGAGTCATCAGCCTCTCTGAGCCTAGCTTCCAACTCCTCAGGATGAGCTGAGTGCCACCCCGTCTCTGGGCTGCTGTGCAAGCCCAAGTTCAGAGCAAGTCTGACTCAGGGCCTGGCACACAGTGGGTGCTCAATAAGAATTACTCTCCTGGCCCTCCCAACCCACCACAGACCCCTCCCACTTCTCCATCTCTCAGTCTTGTGGCCCTCAAGAAGCCAGACCCCCTGGTTCCTTAATCCAGGCTTGAGGCTGCCCTCAGGCTGCGGCACCTCCAGCCAGAGCCTCTCCGCAGGCCCATCCCGCCAGTCTGGGTATCTGCCACCAGCCTCCTCCCAGGCCTTGCACAAAGCCTCCATACCTCCCACCCGAAGCCCTGGGGCCTGGGGAGTTCTGTATGTACACAGTGAACCCCTGTCCCCCGCCACAGGCCCCATCCCATGCCAGGCTCTGTGCTGGGATTCAGGCTGCATGTTTGCTGCCCCCTGCCCTAAATCAAGAGATAGCTGTCCCACTCCCAATTTCTAGTCCCCCACCACCACCAGGGGTCCAGGGCTGGGACTTCTCTGGGCTCTGACTGCAACCCCCTCCCACCCCCCACTCCCCACCCCCATTACCATCCCCTTCCTGGTCTGTGCTCACCCAACCAGGCCTGCCCTCTCTACATTTCTCCCTGCCCCACCTCCTTCCCCAAATCTTCCTGAACACTAAGGTCCAGCTTCCTCCAGGAAGCCCTCCCTGACTTCTCCAGCCCTCATCTCCTTCCCTTTCCTGTACTCCCAGCATTTCTCCTCAGTCCCGCTAAGTTCACATTGCTACCCAAAAGCAGGAACTATGTCACCTACTCATTTCGTGGCCACCAAGCCCAGTATCACTGGGCACTCAGGAAGGATGTGCTCATTAAATGATTCAGAGGGAAGGGTGTAGAAGACTCCCACTGATGGAGCACACACCTCTGTGAATAGGTCTCATCATGCCCATTGAGCTGATGGAGAAACTGAAGCTAAGAGAAGTGAAGCACCTACCAAAGCAACAGGGCTGGCATGTGAACCAGCCCCACCAAATGGTGCTGTTAAGACACAGTCCAGGAAATTCCCTGGTGGTCCAGTGGTTAGGACTCTGCGCTTTCACTGCCAAGGGGGTGGGTTCCATCCCTGGTCAGGGAACTAAGATCCCACAAGCCGCATGGTGCGGCCAAGAAAATGACAGAGTCCACAAATCCACATTCCACTGACATGACCCACCAGCCCTGCAATTCACACACGCTACCCCGTGCGACCCTCAGCACCTCGGCTCCACCGTTATCTGTGTCACCCAGGAGGAAACTGGGATCCAGAGAGGCAGGGTCACTTCTCAAGGCCACACAAACTGTTAAGTGTCAGCACTGGAACTTGAATCCAAAGTCTCTCCGCTCCCAACCTGGTCAGAGGGCCTGATCAAGACCCCCCTCATGGGGTCTGTAGACCAGCCTTCCCACCCTGGTGCCCTCCCCTCCCCAGGCTGCTGGATGGCCCTCCCTGTCCCCAACCAGCACATCACCTGCTCCCAATTATCGGCCCAACCCCAGGACTCCAGGGAGCACTTGCACGGTTGATCGACCTTTTGGAGGGGCCTGGCTCTCACGGTTCTGGGTATTTACACAGACAGCCTTGCTGCGGTGGCTCCCGGAAAGTAGGACATGTGGGGGGAGGGTAGGAAAGCAGGTGCAGACTGAAAACACTCCCGCCATCCTCCACACCACCTGGACAGCGGAGCCACCTGTGGCATGGTCTCCTCAAATGATCTTGACAGGTCCTAGGGGCGGACCCTGTGGGGACTGGGGTAAAGGCCTGGACCGCCCGCTGAGGGAAAGGCCTTGGCCAACGTCCCCTCCAACTCCTCTCTGCTCAGTGACCTGGAAGACCTCGGGGGACATGGGAAGAGAAGCCCCTTTTTAGCAAGCACCCCTCTCTGCGTCTAGGGGTCACTTTACATCACTGCTCCCTCATCTGTAAGTGGGGTTCAGGAAATAGAGGCCTCCACATTCTAGACATTCAGGGAAACTAGGCTGTCTTCTCCCAGCAGGATCTGAGGATGCAGCTCTCCTGAGACACCCAGCAGACATTCAGCTCCAAGCAGGACAGATCTGGTCTCCCAGGAAACCAGCTGTGTAGCACTGAGTAGGGGTGCCAAGCTGAAAGGCAGGTGGACACACCCACCAAACAGCTACAAAACCACACCCAGGATGTTACCACGGAGCCCGAGGTCTCAGAAGCCAAGAGGTGCTGCCCCCTCTGCAAACTGTCTGCTCCTGAGCACAAGGTCAGGTCCTGTTCACCATTACAGACTGTCATCACCACACCCCAGCCTCCTCCCAACTCTCTCCTGGCCTGAGTGGAAGAGGACAGAGGGTTCACAGTAGAAGGCACCAGTGTGTGGCGTTCAGGCTAGAGCCAGAGGGGCATAAGGGCTGCAAGGGGTGGAGGTAAGGACAGTTTCCCCCTCTTTGCCCTCCCCATGCCAATCTCCATCTCCACCGCTGAGCAGAAAGGAGCTGCACCCCACCCCCATCACACACAACCATCATTCTCAAGGCTGGGGGCACCCGTCTTCAGTGTCCCCCACCTTCTCATCTGCAGCTCAGGCTCCACTCTGTCTCTCTCCAAGCCCAGCTCAAGCACCTTTTATTATTCAGAAGAGCCTCTTGATTGAAAAGGGCTCTAAGGCATCTCGCAAATAAGAATCCTTTAATTGGGAAGTTGTTAACTTCTCAAAGAAGAATTTTAATTTTGCTTCCCCACCATCTCCTCTCCCCAAAACCTATGAAAACTGTGGACTAAAAACAAAGACTAACAAAGCCAAACACCCCAGGCACCCTGTCCCGAACGGCACAGCGCCCAAGGCGGCAGAGGCAGAAGTGGCAGCTGCCCCCCAACTTGCACAGACCCCCCCCCGGACCCCCAGCTAAGACTGTGCGAAGGCCTTGACCTCTCCCTTTGGGCATGCCTGCCCCATACCCCCCTCACCATCCACACAAAGGGTGGCAGATGACTGAGGGGTTAATAGGGTGACAGGGCACCCAGACAGGGCAGGGACTGCGTCTGTCGGGTTCCCAGAGCCAGACTCTCGATGCACATCTCCCCATAACCTCCTCTGCTGTCCTCTATCACACTGTCCTGTAGCTGATGACTTTAAATTATATTTATTGAGCACTTACTATGTTCCAGACATCGCTCTAAGCCCTTATGTGCACCAACCGACTTAATCCATACAAGGTCAATGCTATTATTACTCCCAATCTACTGATGAAGAGACTGAGGCCCAGAGAGCTTAAGTAAATGGCCTAAATTTACACCATTAGTGAGAGGCAGAGCTGGGACTGGATTCCAGGCAGTCTGACCCCAGAGTGGGCATAACCTAAAGTGCCACCTTCACCCGCCCACCCGCCTCCATGGCCTGTGCGCTCCTTGAAGACCAGGGCCATAACCGTCTCATCTCTGGGTTCCTGGGGACAGCACAGAGCCTAGCAAACAGCCCGCACTTAAGAAATGTCTGCAAAAGGAAAGCACTTTCCCAGTGGTTCTCTCCTTCGAGCCTCACCAGAGGCCTGTGACAAAAACAAGCAGGCAAGATGGTCCCTGGTTCACAGTCAAGGTAGACTGAGGCTCAGAAGTGAAAGCAACTGCCCCAGGTGACCCAGCTAGGGAGTGCAGAGGCCAGGGAATTCCTCCTCCAGTCCCGACTGTGCGTACCTGCCTTCCACCCTGACTGTACAGGGACTGGGTTGTTACCGTCACACACCAGGTACCATGTTCCTGGGCCCCAATTAAAACCCCGGCCTGAGGGCTTCCCTGGTGGCGCAGTGGTTGAGAGTCTGTCTGCCGATGCAGGGGACACAGGTTCGTGCCCAGGTCCGGGAAGATCCCACATGCCGCGGAGCGGCTGCGCCCGTGAGCCATGGCCGCTGAGCCTGCGCGTCCGGAGCCTGTGCTCCGCGACAGGAGAGGCCACAACGGTGAGAGGCCAGCATACCGCAAAAAAAAAAAAAAAAAAAAAAAACCCGGCCTGAAACAAACACCAGGAAGCCCTGGGGTAGGAATCTCCTCTCTCCATTCCTGACAGTTCAGGGCAGCCTCAGCACTACCTTGTATACCTCAAGGCATGAGATGCTCACCACCACCAGGGCTTCCTGGTCCACTGTTCACTGCTCTGGAAATCCCAGGCTAGTCGCATGCTGTTACCAGTTGAGTTTTGCCCCTCAAATTTATATGTTGAATTTTTAAACCCCAGTACCTCAGAATGTGAGCTTATCTGGAAATGGGATCATTGCAGGTGTAATTAACTAATTAGGATGAGGTCATACTGGAGTAGGGTGGGTATGGCCAACCAGTATGGCTGGTGTCCTGATAAGAAGGGAAATTTGGACATACACATACCCAGGGAGAACGCCATGTGAAGAGACACAGGGGGAAGATGACCATCTATAAGCCAAGGAGAAAAGCCTGGAATAGATCCTCCCTCACAACCCTCAGAAGGAACCAACCCTGCTGACACCTTGATTTCAGACTTCTAGCCTCTAGAACTATGAGAAATAAACCACCCAGTTTGTGGTTACAGAAGACCTAGGGAGGGTGAGCTGACAGCAGTTTCTCCAGGCTGGTAAATCTACACAGCTTGTCTGCAAGCCTGGGGTGACAGGCCCACCCATGGGCAAGGAGCCCCCATGGGCTGGATCTCTAAGCAGTAAGGCCCAGATTCCTCCTCTACATGATCTTGTCCAGGCTCTGAGGCTTTATTTTTTATCTTTTTTTTAAAAAAATAAATTTATTTATTTATTTGTGTCGTTATTTATTTATTTATTTTTGGCTGTGTTGGGTCTTCACTGCGGTGAGCGGGCTTTTCATTGCAGTGGCTTCTCTTTGTTGCGGAACACGGGCTCTAGACACGCGGGCTTCAGTAGTTGTGGCTCGCGGGCTCTAGAGCGCAGGCTCAGTAGTTGTGGCACACGGGCTTAGTTGCTCAGCAGCATGTGGGATCTTCCCAGACCAGGGCTCGAACCCATGTCCCCTGCATTGGCAGGCGGATTCTCAACCACTGCGCCACCAGGGAAGTCCCCAGGGTCTGAGGCTTTACACACACCCTTCCCCCCCACACCCCCACCCTGGGTCAGACTGCTGACAACTCCTTCATTTACATGCCCACCCCAGCCTCTGCCCTCAGCTGCAGCTGTACAAACCCACGGTCTGTGCATCCCCTCCACGTGGATACTGGCATCTCAAACATACCACTTCCAAACAGGACTCTTCCTTTCCCTTCCAAATTCATCCTTGGCCCCCTGAGCTCAGCTCAGTCAAAGGCTCTACCAGCCACCCTGTTCTCAGGCTCTGACCCCTCACAGCCCACAGTCCATCCTTCAGTACCCCTTCAGTCTCCTACCCTCAGCCACTCCTCCCCACCCAGGCCCAGTCCGCCAGCTCTCTCCGGACTGATGCTGGGGCCTCCGCATGGGCCTACCAGCTTCTACTCTTGCCCCCGACCCACAACCCCCTCCCCAGTTTTTTCCCCATGAGGCTGTGAGAGGGAGCCTGTGAGCCATGAATAACCTCCATTCACACTCTCTAACAAGAGGCCCCGCAAGCCCATTTCTCAGCCCTTCTTCCCCACCGGCTGCTCCCTGCTCAGAGCCTATCCAGACCTCCAGGGGCCTCTTCCCTCTCCTCAGGTCTCTGCTCACAGGGCAGCTCAGCTGAGAGGCATTTCCCAGACCACCCTGCAGAGAACAGCTCTCCCGCATGCTCTCTCCCTTTTCCAGCCTTATTTTTCTCCACGCCTCTTATTATTCCCTAACCTTTATTATGAATTTACTTCTCTGGTCATTTTCTGTCTACTCTGTGAGAATTTAAGCTCTATGAGGGCAATGACCTGGTCTAACTTATTCACCTGTGAATGCTGGGCACATAGAACAGTGCCTAATACGCAGCAGGTGTTCGATAAGTATGTGTCGAATGATGAATGAGCCATGGAATGAATGAATGACTTCAGTAAGCATTTGTGCAGCACCTGGTATAAAGGGAACAGAGGGGCAAATCAGGCTAGGTCTGCCCTGAGGTCCGTGGGGAGAAAGACCCACGCCCATAGGTAATCCCGCCCAGCGTGTGAGCAGTGCTGGTGTGAACACACGTGCACGGGGAAATGAGGACTGGGAGGGGGCCACCAGATGGGCCCAGAGGTCAGGGAAGCTTCCTGGAAGAGACACCCCACCCCCAGCCTCCCTTCCTGGCTCTCCAAGGTCATGCGCCACCTCCCACCCTCCACCAAGGGGAAGAAGGGAGGCCTGTCTGAGCTGCAGCACTGATTCAGAAGTCAGTAAGTGTTCAGAGCTGGTGTGTGTGTCCCTCCTGCAATGAGACCTGGGCAGGGCTCACCAGAGAGAGAGGGGGGCTTGAGTTAAATGCCATTGATCCCTCCAGGGAGCGAGAGGTCAAGGGCTGTGGCATCTGGGACCCCCAGCCGCATCTGCCCTTCCCCACTCCACCAACCTGCCCCCTCCCCTCCGACCACAAGAGCAGCCAGAGGAGGCAGGAGACGGCAAAGAAAGACCTGAGCTCCCTCCAGGGCTTTGCTTAGTCAAGTCTCAACTCCTCAGCAGGTCTCGAAGGCTCCCGGTGACCAGCCCTGCCCCCCTCCTGGGCACCTCACTCCACAAACACTCCAAAGTCCCCCACCTCTATACCTCTGCTTAGCCTGGACCCTCCTCCTCCCCCAATCCTTTTCCACCCATCATAACTCTACATACATCATCTTGTTCATCCAGGCATTCTTTATGATGACACACCACGGGAAACAATCAAACCCTACCACAGAGAATTGGTTAAACATGCTACACAGGCTGGAACATTACACTGCCATAAAAAATCACATTACAGGGCTTCCCTGGTGGCGCAGTGGTTGAGAATCTGCCTGCTAATGCAGGGGACACGGGTTCGAGCCCTGGTCCGGGAGGATCCCACATGCCGCGGAGCAACTAGGCCCGTGAGCCATGGCCGCTGAGCCTGCGCGTCTGGAGCCTGTGCTCCGCAACAAGAGAGGCCGCGATAGTGAGAGGCCCGCGCACCGCGATGAAGAGTGGCCCCCACTTGCCACAACTAGAGAAAGCCCTCGCACAGAAACGAAGACCCAACACAGCCATAAATAAATAAATAAATAATCACATTACAGAAGAGTATTTAATGATGGGAAAATGATCTTAGTATAGTATTAAGTGCAAAAGGCAGGTTAGAAAACAGTGCAGTTTGATCCCAATTATGATATAAATATGTATTTTGTAAAAGACTGACAGGTAAAACACCCAAGTGTTCACATTTTCTATGGAGAAATGCAGGCTTTTTTATTATCAGAAAAACAGAACATTTTAAATGAATCCTACAGCCTTCCAGGCTCAGCTCAGGCAGCCCTTCTTCAGGGCTCTCCAGCCCCCCAGCTGAGAGGGGCCCCTGTTAGTTCCCCTGTCTCCCTGCCCACTGAGCTTCCTGGTGCCTCACACTGTCGCCTAGCCAGCGGGAAGGCTGCTGCAGCCCCTGATGGGGAAGTGGGGGGCGGGGGGCAGGGCCCAGCCACCGCCTCCCTGACGCCCCTGCCCCCAGTCCTCCCATCACCCCTGGCTGCCTTGCAGATAACCCTGACCACATCCTCTCTCCCCATCTCCCAGCAGCAATTACAGGTTAAACTGGAGGGGCTAATCAGCTGCTCATTCCACCAGGGGCTGACTGATTAGCAGGAATATGTTGATGGAGGTAACTGGACTTCAAAACGAGCCCTAGCACCCAGGAAGGAAACCCAGCCGTCTGCTCCCTGCCACACCCCGCGGCCTCCTGAGTGGGAGGACGGTGTCGGCTGAGCCGCAGCCATACCACGACTGTCACCCAGTCCTTCAGCAGAAGGGGTCGAGGCCCACTGCCCTGCTGAGCCGTGAGGTCTTCTCTCTCTGAAAAATGGGGTTAACATTCCAGTCCAGACTGCTGCCCTGAGCCCTCCCCCAGTGCTCCTTCTGTGTAGCAAACTTTCTCAGGGGTCCCAGAGGCCTGTCCAGAACAAAGCACTGGCCGGGAAAAAGGGTGGAAGTCACCTGTTCAAAGTCACAGGCAAGGCAGCAACCCAAGCTCCCCTCCTTCCCCATCTACCACCTCTTTGGGACTTGCTATAGTTTCTCCACATCCCCTCCCGTGAGACACAGAGTGGGAAGGCCTGTCACCTCCCACATTCTGGGTGCCCTGCTCCTTGTAATACAGTCCAAGAGGCCATCTACTCTGCTCACACGGAGCCAAGGTCACCTGGCCCCCAGTGCTTGTCACAGGCACACACCTGGGGCTGAGCCTCATCCTGCCCTGAAGGTGTGGGCATCCACACACTGATTCTGGCTCGGAGCCCCATTAAATTCCACACGTTGGAGCCACTGCCAGCCTCTTGACAGTTTCCTGGACACTGATTGTCTCCGTCCGCACGTTCCCACTCCCTCCTGACCTAGAGTCATGCACACATTTGGTCAACGATGGGACAGAACCAAGGACAGAGCCCTTCAGCTCATCCCATTAGAGACATGCCATGCCGCGCGGGAACCCAGCAGCCGGCACGCCCGTGAGACCGCGTCACTCAGAATAATGCCCCCGGCTTCTGAGCTGGCTCCCAGGGCCCTGCCGCAGCAAAAGCACTACTGGGAGGTGGCCCAGCCAAATCAAACCTCCTGGACTTGAACTCACGTGGGGATGGAGAGACGGGAACAACCCCCGGAAAGACTGCCCCTCGATGGCCTTCCCACAGCCTCTCCCTTGGGGACACCATATCCACCCCCCATGGCCCACGCCAGCCCCGCTCTCCCAGCGGCCCAGAGCAGCTTCTTACCTCAGGTCGGGCAGGCGTTTGGGGAGTGCAGCTGCTGGGGGATCAGCCTGGTTTGACTCGGTCTCTCTCTTTGCCTGTGGGCACAGGAGCCTCAGGGCCTGTGGGAGCAGGAGGCTATGGGAAAAGGAGATGGGCCGTCAGCCAGAGCGGAGCAGCAGAGGGCAGTTCTGGGGAGCAGCGGGGGGCCATGCACACAGGGAGTCTGCTCCCACCCGGCTGGGCAATAAACACTCACACATCTCACACACACACACACACACACACACACACACACACACACTCTCCCTCTTGCTAACACACTCACACTTGCACACTCGCACGTGCCCTCACTCATTGGCACACTTGTGCTTATACACACTCACGTGCTCTCACATGTACACACACATGCACTTAATCTCTGACACACTCACATATCACTCACACACTGGCATTACACACACATGCTCTCACTCACTGACACTCACATGCACTCACATGCCACCATCTAGGGCAGGTGGGGCTCTGGGAATGATGGAGCTTCTGGTAGCAGGCAGAGAGGGGGGTGTCTGAACATGCCTCCTCCACCCACTGGCTCTGTGACCTTAGGAAAGTCAAGTCCCTGAGCCTCACTTCCCTCATCCGTAAAATGGGGATACCGTCCCTCCTGCCAGGACTGCTGGGAAGATACAAGCAGACAAGGGATGCACGGCCTGAGGCACAGCAGGTGCCCAGCCAACACCAGGGCCTGCCTCCCCCCCAGCCTGGCTCCAGGAAGCAGTCCCTGGGGCTGGCCCCTGAGGGCGGGCACAGCAGAGCACCAGGGGTGCCTCTCCCTGGGCCTGAGCCCCAGCTTCCTGGTTCCCAAGGATGCCCTCTGCTCCCAGCCACCCACCTCCCCTCCTTCCTTCCCCAGCCTCTTCTAGTTCATTCCTTCACCAAACACTCTCCAAGAGCAGCTCAGCTCCCCGTCCCCCCACCCTCCACGAGTGGAGGAAGACACTAGGGAGTCCTGTCTCCTTGCCAAGGGCCCGAGACACAGGCCTGGGGCTGGAAGTCCAAGGAGGCAGGTCGACTCCCAGCTTCCTCACTTGCTGGCTGTGTGGCCCTGGGCCAAGCTTCCCCCTCTGAGCCTTAGTTTCCTCAGCCTCTCAGACCAAGACCCAAATCCCCCTCTCACATAAAGACCTAAATCCCTTTCTGAGCTATTGCCAAGAGGTTCCAACCCCATCAGCGATTCTCTAAGCGTGGGACACGCTGCTGGAGGTACATAAGGGGATTCTAGGTGGGATGTAGACAAACATTTTTATTTTCATAGGTGTGTGTTTATATTTCTGTGTATTTTTTTAAAAAATGACAAGTATATCACGGCTGTGATTTCGTGGATGTGTGGCGTGGGGAGCGCTGGGTAATCCACCTTCAAACGTGAGTCGACGCAAAGACAAGGGTTAAGAAAACGCGAGTGCAGGTAGCACCCAGAGGTGGCTATAACCATGATGGTGAAAGGGAGACACAGAAAGTCGGCATCTAATAGGGTCTGGCTCCCAGCAGCCCTCACGAGGGTTAGCAGCTCCCTTCTTCCCTGACAGGCCAGGCAAGCCCCTCCGTTTCCTCTTAATTGCCCACATGGCACCATAAAACACAGGCCTAAGTCCCCAGGGGGATTCACAAGGCCTTCCAGATGGGATGGATGGACGCGTGGACGGAGGGGGCTTGGAGGTAGTTGCCATAACGTGGGCGGAAGATGGCAAAGGCCTCTGAGTCTCTCCCAAAGTCAACATTCCCTCAAGTCTAACATGCAAAGATGGAATTTCTAGCTACATGGTAGGTGAAGTTGGAGGGACTCTCTAAAGGCAAGTCTTCGCGTTTCATGGGCTGTAGACTTCTCCTCCAAGAAAGAGGCAGAGAATTGGGCGGGTTTCAGGGTCCACCTTGGCTTTCCTCTCCTGACAACAGAGCCACAAGCAGTGTGGACCCAATAAGAGAGGCCTGCCTAGCCCCACAGTTCACCAGCCCCAAATTATGCCCCCTGCTGCCAGCAGGTCCCCAGGGTGCCTCCCAATGGCTGCTGACCCTGGAGGACAGGACAGGACAGGACATAGTGATGCTAACCTGGGAGAGAGGGGTAGCCAGAGCCTGGGCAGTTCCTCAGGCCTGGGTCCTCCAAGCCAGGTCTATCCAGGCAGGGGTACCCTGAGTGGACACCCAAGCTGGCTCCCAGTAGACTGGCACAAGTCAGCAAAGCCCTGTCCCGGGCAGGCCTCCGGACCACCTGGCTGGCAGCCCTGAGCCCATTTCCACCTGAGCTGGCAGGACAAAACATAGTCACAGCTCCTCTCCAAGCACCCAGCTGCCATGTTCCATGATAATGAATGGGCCTCCTGATCTCTTCTTCCCAAACCTTCCTGAAGCTCCCACTCTCCACGGTGGCATCACAAGGAGTTGCTATGGAAATGCAACCACAGGCAGAGCATGACAATGATTTGGGGCAGGGGAGGAGACACAGTGGGAGCCGTGAGCTCTCCTGGACAAGGGGCCTGCCTGTGTGCTGAGTCCTAGAAAGGACATGAAATCCCAGCTGCAGGCCTCACAGCCCAGGGGGGTGATGGGGACCATGGCAGAGGTGGTGGTGGGGGGAGGTGCTTCCAACCTGCCCTCCTGGCTCCTTACCCCCTCAGTGGAGCCCAGGGAGCCCTGGGAATCAGATGCCTGCGTCTTCAACAGAATTAACACATGCCCCGGGGAATATGAGACTTCCACAGAAACAGCTACTTCAGGATGCTGCTGAAGTGGCTTCAGTACTACGGGGGGCTGGCACCAGTAGGTGCTCAGCGAACACTGTGATCAAAGAGGATAGTACTGGCATGTGTATATGCAAGTGTGTGTGTGTGTGTGTGTGTGTGTGTGTGTGTGTGTGTGTGTGTGTGTGTATAAGAGAGAGAGATAGAGACAAGTGCCTGCTCTGGTCAACACAGTCACAGAATCACAGAGCTTGAAAGGCCCATTGTACAGATGGAAAGACTGAGGCCCAGTGAGGGTCAGGGTCAACCCAGCAAGTCAGCCAAAAAGTCAAGTCCAGAACCCAGGTCTCCTCTTCCCCAGACCTGAACCCTCTACCTAATACCCCTGGTTTTTCATTCATTCATTCATTCATTCTACTTTTTGGTAAGCGCCTATGTGCTTGGTGACTGGGATAAAGAGATGTGAAGGACACCACCCCTGCCTGCCAGAAGCTCAGAGAGGAGAGAGGCCATCATAGTCAGGGGGAGGGGGCTGGGACAGAAGTCCAAGGGGTTGCAGGAGCCCAGGGAAGTTTACCTCAGAGATTTCAGTTATGTGCTTCTGAGTCGTGCTTCAAAGAGATCCCGACTTGTCTCCCAACTGCTCCCTCAGCCCAAGGCCCCCTACAGCCCCCACACAGAGGCCTGCAGTATGGGGCAGTACTGAGCCCACCTGCCCTCACCTCCAGAAGGTCATGGGGTATTCCCCATTAGCACCCCCAATCCCCAGAAATGAGGAAGCATGAGAAAAGTATGTTGCTACACAGAAGGAGCTCAAAGAGAGTTGGTGCCCTGGCTGCCCTTCTCCTCCCCCAGGCTCAGCATCCTCCTGCACTATTCACTCTTTCCTTGTTCATTCTTGCTTTCCTGGGCACCTCCCATGAGCCAAGCATAGCACTGGGCCTGGGGTGGAGCAGAGAACAAGTGAGCGCTAGTCGTCAGCCATCACACTCGTGGAATTCAAGTCCCCATCTCTGTCAGCAGCACACAAATTCTCTCCTGTAGTGGGTTTTTCAGAGGGCGTAGTACTGAGAGAGCAAGAGGGGACACCTTCCAGAGCTTGGCTTGGAAGACCTGCCAGCTCCGCTGTATCCCACACGGGCCACACCTCCCAGCAGCTGTTACATATGCCCACAACCAATTTCACACAGGCGGAAACCAAGACCCTGAGAGGTGGCCAGGTGGACCCCAGGTTGCTCAGCGCTGAGAAGGCAGGGGACAGGGAAAGAGCAGTGAGGACAGAAGGGAAAGGCCAGGTCCAGGGCTGTGGAAGTGGAGGAAGGGGCTGTCTGGGATGACTTCCTGGTGGAGGAGGGAGTGGGGTTAGCTCAGAGCCTTCCCTCAGCCTCCCAACAGGAAATGAGTTTCTGTGAGAAAGAGAACTGAGCCAGGGGCCGTTCTGCCAGCCTATGTGACTTGGGGCTGTGCTGGCAGGCGGAGGATGAGGAGGGCATGTTCCCTAACAGCCACTGTCCCATCCCAACCCACTGAGGGCTGCCACAGCCACCATCTCACATCCCTAATTACCACTGGAAAACAGTAGAGACCAGAAAGGGAGGAACAGAGCACACAAGAGACAGAGGCCCGAAGAAAGAGCGACTGTCTCCCCAAAGCCAGAGGACAGAGAGAGAGTCAGAGAGATGAAATGGATACGCCGATGGGGCCATCCCTCCCTCCCCCAGAGCCAGTGCTGCAGCTGCCAGGAGGAGCCCATAAACCAGGGCTTTGCAAAGATTTCTCAGCAATAAAATTCTTATTTGAAATGAAACCTTACACAGTGGGGGAAGCCTTCTATGCCAGACATTAAATCCAGAAGCCATAAAGTGAAAATTTGATAAATCCGACTATATAAACACGTAAAAACATCTGTACAGCAAAGACACTATAAACAAAGTTAAAAGGCAAGTGAGACACTGGAAGAAAATATCACTAATATACAAAGAGCCCCTACAAATCAATAAGAAAAAAAGACAAAAGAAGAGAAAAATTGGCAGTGAATTAGAAATCCGTAGAGGAGGAACTAAATTGGCCAATAAACATATGAAAAGATGTTCTATCTCTATAGCAATCAGGGGAATGCAAATGAAAACAACACGATATCATTTTTTGCCCATCAGACTGGGAAAAATTAAAATGATAACAACCAGTGCTGGCAAGGATGTGAGGAAATGAGCACTCATGGACCATCGGAAGGAGAGGGAATTGGCTCAACCTTTGGAAGTGTAACTTGGCAGTACTGAATAACGTTGTAAACCCACACACCCTACCACCCAGTGATCTCACTTCTAGGAGCTTCTCCTACAGAAATGATAGCATAGGCACTCACATATAAATATTCTAGGATGCTCATAGCTGCATTGCTGGTAAGAGTAAAAAAGAAATGGCCTAAATGTTTATCAATAAGGGACTGTTTAAACAAAATACAGCACATCCATACTAGGGAACACTCCACAGCCACGCAGCCCTTCGACAGAAGGAGGCACCTCTATGTATAACAATATGAACAAAAATCAAGCTGTATAACGCTATTTCAGAAGGAACCCATTTCTATAAAGAGCAGATTGTTGGTTTATGCCCCAAAAGGCTGGAGGATAATATCCAGACAGTACAGTGATCGCCTCTTAGGTGGGGGACGAGGGGGCTTTCATGGTCTCCATTGCCTACAAGATGTGTTATGGAATTTTCAATAAAGAGTTAATTTTTTTCTTTAAATCCTGCCGGGAACCCAATATAAAATGCAGATCTGAGCAGATCTGCTGTGGTTGAAATGGGAGGGACCTATGCAGCCCCACCACCACCCCCATAGCCCCCAGGCCCCTTCAGGGACACCAGGGCTCTAGGATCAGTTTGAGAACCTCAGCTGGAGAATGTGGAGCCCATAACTTCACTCTCCCAAACCAAGGCCAGCGGGGCAGAGGGTGGCCCAAGTCACACAGGCAGTACAGACAGGTCGGGGCTAGAGGCCTCTGGCTCCTCGGCTGGGCTCCCAGGGCTGGGGCGGGAGGTTTCCCTAGGTGTCCAGGAAACCCTGGAACATCACAGTCTTGGGAACCCTAGGCTGAGGCTCAGGGGAGCCCAGGGGGTGAGGGCAACACGGGAAGGGCCTTGGTAGAAAACTCCAGGGGAGGGGGCTTTGAGGTCCAGCTCTGAGCTCTCACAGGACTCCTGTGCTAGGGAAGGAGAGGGAGGGAAAGAGGAGAAGGGAAAGCAACAGGGAAGCTGTGGTGTGCTTCCCTCTGTGCAGAGAGAGGCTGGGGCGAGCCCGTGGGTACGGGTAGAGGGCACTGCTGTGTGCAGGTGTGCGGTGCTCGGAGAGAGGGGGCTCGTGTGGGTCTGCGGCAGTGACTGTGAAGGGCGTGTGTGTCGTCATGTCTACATCTAGAGTGTGTGTGTGTGTGTGTGTGTGTGTGTGTGTGTGTGTGTGTGTGTGTGTGTGTGTTAGGGCGTCTGGGCAGCCAGCAGGCCCGTAGAGAGGCCAGGAGCGGGTGGCAAATTCCAGAGACCCATCCCCAACTGGCCCTCAGCCTCATGCCTGACCCAGTGCCTCCCAATACTGCCCTACCCTCCAATGAGAGGAGGCATAAAGGACTCAAGTTTGTGGAAAGAATGAGCGGGTTCTCACAGCACTCAGGCCCCAGCCAGGCACCGGGTGGAGCCGCAAGAGCGTGGCTGCGGGACCGACACGCCTAGCTTCCCATCCTAGGACAACACGACAGGTCACATTCACCATGTCACCTGGGAATCGATTAAAGCAGAGCTCTTAACAGGGGTCCCCTGGGATGGGGAACTTAGGAGGTCTGTGAGCGCTGAAACTGCACAAAACTAGATGTGCATTTATGCATATGGTGCAGGCAGGGGAGGGTACATTGTTTCGGGTCGAGGGCCCTGTCTTTCATCAGATTCCCCAAGTGGCCCACAGACCAAAAGGACTCAGAACTACTGAGCAGGAAGGGAGCAAGTCTGGGCATCCGAAGGACAGAGGTCTCAGGGGCTCGGCGTCTGCCTGTACGTCCATGGGGGGTGTTGGAAGGCAGGGGCTAGGACAGGTTCTGCGGCTCCAGGCCCCAACCAGGACCCCCGCGAGAGTCCCATGGGGTAGACGCTAGCTCCAAGCAGGAACGAGAGCCGTCCAAGGTGAGCGGGGCTGTCTCGGCAACGGGGAAGCACCTCGTCGTGCAGGGGTGAGAGCACAGGCTGGACAGGCAGAGGTCAGGGTGAGCAAGTGGCGACCCTGAGTCTCATTCTCAGACTCTGTGGGCCTCAGTATCCCCAGCTGACACCCCAGAGCTACACAAGGTGTACCCTGGGAGTCCATTCTGAGCGTGTGAAAGGAAGGGCCAGGGCCATGCATGGGTGCGGCTCAGGCTGTAGGGCTGCGCGTACAGTCCTGCATTTGGGAGTCCTCCCCCCTGGTGTTGGCCTCAGACCCTCTTCCCTCCTGGGGTAGGGGGGCAGGCTGCCCCGGCTGCCCCACACTGCTGACTAGGTCTGCAGAGTCCAAGACCTTCTTGGGTGTCACCACCTCCCACATGACAGTGACCCCAGAAAGTACAGGAATAAGAGGTTTCATTACAATCCTGGACTGGGGCCAAGGGAGCCCAAGGGCTGGACAGAAGCACTGAGCAGGGCTGACAGCAAGGCCAAGGCATATGAGCTCAGTGGAGCCCCCCAAACTCTCTCTGAGCCCTCCAGGGGCCTCTCTCAGCCTGACCTGGGGAAACTGAGGCACAGAGCGAGCCCTCTGTCCTGGGTCACACAGGGAGTTGGTGGCAGATCTGGGCCAGGATCCCAGGCCTCCCGCTGGGCTTACTCTGGGCACAAACGCAGCTCGTCCCCCTCAGGTGACTCAGTGCCTGTCTCAGCACCCCTACTCCTGCCAGAAAGAGGCAGCTGGCACTGGGGCTCCAACACACTGATTCACATGCAGGCCGGCAGGGCCCCCTGGATCCAAACACCCTGAGCCTCAGTTTCCCCCTCTCTAAAACACAGGTACAAAAACTCCTCCTGTGAGGATTAGAAGAGCACAGATGCACAGGCTACTTAGGGGCACTTTCCAACCTCCCATCTCTGGGCCTCAGTTTCCCCATCTCTAAACAAGAGGGTTACTCTGAGTGATTCCCCAGGTCCCCAGAGCCCCTGAGGCTTCTGGAAAACTTGCCTGGGTGCCCAGCCCATACCCATGTCTGTGGGGAGACAGGCTGCAGGGGCAGAGACCAGGGCCTGTCCTCAAGGAACTCCTTACTAGTTGGAAAGGGAGAAGTGTGGGGACTTCCCTGGTGGCACAGTGGTTAAGAATCCACCTGCCAGTGCAGGGGACACGGGTTTGATCCCTGGTCCAGGAAGATCCCACATGCCATGGAGCAACTAAGCCCGTGCACCACAACTACTGAACCTGTGCTCTAGAGCCCGCGAGCCACAACGACTGAGCCCATGTGCTGCAACTACTGAGCCCGTATGCCACAACTACTGAGCCTGCGTGCCACAACTACTGAAGCCTGCGTGCCTAGAGCCCATACTCCACAACAAAAGAAGCCACCACAATGAGAAGCCCGCGCACCACAATGAAGAGTAGACCCCGCTTGCCACGACTAGAGAAAGCCTGCGCGCAGCAATGAAGACCCAACGCAGCCAAAAATTAAAAATTTTTAAATTTTAAAAAAAAGAAAGTGAGAAGGGTGACTGTGGAGCAAAGACTACTTAGCAGAGCTGGGTGTGAAAGCGTCCATGGAAGAGCTCCCAAACATGCCTGCACACTGCCACAGTCTCCACCTCTCCCTTTTGCTTCACACCCAGCCTGCTCCACTCATTACCTGCCCGTCCCCTTTAGACCCCTGCTCCAGGGGCCACAAGAAGCTTGAAAATAGAAAACCCATTGTGAGCTGGGCAGTAATCAAGGAAGGCTTTCTGGAGGAGACAGGACAAAAAGAATCAAGTTCACACAGGGGACCTTGAATACCCAGATGAGGAATCCAGACCCTGAGGAGCCACTGGCAGTTTCATATGGGCCCCCCCACCCTGGGCAGAGATGCCAGACCCCACCCCAGACTGGCCTCAGAGCTGTGTCCCCAGCAGAGGGCTTGAGGGGGTGGGGGACCCAGGCACCAGGCCCCCTCCACCCCTCCTCCACAGCCATGGACTCTGACTCCATCCCAGAGAAATCAGTCCTGGTCGGTGATGCCCAGCGGCCGCGGAGGCCTCATTGCAAACAGCTTTGCTGCCAGTGAATGCCGTCTGGCCAGTGAGGGCTCCCCGACTGATTAAGAGCTATGCCGGCCCGGGACTCATTCATATTCCGGTCTGGCTGCTGGCTTCAATATGGCTGAGAGACGCGAGGGCAGAGGCGGTCCTCCGAGAATGCCCGGCGATGATTCCACTCCGATTCCAATTTATTTTCTATCATTAATGCTTTTGAAAAGCCCCACATGCTCTGCAAACAGGGAAGGAGCACGGGGCTCGGGAGGGGAGGAGAGGAGAGGGCTGGGGGTGGATGGGGGCGCAACAGAGGCGGTGTGGGCAGCCGGCGAGGGGCCCTGAGACCTGGGTTCAAATCCGCACCCCATCTCCACCTGCCTAGAGAACCCTGGGGGTAAACCTGGCCTATACCTGGCAGTGGGGAACGGCCCCTGCTCTGCCTACCTCAGGGCACAGTTTCCAAGATCTTCTGAGGGGTCAGAGGTGAGCAGGCTTTATATATTGTGAAGGGCTGTACACCTTGAGGAACCGAGAGCGAAGCAAACCTGACTGACCATGGCAACAGAGGCCTATGAACTGGACGCCTGCCTCCCCAGCTACACTGGGGGACCCCCACCCCCAGGGTGCAGGAAAGGCCTGGGCTGCCTCTCACCCCAGCACAAGCAGAGGAGATAAGGATTTGGGTCCCCTGTCCCCTGCCTTGTCTGTCTCAGACTCACACTGCCAGGCTCCCTACACCCCCTGCCCCCAACAGGCTTACCAGGACCAAAAGGCCCTAATCCCTCCCCCCGCTCCAACCCTGCAAGAAGAAGAGAGTTATAAGCTTCCCAGCTGAGCCACATAGAAGACTCTGATTACTTTTCCTTTCTTGACAGCTCTGTTTTCCCTGGAGCTTATAACTACCCTTGGGATCAAGTCCAAACTCCCCACCTCCATGCAAAGCTCTCCCAGGTAACTCAGGCCCATCTGGGCAGCCTCAACTCCTCCCTGGCCTGACCCCACCCTCAGTTCCAGCGCTGACCACCCCTGGTCTTCGCACGTGTTATTTCCTGTCTGGAACTCCCTCCTCCTTGGCCACAGTTCAAACTCCTACTCCCTCTTCAAGATGCAGCCCAAGTTCTCCTCTATGCAGCTTTTCCCAGCTTCCCTGGCCAGCCCTGCTCTGTGCTTCTAAGTATCCTGTACCCACCTATGTTACAACTCAGCAATATGGTAATGATGTGTGTGTGGCAGCTCCCCTCCATTCAGCCAGTGGCCAGGGGCTGCGTCTGATTCATCCCCTGCATTCCCAGTGCTTGGCAAAGTGCCTGGCTCACAGTAGAGCCACTGATTCGGTCAACGGATCTTCATAGAGCACCTACTGTGTGTCAGGCTCTGTGCTGGGTGCTGGGGGTGCAGCAACAAAGACAGAGCCCGTCCTTGTCCTCAAGTTCTTCCAGTGGACGTACTCAGGGTAATGTCTGTTGAATGAAGAGACATACGACCACCTTGTAAATGGGAAAACTGAGGCCCAGAGAGGCAAAATGCCCTGTCCAAGGGTGCCTCTGCCTCCTTGCCCACACCTCTTTCTACTCCATTTCTCTCCCAGAACCTTAGCAGCAGTGAGGAGGAACTCAAAACTAAAGGTTAGAATCAAAAAAAAAAAAGGAAGAAGAGAACGTGGTGGATTTTCCTCCTTTCTCAATAATGTAAAGAAAACTGCGTTTGCCAACTACGGCAGCTTAAAAGCAATTAGAGTTTTTGGAGGGGACTCTGGGCACGAGCAGAAGAGACAGAGTGAGCGCCCGGCACAGAATTTTTCCAGCATTCGTTTGTATCAAGCAAAAGGGGGAAAAAAAGTGTTAAAAGCAGCAATTTCTAGCAGCAGAGATGGTGGAGATAAAATATTTACAGCCTCCAAGGGAGGGGCCTGAGAGGGGCCAAAGACCCCCACTCCTACTTCTCTGGAGGCAGGAAAAGGGAGGGCAAAAAAATGGGAGACAAGGAGAGATGAGTCACCTCCCCACCGCTCCTGTCCCGACAGGAGCCGTGGGGCAAGGAGGGAAGAAGCCCCCCGGATGCCCCTACTCTCTCACCCCTTCCTCACCATTCATGGCCCACAGCCACTAACCAGCCCCCAGACATCAGAGATCCATCCCTCCAATCCTCAGACCTGGCTCTGCTCAAAATCCAGAGAACACCACTCCGAGCTGGTATTTGAGGCCTGCACAGCCCAGGCCCCTCTCCAGCCTCTTCTCCAGATGCTCCCTACGGGGCACACTGCCCTGACTGTTTTCCGAGGACCCTCGCTCAGTCCCACCTCCAGGCCTTAGCCTGAGGAGGGACTATAAGGAGTGTGCACCCCTCCCCTCAGGGGAAGGTAAGTCAGGTTGGAGGGTGTAGACCCTGAGCAGATGACGGAGCCAAGGACACACAGCTCTAGACCGCACGCTAGACTTCCAACCACGCCTCTCCCACTGAACTGTTCCTTCCCTACCTGGACCCTTCACTTGCCCCTTGTCCTCCTCTCTCCAAATACACAGCAGCCTCCAGCGGCATCTTCCTGAACCCTAACTTCCTCCGTCCCAGCTGCAGCACAGACTCCCCTCGTGTGGCACACAAATGACATAGTCTCTGTTAGAAGCAGACGTTCCTAGATTCAAATGTCAGCTCCTCCACTCACTAACCGTGTGACCTTTGCCAGTCCCTCAATCTCTCTAAGCCTCAGTTTCCTCATCTGTTAAATGGGAATAGTAATAGTACATATCTCACGGGATTGTTTTTAGGATTAAATGAGGTAATGTATGTAAAGCACCTGGCACTATGACTAACATTTAGTAGGTGTTCAATGAACTCACCTCTGCCCTACTTCCTGTTCAGTCCTCAAGTGTGGCTCTCCAGGCCTCAAGATGGCCCATACAGTTGCACACAGCCTCCCGCGCCATCTCGTCCTCACCTGACAAATGCACGGAAGGCACACGCCAGCTGAGAGCAGAGGGTGGAGGAGGTGCTGAAGGGCTCTGCACACTCAGAGGCCCAATCCCTCTGCACAGAGCCAGGGAGCCTCTCACTTTGCTTAGCTTAGGAAGGATTCCTCCAAGAACAGCAGGAGGCCTCAGTCAGAACCCTGAGAACTTGCCAAGCCAGGAGGAGGTGACTGGAGGCTCAGCCTTCCCTCCAGCCTGTGGCTGCAGCGCCTCCCTCAGCCATCCTTCCAGCCCCACTGGACAAAGGCAAACACCAAGGCCCAGGGAACAGCAGTTAGTAGTAAATCCCAGAGCAGAAACCAAGTCTCGAAGACAGTGTGGTCCAGCAAAGCTGGGTAGTTCTGGTCTCAAATCTCAGTCCCACCGTTGACCAGCTGGGGGACCTCTCTAATCCTCAGTTTCCTCATCTGTAAAATGGAACCCATAATGCCCACTTTGCAGGGCAGTTGTATGCACTAACAAGGGCAGCGCTCTTCCAACACCCTGCCGAGGTTCCAGCATGCAGTCAGTCAGCATGGGGACGTGTGCTTGTTCTGTCCCACCTGCTCCCTGGACTCCAGGCACGGTGCACTCCCTACCCCGCAGCACTGGGAGAGCAGAGGGAAGGCCTGGAGGTGGGGGCAACAGGACCTGCCCTATTTCCTGTGATCCTTCCCAGCCCACTGCCCACCCAGCAGGGGGCTAAAGGACCAGCCAACAGACAAGCCAACAGCCATGGCCAATCCTCCCTGCCCCACTCTCAGAGCAGAAGAAGTCCATTCCCTGCCTCATTTTATCCAGGAGAGGTAGTGGCATATCCCAGGTCATACAGCCCCCATCAAGCCACTTGGTGGAAGTCGGGTGTCTTCCTCTCCTTCCCCAACTTCGGAGAATACACAGCCTCGATATAGGATCTGGCAGTGCCACAGGGCTGTAGACCAGGAATCAGAAGGTGTTTTGAGGTCTCTGTCTCTTGCTTCCCCTCTGATTGCCTTCCTCCCACGGGGCTCTCCTGCCCACTGCCCCTACTCCTGTCCTCAAGAAAGAAGCCCAGCAGTAAGCCTGGCCCTAATCAGGGCTCTCCTCATTGTGGGGGCAGAGATGGGAGCACGTGAAGACCCTCTGAGCCCTGGATGGCTGAGCCTCAGGACACCCTACTGCAGCCTCCTCCCCAACCTACATACCCATTCTCCCCACTGGTAAGTAACTGGGGCGGGGGGGGGGGGTGTGTGCGTGTGTATGCAGACAGGATCACGGGTCCTAAGAACCTGGGGCCCACCCCCAGGGTGACTGATAGCCCTTCCCCAGCTGGGCCCGCCTCCACCCCTTTGCATCTAGGGGAGAACTGGTCTGTCTGAACCACAAGCCCACAAGGCCCAGGAGCGTTACGCGGGCCTCTCACTCCTGTGGCCTCTCCCGTCGCAGAGCACAGGCTCCGGACGCGCAGGCCCAGCGGCCATGGCCCACGGGCCAGCCGCTCCGCAGCACGTGGGATCCTCCCAGACCGGGGCACAAACCCGTGTCCCCTGCATCAGCAGGCAGACTCCCAACCACTGTGCCACCAGGGAAGCCCTTTGCAGTGCTTTTCAATTGAGACCCAAGATGCAGTTGGCCACTCCCTGTGCCTCAGTTTCCTTATCTGGAACCTAAAAGAATGAGATCATCTCTGAGCCTGCCTTCTCCTTCCCACATTCTCCAATTGCATACCTATGACCTCTGGGACCCTCACAGAGTCAAGAGGTGCTCCCAAGTCACCAAGGGCACTAAGGGCAGAAAAAGGAGTCCCAAGCATTTGTGGGTGCCGGGGGGGCAGGATCACCCTGACCCCAAGGAGACAAGGAATCCCAGAGAGACCTGCACCTACCCTAGGCTGGCAGAGGACACCCATCCTCCCTCCCCAGGGAGGAAAGTGGGCCCAGGCAGGAGAGCGAACATGGCTCCTCAGTGAGGCTAGAGGCAGCCAGAGCCCTCTCTCCTTTCTGCACGTGCCCCAGCTCACCCCTCCGTGCCTCACCTCCCATCTCTGTTCTAGGCTACAGAAGATTTAGCCCAGCCCAGATCTCAGGCTCGGCCCCAAGCTGTCCCACATGCCCCCTGGACTCCAGGCACCGTGCCCTCCCTTCCCTGCAGCACATACAACCCCAGTTCCCCCAAAGCCCCTGGCTGCCCAAGCTAGGATCCTGAGCCCTCCCTCCAGGCAGCCCTCCCCATGCCTTCCCCACTGGCCTCCAAGGCGGCTGGTGGGGGCAGCCCTACTCCTTGTGCCAGCAGGGGCTCCCCTGGCCCTGCATGGCCAGAGCCTGATAACAGTGTCCTAAATTAAACAATAAACAAGAAGTTGTTCTAGATTTTCCTGACGCTGCAGTTCCTGAGTAATCCCCGTAGCAAACAAAAGGAAAAGAGCCCCAGTTACTCTAAAAGAGACTCACTTCCTGTTTCCAGGCGGAACCTCCAGCCTGAGGCAGAGGAACCCCCAGAGGGGGATTCCGCTCCAGCCACCTGCCCGGCTCCAGACCACTTACCGCCTCCCTTTCCCCCCACCGTCTCAGCCAATCATGGGTTGACACCCTTAGCGGCCTCCTAGATCCCACCTCTCCTCCCCTCCCGCTCTGCGCTATGTGACCTTGGACAGGGCAGGTCACCTCACAGGCCTCAGTCTCCGCATCTCTCAAGCATCCTCACCTCTCAAGGATAAAATGAAATATGTGACCACTTGAGGTTAGACAGAAATTTTCTTGTATTTTTTTAGAGATGGATGCTGAAATATTTAGGGGTGAAATGTCATGATGTCTATAATTTACTTTAAACTACTTCAGAAAGATAAAGCAAAATGTGGCAAAATGTCAACAACTGTTAAATCTAGGTGAGCGGGTATATGGGAGTTTCCTACACTATTCCCTCTATCTTTCTGTATGTTTGAAAATGTTCCTAACCAAAAGTTAAAAAAAAAAAAAAAAAAAAAAGTTGGTCACATGAACCAGAGCCCCACGAATAATGCCTCATGCTCCTGGCAGGCCTGAAAGGCAACTGGATCTCTTAAGTAGGTTAAACGTCCCCCCTGCCATCTCCTTTATGTGGTTTCCCTAGAAATCGCTTTTGCACAAATTCCGCTAAGTCCTAGCTCAACATTTAGAAGCCTTCGCACATTCAGAAGCCAGACACAGTGCTTTACTGAAGCAACTGTTGTCGTCTTTTTTTTTTTTAATTTCGTTTATTTATTTATTTTATACAGCAGGTTTTATTTTTTTTTAATTTTTGAATTTTATTTTATTTTATTTGTATACAGCAGGTTCTTATTAGTTATCTATTTTATACATATTATTGTATATATGTCAAGCCCAATCTCCCAGTTCATCCCACCACCGCCAGCGACTGTTGTCTTCTGACCCACCACCTCCCTCCGGCCCACCACCTCCCTGTCCTTTCTGCAAAGCAGCCCTGGGCTAGAGATCGTGATGCTGGCTCCATCCTCATGTGGCCACTACCCTCTCTGAGCCTCTGAATGTCGCCCCCCACCCCGCTTAAGCACAAATGATAAATCAGTGACTGCCTAGCCTTCTCATTCAAAGGCACAATGTTACCGCACAGAGACCGATATCCCCATTTAACAGATGGGAAAGCTGAGACTCAGGCCAGGAGAGACTGGAAGCAGAACACAGAAGGTGGGGACAAAGGGAAGGGGGAGTGAGCAAAAGCTCCCTGTCTGCCCCCTCCCCACTCCTCCCCATTCCTCTATCCCAACCCTGGCAGCACAAATCAGAGAGAGGATGGCCAGCACCTCCCTTTCTCTGGTTCCTATGTACAAGCTTCCTGGTCAGGAATAAATGGCCGTGATCACAATCTCCCAGCCAGGCCCAGCTGACCCACACCGGCGTTGGCCAGGTCCACCTCTGCCGATCGATAATGGAAGAGTTAACAGTACCCCAAATAATCAATCGCTAATTGCGGAATGCCATGCAATTCATCAGGGAGAGCTACGTGTGGCCAGTGACTGGGCATCCCTGCCCTGGCCTGGCGGAGATGGAGAGGCAGAGGCAGAGAAGGCCTCGTCTGTCGCGAGCACCTCAGCAGAAAAGCCGCCCATAACTTGGAGCTTCACAAACAGGTGTCCTAGGCCCAGCTCACATCCCCAGGCACAACGGAGAGGCGGAAGAGGCAGTGGCCGACGAGGCCCTGAGGGATGGGCCACATGCCCCTGGTCAGCTCATCTGGCCCCAGGTCCCCTGGAAGTGCCAGGTACCCAGTCCCTGTCACCAAGGCATTCCCAGGCCATGAAGAGAGACCAACTGCCATGTATCACGGGCCTTGCACACAGTAGGCCTCACAGCAAACCTTTGAAAAACGTAAAGCAGATATGCTGCTCTCAGAGTTCTGAGGAAGGAGCAGCTACTCCCAGCTAGAGTGACCAGGAGGGGTTTCTAAACATGGCATTTGGGCTGAGTGTTGAAAAGTGGGTGGGATCTATGGGCAGAGACAGAGGAAGGAATCAGGCAGAGGGGACAGCAGAGCGAAACCCTGGAGGAAGGAAAGCCAGAGCATGTGTGAAAAGGAGAGTGAGTGGCATTTGGCTGGAGCCTGGGTGCACAGAGGAATCTGGAGGGAGATGGCTGGGAGAGAGAGTCAGACAGTGCAAAACACTGAGGGGTCCAAACGCCAGTCTGAGGGAATAAGAAGCCCTTGAAGGGTGCTGAGTAGGAGCATGGCAACGAGCATGTGTTTGGAAGGACCGTTAAATGCCACGGCGTCCACAGTTACTGCCAGGTTGCACGCCCTAAGAGGGCGGGGGCTGGTCTTATTCATCTCTGTCCCCATAGCAGCCAGCACAGCCAGGCCCAGAGGAAGCACCCAACACGTGAATCGCTGTATGATTACAGGACCGTCAGATGTGGGACTGGGGACTCCTGGACTCACAGCTGTGGAAGATGCTGTTTGTATAAAAATACATATTTATAGTAGAGTCTCAAACACAGCCTTTTGAGGCAGGCTGGGAGAGAATTATCTCCAGTTTACAAAGAGGGAAGCTGAGGCTCAAAGAGGGAAACAGTGACCTGGCCAAGGTCACACAGCTGGCAGAACCCAGTGCTCTCCCCACCCAGCCCAGAAGGCTGAGCCCTGCTTGCCTTGGCATGGCCCAAGGCTGCCTAAGATGGGCCCAAGGCCCATCCCCTCCTCATTCCCTGTCACCGCCACCGCTAACCTGTGCTGGCCAGACAGAGAAACGCAGCAAATGTTGCCCCATTGAGCATCCCCCATACTAACTCCAGCTGGGACTGGCTGCTGTCACCATGGCAGCCTGTCCCTGCACCTATAATATCAACAGGGCTAGGCAGGGAATCGCTAGAATCCCCAAGCTTGGTCTAGACAGACCTTGTTGAAGACAGACCCACTTCTCCCCAGCCTCCGCCCCTCAAAATTTGGGAAGCATACCAATGGAGCAAGAGTCCTGGACCAGGAATCCAGAGACAGGGTAAAGGCCAGCTCACTGTGTGACTCTGGAGAATCACTTCCAAGCTTCCTCATCTGTGAAATGGGTCGGTGCTCTCTGCCTACTTTACAGAACTGCCATGAGGACTAAATGAGGAAGGGAGTATAAAAACTTATGGAAAACTAGAAAGCAAACTGTCCTGGAAAATAATAAGTCTCCTCTCTACTCCAGCCTGGAGATTGAACCTCCAACAGGACTCACTTCCCTCTCCCAGCAGAGGGCAAAACATGAGCTAACATTTACTGAGACTCTTCAGTGTATCAAGCTAGTGCACAGTTTACCTGTGTTATTTCAACGTACACTAATGACACCCCTACAAGGTAGGTATCGTTCTCCCATAATAGATGAGGAAACTGAGGCTCAGAAAAGTGATTTGACCGAGCTCATCCCACTCAGAAGGAGCTGAGTCAGAATTCAAACTTGGTTCCAGATGGCATCCAAGCCCAGGCCCTTTGATTGAGGGGTCCATTTCCACACCCCAAAATCTCAGAGCTACAGAATCAGTGCTCAGGGTTAGGCTGCATGTCCACACCTGAGCTGCATGTAACACACATATACTCCTGAGGCCTGAGACCCTGACGTCAGATGCGCCGTGCCCACCCCATGGCCTGTGGACCAGCAGGGTCATCGGAGCGGCATGGGGAATGGGGGTGGGGATGGGGGTAGCTGGCACAGATGGTCTTGAGCCAATTGGATCAGTCCTGGGCATGGAGCCGCCTGTCCGGCTGCCCTGGCAGATGGGTGTCAGAACTGGAACACCTGCCAAGGCTCCACCTCCATGTCCAAACCAACCTGGACACTGAGGTCCCATTCTGGCCCCCTCCCGTCCTGACCCTGGGGGCTGGCAGTGCCTACACAGATCCAGAAGGTCAGGGTGGCAGCCGCTATCTCTCCTTCAGCAGCTGGTGTCTCCCCTGATGTGGCCATATGGCCCCATACGCTCCCTGACAGCTGGACTGCCAAAGCGACTGCCTGAGGATGTCCTCTGCAAAGGCCCCGAGGCCCCAGCCTCCCCGCCCACCACTGCCCTGGCAGGCCACAGGCACAGCCAGGAAAACCCCAGGCTGGGACGCCCTGCCCCCAACTTGCTTTATGACCTTGTGTAAGTCACTGCCCCTCTCTGGGCCTCAAACTCTTCCTCGGTCAAACAGTGATGCCGACCGCCCCTCTACGCCTTCCCTTTGTATTCCACTTCCAAGGTCACTAACTTCCACCCAAACTCACTCCAGGTACCCAGGGAGAAAAACGTATCCGTTTTATAGACATAGAAACTGAGGCCCAAGGGACTTCAGGGACTTGCTCAAGTGTGCACAGTGGGAGGGCCAGTAGTAAAGGCTCATTTTATGACTCCAGGATGCCTGCCACCTCTGTATGCCCAGGAGGTGGGAGTGGTGATCACCGAGGCCCTGCCCCACTCGGATGGCCTACATCACCCCACCTGGCTCCCCACCCAGTCCGAATTTCTCTCCATCCTCCATCGAAGGGGAACCACGCACGGTCACTTGGCTCTCAGGGCGAAGGCTGACAAGGTGCCTGCCCCTGCCGCTGCCCTCAGCACCAGCCTGGATTCCCAAAGCAGCCTCAGGACTGCCTCCCTGCCTCCGGCTCTCCTGGCCAACCCCTCCCCCGACCACCAGAGGGAGAGGTTTAAATTGCAAATCTGATCGCGTCCCTCCAGAACTTCAACCCTACAACCCCTGAATACGGAATCAGCCCACACTCTTCAGTCGGGCACTCAAGATCCTCCTCCGTCTTGTGCCAACCTGCTCTGTGCCTGCTGTGCCCCTGCATAAACTACTCCACTGCAAACATGTTCCACCCATGCCTGGCGCCTCCCACCTCCGTGCCTTTGCTAACACTAAGCCATCTGCCTGGAAAGCCCTCACTTGGTCACATGCTCCATTCATTCACTTATTCAGCGTATTTACTGAGCATCTACCAAGTGCCAGAAACATCCCAACAGGTCAAATTGCAGCAGCCCTTCCGGTCCATCTGAAATAACCCCTTGCCAGCCTCCCTGCCCCATACCTCTGCAGGGGCCCAGCCCAGCCTGCCTCATACCCAGGGGTGTGGGTCAATGTCTGTGACCCCTTTCAGGGACAGCCCACCCAGGGAGGGGCCCAGGTTTGTCATCAGTACCCCCAGTACTCAGCCCAGGCCTCAAACCAGGAGATGCGCCCAATGTGGAGTGAGCCCCAAGTGAAGGGTTCCAGGCAGTAAAGAGCAAGGCCAAGCAAGACATGGTTCTTGGGAGCAGATGTCTGGGCCCTGGAAGTCCGCAGAAGAGACTCTGATTGGCCAGGGTGGTCCCCAGTTCCCTCAAAAGGAGGCCTGAGTGGTCAGGGGTAACTTTACCCTTTCAAGTCACCCAAGGGCCCAGCCCAATCAACAACTTATCACTGAATTTGTTATAATTTAAAAACACAGGGGCTTCCGTTGTGGCGCAGTGGTTGAGAGTCCACCTCCCGATGCA
Source organism: Stenella coeruleoalba (assembly GCF_951394435.1). Lineage (NCBI taxonomy): Eukaryota > Metazoa > Chordata > Mammalia > Artiodactyla > Delphinidae > Stenella > Stenella coeruleoalba. The sequence continues at coordinate 132,772,088 of NC_137147.1, forward strand.
GGAGACACGGGTACATGCCCCGGTCTGGGAAGATCTCACATGCCGCGGAGCGGCTGGGCCCATGAGCCATGGCCACTGAGCCTGCGTGTCCGGAGCCTGTGCTCCGCAATGGGAGGGGCCACAGCAGTGAGGGGCCCGCGTACCGCAAAAAAAAAAAAAAAACACAAACATGGCAGGGCCAGGGCCTGGCTGGACACAGAAATTAAGGGGGCCACACTGAGCACTACGCATTCCCAGTCAGGATGTTTAGGGAGGGGAGTGGCTGTCTTTAAAAAGACAGTGGGGGCTGCGAGCACCTGACTGGGATTTTCACCCCTAACAAACAGAGCTGGGGCCAAAGAGGTACCATGTTCTCTCCCTCTCCATGGCTTGAGGTCCCATATGGAGGGCTCATCCTGCTGGAGTCAGTTGGGGGCAGTGGGGGGCGGGGGGGGGGGGTGCGAAGTAGACATCTGGTCATGCTCCAGCCACGTGGGTATCAACCAGGGCATCAGTCAGGTCAGCACACAGGAGGCAAAAGTCCAGACTCAGGGAGCCACACAGGGACAAAGGGGTAAAGAGGTGGGGAGAGAGAGAGAGAGAAATGACGGCTAAGAAAGACTGAGTCAGCTAGAGCTGGCAGAAAGGAAGGGGTAGAGGCAGAGAGGGTCTGCCCCAGAGTGAAGCCAGCAAAGAGGCTAAGGGAGCCGCCACAGGACCCAGCAGGCCACCACCACCACCCCCAGCCCCAAGATGAGCTTTGGTCACTCCTGGGCAGCAGCCTCCCCACCAGAGGACTTCAAGGGCCTGAGAGGCCCTGGGGATGAGTCCAGGCTGTCATCGGGACTGGGCTGGGGGGAATGGTCACAGAAGCCTGCCTGGAGTCGATAGCTACTCCAGCTGCCTATGTCTCAAGTGGGCCATTTGGGAAGGAAGTGGTCCCAGTAGTCATCAGACCCCATCCCCGCCAATGCACATTTAGACCTCCGTGTGGAGAACCCATTCACCTGAGGGTGAGCTCTTTGCCCCACAAAGGGACTCCAGGGTAGAGATCCTGAGACAGTGGGAAGGGTTCCAGGGCCCAAACAGGAGGACCTAGAGTGCCAGGCTGGGGTTGGGAAACCACTCTGATTCCCAGAATGATACCGACATCCCAGTGCCAGAACCAGGTTTGCAAACCATCAAGCAGAGCCCAGGCAGACTCTGGCCCCAGATCTAGGAGGCAAAGATGAATGAGGCTGGGGTCAAGCCAGGGAGAATCAGGCTGAGAGTGGCTGCACCCACCTCCCTGCCCATCTGGAGAGGGTGTTGGTCACAGGCAGCAGGAGAGCTGCCCTGGGGAGACCTTCCAGCAGCAGGCCCCCAGAGCCCCGCTGCCCAGTCAATAAAGAGGGCTTGAGGGCCCTCCCTGCCCCCTCCCCACCTCACCAAAGACCGGGTTTAAAGGATACCTTCACAGTGAAAGGGGCTGCCCTGAGACTGCAGATCTCCTGTCTCCATCTCTGCCTCAAAATCCTCTTCTTACAAGGTGGCAGAGAGATTCCAGAAAGGGGAGTGGAAGTGGAAGTGAGGTCTAAGCCTGAAAACTGGTCAAATAAGATATTACCATACCCCAGAGACCCAGGTAGATACTGACTGGCCCAACATCACGATCCTTCACCCAGCATCTAGGTTGAGAACAAGACTTCTGACCCCACGGGCTCATACGCCGAGTCCCAGGAAGGAGGGCACATGGACAAGGGCTGCTGGGGAACTCAGCTGCTCCAGCCCGGAATCCCAAGCCAAAAGGAAGGATTGGGAGCAATCAGAGAAGGCTTCCTAGAGGAGGAAGAACCTGCCTGGAAGCAGGGAGGATTTGGTAATGCGGAGGGGCCTGCAGGGGGCCTGAATACTGACCCTTTCTTGGGCCTCTCACTCCTGGGGACACTGGCCTCCCTCCCTCTCGGGGCACCATCCTGGACCACATCTCCCCATCCTAGCTTCTGCAGGGGCAGGGCTGGCATGGCGGGGTGGTGGGGGGTAGCTAGGAAGTTTCCTGAAGTAGTCAGCAGTGGACAGGAATGCGGGAGGAGATGCAAGAAGATGGAGATGGGGACCGGGGTACAGCACAATCTCATCACACTGAGTGAGGCACGCAGGATCATGGCTCCAAGCAAAGCAGGGATAGGGGGCGGGGGTGGCACTATGCTGGAGCCCTAGAGGTTCCCCTTCCACTCCCTAGCCTCTTGGGAGCTCCTGCGGGCCAGGGCTGATGGGATGCACTTTGCCGGCAGTTCCCTTCTTCCAGCCGCCTGTCCCACGGAGCAGAAGGAGCAGGGACACACACACACACACACACACACACACACACACACACACACGGGAACGTCTCCCGACTCTCCCCACCTCAAACCCGTGTCCTCAGCCTGGCTGCAAAGATGACCTCGCGGCCCTGGGACCTGGAAGCTGTGGCTGTGCCTGACCCTGGAGGGGTCCAGGGGTCCAGCGCCCGGAGCGGCTCTAGAGCGGCGCCGTGGGGCTGGACGGGTGTCCCAGAGAGCCGGCGGCTGCGCTGATGGGGTGGTGGAGATGCACCCATTGGCCCGCCGGGCGGCACGACCCGCGCCCCCGCCCCATTCCTCCCTCTCTCCTCGAGAAAGGAAGGCCGGAGTTCCACCACTAAAGAGCCTCCATCCTCTCCCCCTACACGCAAAGTTGCTCCAAGTCGCCGGGGTTCCCGCGACACGCGAGGGTTAGGCGGGGCCGCCCAGCGGGCGAGAGCGCGGTCACGAACAGGGGTGCCGAGCGCGCCCCCCTGCAGCTCCGCGCGTGCACCCTCCCACAACGGGCGCGCACCCAACACCCCACCCCCAACCCGCGGCCCCTGAGGCTCCCGCCCAATCAGAGGCCGCGCACGCGGCGCTGCCGGCAGGCAGAGACACCCGGGCTCCCTGGCCTGCGCCCCCGCGGCCCCCGCCCCGCCGCGGTCTCTCGGCCCGGCCACACTCACCGTTCCGGGCGCGCAGTCTGCGCGCAGCTCCTCTCCGGGGCCGCATTCCCCGGCTCCGTTTCCCTCCTGTTCCCGCTCCGGCTTGGGTTCCCGCTCCGCAGGGCTCGGCTCTGAGATGGTGGCCGCGGCAACGAGCGAGGCAGGGAGGGCGTGTGCGCGTGTGTGTGTATGTGTATGTGTGTGTGAGCGCGCGCGGTGTGTGTGCGTGTGCACGGGAGGGCCCCGCGCTCCCCCGCGCGCCCCGCTCCTGCCTCCTGCTCTCCACTCTGCGATGCCAGCAGAATCCCTAACGCGCGCTCCCACCCTCCTGGGCGCTCACACTCGCGCACACACGCGCACACCCGGACGCGCACACCCCCCCGCCACCGCACACCCGACTCCGCACTCCCGACTCTCGCCCTCCTGGGGCGCTCACAAAGGCCCCTGGCCCCCGCCTGCCGGAGCCCCCGGAGCGGGGCCTGAGGAGTGGCCCTGCGGTCCTACCGGGCTGGCCCCGCCTTAGGTCCTCTGGTGCTCCCAGAGGGGCCCCCTCGGGCGTCCCTGCTCCTTCACCCTGCCCTGCCGGGCCGCGGCCGTGCTCTAAGCCTGATCCCCGGCCGGGGAGCCCGACTCCGGCTTCCGGCGCTCCCACCCAGAGGCGCTGGCTCCCTCCTCCTCGCCTGCTCCGCCGCCTGCAGCCGCGTGCTCTCCCGCTCCTTTCTTTCCCCCTTTTCTGTCACTGCCTATCCTTTTATCTTCTCTCCTTTCTCCCACCTGCAGCCGCCCCGATCCCTGTCCTCAGTCTCTCCGGCTGCCTCTCTATCTTGCCGACGCCCTCTCCCGCGCCTCCTCCCCACCGCCCTGCGCTGCCCTCACATTCTCTGCATTACATGGGGTGCCGCCCGCCACTCGCCGGGCCCGAGGTGCGGACGCACTGTGGGCGGCGAGGGGACCCGCCGAGCCCAGGCCCCACCGCCCCCTCGGCTCTCCGCTTGCTCCTCGCTCCTCGCTGCGGCCTGGCGGGCGGCTACGTCCCGCGCTAGCCTCGGCTGTCGCTGACAGCTCCCATCTCGCCCGGGCTTAAAGGGATAGCGCACCGGGCTCGACCTGCCCCACCTGGGGGCGCCGAGGAGGGCGGCCTCCTGCGCCGGCACAGTCCGGGGCGGTGGCGCAGCCGGGGCGGTGCGGGCGGCGCCCTGTCCGCCGCGGTTGAGCCCAGCCCTCCCGGGCTGGAGGTGAGTCAAGGAGAGGGCGGTCGGGCCTGACCACGCCATCCAGGGGGCGCTCCGTGCTTGTTGGCGGCTAAGCCTAGGGGCAGGCTGGAGGTGTGAGGCAGTGCAGGCTGGGCGCCCAGCACTGCGGGGCGGGGAGAGGAGGGATCAGGGAAGCAGCTGTCCGGATCTGAGCACAGGGTGAGGACACCTGTCATGCTAAGAGGACAGGGCTCACAGGATGGCCTCCCGCTCTTGCTGTGTGACCTTGGGCAAATGCCTGCCTCTCTCTGGCCTCAGTTTACACTTCCTTGGAAGGCCATTGGCTTCCATCGTCTCTGGGGCTCTGATTTGGTGGTAGATCCCTCCAAAAATGAGAGAGCAGGAGGTATGACGGAACTTCGCGGCGGGTGGGGGTGGAGGAGGTCCAGGAAAGCTCCTGGAGGAGTTGACACTGAAGCTAGATATTGAAGGATGAGTAGGAATTGACTGGGCAGAAAGGGCATCCCATGATAAGAGAAGAGGATATACAAAGACCTGGAAGCGGGAAACAGGGAAAATGCGTGTATTTGTGGGGAGGAGAAGCTGTAAGAGCCTTGAATTGAGGAGTTTCAACTTTGTTCTGGGGCAGCGGTGGGGATGCCACTTGGTTAATCTAGGCAGAGGCCTCCCCATCCTCCAGCCATCACAGAGGCATTGCTAAGGGCTCCCCAAATCCAGGAGCTTTTGAAAGAGGCCTCCTCTCCTCTCCTGTCTTCTCTCCTCTCCTCTCCTCTTCTCTCCTCTTCACTCCACCCAGTCCCAACTTCCCCCAATATCTCCAGCCAGGCGCAGCACAGCCTCCCCCTGCTGACCGGAGCTGGAAGTGGGAGAAGCCCAGGCCTCGCTGTAGTGGTGCTGTGAGTCCCAGAAGGGTCAGACTTTAGCACCCACCAACCAAGGTGCCCGGAAAAGACCCAAGCCTTTGTTGTCAGGCCATACCTAGTGCCAACTCCAGCTTCACTGTCCTCTTCTGTACAATGGGAATCAAAATACTCAGCCACAAAGGAGGTTGGCGAAGAATTCATGAGAATTCACACACAAGAGTGACCCAGCACGCAGGAGGTATTCAGCAAATGTTCTTTTCCTTCCGCACACCTGGCCTTGGCTCTGTGGACCATCCCAAAGGCCCTTACTCGCTCCCTTTTCCCTTCTTCCCTGGCCATTTTCCTCCTGCCTTCCTGCCAGACTTCCTGGGGGCCTCAAGGGAAATGAGCTCGCGGCTGTTGCCTGCTCTGGTTCAAAGCACCTCCTGGGGAGTCTTCCCAGGGCTTCTAGGTGGGCCCTAGGGAAGCCAAACAGAGACAAACAGCCTTTCCCCAGAGTCCCTGATATCCAAGCAAAGCAGCAGTCTATGACCCCATCCATTTCTCCCACTCTCCTGTTCTGGGAGCCACACAGCCTTTGTGTTTGTGCTTGGGAATTTATGCCCCCAGTTTTGCTGTGCAACCTCAGATAGGCAGCGCACCCTCTCTGAGCCTCAGCTTCTTCCCTAAGTATGGAGACATGCTGGTGTGCCCCACAGGGGCAATGAACATAAATCTAAGTCATTTATTTTCCTTCAGCAGGCCCAGGCCATGTCCCTCTATCCAGGAACTCTGCACAGAGGCAGGCAGGTACAGAAGATTCTTTGGGACCCCCTTATGTCCTGCCATTGTGCTAGTGACCAGGAACTGTTACCACCTCTGCCTCCCAACAGGCTTTACAGAGAGGCAAGGTATAAATATGAACAGACCCGCTTGGAGGAATCACTCTCCACTGCCAGAGCAGCAGAGGCCAGGGGCCAGCCCGCCGTGGGCAGCTCCAGGAAGGAGCTCCTTCACGAGAAGCTGGGAACTAGCTGCTTCCTGCCACAAGGGCTGAGTCAGTGCCTCTGCTGATGTCTGCTCAGGGCTCCTCTGCTGTTTTCAGCCAGGTCTGCAGGCCAGTGGGGGAGACCTTGGCAATGTCCCAGACCCAGTCACTAAGCCAAGTCCAGCCGGGGGCTACGTGGCCCACGTGGAGTCCCAGGAGGCAGTGGGCATTTCCTGCCTGCCTTCTCAGCCAATCCCTGGCTTCCTGGATCAGGCTGAAAAATAAATAGGGTCACTAAGGCGTTCAGAGAAATAGCCCATCCAGGCAGGCTGTCTCTGTACTGTCTCTCATCCCATCTCCCCACCTCCAAGTCTTTTCCCACCTGTTCTGCGGCCTCTTGGCTTCCACACACCCATCCGCCTCTCAAGTCCTTGCATCCCTAAGCAGCTTTCCTCAAGTACCCCCGCCCACTCCCATCTCCCTCCTCCTCTTTACTCTTAACCTACTATGTGTCAGGAGTTTTCATACATCGGTTCATCTTTACACTAATCCTGGTGTTATCATTCTCATTTCAGAGAAGAGAAAACCAAAGTTTCGTGTGCGGTTCCAGGATTTGAAGTGAGAGCCACTGTTCTTCATTCTTTCCATGAACATTTGTTGAGGGACTGCTCCATGCCAGCCTCTGTGCCAGGTGTGGCAAATACACATCAGAGGACTTAGAGTCTGGAGAAAGAAACAGACAGAGCTCAAACAGACAGAACTCTTTACATTGCAAAGAAATGTAAAATTACAACTAGGACAAGTGCCATGAAGATCTATGGGGCTGTTAGGTTGAGGCCCAGGCTGGTTTTGGGAGTCAGGAAAGGCATCCTGCAGGATGTGACATTTGACCTAGCACCAGAAGGTTGGGTAGACATTAACTTAGAGAAGTAATGAGCTCCAGAGAGAGGGACTAGCACGTGCAAAGGCCCTGTGGTGAGAGGAAGGAGAGAAAGCCCATGTGGCCAGAGCATAAGGAGAGGGAATTGGAGATGGGGCTTCATGGGGCCAGGACAACAGGTTCTGGTGGGCCCTGCAAGGAGTTGAAGGTTTAGCCTGATGGCTCTGGGCTGGCCCTGGAAGTTTGAAGCAGAGGACAGTGTCCCACTGTTCCTCCAACTGCTTCCCAGACCACCACCCAGCACCTTTGTACCCAGGGACCACTTCTACCCCCTTCTTCTGATGCCCCGGCCCTAGCACAAGGTGGGGCATGCTGGAGGCTCTTGGTAGCTGAGCTGGCAGCATGGTGGGGGGAGCAGGAGACCTCGGTTCACCTTCACTGAGACTCCAACGGAGTGACTCTCGGCAGCCCCCGCCCCTCTCCGTCCCTCATTTAACTGTAAGGCAGAGATTAAGACCGATTCCCTCTGCCATCTCTGGTTGATCTCGGGCTATAGCCCATAGCAAGGGAATGGAGAAGTCACAACCGTCAAAATGACCCCACCTGAGCCAGATTCCAGGGCCTAGAGCCCCGCAGTGGGGACGGGGGTGGGGGCTGCTTGGGGCCTGGGGCTGACCTAGTGCCTTCCCATCCCACCTCTCCCCCTGAGCTCACCCTCCCCAGCCCTTCCCAAATGAAGCACTCTAAGGGGCTTTCCTCCTCCCCTCCACCCCCAGCATGGCCCATGCCCTCACCCACTTCTCCCCCATCAGATGTCTGTTGGCCTGTAAGAGCTGAATTGGATTCTTTGGGCCTTTGGTTTTCCCATCTGTAAAAGGGTGTCATTCTTTGCTCCTCCTGTCTCCCTGGGCAGGAGAGAGGATGAAGAAGTGAATTCTTGGTATAACCTCCATCTACTCCATCAGGGGCGCTGCTCCCTCGTCAAACATCTTCCTGGGACCTTGAAGTCAACAGCACTGGGGGAAACAGACACACCAGCGAACATTCTAAAACCTACTCCTGGCAGACTGTAGCCAGCTGCCCCTCCTTAAGGACACCACATACCTTCCAATAGGACTGCATCACCCTCATGAGTGCCACTGGACAGAGACTGGCTTGTGGGTCCCAGGTATAGATGGGAAAGTGAGGCTCCAGAGACAAGAGGCTGGCCCTGGTCATCACAACAAGCCCTCCTGCCTTGCTTCATCCCAGCCACCTGGGGGGAGTTCAGGGAATGGGGACTCTGTGGAGTGCCACCTCCCCTCCCCCAGTGCTCCCTTGTGCGTCCAGACAGCAGCCGGAGGGGGGCTGCTTCAGAACTTGCTCCCTTCCTGGGCAGCACTGCCCTCTGCCCTGTGGGAGGCTCTCTTCTCTGAGTTGTAATAGCTGCTTCTGAGCTGGCCTTATCTTTTTAAGGGCCCATCCTAAGGATGCTGGGATGGCCCTGCAGGAACTGTCCCCAGGTCAGCAGGGACCAAGCCAGGTCAATCCACAGTTCTGTCACATCAGCTTTTTCTACAATAATCACACCTACCTATAAGTGGGGAAGTACTTTGCTGTCCAGAAGACTATCCCGTGTGCCTTCTCAGCGAAGGCATGCTACAGCCTGGAGAAGTAGGAACAAGGATTATCCTCATTTTACAGATAAAGAAACTGAGGCACAGAGTTAAGGCCAGGATGGACATGGGGGACCTGCAGTCCAGCACAGTCACATGACGGGGTGTCAGGAAAGGATGGTGCCAGGGGCAGCAGGAGTGGTGGCTATTGGAGATCTGGGCAGAGCGGTGACCCTGCCTACTACTGAGAGCTGGGGTTGGAATTGCAGTGTGAGAGGCCAGTGGGGCAGGGGGCAGTTTAGGGACCTGGGAGTGTGCACAGCTCAGGGGATAAACCTACACTTCAGCTCCCACTCACAGAGGACGTGCTCTGTGCCAGGCTCTGTGGGTCCCTGTCCTCAGGGAATTCACAGGCTGTGGGCAGACAGGCACCAGGACAGCCACATCCACAGAGGAAGGCCAGGTCTGGTGTGGGCACTGTGTTGGGGTAGCTGGCAGGATCACAGAACTGAGTGGGGAGCCCATGGGGCATGTCCCTGAGCCTCAGAGGAGAGGAGGGGCCTCCTGCACTTACCTGGGCTGGTGTCAACCAGATCTGGCTCTCCAAAAGTCTGTGGATTGGCTGCCCTTGAATGGTGCATAGGAATTCACTGGGCGTTGGAAGGGCGCCTGGGGAGGGGGAAGTGCAAGCAGGAGTCATCTCTGTGTCCTCAGCCCCCAGCAGTCCAGGCCTGGCTACTGCAGGGAATTAGGGAGTATGTGCTGGCTACTTGGATGGTGTTTGAATGAAAGAGGGAAGCCAGGGAAGGAGGGAGGGAGGAAAATAAGGAGAGAGGGAGGGAGGGAGGACTGCATGAGAACAGACAGAAAAATAAGGAAGCACCCACACTGTCGAGGGAGGGGCAGGATAGCAAGTGGGGTACACTGGGGGGAGGTGGCAGGGCAACAGGGCCAAGTCACCAAGGTCCTTGAAGGCCATGGGAGGATAATTGAACTTTGAAGGATTCTGGGGGGAGGCAGACGATCAGATGCGAACTTGTGGACACTTCCTCCGGCTCCTGTGGGGAAGATGGATGGAGGGGCTAAAACTGGAGGTCAGAGCTGGAGAGGAGGCTACTGGGGTCCTCCAGGCAAGGAGATGGGGTGGGGTGGAGGGTAGATACTTAAGAATTGAGGGAGCAGTACTTGGAGAGTGTCTGGGTGTGGAGGTGAGGAAAGGAGGGGCCCCCAAGGCCTTTCAACAGAGTCTACTGTGAGCTGACCCCTCCAGGCTTCATGACTTCGTTCCAGGGAACCCTCACACCGACCTCCCTCGATCGTCTGCCATGTGCAGGGGGCACAGACCCCCTTCAGGCTGAAGCAGTTCTCCCTGCTGCTGGGACAGTTGAGGCTGGCTGGCCACAGATGAGCACCTGCCTCTCAGCTGAAGAGAGAGGCTCCCTGCCCGGAGCCTTGCCCCTCCATGGACAGCTGCATCCAATGACTGACTGGTCAAGACGGGATAATGGCCCAACCCTCTTGTCCCAATTCAGGACAACCCCACAAAGAGAGCTCAGGTCCAGAGATCCCCATGGCTCTGTACTGTGAATGCATCGCAACCCAGCTTCCCCCTCTGCCCCATCCTGCTTCCCTCACTCCCTCCCCGCCAGGGGGCTTGACCCCAATAAACCTCTTGCATGCTAATCTTCCTAAATACGCTGGTATTAACATCCCCATTTCACCCACAAGGAAATTGAGGCTCAGAGATATAAAGTGACTTGTCCATGGCTGCACAGCTGATAAGTGGCAGGTCAGGGGCTGGCTAGGGAGGGAAGAGGCCAGGGACCCTGGCTGGCTGAAGCAGGGAGACGGAGGCGGAGTCAGTCCCCAGGGAAGGCTGGTCCAGCCTGTAGGCCAGCACTAGACCAGGAGGGACTTATTCCATCTGCCTCTCTCTCCCCATTCCACAGACGGGGAAAAGGAGATCAGAGAAGAGACAAGACTTACCCAGGCTCATAGTGTCAGTTAATGATGGCCCTGGGAGTATTCCCTAGGGTTCTCCCTCTCAGACCAGCGTGGGTGTTTCCTTTGGACCACACTAATGTTCTCTTCCCACCTGCCTCCCTTCCCAAGCCCAGCACTAGGTCTCAGGCTCAGAGACGTGGCTGGATTGACCCTTACTCGATTTCCCAAGGCTGGAATGAGGTGCCTGCAGTTCCCCAGGCCTGCAGAGACCTTGGCAGCAGCCTGAGCTGCCCAGCCCTAGCGTGAAGTTGGGATGTACTGGGCTGGGCGGACTGGATCCGACTGGCACAGCAGAGCAAACAGACGAAACAGACGGGAAGGAAATCAGTTTGAGTGTTTGATTTCCATTTTTAATTTGCACAGAGAGTAACGCAGCCCATTTGACACTGCATACTCCCTGTGAGCTGCTAGCATTCGCCATTGCTGCCACCGCTGCAGCTTGGTGTGCCCAGCGGCTCCCTGCCCTTCTGTCAGGCGAGCCAGTCCCTCGCATGGCGGAAGGGCCTTCTGCAAAGCAGGAAGGAAGGGTTTCCTCCGGGACCTCTGCCCCTTCTGGCCAGGAGAAAAGTGTCTGGTAAGCCCCTTCTGGGCAAGTTGGGAGGAGCCAAAGATGTGCTCCCTCCTGGGAGGAGACCAGTAGGCAACTGTCTGTTCCAAAGTCAGGGCTGGCAAATGAACTCTCGGGAGAGGTGACAGACCAGTTTGGGGGGAAAGGGAGATTCTGGGTGCACATCAGTTCACAAGTGCTAAGTAATTGCCCAGGCCACCTATATTCAAGGGCAACCCTGTACCTAGAGTCAAATCTGTCTTAAAACTAGGACAATCTCAGCTCTTGTGTTCTGACACTTCACCGGTCAAAGCCCTGCTGTCTCTGTTGATTTGCAATTTAATCACATGCGGATGGGGAAACTTGGTCTGAATTGAAGAGACTAATTCCATCACACCCTCTTCCTGGCCCTTCCTTCTTCCCCCACTGGGCCTCATGCCCTGAGGGCATCATCCTATGGGGCTGAGAACAGAGACTGTAATGGGGCAGACCTGGTTGCAGTCCTGCTCTGCCCGTTATTAGCTGTGTGACCTTGGGAAAGTCACATAATCTTTCTGAGCATGGCCTTCAAGGACCCCTTCAGACCTCATCCTCTCTTGGTATCTACAGAACACAACATTCCATGGCCTCCTCCAAGAAGCCCTCTCTGATTAAGGCTTCTATTTTCCTCACCGCTACTATTATTGGGTGCTGGCCCTGCCCCTGAGTATGAGCCCTTTGCAACCCCTCCTTGACCCTCAGTAGCTCAACTGTGTGCACTGCACACTCTGCATGGGGTGATGTGCTAGAAAGAACGTGACCTTTGACATAGACATCCCTGGTTCAAATCCAAGTTCACCTCCATGCTGGCTGCTTAGGCCCGTCTCTTGAGCACCTCAGACTCAATGGATCCAAACTGAACTCATCAGCCCTCCTCAAAGTCACCCTTGCCTCTTTTTCTTCCCTATCTCATGAAACAATACCCCTGTCAACCAACTGCTCAAGCCAGCGAGCTAGGAACCACTGAGACTCCTCCATCTGCTTCATTCCCAGCATCCTATCTGCCCCAGGTCCTCTGTGCCCACCCTCCACTACCTACCCTCTGATGGGGCAGGCAGAGGGGAGGACAGGGGTGCTCCGTGGTATTTACTCCGCTGCATGACAGGGCTGGGAGAGCCTTCAGGGAACAGTCAGTCCTCCCCTCTCATTTTATTTTATTTTATTTTATTTTTGCGGTACGCGGGCCTCTCACTGTTGCGGCCTCTCCCGTTGCGGAGCACAGGCTCCGGACGCGCAGGCTCAGCGGCCATGGCTCACGGGCACAGCCGCTCTGCAGCATGTGGGACCTTCCCGGATCGGGGCACGAACCCGTGTCCCCTGCATCGGCAGGCGGACTCTCAACCACTGCGCCACCAGGGAAGCCCTCTCTCCTGTCATTTTACAGATGAGGACACTGAAACCCAAAAAGGAACAAAGACCTGCCCTGGGCCAGATGGTGAGTTGCCCACAGCAGAGCCACTTTGAGAAGTCAGATCTCCTCTGCAGCCCAGGTGTGCATCTCAGGGAGGTCATGGTCAAGGCCAGGCCCTGTAACAGTGACAGAAGGGAACATGAAGCCCCTGAGGTCTCGGCCCACTTCCCCTCGCACCCCAAACCCAAAGAGGCTGCAGGGGAGGCCTGAGGGGCTGGGGCTGTGTTCAAGTTCCCAGGCAGAATAAATAATCAACTACTGAGAAGCTCATGAAAACCAGACATCACTCCCTGGCGACTCTGCAGCCTGGACCCTGGAGTCCTGCTTGGAAGTGGCCACGGCAGCAAGCAAGAAGGGGCCTTAGCCATGACCGGAACCAGTGGCCATTCTCTGTGTCCCCCTCCCCACACACCCAACTCTCACACTGCCTGAAATTCTACCACTGTGCCAGGCCCAAATGCAGATTAATGCGGTCTGGCCATTAGAAGAGCTGGAACAAGGGTGGGAGAGAGGGTCTGAAGAGAAGTCATCCCAGTTAGAGGTCCCTGAGCGGGAACCCAGGGTGGACAGGCTGTCCCCTTTTACTGAGCACCTTCTGCGTACTGGGCACTGTGCTGAGTGCTTCACAATCTTCCTCCCTGCTGCTCCAAGGCCCCCTGCCTGTGACCCAAGCATCATTCAACCCCTCCCGACCTGTTTCCTCTCCTATAAAATAAAATTAGTAATAATAGCTACCTCCAGAGGCTACTGGATGATTAAATAAGAAAAGTGTGTAAAGTGCTTCCTACATTGCTGGACATAAAGTAGATGCTAATTAAATGCTCATTTTAAATGAGATAACTCCTGTGATAAGGCCAAGAATGGGCCCAGTTCATGCTGGTCGAATCTGAGCTACTAAGAAGATAAATGTTTTACCACTTGCCACTGGAATGGGGCAGAGCTGTGGGTGGAGAGGGGGGCTGTCCAGGGCTATGGGACAAAGGAGTTGTCTAGGAACCCAGAGCATTAATGCTAAGACAAAGCATAGAGAAGGGGTAAGGCCACAGGAAATGGACCACTAGAGGCCAGAATCCACTCTTATCTTTTTTTTTTTTTTTTGTGGCCTCTCCCGTTGCGGAGCACAGGCTCTGGACGCGCAGGCTCAGCGGCCATGGCTCACGGGCCCAGCCGCTCTGCGCGGCGTGTGGGATCCTCCCAGACCGGGGCACGAACCCGTGTCCCCTGCATCAGCAGGCGGATTCTCAACCACTGAGCCACCAGGGAAGCCCCACTCTTATCTTTTTAAAAACCTCTCTCTCTGAGGTTTGGGCCTGGATGGGCCGACTCCAAAGGTCCCCAAGTCTTTTGTATTGGACCAAGTGAGGCAGTCAAGGAGAAAGGATGAGAACTTCATCCACTGGGAGAGAGAGGAAAGTGGAAGAGACCCAAAATGAGACAGAGACATTATGAAGACAGTCATGTGACAGCCACCAGTACACAGCCCTTAGAGCACGTGTGCTTGGCCTTTGCCTACATTTTCTCAACTCATTCTCCAAACAACCATGTCAAGGGTATTGTTATGCCCATACACAGTTGAAGCTCCAAGAGGCTAATAATGACTTGCCCAAGGTCATTGCCTATAAGCCTTGGAGCCAAGATTTGAGCCTAGACCTTTCTGGTTTGTCAAGACCATGCTTAGAACCATGTGAAGAAGCATCAGGGAGGGAGCTGGTGCCAGCCTCTCCTCTGGGTTCCAGAGCCCCTGGCCCAGGGCAGTGGGGCCACCCAGTTTCCAAACCAATGCTTCCTCAGGTCCTCCAACAGTTTACAAGCCCAGGAAATGTCTGCCTCTTCCCAATCTGATGCTGGAAGCAAAACTGGGAAGAACCTGGCCATGCACCAGAGCTGGGGCAGACATGCTTGAGGTTAAAAAATAATAATAACATTTTGCCGCACTAACTACATGCCAAGCACTGCTTTAAGTACTTTATATATTATGTTTCATTCTATAGCACCCTTTGAAGTAGGTGCTTTATCATCCCCATTTCACAGATGAGGAAACTGAAGCATAGAGAAGTTAACTAATGCCCCCAAGTTCACACAGCCTGGGAGAGACAGAGCCGAGATTCAGTTTCAGGCAGTGACATTGCAGAGGCCGTAACTATAACCATCTACCATGCTGCCTATCAGAAGGGCGAAGTACTGCCCCCAAACCCACAGCAACCAGGATGGTGTTGGGGGTAGGATTCGACTCACAGCACTCTTATTTGCACACACTTTTTAGAGTGAAGAAAGTGAGACACCTGTGTCTTTGCAGACCCAGCATAGAGAAGCTAGCTGGGCTGTTCCTGCTTTTGCCTCCGTTCCAGAAGACACATCCACAGGCAGTCAGGCTGCGGGGAAACCTGAGGCCACCGACCCACTGAATGACTTAGGCAAGTCATGTTCCCAGGGCTCTAGTCCCCAGGTCCCACCCATATGATGATTTCCCAGGATGAGCCAGTTCTGAAAAGCCCAACTCCGCATTCCACGCACCTCTGGGGAGTTTGGGGCACTCTCCAGGGTCCTGAAATATCTCTCCTGCCTGTAATCAGGGAGTCTGGAGACCTCAAAGCAGCTGACTTGGTTCTCTGAACACGTTCTTAAAAACCAGGAAGGTACATCAACATTTTGGACATGGACTATTACCCTAAGCACGTGTGGGGAGCTATTTCTGATTCATCACCACCACCACCAAGGACAATCCTTTTGTGAAGTCAATGAATTGATGCACCTCTCCCTCCTCCCTGTGCATGGCTCCGTTTCCATTTGAATTTTCATGTAAAGGATGTGCCTCAATGAGGTAGGCTGGTCTGTAGCCCTGAAATTGAGACGAGTGCAGCACGAGGTGTTTAGCCCAGGTGCTCGTAAATGCCATCGGCTGCCATCATCACCACCACAATCCTCATTTCCCCTGGGTAGACCCCTCTTCTGGGATAGCAGCCACACCCAGATGCGTACCTCCAGCTTGTGGCTCCAGAAAGCACACCCGGGGGGAAAGCAGTGGTCTCCATTGCTGCGTGCAGAAGATGGCCAGATGGCAACCTTTAGGGGAAGGAGGAGGAGGGCCTTCCTTTCAGAGGCTGCTCAGATCCTCTCTGTCCAAAGTTCCCCCTTGAGAGACCTGGAATATCCTTGTCCTACCTGTGCTTTCAAGTTAAGACTGGGTAAGGATCTGAGAGGGTCTCCCTCAGTCCCCCACCCACCATTCACAAGTCCTGATGGGGAAACCCCATGAAGTGACTCCAGGACCAGTTGATTATAGAGCCATCTTCCCCCTCCATACCCGCTTCTTTGGGCCCCAAGACTCCCCATCTTAGTGGAAAATCAGGCAGCCAGATTCTAGTAATTCTTCTTCTGCCTGAAGAAGGCAGGGGCCCTCCCCATTTAAGGAAGGGGCCCAGATGCTGCGGAAAGAGCTGTGTCCCCACCACAAGGGTGGGGAGTGGGGAAAGAGAAGGACTTGCTACCCTTTGCTCCCCCCTCCCACCTTCTCCCAGTTAACCCAGCTTGGAAGGGGCAAGGTCTCAAGGCAGAGGCCCCTTACTCTTGTCATCACGTTCAGCCCCAGCCAGCCAGTACCCTGTTACTCAGTCTCTATTACAGAGCAACTCTGCAGGCTCCACTGCTGGGCCTGAGAACCCTCAAGTCCTCCTTTCAGCAGACACTTATTAAATACCTACCGTGTGCCTGACCTGTGCCAGGCAGTTCTCTTACACTTGACCCCATTTGATCCTATGACAACACATGCAAGTAGGTATTTTACAGATGAGAAAACTGAGGCTTAGAGAGGTTATTTTCCCAAAGTCACAGACCTGGGGAGGGGTGAATCAGGAACACCAGATTGCCCCTTTTCCAGTCTGATGAGAGTGGCTCTCCTAGCCCTGCCCCAAATGTTTGATCCCACAGAGCTGACTACAGCACAAACTTTTGCCTTAGAACAGGTGAGCTTCACTGAGGAATCAGAGGGGAAAGGAATGTCTAGCCTCGTTTACACCTGCTCTGGGAGAACCTGCCCAGCTGGCTCCCTCGTCTTGGAAGGATACCCCATGTGGGCAATGGTCAAGATGATGAAGGAGGAAAAGTAGTCACTTCCAAGGCTCGACTCCTTCCTTGCTCCCCACCTGACAGGCCATCAGGCACTGCTGAGACTGAGGGGTGGGGAACAGAGGGGGTTGTGCACCGTGAGATCCAGGAGGCA
Organism: Stenella coeruleoalba; assembly: GCF_951394435.1. Lineage (NCBI taxonomy): Eukaryota > Metazoa > Chordata > Mammalia > Artiodactyla > Delphinidae > Stenella > Stenella coeruleoalba. The sequence continues at coordinate 132,788,774 of NC_137147.1, forward strand.
GACGTGCCCTCCTCCCCCACCAGAATAGAGGCCCCTCATTTCTCGGGGCCACCGCAGAAGACCCCTTCTGAAATGCCAACATTTTCTGAAAGGGTCAGGGGTCACTACCACCAGGGTCAGGCAGGTAACCAGAAACGGACCTGCTGAGGAAGGGCCAGGGAAATGCAGACTCTGCCTAAAAAACCCAACTACCCTATGTGGGCCTGCTGATTTTTCAAGAGAAGCCAAAAGCCAGACTTCCCGTGGAAACTGCCCATTTTTTAAATATTGGCCACTAATTCAATTTTTTAAAGTACCCTAAGGGCCAAACATTTGCCATCTCTGGCTCATGCACTTTGATGCTCCCACTGACCGAGGCTTCAGGGGAGACCAGCACAGGGTGGCCCAGCAGTTCACAGAACCCCTGCCCAGCCCCCTTCATCCGAGCCTTGGGGATCATGGTCCCCTTTTTACAGCTGTAGAAACTGAGGCTCAGAGGGAAAAGAGTCCTTGGTGAGGCCGGGCCCTGACCCCAGCCGAGGCCCCCTTCTGCTCCCCAGGGCGGTGAGCTGACCCCTCGTGGTAGCCTAGGGAGCCCAGGCAGGCTCTTCTAGGGGAGGAGACCAAGGCTCCACCCAGATGGAACTGCCCTGAGCACAGACGAGGACACTAGGCTGCTCTGAGGAGCAAGGCTCAGGAGCCTGGGGCAAAGGAGGCACAGATCTTATTCACCCCACCATCCTCAGTGGGCCCTTTTGATTGAGGTGCCAGAGCAGGGCCCCAGGGCCCAGAAGAGGTCAAACTGGGTGGCAGGAGGGCTGCCAGCAGCCCTGGTAGTGGGAAGGAATGATGGATTGGATTGGATTTTCTCCATTTGGAGGTGATGTTGGCTCCACCGTCCACTAGTCTCATCAGTATTTTTCATAGAGAAATTGCTACATTGGATGGGGTGGGGACTGAATGGGGACAAGGTTCAGGGGCCTGGGCCCCCAGGGAGCTAGAAGCCAGGCTTCTGATGGGGAGACCACAGGGGTGTGAGAAAATCCACAAGTCCAAGACAAGGAGGCCCCAATGTCCTTTCTCGGCTTTTTACACACATGCACACGTGTGTCCAAGACTTGTGCATGGAAACACCAGCACATGCACACATATGTGTATATGGGCAGGTATACGTGCAAATGTTCTCACACATGCCTCCAAAGCCCTTGCTTAAACTGCGCTCCCCGCCTAGGTTATCCTCCCCTTCTCTCTGAATCCTCCTGTATCATTTCTTGGGCCGCCTCCATGCCTAGTCTCTGGAGCCAGAGAGGCATGTCTGGATCATGACTCAGGCCTGGGGGTAATGGGCCCTGGGTGTATGTCTGAGAGAAAGGGAAAGGGTCCTAGGGCGAGGAGAGCTCAGGGACCAGGACAGTGCCAGTGCTGGCAGCGGGGCAGGGAGGTGTCCCAACATTGCCAGGGTGAGAATGCTGAGGCTGCCGTCAGGGGACTGAGAAGGATCCACTGTTCATAGAAAAGGGCACCAAATCTGGGCCTGAAAATCTTCCTTTGGCACCCCGCTGGAAGTCCTCCAGGATTACCCCAGGCCGGGTGCTCTCTCCTTTTTCCTCTGAGCTCCGACAGCCCTGATGGTGGGCTGAACCCACTGGACACTGTGCTCAAGAAATCTTAAATCCATCTTCCCAGAGCACCCAACCTCCTGGATCAGCTCCAGACCCAGGACTGTACTTTTAAAACCCAAGCCCTTTGGTGGTGGGGAGGTAGCCTTCAGCACCTAGCAACAGAGAAACCCGGCTGAATGTGATTGGTCAGTTCCAGCTTACGGGAGGGAAAGTGTGAGCTGATTGGTTGGCGATGCTTATAAAAGGGAGACACCAGCGACCACGAAGGAGCAAGTCCATGCAAAGGTCCGTGGTAGGGCTTGGCTGTCCTACCGAGAGAGCCAGAGAGCCGGCCGGAAGGAAGAAGGACGACAGTCTGCAGCTCAGAATTCCCCCTCCCACCCAAGCAGGCCATAGAGGAGCACTCCCATTGGAGGTAAGTGTCCAGTTTCAGATCCCAACCTTGGTGTTCCAGGAAGGTGGGCCCAATTCTCAGTCTGCTCATGGAGACTGGCAATAAAGCAAAAGTTTCTGGCACTCAGAGGGTTAAGCCTGAATTAACTAGAACAAACCTAAAAGCATTCCCCAGAGGGTCACAACACCTGTGTCCCCAGGCAAATTCCTGGAAGGTAGGCCAAGAGCTTCCAAGCTGGAGAGGCTTTGGGGATGAAGTAGCCCAGTTCCCATTACACAGATGAGGAAACTGAGGCCCAGAGGAAGCAGTGGGGGGTAAGAGGAGGATTTGTCCTTGGTCACACAGGTACTTAGAAGCGGAGCTGGGACTGGGACCCAGGTCTGCTGACTCTTGGTCTGTCCAGCAATCTTCCATCTGGCCCACACAAGCCTGTAGGTCCTTCATGAGGCCCAGCTATTGTGTACCTCCATGCTTTTGCATATGTCCCTGGAACGCCTTTCCCTCCATCTCTACCAGGCAAACCCCTACCCATCCTTCAGTTTTCAACTCAGGGATCACCTTGTCTAGGAAGCCTTCTCAGATGCCCCCTCTGTCCATCCTTGTGCTCCCATGGCTTCCTTCATGCTGCCTGTCATAGCTCTGGTCACAGTGGACTCCTACTGTCTGTTTACATGTTTGTCCCCTGACAAGGCTGTGGCCCCTCAAGGGCAGGGTCAATCTGCTCCATCCTCATGTTTCCACCACCCAGGCAGGGCCCAGGGTGCAGCTGGAAGTTGAGAATTAAATGTCTTTTCAAGAGAGGAATGAAAGACTTTGATGTTTTAATTTCAGTTTGCCTCCAACATGATTCCCATTTTCTATGTGCCCAGCCCTGTGCTTGGGAGGAGAGAAGGGGAGGACAGAGGGCCAAGCCCTGCCCTCCAGAGCTCCCAGACTGGAGCCATAGAAGATGTGTTAAGGCAGGGGTTCAGGCATGGTGTGCTCAGGGTTATTACTTAGAGGCCTGGGTGCCAGTAGTGGGAGTAGCACTAGGGCTACTAGGGCTGGGACCCTGTCTGCCCTTGCCTGGGTACCCATGCAACAGGTAGATCCAGGAGGAGGGCTGTCCCCTTCCTCAGGTCTTCCTGGTAGCTGTAGAGCTGTGAGACTGCTACCCCGAAGAGTTCTCAGGCCTCAACTGCACACCTCCAGGGGGCATTATTCATGTTGTTTCCCACTAATGGCACCCCCTGGAGCCCAACTCCATAGCCTATAATGTGAATGGTACCCCCTGGAGCTGGGTAATGTGGTGGCTCTGGGCGCTCAGGCAGCCAAGCTGATGGTGGACCCCAGAGGGAGTCTTTAGTCTCACCTTTGCAGTATCCCTAGTGGTGGTCATGGGTGGGGGCTGACTAAAGACTGCCAGCTCAGATGCCCCTGTACAAGAGAGTCTGGACACTGTCAGCCCGGAGCCTCTCTTCCCAGCCCCTGCTCCCAGCCTCCCCCCTCAGCAGTCATCGACCAGCTAGCTGGACAGGCCCGTGGATGACATGTCTGCAGCATGTCATCCATGGCAGCCCGGCAGTTGAAAACCACAAGATGCCCATTTACTGCAGGGCAATATTTACATTTTCCAATACCAGGCGAAGAGGTGGGTAATGTAACAATATTGGGGGCATAAGGGCTGTCCCATACAACAGTGACACCATTAGAGGAGAACCCTCTGTGCGCCAGACACCATGTAGCGTCTCTGATTCTCACAAAAATCTTGGGAAAGAAGTATAATTACAGTAGAACCACTTCACATATGAGGAAACTGAGGCTCAAAGAGGCTCAGGGACTTACCAGGCCACACTGTCATGGCAGAGCTGAATTGAAGGGTGCCCTGCCTGATACCAGGGCTTTCCACCTGCCCCCTAGTAGCCCAGTCCCCAGTAACCTTCTGTCCTCAAGGGCTATAAAGGCAGCAGGAACTTATGTCTGAAGTGGCTTTGGCCAGTCCAGTGTGATGAGAGGGCTGCACTGTAAGGGTCCCCTCCCCAAGGCTGTGGGCTATCCTTTCCTGTAGCAGATAAGAGCTGTCTTTGTACTGCATGCAAACATGGCTGCATGTGCATGTGACTGTATGTATCTGTGCTACATGGAACAGTCATGTGCTCTGGTCCCAAACAAGCTGGCCTCAAATCTCACTCATTCACACAGTAGCCTGGACCCCGGGGAGTCATGTCCCAGCTCTGCCACTTACCATCTGTGTGACCTTAGTGGGCTACTTAACCTCTCTGTGCCTCTGAGTCTTCATCTGTACAATGGGGATGATAATAGCACCTTCCTCAGAGGTATATGAGTTTAATACAGTGCCTGGTGCATGGTAGGTGCCATATGGGTGCTGGCTACTATATTTTTTCAGCAAAGGCTTACTGAGCACCTACTATGTGCCTGGGAGTCTGATAGGTGCTAGGACCGCATACTTATCCAGACAGGCACAATTCCCACCCTCAAGGGGATCTAGCAAGGTTCCTCAAGGCTGCCTCCTTCCACAAAGATGCACTTGCAGAAGGGACGGGTAATGATTGAGACAGAAGACGGGAGAAGTGACATCAGGGACCCTGCTCTCTCTGGTTTTCCTCCTGCCCTTCCGGCTGCACCTCCTCCAGCTGCCCTTAGGCTCCCTGTCCTCCACCAGCCCCAGCTGTGGGGGGCTCCCAGAGCTCTGTGCTTTGCCTCTTCTCTCCCCACTGCCCACCCTCACCAGCCCACCCACCCTCTCCCATCTCCACAGCCATGGCACCCACATCTCTTTAACCTGGCACACCCAGCTGCCTGCTCCACACCTCCACCTGGGGGTCCACCATGTCCAGATAACAAATCACCCTCCTCCCCCACCAGGTCTACCCTCTTTCTGGGTGCCCATCTTAGAACCTAGCCCTCCCAGCTACCCAGTCACCCAAACCAGTAGCCTGGAAGCCCCCTTGTCATCTCACGCTCCATCACCCCTTCATTCAACCACTAAATCCCATCAACTCTACCTCCTAAGTCACCATGGATCCATCCATTTCTCTCCAGCCCCACCAGAGTCCACCTCCCCCAGTAATAGGTGCTGTTGGTGCCTCACCCAGATCCCTTTCACCAGTGCATTTGCCCCCCAGCTGCTGTGAGTGCTGGCTGTTAACAGCGCACAGCTGCCCTTCTCTGGAGCATTGCCCTCCACCAAGGAAGCCTGGCCTTATCAGGAAATGCTTGAAGGTTTGCAACCCACAGCCAATGGCTGACAGATCCAGGAACAAAAGCCCACTCCCCAGCCCCCTTGTCTCCTGACAAGTCTGACACTATTCAAGCTCCAGGGCTCCCCTGGGATCAGGCTGAGACCAGACTTCAGCTGACCCCCCTCATCCTTGCCTAGCTTCCTCCCCATCCTATCTCACTCTCTTGTGGGCATCACTTGAAAGAACTCATTTAATAAACCTCTAGACTCAGATCTCCTTCTCCTACTCTGCTTCTCAGGAACCCAATCTAAGAGACCGTGTCCTTGCTGGGCTAATCAGAGTGACATAACCCAGCCCCTGGGGGAAAACTTGAAGGACAGGTGGGGGCCAGGCTGGCGTAGGGGACTATCGGGCCCTGGGAAGGGAAAGAAAATGAGCCCTGATTCTCCCCACCCATTCTGTATAGGCTGGCCTGAAGGAGCAGCTAGTACCCACCTGGCCTCCCAGACACTGTGATTAAGTTTTGTGCCAGAAGGAGAATGGGGAGCTAGTGCTTTCCCTCCTCCCCTTTTCTTTTTACTTCTCTTGCTTTTTTTCAAAGGCTGAGCCCAAGTTAATCAGATAAATTCTTCCCCAGTTGCACCAACAATTTTTCTAAGGTTCAGTCTCCCCAGAGCAAATCATAATTACTCCAGACTGAGACATTAAAGCCAAGGGGAAAGAAGAGGGGGAGAAAAAATGTTTTTAATTAAAAAATTAATTTTTCCAACAGACCCACTGATGGCTACCCGGCTGTGGTGCTTCACTACCCTGGAGACAATCCCCCTCCATCCGTCTTTTCCTCATTAAATCTCGAGGAGGGGGGTGGGCCTGGAGAGAGCAGCCCCTCCCTGAACAGAGCTTTCTCACCCTCCAGCTGAAGCATCCAACTCTCTGCCCTCTTGTAAAGTAAGTGGTTGGATTGCAGGAGTCTAGGTGGGAACAGCAGACCCAGAGTGCAGGCTTTGGAGTCAGACAGACACGGGTTCCTAATCAGTCCCTTAGGACATATGCAACCTGGCAGAGCTCCCCGGCACCTCCCTACTCAAGTGAGGTCCTCTGACCAGCAGCATCGACATCACCTGTTAGAAACCAGAATCTAGGACCCCTCCCCAGATCACCTGAATCCCAATCTGTGTTTTAATAAGATCCCTGGTGATTCACGTACAGACTACATTTTATGAAGCACTGCTGGGACTTCCCTGGTGGCACAGTGGTTAAGCATCCGCGTGCCAATGCAGGGGACACGGGTTCCCTGGTCCAGGAAGATCCCACATGCCGCAGAGCAACTAAGCCCGTGCGCCACAACGACTGAGCCTGAGCTCTAGAGCCCGCAAGCCACAACCGGTGAGCCTGCCCGCCACAACTACTGAAGCCCGCATACCTAGAGCCCGTGCTCCGGAGCAAGAGAAGCCACCGCAATGAGAAGCCCGCACACCACAACAAAGAGTAGCGCCCGCTCGCCACAACTAGAGAAAGCCTTCGCGCAGTGATGAAGACCCAACCCAGCCAAAAAATAAATTAAAAAAAAAAAAAAAAAAAGAAGAAGAGGAAGAAGCACTGCCGAGTGGCTCTGAGCCTCAGTCATTTCCTCTAGGAAATGGGCAGAATAAGGACCTCTGCCTTACAGCTTAGTTTGCAAGGATTATGAAGATGTAGAAGAAAACAGCTTGGCAAACCATAAAGCAGGAACCTCAAAAAACACTCACTACTTATTACCCTGAGCCACTTTGTTGTTTGCTGTCAAACCTCCTCACATCCAGTAGCATTCCAGGAACTTGATTTGGTGAGCCAGCGGCCTTCCTGCTCACTCGGGCACTTTGTTCCCTGTATCTGGGGCCCAACCAGGAGTCTCTTAAAGGAACTAAAGAGTTTGTAATCAGGGAACTCTCGACCAGAGGAAATAAAGTCACTCACTGTCAGAAGCATTACCTGGGTGCCTCCCCTACTCACAGCAAGCTAGGAGCTGCTGGGAGTGGGTAGGCTGGGGTGAGGGCAGCTCAAATCCCAATGTCATAAGGATGCAGGTATCCACTCTAGACAGATAACAATAGCCAGGGCCTCTGATTTTTACTTCGTCATTCCCTTCTGGAGTCTTTCCTGAAGACATAATCTCAAGTGTGGACAAAGCTTTATGCTATCAGATTACCTCTAATTAAGAGTAACTGGGGAGCTCTGCTACCCTTGTAGGGTGTGAGAGCTCCCCTTTCTGGTCTCCAACTCTATTGTAATTGAGGTTTCTGTTTATTAACTTTTTACAACATTTTACCTGAAAGTTTTGATTTTTCCCACTCTCAAGTGTCTCCAGTCCTGGCGAGAACACCAGAATCACAGCTAACTGCTGAACAGTCATCCACAGGAAGACACTGGAACTCATCAAAAAAGACACCCCACATCCAAAGACAAAGGAGAAGCCACAGTGAGACAGTAGGAGGGGCGCAATCACTATAAAATCAAATCCCATAACCGCTGGGTGGGTGACTCACAAACTGGAGAACACTTACACCACAGAAGTCCACCCACTGGAGTGAAGGTTCTGAGCCCCACATCAGGCTTCCCAACCTGGGGGTCCAGCAACGGGAGGAGGAATTCCTAGAGAATCAGACTTTGAAGGCTAGTGGGATTTGATTGCAGCACTTTGACAGAACTTGGGGAAACAAAGACTCCACTCTTGGAGGGCACACACAAAGTAGTGTGCGCGTCGGGGCCCAGGGGAAGGAGTAGTGACCCCATAGGAGACTGAACCAGACCTACCTGCTGCTGTTAGACGATCTCCCGCAGAGGCGGGAGGTGGCTGTGGCTCACTGAGAGGACAAGGACACTGGCAGCAGAAGTTCTGGGAAATACTCCTTGGCGTGAGCCCTCCCAGAGTCCGCCATTAGCCCCACCAAAGGGCCCCAGTAGGCTCCAGTGTTGGGTCACCTCAGGCCAAACAACCAACAGGGAGGGAACCTAGCCCCACCCATCAGCAGTCAAGTGGATTAAAGCTTTACTGAGCTCTACCCACCAGAGCAACACCCAGCTCTACCCACCACCAGTCCCTCCCAACAGGAAACTTGCACAAACCTCTTAGATAGCCCCATCCACCAGAGGGCAGACAGCAGAAGCAAGAAGAGCAACAATCCCGCAGCCTGTGGAGCAAAAACCACATTCACAGAAAGACAGACAAGATGAAAAGGCAGAGGGCTATGTACCAGATGAAGGAACAAGATAAAACCCCAGAAAAACAACTAAACAAAGCAGAGATAGGCAACCTTCCAGAAAAAGAATTCAGAAAAATAAAAAAAAAAAAGAATTCAGAATAATGATAGTGAAGATGATCCAGGACCTTGGAAAAAGAATGGAAGCAAAGATCAAGAAGATGCAAGAAATGTTTAACAAAGACCTAGAAGAATTAAAGAACAAACAAACAGAGATGAACAATACAATAACTGAAATGAAAAATACACTAGAAGGAATCAATAGCAGAATAACTGAGGCAGAAGAACAGGTAAGTGACCTGGAAGACAGAATGGTGGAATTCACTGCTGCGGAACACAATAAAGAAAAAAGAATGAAAAGAAATGAAGACAGCCTAAGAGACCTCTGGGACAACATTAAACGCAACAACATTCACATTATAGGGGTCCCAGAAGGAGAAGAGAGAGAGAAAGGACCCGAGAAAATATATGAAGAGATTATAGTCAAAAACTTCCCTAACGTGGGAAAGGAAATAGCCACCCAGTCCAGGAAGCGCAGACAGTCTCATACAGGATAAACCCAAGGAGAAACACGCCGAGACACACAGTAATCAAATTGGCAAAAATTAAAGAGAAAGAAAAATTATTGAAAGCAGCAAGCGAAAAATGACAAATAACATACAAGGGAACTCCCATAAGGTTAACAGCTGATTTCTCAGCAGAAACTCTACAAGCCAGAAGGGAGTGGCATGATATACTTAAAGTGATTAAAAGGAAGAACCTACAACCAAGATTACTCTACCCGGCAAGGATCTTATTCAGATTCGATGGAGAAATCAAAAGTTTTACAGGCCTTCCCTGGTGGCACAGTGGTTGAGAGTCTGCCTGCCGATGCAGGGGACACGGGTTCGAGCCCCGGTCCGGGAAGATCCCACATGCCACGGGGCGGCTGGGCCCGTGAGCCATGGTTGCTGAGCCTGCGCGTCCAGACCCTGTGCTCCACAACGGGAGAGGCCACAACAGTGAGAGGCCCGCATACCGCAAAAAAAAAAAAAAAAAAAAACCAAAACAATTAAGAAAATGGTCATAGGAACATACATATCGATAATTACCTTAAACGTGAATGGATTAAATGCTCCAAACAAAAGACACAGGCTTGCTGAATGGATACAAAAACAAGACCCATCTATATGCTGTCTACAAGAGACCCACTTCAGACCTAGGGACACATACAGATTGAAAGTGAGGGGATGGAAAAAGATATTCCATGCAAATGGAAATCAAAAGAAAGCTGGAGTAGCAATACTCACATCAGATAAAATAGACTTTAAAATAAAGAATGTTACAAGAGACAAGGAAGGACACTACCTTGATTGATCAAGGGATCAATCCAAGAAGAAGATATAACAATTATAAATATATATGCACCCAACATAGGAGCACCTCAATACATAAGGCAACTGCTAACAGCTCTAAAAGAGGAAATCGACAGTAACACAATAATAGTGGGGGACTTACACTAATGAACATATCATCCAAACAGAAAATTAATAAGGAAACACAAGCTTTAAATGACACAATAGACCAGATAGATTTAATTGATATTTATAGGACATTCCATCCCAAAACAGCAGATTACACTTTCTTCTCAAGTGCACATGGAACATTCTCCAGGATAGATCACATCTTGGGTCACAAATCAAGCCTCAGTAAATTTAAGAAAATTGAAATCATTTTCAGACAACAACACTATGAGATTAGAAACCAATTACAGGGGAAAAAAACATAAAAAACACAAACACATGGAGGCTAAAGAATACATTACTAAATAACCAAGAGATCACTGAAGAAATCAAAGAGGAAATCAAAAAATACCTAGAGACAAATGACAATGAAAACATGACAATCCAAAACTTATGGGATGCAGCAAAAGCAGTTCTAACAGGGAAGCTTATAGCTATACAGGCCTACCTCAAGAAACAAGAAAAATCTCGAATAAACTATCTAACCTTACACCTAAAGGAACTACAGAAAGAAGAACAAACAAAACCCAAAGTTAGCGAAAGGAAAGAAATCATAAAGATCAGAGCAAAGATAAATGAAATAGAAACAAAGAAATCAAGAGCAAAGATCAATAAAACTAAAAGCTGATTCTTTGAGAAGATAAACAAAATTGATAAACCATTAGCCAGACTCATCAAGAAAAAGAGGGAGAGGACTCAAATCAATAAAATTAGAAATGAAAAAGGAGAAGTTACAACAGACACCACAGAAATACAAAGCATCCTAAGAGAATACTACAAGCAACTCTATGCCAATAAAATGGACAACCTGGAAGAAAGGACAAATTCTTAGAAAGGTATAACCTTCCAAGACTGAACCAGGAAGAAATAGAAAATATGAACAGACCAATCACAAGTAATGAAATTGAAACTGTGATTTAAAATCTTCCAACAAACAAAAGTCCAGGACCAGATGGCTTTACAGGTGAATTCTATCAAACATTTAGAGAAGAGCTAACACCTATCCTTCTCAAACGCTTCCAAAAAATTGCAGAGGAAGGAACACTCCCAAACTCATTCTATGAGGCCACCATCACGCTGATACCAAAACCAGACAAAGAAACTACAAAAAAGGAAAATTATAGACCAATATCACTGATAAATATATATGCAAAAATCCTCAACAAAATACTAGCAAACCAAATCCAACAGCACATTAAAAGGATCATACACCAAGATCAAGTGGGATTTATCCCTGGGATGCAAGGATTCTTCAATATACGTAAATCAAGCAATGTGATACACCATATTAACAAATTGAAGAATAAAAACCATATGATCATCTCAATAAATGCAGAAAAAGCTTTTGACAAAATTGAACACCATTTATGATAAAAACTCTCCAGAAAGTGGGCATAAAGGGAACCTACCTCAACATAATAAAGGCCATATACAACAAACCCACAGCAAACATCATTCTCAATGGTGAAAAACTGAAAGCATTCCCTCTAAGATCAGGAACAAGACAAGGAGGTCCACTCTCACCACTATTATTCAACATAGTTTTGGAAGTCCTAGCCACAGCAATCAGAGAAGAAAAAGAAATAAAAGGAATACAAATTGGAAGAGAAGTAAAACTGTCACTGTTTGCATATGACATGATACTATACATAGAGAATCCTAAAGATGCCTCCAGTAAACTACTAGAGCTAATCAATGAATCTGGTAAAGTTGCAGGATACAAAATTAATGCACAGAAATCTCTTGCATTCCTATATACTAATGATGAAAAATCTAAAAGGGAAATTAAGGAAACACTCCCATTTACCATTGTAACAAAAAAAATAAAAACCTAGGAATAAACCTACCTAGGGAGACAAAAGACCTGTATGCAGAAAACTATAAGACACTGATGAAAGATATTAAAGATGATACCAGGGCTTCCCTGGTGGTGCAGTGGTTGGGAGTCCACCTGCCGATGCGGGGGACACAGGTTCATGCCCCAGTCCAGGAGGATCCCACATGCCACGGAGCGGCTGGGCTCGTGAGCCATGGCCACTGAGCCTGCACGTCCAGAGCCTGTGCTCCACAGCGGAAGAGGCCACGGCAGTGAGAGGCCCACATACGGCAAAAAAAAAAAAAAAAAAAAGATGATACCAACAGATGGAAAGATATACCATGTTCTTGGATTGGGAGAATCAATATTGTGAAAATGACTATATTACCCAAAGCAATCTACAGATTCAATGCAATCCCTATCAAATTACCAATGGCATTTTTTACAGAACTAGAACAAAAAAATCTTAAAATTTGTATGGAGACACAAAAGACCCCGAATAGCCAAAGCAGTCTTGAGAAAAAAAAGTGGAGCTGGAGGAATCAGACTCCCTGACTTCAGACTATACTACAAAGCTACAGTCATCAAGACAATATGGTACTGGCACAAAAACAGAAATATAGATCAATGGAACAAGATAGAAAGCCCAGAGATAAACCCACACACCTATGGTCAACTAACCTATGACAAAAGAGGCAAGGATATACAATGGAGAAAAGACAGTCTCTTCAATAAGTGTTGCTGGGAAAACTGGACAGCTACATGTAAAAGAATGAAATTAGAACACACCCTGACACCATACACAAAAATAAACTCAAAATGGATTAGAGACATAAATGTAAGACCAGACACTATAAAACTCTTAGAGGAAAACATAGGAAGAACACTCTTTGACATAAATCACAGCAAGATCTTTTCTGATCCATCTCCTAGAGTAATGGAAATAAAAACAAAAATAAACAAATGGGACCTAATGAAACTTCAAAGCTTTTGCACAGCAAAGGAAACCATAAACAAGATGAAAAGACAACCCTCAGAATGGGAGAAAATATTTGCAAACAGATCAACAGACAAAGGGTTAATCTCCAAAATATATAAACAGCTCATACAGCTCAATATTAAAAAAAAAACAACTCAATCCAAAAATGGGCAGAAGAGTTAAATAGACATTTCTCCAAAGGAGACATACAGATGGCCAAGAAGCACATGAAAAGCTGCTCAACATCATTAATTATTAGAGAAATGCAAATCAAAACTACAATGAGGGGGCTTCCCTGGTGGCGCAGTGGTTGAGAGTCCGCCTGCCGATGCAGGGGACATGGGTTTGTGCCCCAGTCCGGGAAGATCCCACATGCCACGGAGCAGCTGGGCCCGTGAGCCATGGCCGCTGAGCCTGCTCATCATCCGGAACCTGTGCTCCACAACGGGAGAGGCCACAGCAGTGAGAGGCCCGCGTACTGCCAAAAAAAAAAAAAAAAAAAAAAACCTACAATGAGGTATCACCTCACACCAGTTAGAATGGGCATCATCAGAAAATCTACAAACAGGAAATGGTGGAGAGGGTGTGGAGAAAAGGGAACCCTCTTGCACTGTTGGTGGGAATGTAAATTGATACAGCCACTATGGAGAACAGTATGGAGGTTCCTTAAAAAACCAAAAATAGAATTACCACATGACCCAGCAAACCCACTACTGGGCATATACCCAGAGAAAACCATAATTCAAAAAGACACATGCACCCCAGTGTTCATTGCAGCACTGTTTACAATAGCCAGGTCATGTAAGCAACCTAAATGCCCATCGACAGACGAATGGATAAAGAAGAAGTAGTGGTACATATATACAATGGAATATTACTCAGCCATAAAAAGGAACGAAATTGGGTCATTTGTAGAGACGTGGATGGATCTAGAGACTGTCATACAGAGTGAAGTAAGTCAGAAAGAGAAAAACAAATATCGTATATTAACACATATATGTGGAACCTAGAAAAATGGTACAGATGAACTGGTTTGCAGGGCAGAAATAGAGATACAGATGTAGAGAACAAACGTATGGACACCAAGTGGGGGAAAGTGGCAGACATGGTGGTAGTGTGATGAATTGGAAGATTGGGATTGACATATATACACTAATATGTATAAAGTAGATAACTAATAAGAACCTGCTGTATAAAAAATAAAATAAAATTCAAAAAAAATAAAAAAGTAACTGGAAATAACACTGAAAGACTGAATAAATAATAGTAAGGACCTTTGAAATATTAAACTATTAATGACAAGAAGAAATGTTTATAATGTAATGTAGGATATAGAACAGCTATAAACCTATACCTATGTTTTAAAAAATTGTAAACATAAGTTTGTGTGTGTGCAAGTGTGTGTGTCTGGGCTTCTGGCCAGAGAATGCTGTAGTCCTGGTTTCCGGGGTCTCTATAAGCCCAAGTCCCCGTAGCCAGGGCATCCTGTAAGCCAGGCCCCGCCCCGGGAGAAGAGGACTGAGGGAGGAAGAGAAAATAACAGAGGCGAACGATCAGGGCCACAGCAGACAGAGCCAGACGTCAGGGCTTATCTCCAGCACCCACAGAGAACTGCAGAGACCAATAGAGGGAAAACAGAGAATGAGGCAGGCATGGACCACATTGCAGGGGTGTGAGGGGAAGGCTGAGGCCCCAAGATGGAGCTCACTCTAAGCCCTGGGATGCAGGGCAGAGCAGCTCCCAGTATACTCCAAGCGTGGCTCCTGGAGCTGGGGCCAAAGCTTCAGCATCAAGCCTTACAGTTACGTTAGCTCAGAATAGGCAGGAACTGACACCTTGTCACAATATCCAAAGGTCTTTGGCACTGACAGTGTTTAGGGGGAAAGATGCTGGAGTTATAGTAATGTTGAAGTCTATCCAATAGCTAAAACGAGTGGAGCTTCAGTCAACATGCTTCTCTAAATTTGTGCTCTGTGGGTCTACCACTAACTCCCTCTACTTTTCTGCAAAACTTGAACAGTGACAGAGAAAATTTAAAAAGAAAAAATAATAAATAAGGCATAACCTAGGAAGGCCAAAGGAAGATGACCCAGCAAAGCCACATTCTGGCTCTGGGACTGGATTTGCAATACCTACAAAACCAAGGGATAAGAGCCTTAAGCAGGGTATAAAAGGAGGGTAAAACCAAAATTTTAGACAATAATAAAAAAAAAATAATAAGACCTGGTTTTGCACTTGGGACTTCAGGGGATTAAGGGAGCAACTGCAAAACCAACAGTTGTTAGGGACAAAAAGACAGAAAAACTTTGTTTTGAAAGTTATCACTTGTTTGGGTAACCCCATTATATCCGATGTTTTTCTTTTCAGGAGGTTTGATGATGGACTTTAAATACAGGCCTGAATGTTTTGACCAGGGAGTGGGGGTAGAAATCTTTGCCAAATACTTTTAGGCTTCCTACCTCATCCCCATCCTCTCAACACCCAGTGAAGTGGAAGGTGGGGCTATCACTGAGGGCCAGAGAGGCAGAGACTGTGGACAATGGCTAGTGGCACAGCCAGAAACAGAATCCATGTACCCCCCCCCCACAACCCCAGTTTTTCCCGTGTCTCCCCAGGCCACCTCCTAGTTGCAGGGGGTTGTGAAGTCCTTGAAGTCTCCTTCCTGGGGCTGATTCAAACCAACCTCACGCATATGACCTCATTCAAGATGCCAGAGGTGAGAAAACGCCAATGCCCCTGGGGGACACTGCCAAGCAGTCCAGCCTCCCCTCACTCTCACTTGGGGAGTACGACAGATCTTAGACCAGGAGAGCTCTGCACTGGAGCGCAGTCTCCAGCACCTGGTGTTTGAGGCTCACCTTTGCAGGCAGACAGCAGGGAGGGGCTGCCTTATAAGATCAAAGACAGCTTTTTCCAGATGGACAGAAGAAAAAGCTCTTGTGAAGAAAATCGTCGTTCTTTGGATCTGCTTAAGGTGATGCCCAGCCATTCTTTAATCTCTCCACCTACTTAGGAAGAAAGGTAAATCATTGACAGCTTCTCACTAGAATGACTTGGCCCAATATTGTGGTTACAAAACCTTAGGCTGGTAAATTCCCTCATCTGTGAAACGTCCTTCCCCAGAGAGCTACTGGAGCACGGCAGACATCCAGCGATCTGAGAGTGGGCACAATTAGATCCAGCCTGAGATGGGCCAGAGAGGCCTGCACTGCCACCCTTCTCCCTGCATGGTCTGCTCCATGTTTATTGAATCAAGATGGCATCTGGTTCCCCCACAAGCTCTGACCTAATGGGTTGGACTCTAAGACAACCTTAAAGAGAGTCACCAACCACTGGCCTGGGGGCTAGTAACATGTTTCCCTGGAGGAGAAAGAAGGATGCCCTCATTGCCTGGGGTTCCTGTGGAGCGAAGGGAAGACAGAATCAGCGTGCCCACCCAATTCCTTCACACTGTCATGATCTTGGAAGAAAACACTGCAATTTGCTTTGAAATCTTAAAAAAAAAAAACAAAAAAGCTAAGTCACAGGAACCTCAGAGAACAACTGGTCCAACCCCCTGACTGTTCTGAGAAGGAAACTAAGGCCCAAGGTCACACAAGGAGGATGAGGTGGACCTCAGTCCGCAGCCCCCAGGGTTGGCCTCCACTGCCTACAGCTCACATCCCCAAGACCCAAGCTGCAACGGGGACTGAATCTCAGCTGCCCAGTGGGGAAGTCTAAGGAGCAGGAGAGAGAGGAAAAGAAGGGGAAGGACAAAACACAAGGTGGCAGGGAGCAGTGTGAACTTGCTCAGCGCAGTTCTACTTGATCAATCGTAAGAGGGGCGCGGGAACGGGAGCGGGAGCCGCTGCTGGAAGCACAGGTCCCCGGAGTCCCATCACTCAGCGATATGATGGGTGGCCGGGGCTGGAAAAATGCTATGAGATTCCAGAGAGCTCAGTCTCATCCTGCTGGATAATAACCCTGTTATTGACACCCCTGAGGCTTGTTCTGTCTCCCTCGGCCCCAGGAGGGGATGCAGGCTGACCCAAGCCCAGGGCTGGGAGAGAGGGGAGGTAGGTGGCAGGAGAAACTGACTCCCCAGGGCCACACCTGCCATCAATGTCCCTTGAACCCCAACTCCTGTGTCCACTGAGCCCTCAGCCATTCACGGGCTGTGCCATGAGGGACAGCGGGAGGAAAAACTGGGGTCAGGCTTGAGGGTCCTGGAGTGCTGGGAGCACAGTCCTCACCTGCCAAAAGGTTAGCAGATAGCAGAGATTGTGCGGTTCAGCTGTTGATACTCAGAAGACAGAAAAGGCCATGGGGGTTTCAGAGGGGAAGACAAGCTTCCGGGGGGAGGTGCGGCTACACCGGGCTGGAAGGGTCATCATTCTATTCCGGAACCATTGCCACAGGCTCCCACACATGGATCAGAGAGCATCCTTAACAGCAGGCGCCCGCTGTCATTCTACAAGAAACTCTCCCCAGCAGGCCAACACTTCCAGGAGAAAGTCAAATCCCATCACGTAACAATAATATTCAGCCATGACCAGAAATGAAATTCTGATACATGCTACAACATGGGTGACACTTGGAGTCATTATGCCAAGTGAAATAAGCCAGACACAAAAGGACAGATACTGTATGATTCCACGTATAGGCTGTACCTAGAATAGGCAAATTAGTAGAGACAAAGTAGCATGGTGGCCGTCAGGGGCTGGAGGCAGAGGAGGGGGGTGGGGAATTACTGCTTAATGGGTACAGAGTTTCTGTTTGGGAAAATGAAAACGTTCTTGAAATGGATAGTGGTAGTGGTTGCACTACGTTGTGAAGGTACTTAATGCCAATGACTTGTACACTTAAAAATGGTTAAAATGGTAAGTAAACTTCATGTTATATATATTTTACTACAATTTTTAAAAAATCTTTACCCTTGAAACTAATGTTGTATGCGAATTATATCTCAATTTTTAAAAAATCCATCACACGCTGCCATGCAAGGCGCCTGCCACCTCTCCCTAATTTCAAGAGGGCATGGGACTTCCCTGGTGGCGCAGTGGTTGAGAGTCCACCTGCCAATGCAGGGGACACAGGTTTGAGCCCTGGTCTGGGAAGATCCCACATGTCACAGAGCAACTAAGCCCGTGTGCCACAACTACTGAAGCCCGCACGCCTAGAGCCCGTGCTCTGCAACAAGAGAAGCCACCGCAATGAGAAGCCCACACACCGCAACAAAGAGTAGCCCCTGCTCGCCGCAACTAGAGAAAGCCCGCGCGCAGCAACAAAGACCCAATGCAGCCAAAAATAAAATATAATAAAATCAAAAAAAAAGAGAGCATGTGCCTAGAATGATGGGAGAAGCAGAAGTCTTGCTGAGCACAGGTAAAGTCACCACAGGCACGTGGTTCATCCCCTGAATGACCCTCTGTCCTAGCCTCTGCAAACTGATGCCGCCTCCTGTCGGCACCATGTCCTGTCCTGTCTCCGTGACTTTGCACATGCTGTTCCTTGGCCTAGAACTCCAGCTCCCCCTTCACTTCCTGGCTAATGCCAGCTGGTTCTTCAGGACTCTACGGATGTGACACCTCTCTGTGAATTCTCTCCCACCATGCTCGCTACACAAGCAGAGTTAGAGCCACCCTCCTCTGGCCATCCACATCTCCTTGGATGCCTGCATCAAGGAACCTATGCCGACATGTGCTGAATTTGTGGACACATAAGATGATACCACCCTCTTGAAGTGAGGCTGGACAAGACAGCCCAAGACATCAGAGAGAAGACTTCAGTTTCACTTGCTGTAGGTATTCTTTTTTTTTTTTTTTTTTTGCGGTACACGGGCCTCTCACTGTTGTGGCCTCTCCCGTTGCGGAGCACAGGCTCTGGACGCGCAGGCTCAGCGGCCATGGCTCACGGGCCCAGCCGCTCCGCGGCATGTGGGATCTTCCCGGACCGGGGCACGAACCTGTGTCCCCTGCATCGGCAGGCGGGCTCTCAACCACTGCGCCATCAGGGAAGCCCTGCTGTAGGTATTTTAATTAAAGCAACAACAATAAGCCACATCGCTGATCAGAGGTAGAATCTGGGTTACTTCCTAAGCACTTTCAATTTGAATGTAAGCCATGGCTTAAAAGCAGTAGATTCATTTCTAGGGTCAAGCTTAATATTAACTTCCCAAGAGAATGCAGTGATATTTTGGTCCACCAGCAACTGAGAAAAAAAAAAAAGAAGATAAGGACTTAGAGAAAAATCAGAAGAGCAGCTAAAAGCTGGAGCTACACATCTCTCTAGGAGAGTTTTTAAGTGGCCCCAACTAGAAGAACTTAAAACATGGATATTAGCTTAAAACCTTTATGATCTATAAAAATGATAATCTACCAATCAAGATTTGATCTCCTATTCTATTTCGGTACAGAGGATACTGAATTTACATAAGTAAGATCACATTCACTAGACGGATGGATAGATAGATAAATAGAGACATGGAGACATAGAGACATGGACGTATATGTAACTAACAACACTTAGATTATTTGAATCCTTGTAAACCCACGATGTGACTTGCACCCCTGCACATCTTATACATCAGCAAGTCCAGTACAGTGTCTATGTCCCTGTTTCCTCATCTAGACCGGGAACCACTTGAGGACAGGTCCCTTTGTTTGTGGTCCCAGCCCAACAGAGTTTGGCGCTTTGTAATTTAATGAGTTAGTCTTTATTTCTCCAGCGCCCAGCACAGGATGTGGTTCTCAGCCAAAGCTTAGTGTGTGCTGGAAAAAAGGAAGGAAGGACCCGACCACTGACACAGTGTCCTCCACTGTAAAATGGCCTGCCTCCTGACATAAGCACGTGGAGAAGCAGAAGTAGCTGCAGACAGAGAGCTGTGTGTCCCTGCTCACTAGTCCTTCTGCTGGGGAGGACAGCAGGAAGGTGAGGAGGCCCAGCAGAGTTGCCTCCGTCGCTGAGAGGCCAGAAAACCTGAGTTCTGGGGCCACAAAGGCTGAGGCAGGAGCCGCTTGGAACTCTCCATGAGCAGCTCCAAATCTGCAGTTTGGGATGATGAAATCCAAGTGAAATTTCAAGATGAGACTGTTCACAGTAGCAGTGTTTGTAAAAGCAAAAACCAAAACAAATACAAACAAATAAAACCTGAACGATCCAAATGCTCTTTGAAAGGAAAATGGGTACATGGTGATGGAATCATTCTATGAAATACCGAACTGTAATAAAACGGGAGAAATCACAGCTACATACAATTGTATGAATAAATCTTAGCAACATAATGTTGAGTGAAGAAGTAAATCTCAGAAGATCACATGTAACATGATGGATGCCTTTCTATAAGGTTCACAACTAAAATCAAAAACATATTTTCACTCATCACAAGGAAAAAAATTTTTCTATTTCTTTAATGTTGTAGCTATATGAGATGATAGATGTTCACTAAACCTATTGTGGTCATCATTTCATGATGTACGTAAGTAAAATCATTATGCTCTCTACACCTTAAATTTATACAGCACTGTACGTCAATAATATCTCAATAAAAACAGAAGAAAAACAAAAACCTATTATTTCGGTATACACAGGTATGTGATTTTGGTAACATTACCCAAGCTCGACAAAACTTGCAGTTCTTCCTTCTTTCTAGGTACCTGCCCTCTTGAAATTAGGGAGAGCCATGGGAAGAGCTTTGGCAGTGAAACATCACCGAAGTGTTCAGTGTCACTTTGGAGCAGAAACATCTAACTACGTGTGCTTTGTTCTTACTCTCTTCCCCTCCCAAAGCAAACCCCAGATCTTAGTGTTGAATAGCAATCTCAGAGGATGGTGGCTGCACCGTGCCTGGGGCCCATGTCTGCAGTGGTCTCAGCCAGTCAACATTTATTTCTCAGCATGAGTGAGAAATAAACTTTTGTTGGGTAAAGCTACTGAGATTAGGGGTTATTTGTTACTGTGGCATAACCTAGTTTATCCTGACTGATACAATAATAAAATTATATTTAAAGTCAAGAGAATAATAAACACAAAATTCAGCATTGTAATTAACTCTGAGAGGCAGTCAGGAGAATAGGATAAGGGAGGAGCACAAGACAGGTGCAAATATTGTTAAGGCTATGGATCTTGGGTTGAGTTCTGAGCCCATATGTGTTCACTATATTGTTGTAAACAAAAATATATCACTGTAAACTAATGACTTCATTAATTAAAGTGGCCCTGCATGGGCCAATAATGAGCGTGTCATAACCAGGGTTTGTGATTGCCCAGCTCTGTGTACCTGAGGTCCATTTAAAAAGGAAAAGAAAAGAAAAGAGAGTGTCGTTCAGATATGAGCTGGAAACCCAGCCACCGTACCTGCCGAAGGGCGCTTGCCTCTCATCCTGTAGCAATGAACACCCACCAAAGTGCGGAAGGAGGGCAGGGGACGAGCTCAAATGTGTGGCTTTTTCCCCTAATTCCCTGAGGTCCAGGGCCAGAGATGCCATTCCCCGAAGCCCTCCTCCAGACTCCCCCAAGGAAACTGTCCGGCCAGCTGGTGGGGGAGGTGGGAGACAGGAGCATCACAGAGCCTTTGTTCCTGGCAGCTTATCAAATCCGCCCAAAGCCTCATTTCAATATATTTGCATGAAATGGTTTCATCCCAGAGTCTCCTCCTCCCTCTCCCCATCGCCGCCCCGCCCCCCCAGGGTGCTCGCAGGCCTGGTCTGGCTCAGTGTCCTCACAGGCCCCTGGACCAACACCAGGCCCCCTTTGATGATGTCACATTTACCAGGAAGAATTCTGCTTTTTCTGCACCCTGGGCATCATGAATCTTACATATTTTTTTCTCCCTCCACCATGATGCTAAAATCACTGCACTCGATGGGGAGCCATTGGGGAGTTTTCAGCAGAAGAGGATGTGGTGGGATTTGCGACTTGAAGGCTGCTCTAGTTACCAGGGAGGGACAAGGGCGGAGGCGGGGGGACCGCTGGGGCAACAAACAAGGCATCCGAACTTGGGGTGGGGGGAGGGAGGCAGAGGTGTGGGAGGCCCCTGGGCAGACCCGAGAGCCACTCAGAAGGTGGAATCAGAGAGTCAGAGAGGCAAAGCCTGACTCCACGGTCCCTGGGGAGGAAAGAGGAGCAGGCCTGCCACCCACCTGCTCCCGACACCACTCGGGGTGTGGAGAGGGAGAGAAATATCCGGGGAAATGCCTGCATGAAGTTGTGGCCTCTGGAGGAGACTGGGCCGTAGGAGGGGGTGAAGCGGGGACAGACATTTATCTTTGAACTTTTAAAACTAGTTGTATATATTAATTTGACCCAAAAAAATCAACTGAAAAAAAAGCCCTTAGAGCCAGAGCTCCTCAGTCATGCTTTCTTACACATGTGAGGTTCCAGGAGTTCATAGTCCAAGAAATTATGCCAAGTTGGGTTATGTGGGTGCGGGTTTTTTCTGAAAAGGGGTCTATATGTTTTATTGAATTCTCAGAAGAGACTGGTGACCGGGTAGTACTAATTAACATTTACATAACACCATACTTCAGGCTCCGCACTATATATATGTGCATTTAATCTTCACAGCAGTCCTGTGAGACAATCTACTGTCAGCCCCATTTTACATATGTAGGGACTGAGGCACAGGGAGACTAAGCAAGGTGCTGAGGTTTGCTCGGGTCAGTGAGATTTGAGTTTCCCGAGCGCCAGCCACTAACCTGGACCCAGTCTGGCTCTATACTGAACTTGCCCAGACGGACAAGTAAGGTCCCAGGACACAAGCGTTCACCCCAGGTCTGAGGTCAGACAAAGC
Source organism: Stenella coeruleoalba (assembly GCF_951394435.1). Classification (NCBI taxonomy): domain Eukaryota; kingdom Metazoa; phylum Chordata; class Mammalia; order Artiodactyla; family Delphinidae; genus Stenella; species Stenella coeruleoalba. The sequence goes on from NC_137147.1 coordinate 132,811,256, forward strand.
TGGGCAGCCAGGGCACGTGGACCTCTGCGCTCCCAGCCCTTCTCATGATCAAGTTCAGGGGCAATAGGAAATCTGGGCCCCTCACTGTCATCCCGGCCCATGGCAGGAAAGGCAATTTTGCGCCAGGGTCATCTCAGGAGCAAACATGGGGGAGGGAAGCCTCCTTCCAACACCCACTGGTACCCCTGCTGCTACTGGTCCCCCAGGCGCCACTGCAGAGGCCAGCCTAGCCTGGCCGACCCCCTGCAGGGACAGGGATCCTCCTTCCTCAATAACCAAGCCTTGTTGTCTCCCTGGCCTCTCCTCCACACCTCTGCCATCAGCCTCATCTGTGGCTGAGGACAAGCCCCAGGCTCTCCATGCTGGGTGGGCCCAGCACCTCTAGCCTCACTTTCCCTGTCTCTCCTCCCTGCTGTCTAGCCCGAGCAGGGGTTGGTCCCTGCCCACCAGGTCTTGTCCTCTGAAGCCTTGACTGGGTCTAGCCCCACTCCCTCCTGGGAGTACGTGAGCCCCTCGGCCATGCTGGAGCCCTCCCCCAGGGAACTGTGACAGAGGCAGGGCCTGGAGTAGAGGCAGGGTAAGAGGCTGCCAGCAGGGTGGGGCTGCCTCAGGAAGTAGCGAGGGCCCTGCCCTAGGAGACGTGTGAGCAGAGGCTAGACCCCCAGTCTCTGAGAGGGGCGTGGACCAGCGGTCGTGCCCAGATCTCCAATCCTCCCCTTCTAGGACTCTGTGGGGAGCATGGCGACACTTACAGGATGTCACAATAGCATGTCCAATGGGCTCCAACCAGATGGACCTCAGAGCCTGCTCTACCTTGATTTCACAGAGGGACAGTGGCGTGTCCAAGGTGCCACAGCATCTTGAGGTGCACTAGGGGAAGGGCAGCCCTGGGGGGAGAGGGCTATGTTTGGAGGAGTGGCTGGTCCCTTGAACAGGAGGATCCGAGTAGCTTCCTGGAGGACAGAAGACATACACAAGGGTCCCTCAAGGTAGATGGGACATCTTCAAGCAAAGCGGATGGCTGGACTCAGACATCCTGATGGTGGGTCTCAGTGCGGACGCTGAGAGCTTGAATGCCGAGCCTAGCAGGAGAGTCCCCTGTCGACAGCCCCCCACCCCGCAGCCCACCTAGGACAGAACCCATCCTGGTGCACCGTCTCAGCCTGACAGGGGGACTGCCCCAATTATCCTAACAGTGTGGCAGTCGGGGGGGGCAGTTCTGGGCCTCCCCACACACCCTCAAGTCGGAGCTCTGTCTGCCCGCCACAGCCTTCCCAGAGCAGGGTCCTGGCTCTCACCAGCCCCACCCACCTCCGGCCCGGCAGGCGACGCCGACGCCGGAGAGGTTGCCCCAGCTGCAGCTCCTGAGCTGATTTTTCCCGGTTCCGGTGGTGGCGTCAGCCAGGAGGGAGCGGGCTATTTTTAGCGGGTTCTCCGCAGCAGCGAGAGGGCTCAGAAGTGCCGGCGTGGTCGGTCCCACACCGTTCTCAGCTTTTAGCTCTTGCAGGGAATGATTCTCGCACCCAGCACGCTCTGATTACCAGGGTGACCTGAGCAGCTGCCAGACAGCTCCTTGTGGGCTAAGCCTGCAGGTGGGAGACATGAGAGGAGCCAGGGCAGGCCTCCCCACCACTCTGGTGCCCGTCACATTCCAGGACCACGGGGGCAGAGGGTGGGGTGGGTGAGTGACTTCACTGGACTTCGTTGGCTTGATTGGTGTAGCCTACCTGGTGCTTCACGGGGTGTGAGGAACATTCCAGGAGCCCACCTGCCTCCACCCTTTGCAGAAGGACATGCCATGGAGGGGGTAGACATAGGTCACCCCAGTGAAGCGGAGCTCTTTGAGAAGGGCCCCGCGCACTCCCCTTGACAGGGGTCAGACACTCAAATGTTTTCAGGGGGGTTCAGCGGGTGCCAGGAGTGAAATGATCTGCTTTGCATGTAAATCGTTTGTGCCATTCTTCAATTCCACAGAGGGATATATGCACACCGTGTGGATAGGGCTTCTCGTTTTTTTAAGAGAACTTTAAAATTCAAAATCTGTTGTGGAATCTCCCAGGTTTTAAATGTTGGCACCCGGGTCAAATTTTAAAAGAACATTGTGTGATTTAAACAAAACACATTCGGGAACCACACCTGATCCACAGGCCCGGAGATGGGAGCAGTGTTAACAGTGGCAGCTTTCTAATGCCTCTCTTGCCCCAAACCAAGATGTGTCCCCATGAGAGGCCCCTCCGTACCCGGGGGCGGAGCAGGCCTCAGGACCCCAGACCCCAAAGGACAAGGCACCACGCGTTAGGGCCCATCCAGCATTTTTCAAACAGTGATCCAGGGAAACTAGTTCCTAGAGCAGTTCAAAGATGTTCCTTATTTATGGGCAAACACTCTGGGAATCTCTGCCTTAATTAAAGAGAAACAGACTTCTTTACTACAGGACTTGTCTGATCCTTGAACATGCAACAAAGCGCCTTGTGAATCTCTGGGAGCTGAAACATATGCAGTGCTTCTCAAAATAGTTCCATGCGGACCCCGTTTTCAAGGCAGGCACACACGTGAACTCTGGAAAAACACTAGTGTTCTATGGAATATGGTTCTGGAAGTAGGGCTCACAACACTGACCTAGGCAGTCCACAAACCAACATCCTAGGGTGGCTGGAGCACGGGAAGGGTGTGGAGAGGGGCATCAGAGAAGCTGAGACCAGCAGGCACTGGTCAGGAGCATGGCTTTGTCCTCAGGGCAGTGGGAACCACCGAAGGGCTTAGACAAAGAGGGGTGTAGTTGGTGGACCGCTCTCACTGCACGGCGAGCAGACTGAAGAAGGGACGCCAGGCCGGAGGCAGGGAAGCTGGTGCAGAGGGGATGGGTCCCAGGGGTGTTTTGGAGGTGGAACACATTGTCAGGACTAGGTGGCTGAAGGCTGTGGGGAGTGTAGGGGAGGGAGGAGGTGAAGGCGAGGCCAGGCGATAAGCTAAATGGGCAGAGCCCAGACGGAGGCTCTGAGCCAAAGGAGAACTTCAGAGCCCAGGCTGGGAATCAGTCCTCTTCCTGCTCGTCTCATCAGGGAGCCGGCTTCAGGTAAACTTCAGCCACCTGGGGTTCCCATGGCAACCGGGAGAGAGAATCAGCTGAGCATCTGGGCAAGCAGAAGGTGGGGAAGGGGTCAGGAAGGGTTTCTGGCCTGATCAGTGTGCTGTGGGCCCCAGGGGTTCAGAACCTGGTCACCCCGTCCCCCAGGCAGCTGGCAGTGGCCAAGGGGTGGCCAGGAGAGAAAAGCTCAAACCCCCAAGGCTCCTGATCCCAGAGCCAAGCTAGGAGGGCTGTGCGGGCTCTTGCTGCTGCAGTAAACCCAGCCCCGCTCTGGGACCAGGCCTGTGTCCCTCATCTTTCAGCAGCCCTGGTTACTTCCTCTGAGAGAAAAGGCAGGGCGATTCCCATGACTGTGCTTCCTGCTGCCCTCACAGCCACGAGGCTAATTTTAGCCCTGACATCAGCTTGTAGCTTGGGCGCTGGGTCGGAGGGGGCCATGTGTCTGCCCAGCTCAGAATGTAGGCCCCGGGAGCCCTACCCCCAAACGAGCCAAGCAGCTCAGCCGCACAGCCCTTCTGACACTCCCACCTCCGCCCCCAGCACCCGCCTCCCTCTGCACACCCTCGCCCACCCTCAGGCCTCCAGGAGCTGACCCTGCCCACTTTTCAGCTAACTCCCGAGGCTCTGGGCTCTCTCACCAACCGAGTTTAGACTGGTTGGCAGTCAGCTCCCCCAGTCCCCAAAGCAGAGCAAACATGCTACACCATCTATGTCGACAAAGATAGGATGCTTCCAGCAACCCCAGAACCACATGCTAACCACATCCCACCTTGTGGCGCTGGTCAAATATCACCCCCTCCGTGAAGCACCCCTACTCCTCAGTCAAAGCTAAATTCTCCCTCCTCTGTGCACCCCAAGCTCCCCGTGTCCCCATATGTCACTGTTTTGGGACACACTGTCTCCCGCGTGAGACTCTAAGCCCCTGAGAGTAAGGACTGAGTCTTGTTCATCTCCGTCCCCCCCATAAGCCCAGCGTGGTGCTCGGCACACGGTAAGCATTACTGGACCCCAGGTGGAGGGGTCCGGGGTGGGGGGCGTGAGTGTAACCTCTGAGCCAGGGAAGACAAGGCTGCTGAGCCCAGCTCAGCCACCAGTTTGCCCGGTGGTCGTGGTCCCCCGTCCCCCCTCCCTCCCTCCAAGGAAAACAGCATCACTCCCAGGTCTGATGGCTCCCTCTGGGTCACCCTGGAGCCTATGAATGTCTGACCTCTGAGGCCACGCTGTGGGCTGTTCACTGACCGTTGGCCTGGTGGGAAATAACCCAGACCAGACTGTCCCCCTAAGTAACTTGACCTGGGACCTTCCACATGATGCAGTCAGTTCATGGCAGAGGCAGAAGCAAAGAGCATACGTCTGGAGTGGCCAGGATGTAGAGTCAGGACCATAATGGAGATGTAGGAGATGAAGATGAGGAACAAGCAAGGAAGAGAAGGAACAGTTCCACCCGGGGCTCAGCCTCAGCCCTCCCTCCACTGATGCCCCACCTCCCACTCAGCCCGCCCACCCAGCCCCGCCCCAATCCCTGCTCTGTGCAGAGGCCCTGGGCCATTCTGCCTGGCAGGTTCATGAGGCTCATTCAGTGCCTGCAACCCCCCTAAATAGACTCCCCATGCAGCCCAGGTGGTGGGTGACGGTCCAGCTCCCTCTTGCCCGGGTGGGCTCTCGCTCAGGGCAGGGAAGCCCAACCTTACCCCTCCCTGGAGGAGAAGGCTCAGGGACGGTGGAAGGACCGCAGCAGGGAGAACACTGTGCCCTCCCACGGAGGTCAATGGCTTCTCTGCTGGGGGAAAGTGGGCTCCCGAACACGGCTATGGGCCCCAGCTCTAAGGAAAAGACACCCCTCAGCTGTACAGGCCACAGGGATCAGGGTCTCCAAGTCCATGCCACTGCTCTGGGAGGAGAGACAGGGAGTTTCCTCAGGGCCTCTGCTTGCCAGCCCACAGAGAAGGGTCCAGGAAGCCAGCATCAGGCAAGGCCCGTGACCTCTCCAGCGGGTGCCAGAGAGCTCCCTGCCCACGGGCCACGGCCTCTGCTGTCCAGTCCTGCTGCAAGGACCCTGATGCTTCACCTCCTAGGCCGGCAGCTACGGATGTGCTGGGCTGAGGCAGGATACCACTGGCCACGGGATCCTCCCCCTGGGTCTCAGTTGCCCCTTGTGTGAGCTCCTGAGGGCAGGACCCAGGGTGGCCCCTCTGTCTCCCAGTCTGGACCCTCTGTCTCCCAGTCTGGACATTCTCCCAGGCAGGGGTGGAGCTCTTCTGATTCTATCCAAGGGCACCAGGGCTGGGCACACGCCAGGCCTGACACAGATTTGTTCCCTCCCACCCCCCTGAGCCAGGAGATGCTGGAGGAGGGGAAGGTGGAGAGGCCCCAAAGCCTGGGATACAGCAGGCCCAGGAACGACCACGCTGCCTTGCCTCACCCCCACCACGGGCAGCAGTCCCGAGGAGCCCCTTCCCAGGTGGCAGCTGGTGGTCATATAGCCATCTCAGAAATGCTCCCGGCAGCCAAACATAAGTGCCCGTGCCACCGTGAGTAGCACAGCTGATAAATTACCACTGAGGGCTGCACACACGCCCCTTCTCTATTTACATCCGCCTTGGTGCCTAAAACTGGATATTTATGCATTTTCAATATTCAGGGCAAACGCTCCATCGCTCAGCGCCGCGTGGCTGCAGCACATTACCCCGGCCCCGCCGAGACACTCCTCTTCCACCTGGTGTGCCAAACCACCTGGTGTGCTTCCAAGTACAGCCTAGACCCTGAGCCCCTGCATATCCCCCACCCCCATCTGCAGGCCTGTGTGCCCCAAGGGGAAGTGGAGGGAACAAAGGGCCAGGCCAGCCTCCCCGCGGGGCCCCAGGGGTCCCCTCCCCCACTTTACAAACCAGCAGCCAAGGCTCAGAGAGGTAGGGTGGCCTGGGCAAGGTCACACAGCATCTCCTCTAGGTCGGGGTTACACCCCCATGTCCCCAGGTGGAGTGGCTCCCTCGTCACCAAGGAAAGTGGCGGAGCTGGGCTGTCTCTCCCGCTCTCCCAATCCTTCTTTGCCTCCTTTACTTGAGGTCTGTCTCCTCTGGCTCTGATTCTCTCTCTAGATTCCTCTCTGTGTCTCTGCACCTGGCTGGCTCTCACCAGCTCAGTCTCAGCGTCTCTCACATCTGTCTCTGTCTCTCCTTAGTGTTCCCATCTCTTTCATCTCTGGTCCCTGTGTCTCTGTCTTCCTCCCACACACACCCCCCACACGCACCCTTTCTCTTCCTCAGAGCCCCTGTCCACCCTGTCTGAGATCAGGGTGGGGGGGAGGCAGATGTACTGATGTCCAGGAGGGGCCTCCTTGGGCCATCGTGTCTCCCCCCACACTGGCCCTGTGAAAGGGGAGCCTCCACGGCCCCTGAGCTGACGGACCCACAGAGCAGAGGGGGGCTGAGGTGAGAGGTTCGGGGGGCAGATTTCCACTCACTGGAAGCAAGTGAAAGATGGGCTGAGTTTCCCATCCCAGGATCTACAAGATTTATACATCAGCCCAAACACTTGACTTTAAAGGACCCATCTGGTTTGGTGATTGGGGCAGAGTGATGGGGTCCTGGGCCTGCCCTGAGCTGAAAGGGTTAATGCCCTGGGCCCTGAGGACTTCTCACACCTGCTCCCACCCCCCCTTCACCTGCACCCCTCCAGCTGCTCCTTTTGCTCTCTCTCTCTCTCTCTCTCTGTCTCTCCATCCATCCCTCTCTCCCTCTGTCAGGAATGATAAGAATTAATTAAATGTGTCCTCAGCTCCTGTCTGCTCACTTCCCCCAGGGAATTAACCAGTCCCAGCACTTCAGGCCTTGTTAGATTCCAAGAAAAACATACCACTTGTGCATCTGTAACATGTATGTGTGCACATAGCTGTCCCTGCACACAAAAGTGCACGTCCCGTCTGCTGGCTCATCAACACGTACAAGACTGTGTACAGCTCCATATGCGCTCCTGAATGTGGAGACACGTCAGGATGTTGTTGTGAATACGCTTACGAGTCTCTTGGTGTGGCTGTGTGTCTACGCCCTGAGTGGGCATGCACACGTGTGCATAGTATGTCTTCACATTCAGGTTCACTCTGTGTGTGGACAGGTCTCTACTGAGTCTCTGTGCTTGTACTGTGAGTCTGGTTAGACCTCATTACCATGCAAGTCTGTTTGGATGTAAACATATATGTCTCTGTGTTCTGTGTGTGTGTGTGTGTGCATAAACCTGTGTGTGCACATCTAACAGTATGCGTGCACTGGTGCATGAGCATGTTGGGGGGAGCACATGGGCCGTGTGTGTGCGGTGTACACACACCCATACACCCTGGCTGCCTTGCACTCACATCTCCTTCCTGGCTCCCCGGGAGCCAGCAGCCTTGTCCCCGGCAAGAGCCGTCTTGCCGCATCTCCGGGGGGATGATGGTGGCAGCAGTGGCAGTACAGGTGGCAGAAGCCCGAAGTTAGGAAGGGGGAGGTGGTGGAGGGGAAGACGCTCGCTAATGAGGCCACCTTCCTTGCCAGCCTGGGAGCTGGTGCCACTCATTATCATCTCAGTAAGCAGCTCCCCTGGGAAGAGCTGCTGCCGGAGCCCTGCTCTCTCCCTCCCCTGGGATCCCTTTCCCCACCTCCCCACCAGTCGTAAGACACTGCAGGAGCCCTGGGCACCAAGAAGAAGGGCAGACAGAGAGGAAGGCCAGTGCCTGGTCCCACCAGGGGACCCAGAATGCCCTCCTGCCTGCCTTCCTGCTGCCAGGAAGCCCACCTTTCAGTGTACTCCTCTGTGTCAGGACCTGGTTTCCAAAAGCCTTCTGGAAATCCAAATGTGCTTCTGGAGAAAGGAAAGCCTACGCACCCTGACCAGTCCCATCACAAACAATGAGCATGCTCCTGTAAAATAAGCACTAGGCGAGAGTCAGCTTGTCTGGCTGATAATCCCAGTGCTGTGTGACCTTGGGCAAGTGCCCATACCTCTCTGGCTCTTGGTTTTCTTGTCTGTAAAATAGGGGAAGAAGACTAGAGCCACTGTTCTCAAAGAATGGTGCATGCATCATTGGTGAGATATAAGACTATTTTAGATAATACACAGAGATGGGCATCTGCTATTTTAACTATGTATTTATTTTCATGTATATACTCTCATGTATGTGTGTGTGTGTTTGTGTGTATTTAACTAGCACTTCAGACCCCTGACTTCACAAACATTGCTTAAGACAAGGCTTAACACATTTAAATTTTTTGTTTTTTTTAAAGAAAATGTTGGGGGTAGGAGTTTATTTATTTATTTTGGCTGTGTTGGGTCTTCGTTTCTGTGCGAGGGCTTGCTCTAGTTGTGGCAAGCGGGGGCCACTCTTCATCGCGGGGCGCAGGACTCTCACTATCACAGCCTCTCTTGTTGCGGAGCACAGGCTCCAGACGCGCAGGCTCAGTAGTTGTGGCTCACGGGCCTAGTTGCTCCGCGGCATGTGGGATCCTCCCAGACCAGGGCTCAAACCCGTGTCCCCTGCACTGGCAGGCGGATTCTCAACCACTGCGCCACCAGGGAAGCCCCAACACATTTAAATTTTAAAAGTGAGCCAGTTTAAAGAAAAATATTAAGTAAATGAGAGGAAAGGCTAGCATCTGAGTATGACAAAGTCCTGGTGGAAGCTGACAAATGACTGTGGCCCTGGGCCGGAGCATCTCTGAGGCCCTTCCCTCTCTGAGAGGCAGTGGATTTAGGACCCCAGACCCCCGAGAATGAGATATACACAGATTGGGCCCCGGTTCCCACCTCATCCTCATCATCACCGAGACAGACCATCACGAGGAGTGGCAGGAGAAGCTGCTATGCAGTAAGTGGGGTGGTCCCTCCTGGCACAGGCACCCATGAGAACTCAGAGGACACAGAAAGTGTCCACACATGTGACCCCTTGGTGTGATTCAGGCCAGATCAGGCCGGGGCACAGGAATGGCTGAGACTGAAGGCAGAGGTAGCCGGGGTCTGGACAGAGAGGGCTCAGGCTGGGCCTGGTGTGCCACGCAGAGTCGGCAGCCACATCTCCCATAGAGGCTGGAGGGGAGGCTGTCTGAGCCCCCAGGCCGGTGAATGAGCTATTCCACCTGTGCTGCCCAGGGAGAAGCAGCCTGTCGCACAGCCCCAATGCCTCTGTCCTCCAAGTGGCCGAGTGTGAATCCCAGGAATTTACAGCCCAGCTTCCAGTGGGATTTGTGAGTCTGCCTCAAGCCTGGCCTGCAGGGAGTGGCCGCCCCCCCATCACCCCCCATTGCTGCTGATTGATGAGGATGTTTCCTGCCAAGAAAAACTCCCCTCTGTGTCAGGCAGCAGAGGGAAAGTTTCCCAGGCCCAAGGGCCAGCCCCTCACCCCATACCTGTCCTCGATCTGGTCCCTTCTCCTTCCCTTACAGCTCACGCCTTCCCACGATCCCCGCAGCCCCACGCGCTGACACCCAAACAGGAGGTGCGCCCAAGGAGCCCAACTCCTGGGCCAGAGCTCCACCTTCCCAGACCTGCCACTTGCTCATCCCTTCCCAGTGCCCTTCAAAACAGATCCATCCCGGAGCCCAAGGCTAGAATGCCAAATTCCAGAATGAATTACTGAGGGAATCCAGCACACACACACACACACACACACACACACACACACACACACATACTTCACAGATGAGGAACCAGAAGTCCAGAGAGGGATGGGCCTTGCCCAAAGTCACACAGCAGAACAGTGGTGTGGCTGAGACCTGAACCCACAAGACCCTGGACTAGTCATGTCCATGTCTGGTCACGGCTGATTGTCACACAGTCATGCAGATAGTTTTCATCTCCAGATAAGGACTCCTCCTCTCCAGAGAACTGACGGACCTGGGTTTGAATTTCTCCTCTGTCACTTTGGATCTGAAAGTCACCACTTCTCTGTGCCTGTTTCCTCACCTGAAAAATGGGGCTCAAAAATAATCCTGACCTCCTGGGGTCATTATGAGGTTCAAGTGATATAATACAGGTGAAGTCCCAGGACAGAGCTGGGACCCTGGCAGTGCTCACTAGGTGGTGGAGATTGTCCTCCTGCATTCCTGATGTCTCAAAGGACCCCACTCCCTGATTTGCTAGGGGATGGGATAGGGTAGTTTAGGGCAGCTGGAGCAGGAGGAAAAGGAGAGGATGTATGTGGGGCTGCAGGGCAGGACTGAGGCCATTTCTTGCTGGGGGAAATCCTGGAAGGGTCCCTGGAAGAGGTGACTTCAAGCAGAGGACGCAGAGCTCTACCTCTCTTGCTCTGAGGCCACTTGGGGACTTCCTGAACACCACAGGGCTGAGGGGAAGCGCCCTGCCCTGGAAGCCAAGCCCAGCCCCAGCCCGAGCTGCTTCTCTGAGTGATCAGGGTCAAGTCCCTCCCCTCTCGAGGCATCTGCAAAACAGGGCCAGAGAGGACCGGAGAACACACTCTATAGGCATCTTCCAGCTCTGACCTTTATGCAAGCCCATCTAGACCCATCCCATGCAATACCTAAGTTTTACCACTGGGTGGAAGAAGAGAGCGCATCTGGAAGCCAGCCTCCCTGCAGCTGCTGCTGGTCACTCCCTCGCCTAGCACCAGATGTTCTTTGCTCCCCCACACCATCAGCTGGCTCTCCAGGGAACCAGAGCTGAGTGATCACCCATATCCAGACATCTGCTTCTCCCCACAGCCCTGCAGTGCAGCCAGCATTCTCTACTTTTCAGATGGGGAAACTGAGACCAGAGGAGGGGAGGCCTTGTTCAAGGTCACACATCAGACATGGCAGAGCCAAATCTCTAACCCTTTTTCCCAGCCCCCCACAGCCAGCCCCCTAGCTGAGGCTGTGTGAAGGGAGGACTGGAGTCAGGTAGACTTGGGCTGGAATCCTGGTGCCCCCACCCCTAGCTGTGCATCACTAGGCAGGTTCCCCACCCTCTCTGATCCTTGGCTTATGTAGGCGTCTGGCACATGGCAAGTGCTGAACACACGAAGCCACTGCTTTGTTTCCGGTATATTTTACACTCCACGAGAGCAGACACCTGTCTATCTTACTCACCTTGGTGTCCCCAGAGCTAGCATGGGGTGGATGTCCAGAGAATAGCTGCCTGGAGGCCCTCTCCCTCCTGGCCCTGTCTGGCACTCAATATAAGGGTCTAGCCTCTTCCTGTCCCTTCCACCATCCCGGATCAACCCCTTTCCTTCCCCTCCCCCCACACCCTTGGCAGCCCACACCCACCCAGGCCCTGAGGTAGTGGCTCCTTCCCACCTGCTCACCTTTTCTCCCCGTGTCTCTCAGCCCCACTTTTCCCTGTCCCTGCCTCACCCTCAGCCCCTGTCTCCTGCTGAGCCCCCGCTCTGCACCATACACTGTGTTTACAAGAAAACCATGACAGTTTTTTATTTCTCTCTTTTGTCTCCCTTCCTCCCCTGAAGGGAACGCGCTTCCACTCTCCCAGGAAAAAAGGAAGGCTCCGGAAGAGAAAGAGCAAACAAAGGACAGTGGGGCCATGGGTGTCCCCAGCCCCACCCATGGGCCACACGCACACGCGCACACACAATCCTCCTCTTGTCCAGGCCTCCAAGAGCCATTCTGTTATTTGGGGGGTTCATTGAAAAATGTCGATCTTTATTGTAGAGGATAAACTAGGCAGAGGGACATGGGGAGCAAGAGGGAGAGAGAGACGAGAACCAGAGGGAGGCAGAAAGACTTAGAGAGGAGAAGAGTCAGATGGGAGAACGTGGACTCGGAGAGGAGAGAGGAGAGGCCAGAAGGAGCAGGTCGGTGGCAGACTCTTCCCCTACAGGGAGGCTGGCAAGGCAGCTTCTGACCCCACCAGGGATCCTGGGAGAACCGGGCGGCAGGAGCTCCTATTCGAGCCCTCCTGTCCCTGGGCAGCCCCTGGAGTGGGGTCTCGGAGTGCTGGGGGCAGGGAGAAGGGGTCTGGCTTGGTCAGCGAGGACTCACAACCACATGCGCCCCATCCAGAGGTGGGACCCCAGCCTGGGACCCTGCTGAGCTCTCTTCCCGAAGCCCCCCCCCCACTCCACTCCCTCTGCACGGTGTCGGGGAGGGGAGGGTTCTCACGGTTTATCTACTCTGAATCTCCAGGGCAGTGGGCTCTGCAAGGGAGCCTGGGGGGACATGAGTACGTACGTGAGATAAGGAGGAGCCTGGAGAGAGGGGTGTGTGGTAGTAAATGTGCGTGGAGTATGCGTGTGTCTGTGTCTATGCCTTTCCCTGGGAATGTAATTTAAGGCCCGTGTTTGAGTGGGTTTGGTGTCAGGGTGTGTGTATGGAGTAGGATGCGCGTGCCTGCGCGTGCACGTGTGAGCAGTTCTGTCGGGAGCCTCTGTGTCCTGTCTCCATGCGTATGTGGGTAAAGGACATGTGTTTGTGCACAACCCCCACCTGTGAGCCTGTGTGTGGTGTGGCAGTGTGTCCCCGCAGGCAGGGTCCCTCTTTTGCCCCTGGCCCAGGGCCATCATCCCCCCAGCCCTGGGATCCAGAGTGACAACTGGCCCTCAGAGTCCCTCCAGCAACAGCAGAATGACGGCGACCTATCATCCACCCCGGCCAGTGTCCAGGAGGGTTATGGGACTTCAGTTTTACCATCAAGCCCTGGCAGGGGCGACCCACGGTGGCCAGGCCTCCCCCTGGCCCTGGGAAAGGAGGGCGGAAGCGCTGGTAGGTGCCCTGCCATGCACTGACCCTCACCCACCCTCCTATGTCTGCCCCCGCTTGGAGAGCGCTGCTTCCACCAAGCCACGCTCTGAATTCCTGGAGGGCGCAGCTGGGACTCCGAGGCACAGCCAGAGCCTGGCATAGGGCGGGAGCTTAGCAAATGTTTGTTGAACGAATGAATGATTGTGTCTGTGTGATCATGTGCCAGGCTCAGGACCTAAGTACCTGAGGGCACAGGCTGAAGTCCTACAAGAATCAGACCAGGGCTTCCTGCCAGGTCAAGCGTGGCCCCCGATTTGTTCAGAAGGGGCAGGGTCATCACCCGGCCAGGCCTGAGACGACAGGCCCACTGACCTTCTCCAAGTCATCTACGTGGTCACCACCACAGGAGAGGCAAGGCCAAGAGACGGGGACTGCTTCGTCCAAAGGTCCGTCTCAAGCTAAATGACCCTGTCACTTCGTGGGCTGAGGCACAAGGGAGGCCCCGTTTATCTTCTCTGGAGGCCACATCCCTTTCTTGGCGGGGCCATCTCTCTTCCAAACATCTTCATCCCCCGAAGATTCATACTGAATCCTCCAGCCTCCTCTCCTTCCCTTGGGACCTCAAACCAAGGGTTAGTTCTAGCTTTAGGGCTAACACCCAGCCCCTGCCCATAACTGGTGGCAGCTGGGGCCAGGCTGAAGGTCTGTCACAGACTGAGCCATGGAGGCAAAAACTAGGATTTAGTCCTAATGTAAGTCAAGGGTCTCACCCCAGACTGCGCCCTCACTCTAATCACACTGCCAAACCTGGTCACACCCTGAGCCCTGACCCTGTCACACATTGAACCCTGACCCTGTCACACACTGAGCCCTAACCCTGATCACAAACTGAGCCTGGACTTTTATTTAGAGACAGGCTATTAATTTGTCATAGAGCCAAAGCTGTTTCCCTGCCTCTGGGCCTCAGTTTTCTTCTCTCTTTAATGGAGGGCCTTGGGATGGGCTGAACGCTAAATCAGAAAGCCCCTACTCAGAGGTTGACCTGTAGCTTCCCTGACCTGGTGACACAAGAGAGCATCAGCCATGCCACCTGCCAACCTCCACCCCTACACAACACTTTCAGCCCAAGCTTCCCTAATTTTTGCAGCCGCCGTGATAAATGGCATTGTCAGCAAAATGACATCTTTCCAATCTGCTGCAAGACAGATGGGTCCCCAAGCTCACTTGCTGTCTCTTGAGCCTGCCCAGACCAGCCCTATGGACAAGTGGGGAGGACAGGACAGACACAATATCCCAGGCATGGGGGCTGGGGCGGGAGGGGGAGGAAATTTCAGGCCCAGAGTCAGGTATGACCCCAGTGGGGTTTTCTACAAGCCCCTTTTTTTAAATATTCAGTTGTTTGTTTCTTTTTGATATTCCAAAGATATTCTCTGCTCCTTTCTATCTGAAATTAGTTCTTCAATAGCATTTTCATTTTCAATGAAAACCTGAATATTGCTCAAATTCGCAGTGATGAGCCACCAGACACTGGTTCCTAGTGGCCCTTTCCTCCCGCCTCCCTGCGCTTTGGGGAGAGTGGCTGCAGAAGGACATGCCTCTGCCTGAGCCATCGGGCCTGGGGGACATTCAGCCTCCACTCCTCCTTCCCTAAGCCCCTCTCCCTCCACAGTTCCTGCCCTCCCTTCCCCACTTCCGCAGGCTGCAGAGCAGGTGTGGAATTCCGCCCCACATCTCCTGTGACGGGGGAGCTGGGAGAGGGGCTGGTCCTAGGGCTGGGGACAAGTCGGAACAGGGGATCTGGATACCAAGAATTCAGGAAAGATGGCTACCAGACCCTGAGACCCCAGCCTCCCCAGACACCGGCAGGAGAGCTGGCACCAGTCTGTCCAAAAGCGGCGGCGAAGCCAGAAGAGGTAGGGGCTGCGGGAACCGCCTGGACTCATGAGTGAGGCGATACTGCCCCCTCCTGGCTGGTTCATGTCTCCTCCTCTCCTCCTCCACGGGGCCCCGGACGGCTAGGCCGTTGAGGCTGGAGACACACAGGCAAATCTCCAAAGACAGCTTGTGACATGCAGACCCTCCTCCCAGCAGCCCCCCTGCGCTTTGCCTATTCCCTAGGCTGATCGGTAGCTTCCAGGCTCTGCCCATCTTGTCCAGCTTTCTCTCACTGCCCAAGGAATTCTGAAAAGACCACGTCTTATCTAGCCCCACTCACCAGCTATTCCTGCCCAGCTACAGCCCAGGCGCCTGCCCTCTGAGCCTCCCCCGGTTCCCTGCCCCTGTACACTTTGGTCCCACCTGCACACCTTCCCTCTCATCTTTACCTCCACCAAGGATACCCTCCCTCCTACACACTGTCTCTGCTTGTCCTCTTGGGTTCCTCCCGCAGGAAAACTGCCCTGTCCCCCCAGCCCAGCCAGAATGGCTCCTCCCTCCTGCTCCTCTCTTGGGGGCTGACCACCGTCAGGGATCAGAATCAAACAGTTCGGAAGCTGGAGGGAACTTGGACATCCTCCAGGTCCACCGTCCCCCCTCACAGAGGCCCAGAGAGGTGAGGGAGCTGCACAAGTCCACACAGCACATTAGTGGCAGAGGTAGGCCTAGAACTCAGCTCCCCGGCGCCTCTGCCCAGGGCTCCTTGGAGGACACCTGGTGAGCCACAGCAGAACATCCCCCAGACAGGGACTCCTACTACACTGCCAGTATCCCCAGCCCCTCATCAGGGCCCAAAGAAAGCCACTGTGAGTGTTTGCAAAACGAAGGACTAAATGAAAATATTTATCTAATGCCTTCTATGTGCTGGACACAGCAGACATCATCTCTGCTACATAAAACCTTGCTAAGTTGCTCGATTTGGTATAGAAACATAACTTCTGGGGATGGGGGGTGGGGTGAGTGCACCAGGAGAGGCCTCAGTCATGAATGTCAACAACCAGTGGGCACAGGTGGGGCGAGTGCTTGATGCCCATGGTGAAAGCAGGCGTGCGGGACTTGTGCACCGTGACCTGCTGGACGTCATGGGAGCCGGGGCCGGGCCGAGGTGTGTGGTCCAGCGGGTAGGCAAAGCGCCTGGCCATGCTGTACATGGGGCTGCGGTTCTGGTAGACAGATGGCTCAGGCCGGGCGTGCACGGCAGGTCCAGGGCCTCCTGCCACATCCTCCTTGTAGAACCAGTTCTTGTGCAAGGGGCTCAGGCTGTAGCAAGGAGCAGCTCTGTTGGCGGGCAGGTTGGGCCCCAGCAGGAGTGGCAGCTGGTAGTGGTTGGGGCCCGGGTTGGGGTCCATCACTCTGTATGGGCACCGGTAGCCAAAGGTGTACTTGGGAGCCCTGTGCTCCCCAGGCGGGTGGGTCTTCTCCAGGTGGTAATGGCAGGAGGCCAGGGTGGGGCTCAGGCCTGAAAGTGGATGAATGAAGGGGAGGGGTCTCAGGGCAGGAGCCAGGCCACATCTCCTGGTGTCCAACTAACGGGTCTAGGGAAGGAGCTGAGGTCTTGGTTAGCCTGGTATGACTTCTCTATAACCACCTTAGCATAGGGCAGGAATATCACCGCCCCTGTGTGGGACTAAGGGATGGAGGGACTTCGGCCATCCTGATATCAGGATTGTGACACTGTTTTCATAATATAAAAACCCCAGGTATCATAAGAACATCACCCTTGGGCTGTCATTGTCCCTGTGACAGCACCAAGAAAACATCCTGAAATCACTACAGTCCGTGAACTCATTAGCATGACAATATTGCTACCGAGACATGAGCCCTTTGATATTTTTATCATAACATCACCCTGCAACATACATGCATAACGTTGGCCTCAAGACGTTAAGTACTGTGACACAGACACTGTGACATCAGTGTCTTGATATGACATTGCAGGAGGCCAAAATCCGCAGCCACACCTGGCGAAGGGAGTCATCACCCCTTCGCCCCTGCTCCTGTCCCAAGCATGGACCCCCATCCCCCAACCTCCCAAGCCCGACCTCCCTCTCCCGGCCCATCTTACGCAGGTTAGAGATGCGCTCCGCCATGGGAACCTGAGGGCAGCTGGACATTCCAAACCGAGTTATTTTAGGATCCAAGAAATAGCAAGGCCCAGGGTTGCATATGTCCATGATCCCTGCAAGGCAGCCAAGGAAAGGCCCAGTCAGCCCCAGAGGCCGCCCCAGGGTTGAGTCTGGCCTGCCTCCAGGCAAGATCTCCCTCCCCCGAAAAAGATCGAAGGCTCCTTTCCAGTTCCTCGGGCTCTTGAGTGTTTCGGGAGCCTTGATTTCCTCATCCGTAAAATGGGGCTTTTAACACATGAACTTGTTCAGAGGAACAGATAAAATAACAGCTGCGCAGGAGTTTGGTCAGCCCCCACCCCGCCGGGGATTGGTGCCAAGGGGATAATAATAGGCATAGTGGCTACTGTTAGTATGAAGAAGGGACCCAGCCCTGGAAAGGGGGTTCCCCTGCTGAGGAGGGTGGGTCACCTCTGGGAGGGGCCGAGGTCTCAGACCCCCAGATACACGCCCCTGCCCACCTTCTCCTCTCACTGGTCTTGGCTGTCATCCCCAGCTCTTCGATGGCCCTCTGCTCCCCACCTTCCAGGGGTTTCTAAGCCACCTGGGAAGCTTTGAGGCCGCCCCCCACCACCACTTTCCCTCCACTCACCAGCTATTCCTGCCCAGCTGCTATGGCAGTTGAACCCATGGCAGCCAGAGTGGAAGGGCCCCAGCCAGAGACCACACAGAAGGGAGACCCTTCCAGCTGGATGCAACAGGTCCCTTCGAAGCTCCCTCAGGAGGTCCAGTTGGGAAATGCCCGGAGTTGCCTTCAGAGGGATGGGTCACCTCGCACCCCTGCTGGCTTCCTTGTGGACCCAGCAGGCCACGTGGGTGTCCCACTCAGGACAGGCCTGGGTTCCCAGGCCTCCGGCTACAGATCATGACTCCTCACCTCTCAGCACAGCCCCAAACATCCAACAATAGTAATCCTACGCCCACGGGGATGATGGTGTGGTGGGCACTCACGCTTCTCCGAATGCAGGGTGTGCAGGGTGTAGGCTGGCTCCTGGAACATGGAGACGTCATGGTCTACGTAGCCCGTGCAGGATGGCCGGAGGTATTTAGCGGGCCCTGGACCTGTGAGCACCGACAGAGCGGCCCTCAGCCTGGGCCCGCCAGATCAGAGGCAGGGGAAGCCCCAGATACAGGGTGCCTTAAGAACTCTGGGGTCTTTGCTCTCACTGATGTCGCCCTGAGACAAAGACCACCATTGAGGTGCTTCCTTTGGGGAAAGTGTTCCCAGATAAAATGTGATTTCCCTTGGACAGGCAATGCATAATCAGAAAAGTAATAGTTACAAGTAACTGAGACCTTATTCTGTGCCGAGTACTATGCTAAGCATTTTCTGTGGGTTATTTCAGTTAAGCCTCTCGACAATTCTGTAAGACAGATACCCTTGTTTTTCCCATCTTATGGATGAGAAAATTGAGGCATAGAAATATCAATTTACCCAAAGTCACACAAGCCATTATTGTGAAAATTCTGAGACACCAGCCAACAGAACCTAAACGTTTAATCACATACTAAACCACCTCCCACATAGAGCAACCATCAGTCATTAACAATGTAGTAAGAATTAGTTTGTCTGCCTTCAGTTGATAGTAAGATTCAAGGGAAGTGAGGAAAGCTAGAGCTGGGCTAAAGATGACACAGAATCCCTAGCCTTTTTCCAAAACTGGCCTCACTTCAAACCCCTTCCTCCCACCTCTCCTCCCCCCTCCCCCGCCCAAAAAATTTCCCAGCAGCTAATACCGCCTGCAAAGTTTAGCTTGGAAGTGCTGATCTTCTGTGGCTTTGAGGAGAGTCTGCAAGGGCTTTGCAGGAGGCAGGACTGGAAGGCTAGGACACCTTCAGCAGCTCTGCAGAGAGACGAATGAGCCCAAGCCCAGGTCTCACCTTTAAGTGTTGCCAGGACAACAGGGGTCTGCTTTATCTCCTGCCCTGAGGGCACCTGCACCTTCTTCTCTGGCTGCTGCCCATAGAACACAGGGTTCCTGACCCCCTTGGGTAGTTTCATGTCTGGGGCCAAGCAGAGGGCAGTAGCAGCTGCTGAGAGACCCTAAGCAGCGGGCAAGGAGCTGGGCCTGGGTGGGGCCTGTTCCAGGGGCCCCTGCCCAAGCCCCTCTTTCCACTTTCTCTCCCTGAAGCCAGAGGCTGTGTGGAGGCTGGGAAGCAAGATCGTCCTCCTGCTTGTGCAGCTGAGGCCGTCTGGGGTACAGCCAGCTGCAGGGCTCGGCAGGCTGGAGCTGGGGATGACATCACTGCAGAACTTAGACTGTTTATTTCCTCCAGTTGCCGTGGCGCCTGAACTGTAGCGTAGAAATTCTACGCTGGCAGCTCAGCTGTGGAACCCTGAGAACTCGGCCCCCCTGTCCCTGCTCCCAACCTGGCTAAGTAGCCTGAGGGTCCCCAGAACCTTGGGGCAGGAAAGAAAAATGGAGAAGTGGAGTGACAGATCCAGCTCTTCACTCCTGGTGGGTGCCCTGAGGTTTCTGAAAGAGCGGACGGGTCATGGGTGAAGGGTTCTTGCCACCTGCACAGCCCCCTGGGGTGGTCCTCTGTTCCCTGTCCCTCCCACCTATCTCCCAGGCTCTGGACACGCCCTCCCTTCTATCACAGTCTGTTTTTTCTTGGGAAAGTATCAAGCCAATTATTTCACACTAAGGTGTGACTGTCTGGTAGCTTCCCAGACTCCTATCCCACAGTGTCTTTAGGGATCCACGTCTAGCTCAAGGAATACCTGCCTGCTGCTGGCATTTCAGGCAGGCAATGGGGAGCAAATAAAGGAGGAGGGAGGGTGGTGCTGAGGCCTCAAGAAGCTACTTCCTGTGCCTGCGGTCAAGAGCACCCCCTGTGGGGGCGGAAGTGTGAGAGAAAACATTGAGGGATAGGGAATATACCCAGCTACCATATGATTGATGGATAAGCCCCAGGGCTGAGGAAATGCTAAACACTCCTTCACCCCGAAGAACCCCAGAGGCTCAGGGGCCCTGGGGCCTGCTTGCACCTAGCGATTCATAGCTCAGACTAAGGGTTTGATCTAGAGGTGTTTCCATCTCGGGGAACAGATGACTGCTGGCGTTAGAGAGAGTGTCTGTCACAGCCCCGGTACACAGATAAGGAAACTGAAGACCAGAAAGGGGCAAAGACTTGCCCAAAGTTTCCCATTACATTAGTAGCAGAGACAGAACCAGAACACAAACCCCAGAGCTCTCTTTAGATCCTAGCCTCTGATCTAATGGAAACCAAACCATGCTCTGAACTCATTCCAACCAACAGGCGCAATGAGGACTCAGAGCAGACCAGCCAGGTGTGCTGGGTGCTCCAGAAACCTCTGGTGGGGCTGAAAGGCTTGGAACAGAAGGCAGGGCTCCCCCCTCCACCAGCGGCAGCAGATCTTTCCTGTGCCTCTCTCATAACCTGTGGGGCAGCCAAGCCTCTGATTTCTGGAGACGGAGGGCTGGGCAAGGCTGGGACTGGCCCAGCCTCAGCTGGCCTCGGGCCACAGGCAGTGCCTCTTCCTCACCTCCGTCACTGTCAGCTTTTCCTGGAGGAAGCTGCAGGCCTGCTGGGCCCAAGCCCTGACGGTCCCCTCTTGCTGATGGGGGCCAGATGTGGGGCTGGGCTCTTCACCTTCCTGGGCTGGGGGGAAGGTGGTGATCTACAAGTATTTCAGACCCAGGGAGCCTTCCTGACACCCACACAAACACTGTTGCTGTCTGCCATCCTTGTACCTGGCTCTCTTAGGGAAACCGAGCCACTCTACACCCCGGAATGTCACAAGCCACCCCACTTCTGCTCCAAAGGCTCCCTTCCTTCCAACTTTAACAGAGACTTAGCTCACCCCTGGAGACAGCCTTTGGCTAGCTTCAAAGCTGCTGCTCTGTCCCTCAGAGCCCAAGGTGGAGCAAGTCCCTGGTTTCCTTGGTATCCACCCAGGCAGTGTCCCCTCCCTGACAAGAGCACATCTCCCCAAGACTCCAGCCTCCAGGGTGCCCCGCCTCATCTCTCAGGGGCGCCATCTGTCTTGACGTGTTGACCTGGTGGCCCTGGCTCATGGTCTTCTTCCCCAGCCCCCAACTCCTGCTATTACCCCAGTGACTTAGGCCTCCCCAGGGACCACCCACCATCCCTTGGCCTCCCAGATCCCAGACCTCCTCATCTCCAAATGCCTCTGCTCCACTCCCTCTCAGCCACCCTCCCCAGCACATCCTGGGCTTCTCACCCTCCTCCCAGGAGCACCATTCCCTGTCCTTCCATTTCTCACCCTGTACAGATTGCCTGCTACCACTGAGGTCCCATCGGTGACCCTGCACCTCCTCCGCATCCTTCAGGTTGCTCTCCTTGTCCCACTTCTTTGCTGGTAAATCCCAGCCCTGAGTCACCGTGTCTGCCTTGCCCTCCTGTACCAGGCAGCTAAAAGCTGCTGGGGGTAGACTCATGACCCACAGACACTGGACTTTTGTCCATGCCGCCCAGTTGCCCATGTCCGCGCTGGTCAGCTTGCTCTCTCCCTCTCCCCAGAGATCATTCAGACATGGCTTATTCCCCTCTGTGTGCCCGGCCCTCCCTGCAGCCCCTGCTCTACCTCCTGCTCACAGAGAGAACAGAGGACATCAGACTGGCCTTGGACTCAAACCCTCCGTACTGCGCTGTCAGAACCAGCAGCTTCCATCTGCTGTCACCTGCTCCCACTTCCCTCCTGGGGCTTAGGAGGACCCACCAAGACCTCCTCCCATCTCCTCTGTGTCTCAAGAACATTTCACTGTTCATTGTCACCTTCTCCTTTCTTTAAAGGAGCCTCATCTGGCTCCTTGCTATCATGTTCTACATACTCTGCATCCCTTCCATCTATTACGAACCATCCAACACAGGAAACTATATTCAATATCCTGCGATAAATCATAGTGGAAAAGAATATTTAAAAAAGAATGTCTCTATATGTATAACTGAGTCACTTTGCTGTACAGCAGAGACTGGTACAACATTGTAAATCAACTATACATCAATTAAATTTTTTTTTAATTACTGCTATCAAAAAAATAATTAAAATATTTTTTAAATTTAAAAAATAAAAACCATCTTCCTGGCCACGCACACCTCTCCCCAGTCCACAGACAAACTTCCCCAAAGAGGCATTTTTCCTACAGTCTCATTCTTACCTCCCTTTCACTTTCTGACTCCCTGCAGGCTGGCTTCAAGCCCATCGCTGCACCTAAACTGTGACCTGCGTGTGGAAGCTGCTGCCAATAGCCACCTCTCACCCTCACTGGACCGGCCTCTCAGCAGCCCTGGGCCACAATGACCGGCCACTGCCTCCTTCTTGCAGGACCTCTTCCTGGTTCCAAGATGTTCTGGTCTTCCTCCCATGTTCCCATTGCCCCTTCCCAAGCTTTCTTCCTGGCTCTTGTTCCTCAGCCTGACCTTTCAGTGTTGGCATATGCTCATTAATTGCAAAGGGAAAAACAGTAACTTTACAGGGAGAACCTTGGCAGGCGCCACCCCAACCAAGGGATGTAAGTTAACATTATTGGGACTTCCCTGGTGGCACAGTGGTTAAGAATCCACCTGGCAATTCAGGGGACACGGGTTCAAGCCCCGGTCCACGAAGATCCCACATGCCGTGGAGCAACTAAGCCCGTGCGCCACAACTACTGAGCCTGCGCTCTAGAGCCCGCGAGCCACAACTACTGAGCCCACGTGCCACAACTACTGAAGCCCGCATGCCTAGAGCCCATGCTCCACAATAAGAGAAGCCACCACAATGGGAAGCCTGCGCACCACAATGAAGAGTAGCCTCCACTCGATGCAACTAGAAAAAGCCCGCACACAGCAACAAAGACCCAACGCAGCCAAAAATTAATTAATTAATTTTTTAAAAAGAGTTCTTTGTACGTTAAAAGAAGAGAGCCACACTGGTTTAAAATAAAGAGAGAATAAAAAGAAAAAAAAAATCATCAACAATGGGAGAGATAGATGCTGTGTACCTCCTGAGAGGATGCACTGAGAAGGACACAGGATCACTTCTGGGGTGTTCCCACCAAGGGTACATAACCTGAATCTAATTGCAAAGAAACCAGATAAACTCGAATCAAGATTCATGTTCCAAAATAAAATAGGTCTGTACTTGCCAAAAATGGCAATAGCGTGAAAGACAAAGAAACACTGAAGAGCTTTTCCAGGTTAATAGAAACTCAATGTCGTTTCTATTCAAATGCAATGTAGGAGCCAGGAGTTTCTTTTGCTGTCAAGGATATTCCTGGGGAAATTGGCAAAGCCAGAAAAAAACCTGTAGCTAGTTAAAAGTATTGTACCAATGTTAGTTTCCTGATCTGGGTTTTGAAAGAGAAGGTCCTTGTTCTCAGAAAATACATATTGAAGTATTTAAGGATAAAGGAGCATTATATCTGCAACTTACTCTCAAAAAATGCTTACAGGCAAAAAATATGTATATACGTAGAAAAGAATTTAAAGGTGATAAAACATTACCATTTGGGAAATCTAGGTGAAGAGTATGTGAAAAATATTTGTAATGGCCTTGCTACTTTCCTCTAAGTCTGAAACTATGTTAAAATAAAAATTTTTTAAGAAAAAAAATGTTGGTGTCTCAAAGTTCAGTCCTGCAGTCTTTTATGGATCACTCTCTCATATATCACAGCAACAAAACATGTATGCAAATTTGTTTAAAATTTGTTTCCTATAACCATAAATAGTAAATAATTATTAAATTAAAAAAAAAAAAGTTCAGTCCTGGGCCTTCCTCTCCCATTTCACCACCCTCCTCTCACTGGGAAGTATCCCCACTTGTTGCTTCAATCCCATTATCTGTACCCCAACAATTCCCGAATATATATGTCTCTGGCTCAGATCTTCTTAGGAGTTTAGACTCCCATATCTGACAGCCTGCACAGTGTCACTTGAGATTCTCACAAACATCTAAAAGTCAATAAGCCCAGAGCTTTTCTCATGAGATGCTCCCTGTCCCCCATTTATCTCAATGAATGATGTTACCACCTATCCAAGCCAGAAATCTGGGCTTGTCCTGGACACCTCCCTTGTCCTTACTCCCCACACCCAACAATCACCAAGTCATTTGGGGAGCCTGTGAGCTCCCAAAGGCAGGGCTCTGTCACTTACCCTTGTGTCTCCAGCCCCCAGCATAGTGCCCTGACATATGGTAAGTGCTTAAGAAAGGTTTGTGGAATGAATAAATGAGTTGATCCATTGATTGATCAAGGAAACATCATTCCTCCTCATGGGAACAGAGTCTTACTTTCTGAACCCAGACACAGACCCAGACTGGCTGACTGGACTGCAATTTACATGCGTGGAGGTCTGTGTCAGTCATCTCTTGCTGTGTAACAAATCCTCCTCAAAGCCTGAGAGCTTAAAATAGCAACACACATGATCACACACAGCTTCAAGAGTTTAGGGGCCAGGAGTTTAGAAGCGGCTTAGTTGGATGGATCTGGCTCCAGGTCTCTCCAGAAGTAGCAGTCAAGATGTCAGTAGGAGCTGCAGTCATCTGAAAGTGTGACTGGGACCGGCACATCCACTTCCTAGACGGCTCGCTCATGTGAATGGTGGGCTGGTGCTGACCATTGACAAAAGGTCTCGGTTCCTCTCCACAGGGGCCTTCCGCAGGCTGCTTAACTGTCCTCAGGCCATGGTGGCTGGCTTCCCCCAGAGCAAGGCAGAGGCCGCCATGTCTCTTGTGACCTGACCTTGGAAATCATACTCCTTCATTTCTGCAATGCCCTATTGGCCATTTGGGTCAGCCTTATTCCATGTGTGGGCAGTGACTCCGCAAGGTTGTGAATGCCCAAAGGTGAGGACCATTGAGGGCCGCATCTTGGAGGCTGGCTACCACAGGTTTGTCACTATACAAGGACACCTAGCCAATGGGGCCAATAGGAGCTGAAATTCAAGCTGTATGTTCTTGGGTGAAGTGGCTGAAGACAGCCCTGCCAGCTTGCTCCAGCTGCCTCTTGGTCGTCAATCTTGCCTCCCCTTCAAAGGATTCCTGGAAGACGTGCAGAGAACACAACCCTGGCCTCATCATAACCACCAGGCACTGCCCTTCATAGTTTATAAAGCCCCAGCACCTCTGTTGGAAGGCATCACCCAAGCATCATGGCGGTTCTACTGTTTACAAATGAGGGAAAAGGTGCCTAGAAGTGAAGAGACTTGCCTGAGGCCACACAGAAAAGGCTTGGCAGAACCAGGCTTCTGGCTCCTAACCCCACATTCTTTTCACTGCCCTGCCCAGTCGCCAGCTCAGACCCATGTCTCCTAAAGCCCACTGAAGCCTCATTCCCAGTTCTGAGCAGGTATTTCTAACCCTCCTTTTGGAAGCCCCACCCCAGCCCCCAAAGTACCTGTCCCACGCTAGACCCTGAGCAAGTATGTTCACAAATATTCCCTCCAAACGAGGACTATTCATTCCCCCTCCCAGAGGCTCTCTCTGCAGCCAGCTGAATGTCCATTGGTGGAGCAGAGCAGAGGGTAAGAGCATGAACCAATATTTAGAAATAGCACAACCCCAGGAGGAATCAGCTGCGGCCAGCTTGTCATAGCCACTGAAGCCACAGCCTTTGTGGATGTGGTGTGCAAGACGACTTCCTGCTCCCGGGAACAGAGGCTCTGAGAGGGTCCTCTACCACCCCCAGCCCCTGTCTCCCCAAGACAGCTTTCCCCTGGCCAGGGAAAGCCCTGCCACCGGCCACCCGACCACAGCCCACAGCCAGCTCCCGAGGGCAGCAAACATAACATTTCAGCTCCTGAATTGTGCAATGTTGGGAAGAGCTGCCCCCATCCCTCCTGATCCTGGCAAACTGCACTTGGAGGAGCCCCACGGATGCCGCCAGCCACGAGTGGGAGCAAGACCACGCCTAGCATAGGCCCTGGCCTGGGGCCCACCACCGTGGAGCTCCTGGCCATGTGACTACAGGGCCACAGAATCGGGGCCAAAAAGCCCATGTCCCCTTGCACAGTAGTGGCCTGAGTGCTATATGCTTCATGGCAGAGGTCACTTCCCTGAGGTTAGGACACAGCGTGAGCTGAGGCACTGTCCCATCTAGGACACAAGCACCGGCCATTCACCAGCAAGCTGGCTTTGGCCACAAGCTCCCTGGGTGGGGCCCAGGCGGTCAGGGTGCAAAACACAGAGGCATTCAGATGCCAGGCCCTGGCCAAGGGCAGGACTGAGCCACAGCCGCTGCCAGAGCAGGCGCTCTTCGTCCAAGAGGCATGAGGATAAGAATGACCAGGAGGGCCTGGCCGGCACGCCTGGCTGAACTCTGCCAGCAGAGAAGGGGCAGAGTTGTCTGTTCTCCCAGAGGCCGATCACTTGGGGAAACTGAGGCAGCACAAACCACAGGTCACTGTAGCTTCAGAAAAATTTGAATCCTCCTTCATCCCTGGGGCGTGGGCATCCTTCTTCAAGTGTGTTCTGAGTCTTCCTCTCCCCTATCCCAGGTACCCTTGTCCGGTGATTTGCTGGGAAGAAATCTGTCCAGGGGGCCAGGAGGTATTGACTCAACTATGTGTGCCCTGGGGGGCACTGGGAGAATACAGAGATCAGTACTCGAGGGAGTCTATGGAAAGGGAGGTCAGTGGTGAGAAGGAAGGCTGCGAGGGCTTCCTGGAGGAAGGTGAGATATGGCCACAGAGGCAAGGGCAGTCGGGGATGGTCACCAGGGACACCCGGCCAACCCAAGCCAGAGAAAGTCAGGGCAAAAGTCAGAAGGCAGAGGAAGAAGGCCTGAGGATGCTAGGGAGGCCCTGGTGGGCTCTACTCAGGATGGGGGTGTGGTGGGGGCTCCGGCGGGGGCACCGCGGAGGCTGGCGAGAGGGCAGTTGGGGGGCAGGCACTGCCTGGTCTAACAGCCTTTGCTCTGAGACAGTAAGAGGAAGGCAGGGATCAGTTCCCAGGCAACAGGAGGCCTCAACTTTCTGCCGGTTTTCCTGGCATGAGGCTGCTCAGCACAAGGCGGGGGGTCAAGTTCTAGGCTATAGGCTGAACAAAGGCCAGGCCTATGTGCGCCGGTGCCCCAGCATCCCTTCTCCACTAGAGCCTCAGTCTTCTCATCAGTGAAAAGGGAACACTGTCCCCCAACACACACACTCCCCAGGGTTGCCAAAAAACCAGGTCAATGTTTTGTAAACTGAGAAGTCCCAGCAGAGAAGCCAGTGTGGGCTCTTACTGCCGTGCTTGTTGCCATTATTTTTCCAGGCCTGTGTTTCTCTCCCCGGTTAGCAACCAGGCAGGGGGAGGCTGCAAGCTAATCCTGACCTGAATCTCAGCTGTGGGCGGGAATTCCGTTTGGAGGCTCCACAGACAGACCAATGACTCCTGGTAGCGGTGGGTAAATCTGTGTGGGTGGGGATCAGGGGAGGACATGGGAGAAGATGGGGAGAGGAAGGATGGGCAGATGGGGTGGGTAGAAAGCGCCACCCACATTTTCGATTCATAAGCAAAAGTCTTCTCCTCCTTTCTTTTTTCATTTCTAAAAAGAAATCTCTTTTCCTCCAAATGTTGTCTTCTCAGCAGCCTCCGCAACTCTGGGCCCACACTTTGCCAGTAATTAGCCCTTAACAAGGACCAGGTGCCTTGCTGACCTGGGGAGAAGGAAAAACAAGGGACAAGTGCAGAATCAATGGCTTTATTGCCACCGAGGCCAGCTGAGCATAGCCCCGACCCAGGCTTCCTAGGGTGAACTGGATGGGAGTTGTTGCGTTTGCCAAAATCCCCACAGAACAGCAACAACTGGCTTCTAACTCAACTCCAGCATGCATTTATTGAGTATCTACTGTGTGCAGCCGCCTCTGGAAGCTAAATGCAAACTTTGAGACACATGGAGCAGGTATAGCAGGACTACAGGGCAAGGAGGAAAAAAGACAAGCATATGTTGAACACCTGCTGTATACCTCGGGCTGGGCACTTGAGGTACGTTAAAGGATTTAATTCTGGGACTTCCCTGGTGGAGCAGTGGTTAAGAATCCGCCTGTCAATGCAGGGGACACGGGTTCGAGCCCTGGTCCAGGAAGATCCCACATGCCGCGGAGCAACTAAGCCCGTGAGCCACAACTACTGAGCCTGCACTCTAGAGCCTGCAAGCCACAACTACTGAGCCCACGTGCCACAACTACCGAAGCCTGCATGCCTAGAGCCCGTGCTCCGCAACAAAGAAAAGCCACCGCAGTGAGAAGCCAGCGCACCGCAACAAAAGAGTAGCCCCCGCTCGCCACAACTAGAGAAAGCGCACGCACAGCAACAAAGACCCAATGCGGCCAAAACTAAATAAATAAATTTATTTTTTTAAAACAGCATTTAATCCTCACAAAGCCAATTTTACAGATGAGGAAACTGAACTACAGAGAAGTGAAGTGACTTGCTCAAGGTTGGACAGCTAAGCAGGAGAGCTGGGATTTGAACCCAGAGCCCTGGTTACCACTGTGCTGTGGTGGTAAGAGCCCTGGGCTTGGGGTCAAAGACCTGGCTCCACCTCTTTGCGGCTGTGTAGACTTGCTCAAGTTCCTTAATCTTCCTCAGCTTCAGTTTCTTCTATTGCAAAACGGGGCAAAATTTTGTTGCAAACTCTGAAGGGCTGTACCCATGATAGGACTGTCATCAGGCAAGGGGAGGGGCTGGGGAGACAGCAAGTGGTGGGATGGGGTTGGGGGGTGGGCTGAAGCAGGCAGGTGTGACAGAGAGATTCTGATGGAGGAAAGGAGGGGGAAACACTCCAGGGGTACTCTTCCACCCATTCACTGGACAGAGAAACCGAAGCCAGGCACCGCTGATGCTGGGGCTAGGCAGAGCGCAGGCAGAGCCTCTAGGTGCTGGACGCTCTGCGATAATATTGCCCTTTCTCCTGCTTGGGACAAGGCTGATATTGTTGCCTGGGAGGGAACCAAGAGGAGCAGGACCCCAGCCTGAAGCTGTTAGGTAGGTGCTAAATCCAGGGTCAGATTTCCAGGAGGCAGCCCAGGAAGTTGAAACAGCCAGATTCAGGAGTCAGGCGGCCTGGGGTTCTGGTCCCATGTGGCCAGGGACCTACTCTCCATCTGGCGGCCTTGCAAGAACCACTTCCAGCTCTGAGCCAGCTTCCTCCTCCATAAAGTGTGGGCAGGAGTGTTGTCACCCACCTTGCAGGATTAGTTAGAGGCAACTAAATGATACCAGGGAGTTGAGAATCCCTCCTGCCTTGTGGAAGACTCTAGAACATCTCTCCTTTAGAGACTGGGAAACTGAGGCCCTGTCAGGGTTGCAATGCCAGTGGGCACAGAGCGGGGTAGAACCTCAGGCTGGGGCTGCTCTGTCCAAATGGCGACCTGAAGAGACTTCAGAGGCAAAGCAGCCCAAAAGCTGTCTGTGGGGTGGAGGGCATCTGTCCTTCCTCCTAGGCCTGGCGTGAGGACGCCCCTGCCACAACCCAGGCGAGAGCAGAGGGCAGAGAAGTGACGGGACTAGCTCAGCTCACATCTCCTCCCGGCGGAGCTCTCCGGGAGCCCTTGCGCCAGAGCCCAGGAGGTCTGGGCTCCTCTGGGATTTTGTCCCAAATCTCTAACGTGGAGCCTGGGGCTGATCGAGCTATAAGGGTCCCCTGACCCCTGGCGGGGAGGAGCAGTCCAGCACGGGCCCTTTAAGAAGACTAGGGGTGGGGGGCAGACAGGACTGCCCCGGCCTGAAACCGGAGCGCGCGCGCCGGTCGGCGCCTGCCCCGCCCCCGTGTTAAGTAGGCGGCGGGACGCCCGGAGCCCCAGCCCGCGCCAGTTCTCTCGACTCGAGACTCTGGCGTCCAAGCTCCGGGCTCCGAACTCCGCTCCTCGCCAGTCCCGCTGCCCAGCCCGCCGCGATGCGCTCCGGCCCGCGGCTCCTGCTCTCAGCCCCCGCCCTGACCCTGGCTCTGACCTTCGCTACGTTGGTGGGACCAGCATCCACAGGTGAGTGAGGGGCCTGAGACGCCGACCTAGACTGGCAAGAGCTGTGGAGGGTTTCTTAGGTAGAGGAAAGGGACAGGAGGACCCAGAGGGGGCCCCCAGACTGGGAAACGAGGGGACTGCACTTCTGCCACCCCAGGTTGGGGTCTCTGGCAGTACCACCCCACCCCCAGGGGATGCAGGACCCCCAGCCGTGGCTCTCGATCTAGGGGGTCATGTGGGCTCTGGTTATCTGAGGTTGGCCCCAGGGTCACTTCCCTAGGGTGTGGCTCTGTGCAGGATTGTTCTCTAGACCCAGTGGAGACACCCCAGTGCCGCCTGGGCTCCCTGTGCCCAGCAGGCTTTCTATGACTGAGTTGGTGCCCAAAGGACACGTAGTGACAGTGAGAAGCGAGTCCCCCACCTCAGACACCCAGGCAAGGAAGGGGGAGTGCTGCAAGGCGTGAAATGGGGAGGAAGCCACCCTGCCCCACCCTGTGTGGGGCCCCACAAGCACCCCAGCCTCCTGGGGCCTCCTCCAGCTGCGCCCCAGCTCTGCTCCTGTTCCCCTTGTTCCTGGGTGCATTTTCTGTTTGGCCTCTTCACCACCACCTTCCTCCTGGCCTCCTCCTCCTCCTCCTGTCTTCTCTCTCCTCTCTCCCCACTGAGAAGGCCTAGTTAGTGACAGACAGGACCACCCACTCTTCAGCCTCCTAGAGGCAGGGCTGGTGCCCCTCAGATATCCTGTGCCCCTCAGACAGCTCTGGGCACCCCCCTGCCACACCTCCCTGTCCCAGGCATTGGTGCTTGCTTCCAGCAGAGACTGCCATCTGAGAGGTGCTAGGATGTAACCGTCTCTATTGCAATGCCAGAAGTCCCACCATTATGGCATTCTTCCCTTAGTTAAGGCATGGTCTAGTTATGCCGTAAGAACTGTGGCCTCAGGACCCATCAGTCATTACTACCCATGTATGTATGAATCAGTGCTTCAGCCTACATCTTTTGGGACCATTCCCAAGAACAACTTTGAGCAGAAGAAGGGCCTGAGTCTCCCTTCCAGGGACCTAGGCCACACCCCTGTCCCCATTAGATGGCGAAGCCAGTTAGAATGGACAGTAATCACGAGGCACCCAAAAGGGAAATGAGTCAGGAGAGGACCCCCCAGTGGGGTGAGTCAGAGCTGGATCCCCAGGCTCCCTGTTCCTGTCCCCAGGGACCCCATCTTTCAAGGTCTCAGGGCCTGGGTTGTGGGCTGGGCCTCTAGAGGGATAGGAAGGGGGCATCTGAGCTGACTAGAGAGGTCTGCTTGCCCAGCCTCCAGCCAAGGGAGGGACTCCGGTACCCACCTCCTTGGGCTTCAACTGAGAGCCACTCTCAAATACCTTCTCAGCATCAACAGTGTGCAGACATTGTGCTGGGCAGTCAGGAGTGCACAGAAATGCATAGGCTGGACTTGGACTCATTCAGGAGGCAGAAAAGCAAATTAAAACTCAAACAGCCATTCCGATCGTGTCTGCAAAGATCCAGATGAGGAGAATGGTGAAGAGAAATTCAGAGGCAAGCTGGGGCGGGGCAGAGGGTGATCCTTGAGCCAAGCCTTGGAGGATGGGAAGGGGATCTGAACTCCAGGCGAGGGCTCGACGAGCAAAGGCTCCGAGGGCGGATGAGCAGAGGAAGGTTGAGATACGGAGTTCCAGCAGCCTGGCTGGAAGGTATATATATTTTGAGCACAAGCCAGGAAGAGCCATTGGGCTGGGGCACAGAAACCTGAGATGGCTGTACCCTATTGGCAGTGGGGAGCCGGCGAAGCTTCTAGAGAGGAGAGCAACATGGTGCCAGTGGGGTTTTATAACATCAAGCTGACCCCGGCCCTTAGGAGGGATTTGGAAGTGGTGAGGGGGTGGGCGAGCTAGTATCCTGTCCCCCTCACAGGCAGAGCTCCCCTCCAAGAGCCCACCTCTGTTTCCATGCCATGTCCCCCTCTGTCCCCCATCCTGGTCTCTGCAATAGGGACAGCCCCTACCGAGGAAGGTATCACTCCCACCCCTCCTGGACACCCATAGCCCCAAAGGCCCCCAAGTCTCAGGTACCAGAGTGAGGCACACTGGGATGCTTTCCCTGCACTCATCAACATTCCAGGGCATCCAGGTCATGGGACCTGAGAGTCAAGCACCTTTGGAGACCATCTGGGCCAACCTTCCAATTGTACAGACGAGGAAACTGAGGACCCAGGGAGGAAGCAAACTGCTGTAACCCACAGAGAAGCCCAGCTGCCCAACAAGAGCCCCTAGGCGCACTTTGTGGGAGCTCCCCGCCTGCGTGGGCGGCTAGACTTGACCCCTGTGCCAGTGTGGATGCTAAGTGTGATGTCCAGCCGCTTCTAAGCCCTGTGGGAGGCCCAGCAGAGCCACAGGCATTGGGGAGATTGGGTTTGAGCCGAGACTGGGTTTGAGCGGATGTGCTTCCAGCCAGGGGGTACAGCACAAGCAAAACTGGGAGGCCAGAGTGAGCACAGAGCACGCAGTGCCGGTGGCTCCCGCACCTCCTCCCTGCCTGGCATAGCTGACTTTGAAAGGCAGAGGGTGAGGGGCTCACATGGGACTCAGGTGGGAGTAGCTGGCAGAGAGGGTTCCTGCGTAATCTGGGTGAGGGCTCTGAACTGATGGGGGTGTCTTATAGAGCAGGGCTGGGGTGGGGACGGGGGAGCCTCAGGTGCAAGGAATTGAACCAGGGTAGATTCTGTTGCCTCTAAGGATGGTCTGGGGGAACGAGTGGTGCTGGAGACAGCCTCTCAGCCTTGTGTGTGTCTGTGTGTCTGTGTGTGTACGTACACTGCCCCAGCCCTCTAGAGCAGGGCAGGGGCCAGGGCCCTAGGCCCAGCGCCACCCCCCGCCCCCCGGACTCTGAAAAAGCTGTTCTAGACCAAGTATAACTGAGCCCCGCTCCCAACATCCACCCGCCTGCCCAGCCAGGACAACAAGAGACTTTCAGTGCTGCCCGCCTGGGGGGCCCAAGGAGGGGGTTGCGCCAGGTGGGCCAGGCGGCTGATGAAGGGCCGGAGGGGAGTGGAGTGTGAGGAACTGGGCGTGCTGCCAAGGAGGGGGCGGGCAGGGGAGGGGGAGTTGGAAATAGCCCTGACTACACACTCGCTGGCGCACACACATGTGAGCCCGCGCAACCGTGCACACAACCAGCGGTGCTCGCAGACCTGGGCTGGGTGGGGCCTTCAGGGAAGGAGGTGAGGACAAGATGGGAGCAGGGGCTGCTGAGCTGCAGCTGGGGCTCCTATTCAGTGCCAAGAGCAAATAAACAAGGGGGCCTTTGGGTCTGGGACTTGAGCCTGTTCCCTTCCAGGTCCCTCCGCTCCTTTACCGCCTTGCCGCCGGCTCCTGGCCCCATCCAGCTCCCCTCTTGCCTCCAACATGCCCCTGACCCAGCATGGGTCCAGTTCTGTAGAGCCTTCCAGAGTTACGACTCGTCCTCCAGGTGCATGCATAGGGTGTGTTTCAGAAGTATTGTATTACCATTATTACTGAGTGTGTATGAGTAATTTTTGAATGAACCGAATTTGTGTGAACAGTTTTGTACTTGGATTCTCCCTGGGGTAGGGGCTCCTGGCTCTCTGCTTCTCAGGAGGGCCCGTAACTCCAAACAGGGGAGAGGATGGAGCTCTCTTATAACAGAGCTCCTACCTCCCGAGACACCCCGTGGGGGGCACTAACCATGTTATCCTGCAGCTTCACAGCAGCCCTATAAGTCAAGAAACATTCCCCATTTTACAGATGAGGAAACTGAGGCTCTGAGAACGAGAAGGACTGGCCTCAGGTCCCTCTTGGGGTACACAGGCCATGGTGTTCTCACTCACCCCAACTACAGCCGCCTTTCCCAGATCAGGCCAGGTGGGCGGCCACCGACCAGTGGACTCAGGCCCCCCAGCAGAGGAGAGAGACAGGTCCTCAGGAGAGAGACAGGTCCCTGAGGACCCCAGATCTCTGTTCCCATCTCTGCAGACCCCTCCAGTAAGTGACCCCTACCTTTCCAAACCCTCCCCACTTCCTCACAGCATAAGCAGATCTTCTTCAAGGAAGCCCCCCACTCCTCCACCGACAGCTGGGGTGGCAAATGAAGCCCCATCTGTCTCAGATGTAGAGTGGTGGCTCTGGGGCTGCCGTCAAGGTGGCTTGGTGGCACGGCTCCCTCATCTTCTGGACAGTGCCTCTCCTGTTGACCATTCCTTCCTCCCCCCCAGCTCCTGCCCACGCCCGTGCCGCTCCCCGCCTGCAGAAGAGCCGGCCCCGCCAGCTCTGACGTGCATTAGCCAGGCCTCCCGCCACTGCTCATGCTAAACCGTTTCAGTGTGTGTGTCTCTTGCGGTTTAAGTGTCATGGTGGGTCAGTAAGTCAGCCTCCCCTCCCGGACCTCACTGCAGAGACTCCCCAGCCCAGGCCAGCCCCCCATGGTTCATAGGGAAACCAGGGCCCAGAGAGGGACAGCTATTTTCTCAGAGTCACACAGCAGATCCTTAGCAGGGTAGGGGGTAGACCTCTCTGCTGTTTGTCCTTGTACCCTGGTTTGGGTGTGGCCTTCCCCACAGGACCAGCAGCTCCCCGAGGGCAGACCTCCCATCTACTTTTCTCTGAGGTCTCCACTATCTTGCTGCACCCAGGACTGGGCCCACAAGGGGCATAGAGATCACTGAGCCAACCAGGGGTTTTCAAACTGTGTCCACGGTGCTCCGGGGTTTTACATTCCCATATCTGGGAATACGGGATGCTTGCACCGCCCCGATCCATGCACAGCAGTCTCATGAACATGTGTTTACAGATCGGTGTTTGACGTAAGATACAGTTTTGATAAAGTGTTCTGTGGCTTAAAAGAAAGGCTTGAAAACCAATTAATTGCTTTGAGTTAAGACATACTGAGAGCAGGGGAGAGTCAGGTCACATACAAGAAAGGACTTCCTGGCTTTCAAAGAATACGGATCAAGATTGATATCAACGGCCCCTGGAAGGTGTCCTTCCCCAGGTGGAGCAAAGTCTGGGGACTTGAAGGCAGGGAGCAGAATGTAGTCCCAGCTTCCTCCCAGCCAGCCCTGGGGACCTGGCCTCTCCTGCCCCAGCATCCCATTCCTGTCCCTCTCGGAACCAAATGGGACACTCCTGAGTATCCAGGTAGACAGCAGCCTCATGGTGCCACCTGCCTGCAGGCCCAGAGACACCATGGCTGTGGCTGGGCCCTCTCTCCCCCCAGGAGATCAGCCTCCACATTCAAGATGATGCTGTGTCCCACAGGCTGGCTGATGAACTAGACCATCAGATAATAGTCCACAACCCCTGGCACCCTTCCACCTTTGCCCAAGCTGTTCCTTGCAACGGCTCTTCTTTTCTTCTCTCCATCCTTCAAGGTCCAGCTCCAGCATCACCACCCCGGGAGGCTTTTCCAACCATTGATTA
This sequence comes from Stenella coeruleoalba, assembly GCF_951394435.1. NCBI lineage: Eukaryota > Metazoa > Chordata > Mammalia > Artiodactyla > Delphinidae > Stenella > Stenella coeruleoalba. The sequence continues at coordinate 132,846,426 of NC_137147.1, forward strand.
TTCAGGCCTACAGCCTGGTCTGCCCCCCTTCTGGGGCCCTGCCCTCCATCTCTGTGAGATTACAGGCCTTTCTCCCCCTACCTTCGTCTGGCCCCTGCCCCTGTTCTGTGACCTCCATCAGCGTGACACCCAGTAGGTTTACGTACATGGGTGTGCAGACACACACTTGCAAACACACACACACACGTAGTGTTCTCAGAAGCCTGGCTCAGGGCCTAGCAAAGAGAGTGTCCATCCCGGAGCCAGAAGCCTGGGGGAAGCCCCCAACTCAGGACACACAGCCCCCAGCTCCACCACCAGGCCGGGGCCTCTAGCCTGCGCCATCCTTCTCTCTGGGAAGATGGAGAGGGGGTGGAGGAAAGGAGACCAACTTCCGTTCCCACCTAAGAGCAGCCCCCACCCCCGCATTCAGCTATAAATATCAAAGGGCCCAGGATGCTGATTCCCACGACACCAGCCCTCCCTGCCCCTTCCCTTGTGTGCAGTGACTGGGGCAAGTCCAGCTCTCCTACAGCTGGAGGCCAGCCAGGCAGGCCTCCAGCCCAGACACACACACACACACACACACACACACACACACACACACACACACACACACACACACACACACACACACACACACTTCTCACCATGGTGAGGGCAGGAACGAATCACCCTTTTTGGGCGTCTTGGAGCAGCTGAGAGTAAGCTTCCCTCCCGCCCCTGTCCTGACTCAGGCCCCACCTCTCCCTCCTCTGAGTCCTCAGCTCCTGGAACCTCTACAGGGCTGGGGGAGACCGGAGGCCAGGCTCATGGTGGTAAAGAACATGGTGTTAGAGAGCTTAGAATTTAATTCCAGCCTCGATACCGGTGACCTGGCCTTTCTGAGCCTCAGTTTTCTCCTCTCTGAAATGGGATAAATAATTCCTACCTCCTATGTGTGTTGGGGATTAAAGCCCTTTGCCTGGAGTAAATGCTCAGTAGATGCCTGGTCCTGAGGTTGCTGTGATCCTCTTATTCCCATCTTCTTCTGGAGCGGGGCAGGCCCAGCAATGGTGGCGGGGGACGGGTGGGGGGTGGTTCCTGCTTAGGAATCTTTGAGAAAGTTTCCAAAGCAGGGGATTGGAGAGGGTCTGTGTGGGATGAAGTGACACGGAAAGGGGGAGGCAGGCTCCCAGGGGACCTGTCAAGCCAGCCTCTGCCTGCCAGCCCAGGACCCTTCAGAAAGGGGGGTGGGGATGGGTCCTGCATCTGACTGACTCACTGGGCTGAGGTCCACACACCTCTCCTGTGTGAGGAGAAGCAGGACAGCCCCTTGCAGCCCCACCCCAAAGCCTAACGGTCCCTTGGATGGAGATGGTTGAGCCAGGACATAGCACAATCAATCTGTTGAACGAATGACCAAATGAAACTCAGACCCTGTCCCAAGAGCGGATGGGTGGGGACAGAGAGAAGGAGCAGGCCTCGGGACCTTTTATAGGATGGGGAGCCTAGAAGCCTGTCTTTTCCCTGCTCTCTGCCCACCCTTCAGGGGCCCCTCTGGAGGTAGGGGCTGGAGGCCAGGGCCCAGTGATGTGAGACGGCTCCCATGAAGCTCCCTGGGGCTATTACCACCACTCATTAAGCAGTAGTGGCTGCATCATGAGGAGCAGGATCCAGAATGAAGGACTGAGGGATTCTGTCTCTCCTGGGCTGCTTGGACCCATCAGGGGTATTGGTGACGCCTGAGTCCATGTATGCGTAAGATCAGAGTTGGTGGAGGAGAGGGGAAGTGAGTCTCGGGAAATGGCTACAGAGTGGGGTGAGCAGCCTTGGGGAGTGCCAACGGGAGGGACACTGGATAAAAAGCCTGGGCCCCCAAGTCAAGATCCCAGTGTGGGGGCATCCTCGGCTTTCACCCCCAGAGAGGTAACCTTCTGAACAGACTGTTGGGCAAAGACTGGTCAGCTCCCCAGATGTATGCCAATAGAATCCAGGCTCCTGCCCCCGGCTGAGGCTCTATCTCTGGACATCTGGTGCCCATGTGCTTCCGGACACTCATCTGGAGCCCAGCTGAGCCTCGCCAGGGGCAGGTACTCAAATGGGAGCCCATCCTTCCAACTGTTGACAGCCCCGGGATAGAAGAGATATTGTAGGGACATGAGCCAAATGTGTAATGGCAGCCCTTGGGATACCTGGCCCTGCTGTGTGGCCTTGAGCCGACCTCTGTCCGTCTCTGGGCCTCTGGGTAGGATCTTCATTCTCCAAGGTCAGCTCTAAAATGCTGAGCTCAAGCCTCTTGGGAAAAGGACAAAGATCTCTGCTTCTATCCAGAGAGAGCCGGCTGCGTATCTGGGTCCACACAGCAAGGCAGGCTAGGCTCAGAACAGGGCTGAGAGGCGGCCCAGCCTGCCAGAGCTCTCTGGCATCAAGAAACCGTTTTCCTAAGTTGGCACGGAGCCCTGGGGCTCTCCTGGGATGAGAGCAGCGGCTCCTCTCCACCCCCAGTTCCCCTCTTCCACCCCCACCCCCGGCCCCAGCCCCACCCTACCAAAAATAAACCCAGTCACCCCATCTTGTACCAGCCAGACCCACCCAGCCCCTCCAGAGCCAGTTGAGTCACTGCTCAAAGCTGCTCCTTTTTTTAACTGTCTGAGTCACCCGCTGTGGCTGTAGCTGCATGACACACGCCCCAGGCTGTAGCCATCCCACAGCCCCCAACGGCACAACCAAGGGAGGGGAGGGGTCTGAATAGAGGCTGGCAGCAGGTGTGAGCCCAGGCCATAGCCTCAGCCTGTAACTCCTCCAGGCCCGGGGAATTCATCTCCTAGCAAGTCAGAGCCCAGACCTGTCCCCAGCAGTCCTGGAACTGCCCTGCCCGCTCTGTCCAGGACAGTCCTTCCACGATCTTGGTGACAAAGCCCGTGTGCATCAGCTCTGCCCCCACAGCTTTGCTTTGCCTCCAAACGGACCTGGGCCTCCCAGCATTAGATTGCCGGGAACAGAGGGTCTCCAGGTCCTGGGGGTGGGAGGAGGATGCAAGGCCTGGCCTTCTTGGGTACAGGCCACAGCGATGCCTAATTCTTGCCCTTTCTCACCTGGATCCAACTGACCAGTCTGCCCAGAGCACTGTGAAGACTTTCTGTGGGACGGAACCCCCCACTTCAGATCTCCCCTTGCTTCCTCTATCTCCCCTCTATTCAGGGCGTCCGCTGGGCTGCAGATCTCTCTCCCCGGACCCCTGCCTGTCTCTGTGTCCTCACCAAGGCTGTCTCTCCATCTCTCTCTCCCCATCCCTGCGTCTCTCTCTCTGGCTGCCCTGTTCTCTTTCCTTTACCCAGTGCGCTGGCAGGCGGCACCCGCACCCCCAGAGGTCCTTCTCTGCCTCCTGGGCCTTGCAGACATGTAACACACCCTCACCTCCACCCATTCCCACAAAGGACTCTGGGCCCCAGGGACCGATTCTGAGAGAAAATTTCCATCCTCCTCACCCAAGTCCCCTCCTTCCCCTGCCCCAAAGAGCAGGCTACATCCTGTCCCAGGGAATGTCAGGATCCCACAGGCACTGCCTTGGGGGCTGAGAAAGGGGGGCAGGGGGCCTGGGAACGGCCCCACCCCCAGCGCCTGCCTGAGCGGGAGCTGCGCAGCCTCAGACCCCATCCGTCTCCTGTCTGTGGCTGTGGCCTCCAGCTATAAATAGGTGTTCTGATTCTATTTTCTTTAAAAACAAGCACCAGACTGTCACCACAGGCCCAGAAAAGCTCTCCCTGGCTGGGGCAGTGCCCCACTCCGCCCCAGCCATTGTGTCCAGCCTCACCCCACCCCCGGCTGCAGGCACCGGGGCCCTGCAGGGCAGAGGAGGACTGAAAGAAGCTTGGAGGTAAGACAAGTGGGGGGCAGAGCTGGGGCAAGCTCCCAGGTGCAGCCCCTCGCTGCTGGGTCAGCCAGGGAATGTGGCACCCCTCCTGCCCCGTTGGGCCCCTCCCTCCTATCTTGCCATCTCCCGTCACCAGTCTTGTCCCTTTGAGGCTCACAGTGTTAACAGAGAGAGGTGACAGTCACACAACTCCCCAAGCCACGGTTGAGTCTCTTTGCACCCCAAATGCGGAGAAGGAGCTATGGGGAAGGGTGGGGGAGGACTTCTTCCCTGAAGGGGCATGAGGGCATTTCACAGGCAAAAAGGAAAGAGGAGCTTGCTGGGCAGAAGGCCCAGCCTGAGCGAAGGCCAGAATGGGGACCTGTTAGGTGCCCAGGGTCTGGTGAGGCTGGCATGTGGGGTGTTCAAAGGAGTGAACAGGAAAGCCTGGCGGGGCAGGGGCAAGGTCACCCAGCACCTTCAGTGCCACACCAGAGGGCAGGGGCTTGATGGTGGGGCACTGGGGAGCCATCGAAGGCATCCAGGCAAGGGAGGAGGATGGAGCACCTCAGTTTAGGTTAACTGTGACCGCACCTAGCAAAGGGAGGCAGCAAGGGATGGTGACCATGTGTCCTGTGGGATGGCACAGAGAAGCAAGAGGGGGAGACAGACTTGAAGGACAAGTAATGGAGCTGAATGGAGGGAACGTTCATTCATGGTCAGGAAGAGGGAGAGGGTCAGAGCAACTCTCAGGTTTCTGCCCAGCGGTGGGTGCGTGTGGGGCCTTCACTGGGTGGTGAGCAGGTTGGAGGAGAGATGATACTGAGTCTGGCTTGAGCGGGTGGGCTTGGGTTTGGGGGTTCCTATAGATGTTCCTGGTGTAGACGTCTAGGGGGCATTGACCAGCAGGCCCAGAGCCCTGGAGACTTGGTGCTTGAGACAGAGATATGGGTACGACAGCAAAGAGGCAGTGCCTGAGGTCAGGGGAGAAGAGGTCGGCTGGAGAGAGGGTGGCAGAGGTGGGGCACAGCTCAGTGAGTGCTGACGGACTGAAGGGGTCTGCGGAGTTGTCAGATGGGGTTACTAGGCAAGGAACTATTCCAAGAGGAGTCAGGCCTGCCCAGCAGTGGAGCAGGGGCCGGGGGGTCTGGGGATCTCTGGCAGAAGCTGGTTAGCACAGAGGCCAACAGCAAGGACACTGTGGTGTCCTGGTCCACCCTCCTAGGCCAGGCACAGCACCAGTGCCAGGAACTTGCTCCTCTGCTTGGCTGCTGTGAGACAGCAATGCTGTTAGGAAATCCCTCCTATGGGGCAAATGTCACCACCATTTGATCCTTGCTTTCCCTTAGGTGCTCATGTTTCATCTGTTGGTACCTGTGTATGGGCCTCCTGGATGGCAGATGCGCTGGCCCGGAGATACAGGCCCTGGGTCCTGTCCTCAAGAGCCTCCAGTCTAGCCAGGCCTGTGGCCTCTCAGGCCAGAGGTGGCTGTGCTGTACCCACTGTAGTGATCACACCTCCCCACCAGCCCCTTCCTGCTGGGCTGGGCTGGCCAGGGGCCAGGTGTGTGTGTGTGTGTGTGTGTGTGTGTGTGTGTGTGTGTGTGTGTGTGTGTGTGTGTGTGTGTGTGTGTGTGTGTGTGTGTGTGTGTGTTGAGGGGCTGATCCCTGACCCAAGCCTCTGCTACCCCCAGTCTCCTGGATGTGGGACTTCTGTCTGTGGGGTCATCCCACCCCTCTTTCCTATATTTCAGATGGGGGAACTGAGGCACAGATGGCTGTGGCTTCGCCAAGGCACACAGCCCGTTGAGCACGATCTGTGCCAAATTCGTCCAGGCTTCTGTCCAAACCCACAGTCATTGCTTCCACTGTCCCCCATCCCAGCTCACACACTCACTGTCTCCAAGGCCAGCCTGCCAGGCTGGGGGAAGCCCTGAGACACCTCCCCAGCAGCCCTGCCCTTAGCGGTTTCTCATCCCAGAGCGATGGGGAGACTTGGAGATGAGCAACAGGCGTCCCACCTCTGGCTTCTGCCCAAGAGAGGGGCTGGCCCATCAGAGAGCAGGCTTCTCACCCTGGGCAGAGCCCACACCCCCTGCCTCTCCACCCTCATCTCTCACCTCCAAGACCCCCATGGGCATGGGTAGCACTATCAGAGGTTTCTGGAATGCGCCATCTGCAGCCAGCCTTGAAGAAGGTCCCTCCCTGATCCGGTGGCCCCAGACCAGACCCCATCCAGCCACACTGGGAAAGGCCAGCTGCCAAACCACCCATCGAAAGCAGATGCTTTCCCCTCCCTTCCTCACTCCCCGCCACCTCCAACCCCGACCCTGTCCGAGGACCGGAAAGGAAGGGGAAAAAGCGTGTCTTCCCAGGCAGGAGGCCAGCTCTCACACCCTCCTCCCACTGGGGCCAGCCACAGATGCTCCACTTCCGATTCACAGGCAGCAACAAAACCCACCCCCACCCTCCCGCCTTCTGTATGCACACCCCCCTCCCGCCTTCTGTGTGCACACCCCCCTCCCGCCTTCTGTGTGCACACCCCCCTCCCGCCTTCTGTGTGCACACCCCCCTCCCACCTTCTGTGTGCACACCCCCCTCCCGCCTTCTGTGTGCACACCCCCCTCCCGCCTTCTGTGTGCACACCCCCCTCCCTGAACCCACAGCACTCAGCTCTGGAGCTACACCCACAGGGGCTCGAGTCCCAGCCTTGCAGCTGCTCAGCAAACAGATAACTGCTGTCTTGGCCCCTCAGTTTCCTCACCCGTAAAATGGGAGCAGCTTCACAAGGACCCTGTTGCAGTGGGGGACTGCAGACCCATGCCAGGCGAGGGTCCTTCGCTCTGTTTCTTCCCTGCCGGGACCCCTACCTCAGCCTGGGCCCACTGAGATGAGGATCCCACCTTGCTTCTGGGGCCAAGAAAGCCAGAAGGAACGGGATGTGGAAAAGGGCATAGACATCCACTCAGCTGCCCTATAAGAAGGAAAATTATAAGGCAAGGAAAGGCCGCTCGGAATTGCTCCATGCCACAGCAGCCCCACCCTGGGGAGCAGCAGGGCCTCCACAAAGACTCCACTGAGGGCCCCGCTTCCTCCACGCCCCTGCCCTCCAGCCTGGGTGGACTCTGGGCTGCTTCTTCCAGCAAAACCTCTCATTTTCCCTCCCACTTCCTCTGTGCCCCACGTGGCCCCGGGGTTGGAACATGTGGCTGGGATCCCAGGACACCAACCCTGCCCCTGTTGACGTCTGTGGACCAAGCTCAGCACCTCCCACCCCAACCCGTTCCCTGCTTCCTCTCCAGGGGTACTCACCTTCCAGAGGGGATCCCTGAATTGGAAGTGTTCCCCAGTGTATGCCACTCAGCATGGGTGGCCTCCGGGTGCCTGGTTAGAGGACCAGTAGCTGAGATCAGTGACCAGAGTCAGGGCTCAGCCAATAGCTAAGGAAACTGTTGTCCTGCCCTGGCCTCCTTGGCCTTGCAAGGAACCAGAAAGGCAACCAAAGACGTCAAGTACCCCGAGAGTGAGTCTCAGGGCTCAAGAGTTCTTGGAGCGAGGAGGGATGGGGCCACCTTGACCCCAGCGAGATCTTCGTAGTGTTGAGACGGGGAGGTGGTCAGACAGGGCCTGGCGTTCCTGCTCTCTGCTGAGACAGCTTTTGTCTCCCAAGAGGAAGGCTGCTTCTTTAAGTCCCATGTGATTTTGAACTAACCTACCGTTGTTCCTATGGCTGTGGCTCACAGGGCAGGAGAGGAGCAGGCGGTCGGTAGGCCTCTGGGTTATTCCCCGGTCTGGAATCAGTGGGTAGGAGAGCCAGCGCGGTGAGCACAGTGGGTCTGCAGGTGTGTGAGCCTCTCGCAGGCAACCAGCCCTGGCAGGTAGTGAGCCACCTAGCCTTGGCTCTATGACCCCTGTGTCACCACCAAGGGCAGGTTATGTTGCCCCTTTGGTCTGACCTGAAGTCATCCCCGTCACTTTCGCCCGTTACCTTCAGTGGTAACAGGCTTGGTGGAAGGTCATAGCTCAGTTTGGGAGGGCTGAGCCTTGGGGGGGACTATGGAACATGCTGAGGGAGGGGCAGACACCTGAATAGATGCCGTGACCGCTTCTCCCTTGCCCCAGAGCCCAGGGAGGCAGGTATGGCCAGGGAGTCATGGTCCAGTACCCAGAGCCAGACTGGGCCCACCGCACCAGATCCTCACCTGCCCACGCTCACCTCGACCCGCTGTGACGCGTGGCGCTGCCCTGCACTCATTCACACTCAGGCCCACACGCAGCCCACTGTGTCCGTTCAGGAGTCTGCAGTGCTCTGTGGGGCTGAGTCCTCATCTCAGAGTATTTGCTTTCCCAGCCCTGAAATGGGCAGGAGCAGTCAGCCTCACCTCCCCCAGGCAGTCCTGGGAGCTGAAGCTCTGGTTCTAAATCAGAGGGAACTTTGCACCCCATCCTCCTCAGGGGTCCCCTGGTTTGGCGGCAGAGTGCTGGTAAAGAAAAAGCAAGTCCCTTGGAGGCGTGAGAGGAGGGGATCAGGCCTGAGGTCCAGAGGGCCTGGGTGATGGGAGCAGAGCCCCGGGCCCATCCCTGCTCTCACACAGGGCCGGCATTCAGCCCGCAGGTGGGCCACTCCACACACACACACACACACACACACACACACAAACACACACACACGAGGGGAGACAGAGAGCCCTTCATCCCTGCCTTGGCCCTCCCGGAACATCCCACCGCGCAGCTCCCCGTCAGACTCCCTCAGGGGGACTCTCCCAGCCTCACCACTGCCTACCCAGGGCCGGGATCTGGAACCAGCATCTGTCACCCCTGGTGCCAAACCCCAAGAGGCTATGGTGGAAGAGCCCAGCTTCGCCCCTCCCTCCGCAGCTGGCTGGTGGGGTGCCCCCTCCTCACTCTCCTGGATCCTGTGCACAGCAGCAGGCTCACTGCCAACATCCTGCCTTTTCTGTCTCTCTTGGTTTTTCCTCCCCCATCTCCTTCCTCAGGCCTCCGTCTGGATCCCTGAGTTCAGTCTTTGTGGAGGAGGGGGTCTTTATGTCTCATTCTCACTTTTACTGCCTTTCTCAGGCTTTCTGTATCTCCCAGGTTAGTTCTCCTCTTCCATCCCCGTCGCTACATTATTATATTTGTGCGTGAATGAATGAATGAATGAATGAATAATGGTTCCCAAGTCTCTCCCCATCCGTCTCTCACCTCCTGCTCCGCCTTGGTACCACTGGATGTACCTTCCCCACATCCTCACGTCCAGGTCTCCCACCACCCACCCTTGACTGTGGGGCCGGGCACTTTCCACCGGCCATCCTGCCGGCAGCTCTGGGCTCCCAAACTTTCTCCCTTATAAAGTCAGGCAGCAGCAGACACCCAGGAATGCTGCCGCTGCCCGTGACGCATGCCGGCTCTGGGGCCGCCTGGCTGCTCCCAGGCAACCAGGAATGTGGTGGGAGGGAGCGCACAGAGATTGACTGCCTGGGGTGGGGTGCCAACAGGTGGCAAGGCCAGGAGCTGCAGGCTTTCTGCTTCTCTCTGTCAGATTGCTTCTCCCCTGGAGCCTCAGTTTGTCTGTCTGGTAAGTGGAAGCCAAGTACCCTACTGCAGACAAGGGCCACAGAGAATCTGATGTTGTGGAACCCATCACCAAGGAGCGAGGGTCCCGGGGCTGGGGAGGCACATCTGGCTCTCTGGACTGTTCTGGGGCAAGGGCGGTACTCCCAGTTACAGCCGGGATGGGACAGAGGGAAGAGGGGGGCCAAAGACCAAGAGAGGGAGAGAAGAGGAAAAGCAGAGGCAGAGACAAGGGAGATGTGGGACAGACTGGCCAGCCCCAGGGGTTCTGAGGACCCAGAAGGAGCAGGGTCTGCAGCAGCCCCAAGACTGGAAAGGCACTCATGCTTGAGACCCTGCCCCTGGCCAGCCTGGGAGGCAGTGGGGAGCCTGAGAGAGACTGAGAGGCCAAAACCCCGCTGATAGGCAGAGGGTTGAGCGCCATGATGGAAGTAAGCCTCATGTTTGGGGTCCCCCAGGGACAGGGGCCAGGTCCCCATTCATAATCATCCTAGGAGTGGCCCAGGGAGCCAGGAGATGCCAGCATAACCCATGCTGTGCCAGAGGGTGGCTTGTTGGGGGACCTTGGCCTAGGCTTCATCCCCCTGTGTGAGAAAGGGCCACAGTGGGGACGGATACAGACTCTTTCTGTGCCCCCAGCCCTCCTCTCAGGAAGAGGGATGGAGCGCCCACCCTGGGCCCAGACAGCAGCGCCCTGTTCGTGAGCAGGAAGGGTGGGAAGCTGTGGGATTCTCCACCTTCAGCAAACCTCTCGGGTGGATGGGTGCCGGGTGGGAGGGGCTGCAACCCTCCAGGAACACACTGCCCCTTTCATGGAGCCAGGCACAGCCAAAGTCATGGCGGGCGGGCACCGAGGGGCAGGACAGGCCTGGGCACAATCACTGCTCTGTCCTGGCAGCTCCCAGCCCACACGCATACACATGCACAAGCACACAGCCTTATGCAAACCCAAAATACACTCCCAGCAGCCACCCACACACTTGCACACACATGCAAGTACACATCTACACCCCCCTGGACATTCAGCTGTGTATCCTCTTCCAGGCAGAGAAACCCATATCTGTGGCACTCGTCCTGACCCTCCTACTTGTCCCCCAGACCCTTTGGGGCATCCTGCCCCCCCCCATGCCAAAGGCCTGGAGCCACCCAAGCAGTCCACACCATTAACCCTCCGCACAGTCACGTTTGAGAGCAGACCCAGACCAGAAAGGGACCTCCAGGACTAATCCCCACAGACAGGAGAAGGAAAGAGTGGGAAGGAGTGCCCATTTTACGGAATGGTGACACTGAGGCCTGAGTTGGGCCCCTTCTTCTGGCCCAGAGGGCAGCACGCATAACTGCTGCAGGCCTGAACTGGTGTTTTGATGAATCATGGGTCTTCTTGGCCCAGGAGAGTCAAGGACAGTTCTCCAGGCAGTAATGATGCCTCCTCTCCTCCCCCCACTGCCCTGGCAGCCCTCTCAGGCTGCTGAGCCTGGTGTGGCCCATGCTTCTTTTCTCTCTACTCCTCGGTCTTCAACATTTCCAGAACCTGTATATCCCTGCCAGTCTCTTGTCCTTGCTTCCCTCTTAGACTGCCCATTTCCCTCCCTCTCTGCTCCTCTACACAACCCTCACCTCCCCCAGGAAGCCCTCCAGGATTGACTCCAAGCTCATGACTTCTTTATCCTGCATCCCCTCTCCATTCGAAGTCCCTCTCCAACTGTCCCCCTGCCCCCAGCCCAGAAAAGGGACTCTGGGTTCTTACAACTGCAGCCCATCAGAGACAGTAAGAGAGGCAGCAGAAGGAGACCAGGAGGTGGGGGGAGTGGCACTGTCAGAGTTTCCAAAATCCTGGCCAGCAAGGCCTCAGAGGCCTCCGTTGGGGCGAGGGGGCTGCCCGGCCTGTGCGCTCCCAGCAGCACAAGGCAGCTTGTGTGAGCCCTTTCCCGCCTGGCCCTGCAGGAAACAGCAGGGCTCAGCCCCTCAATGGGCCCATTCAGCCCCCAGCTCTCTGGAAAGAACCTCTGCTTCCTGTCACCCTCCCACTCTGGCCTGGAGAACCAGGCCTAACAAGCTGCTACTCTCCCCTGCTGGGAGGGTGCTGGAGGCAGGTGGTTCAGGAGTTAGAGACAGCCAGCTACTTAAGTTCCTGCCTGCTCCTCTGCTTGACTGTGCCCTGACAGGTTGACATCCACCTTTAGCGAAAGGGAGTATGGGTGAGGGCTTGTGCTCACTCCCACACAGGGGAAGCAGTGGGCCCCCAACTCCTGCGTGGCAGGCAGGTAAATGTTTAGCAACAGACTCTCCTGGAGACAGGTAGCCCTGATTTGCAGTGTTTGCCTCTTCCCGTGGTATAAATATTCTCACTGGGCAACGTCACCTGGCTTGCAAAATTCCTGAAAATGTAACAATCAGCTCTTGCCAGCCGTCCTGAGTTCCTATGTGCCACCGTGGTGGCCCCACCCTCTGGGGCCACCTGCCCCCACTCTTCGGCTGCGGCTGCCCTCAGCTTAGCGTGCTGCGTTTTGTCCTTAAGAATCGATGATCTTGCAGATAAGGCACCCCCGTAGGTGCCTGCCAGCTGCCAGTTCCCTGGTCTGTCCCTCACGGGCACCGAGGTGTCCTGGGCCTGCTGGGCTGTGTCCGCCTGGATGGTTTTGCAGTTCTCCTTTGATTCCTTTAGCTTCGCAGACAAGGCTGTGGTGTTGCCAGCAAGTGCTGGCCAAAGGGGATAAGGAGAAGGGCTTTCAGCTCAACCCCGGGGGGAAGAGCGTCATCCTTCTTGGGCATCCCTCCAACCCTCCAGGCTGTGTTGGCTGCCCTTAGGACATACACGTCTGGGACTCCTCCAGTGGTTGATGCTACTTCTTCAGGTGCATGTCAGCTGGCTCAGGCTGCCCGGGGACCAGCATGTGTATGGCTGGTGCCAGATCATTCCTATCAAGGCCATCAGCCTTTACTCACTCTCACCGGATTTAAGAGAAGCCCAAGGGGGGGTGAATCATCTCTGTAACCCATTCCCATCTCCCCAGCCCTGGGTGTCAAGTGGGGAGAGTCAACATTATATTTGGCACTAAACTCCACAAAAGGAATGGACCAGAAATTGTGGCATCAGGTTAGAGGCCAAGGGAGGCTAATTTGGGGAAACTGCCTGGAGGGGGTGACAACTTAAAAAGAGGAGGTGTCCCTACCCAGGGACCCCTGACCCTGGGAAACCCCAAATATGACCTCCTGTCTTGGGAGGCCCTCTGGCCTGCCCATCAGGCCATCATCCCCTCCCAGGCCTTGTCTTCAGCCTCAGACCGAGGCTTGAAGAACTCAGCTCTTGTCATCCCTGGCTTCCTGGCCATGGTGGAAATAAAGGGGCCGGATCTGACCGCTCACCGGGGACCTTTAATAGCTAAGCAGCAGGAAGCGATACAGGGTGATGGAGGAAGTTTGGCCCATTTTGGGTCCGGCACTTCACGTGGTCTCCGTCTAGCCTCAGAGCCTTTGCTCTTTGATGGACTCAGGCCAACAAGCTGCCCCCCCTGACCCCCAAAGACGGCTGGGAGCATGGCCCAAGAGAGATGCAGGGATGGGTGGGTTGCCTGACTTACCACCACCAGAGCCCAGCTGTGGTCCCAGCCAACCCAGGGGCTAAACCATACGGGCGCTTAGAAGGAATTTGAGCAGAGATCAATTTGGGTAGAGGTGGTTCTCCTAGAGCTTCATTCCTGGGGGTTTTGACCATCGAGCCAGGTGATCAGGCCAGTGACCATTTCCCTTTGAGCCAGACCCAGGATGGAGATTCCTCTGGGGCCCAGGGGAAGAGAGCCAGAGCTGCCAGAGGCCTCTGGCCCCAGAAACCTCCGAGGAAGAGACCTGAGATGCTTGAAATGCTGGGTCTGGCCTCCTTCAGAGCCAGGGTCTGGGCTGGACACAAGGTGAGGCCGTGCCTTCTGGTGCCAGGACCAAGCAGGTGCTGGGACCAGCTGAGGTCACGGGAGAGCGCCACATAGAAGAACCGTGAGGGTGTACCAGCATGCAATGCCCTCCCTGCAGCCCACCCGTCCACCCTGCAGCACCTCTCCTCCAGGCAAGGGGCTAAGCTTCACCACAGCTCTCTCTGTCACACAGCCTCCTTCTTCGGAGAGAACCACCTGGAGGTTCCTGTGGCCATGTCTCTGACTGACATAGACCTACAGCTGGAGTTTTCTACGTCCCAGCCCGAAGCCCTGCTTCTCCTGGCGGCAGGCCCGTCTGACTACCTCCTCCTGCAGCTCCACTCTGGACGCCTGCAGGTCAGTGACATCTCCCTGCTGGATTCCTTCTCTAGCTTTGAGTGGCCCCCAACCGGCTGTGTGACCTTGTGGAAGTCACTTTTGCCTTGAGGTCTCAAGTTCCCCACTGTGAGATGGACAGAAACATCCCAGAAGGTGTGACTTCCTCGTGAACCAGCTCTGCCCTCCTGCCCTCTAGCCACACTTCTCACCACGACCCCTGGCCGGTCCTTTGTGTCCTGACCACCCTGGCTGCTTTCAGCTCCCTGCTGCCTTGTGGTCTCTCGCTTTTGCTCACTACACTCCCTCTGCCTCGTGCAAGCCTCGCTCGTTCCCTGCACCTGCCTAACTCCAGCCTCTCCTTGAAGTCTCAGCATGGGCATCCCTTCCTCACCTGGACTGGGTCCCCTCTCCTGGGTCCCAGCACCCCCGTGCGCTCCTCTGGCGTAGCACCAATCACCCTGATTCACCACGGTCTGTCGATGGAACGACCAATACTGCCACAGCTTCCTCAGTTTTCCGTTTCATCCTTCAAGTCACCACAAGCTTTATTGGCAAAGAGTCTTCTGGCTCTCTCTTGAGGCTTCCCCCTAACCATGAAGAGTTTGAGAACATGAGGTCTTAGTCCAAATTTGGGGGAGCCATCTGCTTCCACACCCCAGGGGAGAGAGGCCTCTGGTCCTCTGAATCCCTCAGCTGCTTTCAGTCCATCTGATGCTGCCATTGCTTCTCACTGCCACAAGGTGTCACTGTTGAACATGGCCTGGTACAACCTAGCACTGATGCTCTTCCTCCCTGCCAGGTATATTGATGCCACACCCCTAGAAAGGTGCTCCATACGTGGACTCTCAAGGCCATACGTTCTTAGTGCTCTGCTCTTTCAGCTTCCGTACCACCCATTTTACCATCTGGTTGTGGGAACACCACACCAGAGCCAGCTCTGGTGTCAGTGTCCTGGAGACAGAACCATGTCTCTCTTCTCTCCCCAAGGACCTCCCCTTGGACAGGTCAAAACACAGAGCATCTGATTGGGCTCCCCATTTCTGAACAGTGAGCCTGGCTGCCTCAATGACCCCACGGTGTTTTGGTCTACTTAGGGGGACTCATCAGGGGATTCCCAGGTGCCCGTTGTGCCAGGGGAAGAATCTTCCGTATTCCAAGGTGATCTTTCTAGCACCGCTCACCCAAGGAAAGAGGGGAGACATAAAGGAATCTAGGCTGAATCCCTAGGAAAGCATCTTGCTGTATGACAGGTCTGTGTGGGCAGGGACCACATCGGATTCACATCGGGGTCCCCTGAGCCCATCCAGGCCTGGCACAGAGATCACTTTGGTGAGTGTTTGGGGGATGCGTAAAGAGATGGCAGGAAAGGGAGAGGAGTGGCGTGAGAAGCCTTTGTCCTAGGCCCTCTGCTCTGGGGACCCCAAGTGTGGGGGACCAGCTATGCTTTTACTGCAGAAGTGATGGATTCAGTGTGCCTCCCCCATCCCCCATTCCCCCGTCTCTCCTCAGGTCAGATTTATCCTGGGCCAGGAGGAGGTGAGGATGCAGACCCTGGCAGAGACACTGCTGAGTGACTCCATTCCCCACACTGTGGGGCTGACCGTGTCAGACAGCTGGGCCTTGTTGTCAGTCGATGGGCTCCTGAATGCCTCCGCCCAAGTCCAGCAGGCCCCCCTGGAGGTCCCCTATGGGCTCTTCCTGGGGGGCACCGGGAGCCTTGGCCTGCCCTACCTGAGCAGAGCCAGCCGACCCCTGCGGGGTTGCCTCCACACAGCCACCCTCAATGGCCGCAGCCTCCTTCGGCCACTGACCCCAGACGTGCCTGAGGGCTGTGCTGAGGAGTTCTCTGCCGGTGATGACGTGGCCATGGGCTTCTCTGGGCCCCGCTCACTGGCTGCCTTCCCTGCCTGGGGCACTCGGGATGAAGGCACCCTGGAGTTTACACTCACCACACGGAGCCGGCAGGCGCCCCTGGCCTTCCAGGCAGGGGGCCGGCATGGGGACTTCATCTACGTGGACATATTTGAGGGCCACCTGCGGGCTGTGGTGGAGAAGGGCCAGGGCACCGTATTGCTCCACAACAGTGTGCCTGTGGCCGATGGGCAGCCCCACGAGGTCAGCGTCCACGTGGATGCTCACAGGCTGGAAATCTCCGTGGACCAGTACCCCACACGTACTTCCAACCGTGGGGTCCTTAGCTACCTAGAGCCACGAGGCAGTCTCCTCCTTGGAGGGCTGGATGCAGAGGGCTCTCGCCATCTCCAGGAACACCGCCTGGGCCTGGCTGTCAACGTCTCCCTGCTGGGCTGCCTGGAGGATCTCAGCGTCAATGGTCAGAGACGGGGGCTCCGGGAAGCCTTGCTGACTCGCAGCATGGAGGCTGGCTGCAGGCTGGAGGAGGAGGAGGAGGATGCCTACGGCCCATACGAAGCTTTCTCCACCCTGGCACCTGAGGCTTGGCCGGCCATGGAGCTGCCTGAGCCCTGCATCCCTGAACCAGGGCTGCCTCCGATCTTTGCCAATTTCACCCAGCTGCTGACCGTCCGCCCGCTGGTGGTGGCCGAGGGCGGCACAGCCTGGCTGGAGTGGCGGCACGTGCAGCCCACGCTGGATCTGAGCGAGGCCGAGCTGCGCAAATCCCAGGTGCTGTTCAGCGTGAGCCGTGGGGCCCGCCACGGCGAGCTGGAGCTGGACATCCCGGGTGCCCAGGCACGGAAAATGTTCACCCTCCTGGACGTGGTGAACCGCAAGGCCCGCTTCGTCCACGATGGCTCCGAGGACACCTCCGACCAGCTTGTGCTTGAGGTGTCGGTGACAGCTCGGGGGCCCGTGCCCTCCTGCCTTCGGAGGGGCCAAACGTACATCCTGCCCATTCAGATAAACCCCGTCAACGACCCGCCCCGCATCATCTTCCCGCATGGCAGCCACATGGTGATCCTGGAACACACTCAGAAGCTGCTGGGGCCGGAGGTCTTCCAGGCCGATGACCCAGACTCCGCCTGCGAGGGCCTCACCTTCCAGCTCCTCGGTGTCCCCGCCGGCCTCCCTGTGGAGCGCCAAGACCAGCCTGGGGAGCCAGCGACCGAGTTCTCCTGCCGGGAGCTGGAGGCGGGCAGCCTAGTGTACGTCCACCGTGGCGGGCCCGCCCCGGACCTGACGTTCCGGGTCAGCGACGGGCTGCAAGCCAGCCCCCCGGTCACGCTGAAGGTGGTGGCCGTCCGGCCGGCCATTCAGGTCCGCCACAACACGGGGCTGCGCCTGGCCCAGGGTTCCACTGCACCTGTCTTGCCCTCCAACCTGTCGGTTGAGACAAATGCTGTGGGGCAGGATGTGAGCGTGCTGTTCCGACTCACCGGGGCCCTGCAGTTTGGGGAGCTGCAGAAGCAGGGGGCGGGCGGGGCGGAGGGCACCGAGTGGCGGGCCACACAGGCCTTCCACCAGCGGGACGTGGAGCAGGGCCGCGTGAGGTACCTGAGCACCGACCCGCAGCACCGTGCCGAGGACACCGTGGAGAACGTGGCCCTGGAGGTGCAGGTGGGCCAGGAGACCCTGAGCAATCTGTCCTTCCCAGTGACAGTCCAGAGAGCCACGGTGTGGCTGCTGCGGCTGGAGCCTCTGCACCCCCAGAACGCCCAGCAGGAGGCCATCACCACAGCCCACCTGGAAGCCACCCTGGAGGAGGCAGGCCCGAACCCCACCGCCTTCCACTATGAGGTGGTTCAGGCCCCCAGGAAGGGTAATCTTCAGCTACAGGGCCTGCGGCTGTCGGACGGTCAGAGCTTCACCCAGGATGACCTGCAGGCTGGCCGGTTGACTTATGGGGCCACAGCACGTGCCTCAGAGGCAGTCGAGGACTCCTTCCGTTTCCGGGTCACAGCCCCGCCACACTTCTCCCCACTCTACACCTTCCCCATCCACATCGGTGGTGATCCGGACGCCCCTGTCCTCACCAACGTCCTCCTCTCCGTGCCTGAGGGTGGCGAGGGCGTCCTCTCTGCCGATCACCTCTTTGTCAAGAGTCTCAACAGTGCCAGCTACCTCTATGAGGTCATGGAGCGGCCCCGCCACGGCAGGTTGGTGTGGCAGGGGGCACAGGACAGTGTCACCGTGGTGACATCCTTCACCAATGAGGACCTGCTGCACGGCCGGCTGGTCTACCAGCACGACGACTCTGAGACCACGGAAGATGACATCCCCTTTGTGGCTACCCGCCAGGGTGAGGGCAGTGGTGACGTGGCCTGGGAGGAGGTACGGGGTGTCTTCCGGGTGGCCATCCAGCCCGTGAATGACCACGCCCCTGTGCAGACCGTCAGCCGCGTCTTCCACGTGGCCCGCGGTGGGCAGCGGCTGCTGACCACCGATGACATGGCCTTCAGCGATGCTGACTCCGGCTTTGCTGATGCTCAGCTGGTGCTGACCCGCAAGGACCTCCTCTTCGGCAGCATCGTGGCTGTAGATGAGCCCACTCGGCCCATCTACCGCTTCACCCAGGAGGACCTCAGGAAGAGGCGGGTCCTGTTCGTGCACTCGGGAGCCGACCGCGGCTGGATCCAGCTGCAGGTGTCCGATGGGCAGCACCAGGCCACAGCGCTGCTCGAAGTTCAGGCCTCAGAGCCCTACCTCCGTGTGGCCAACGGCTCCAGCCTCGTGGTCCCTCAAGGAGGCCAGGGCACCATCGACACAGCTGTGCTCCACCTGGACACCAACCTAGATATCCGCAGTGGGGATGAGGTCCACTACCATGTCACAGCTGGCCCACGCTGGGGGCTGCTGCTCCGGGCTGGCCAGCCAGTCACAACCTTCTCCCAGCAGGACCTGCTGGATGGGGCCATTCTCTACAGCCACAACGGCAGCCTCAGCCCCCGTGATACCCTGGGCTTCTCTGTGGAGGCAGGGCCTGTGCACACAGATGCCGCCCTACAAGTGACCATTGCCCTAGAGGGGCCGCTGGCCCCACTGCACCTGGTCCAGAACAAGAAGATCTATGTCTTCCAGGGGGAGGCGGCTGAGATCAGAAGAGACCAGCTGGAGGTAAAGGGCTGAGGGCGTGAGCAGGGGTATGGGCCAGGTAAAGGGGATCCTTCCCTCCAGCCTTCATGCCACGCGTGCTTGGATGGTTTGGGATGTGCCTGTGGTGGCTTCTGGGCCAGTGTGTGTATGTGCCTTAGGTATGTAACTGTACATGTGCATGTTGGGTGCCTGAGGGTTTCTGGGGAGTTTATTGTACATACGGCTGCCTATGGGTTACGTGTTCCTCCACATGTCATGTGCACACATGTACATGCTGTGGCCAACCATTCAAATTCCTGGGCCCCACCCAGACCACAGACTCTGACGTGGAGCCTGAGAATCTGTATTCGAACAAGAGTAGGCTCTCTGGAGGATTTTAACAGGTACAAACTTTGAGGACTATAGGCCTTGAAGACAGGCTTGGTTGCCCCCACCGCACAGCTCCCATGTCCTCAGTTCTTTTTTTTTTTTTTAATATTTATTTATTTATTTTTATTTTTGGCTGCATTGGGTCTTAGTTGAGGCACGCAGGGCCTTTGTTGTGGCTTGCAGGCTTAGTTTCCCCGAGGCATGTGGGATCTTAATTCCCCCGACCAGGGATCAAACCCACGTCCTCTGCATTGGAAGGTGGATTCTTAACCACTGGACCACCAGGGAAGTTCCCCATGTCCTCAGTTCTTTCCCCAGACCTCAGACCAGGCCTCAGGGTCTGGACAGGGCTGCTGACCACCCAGGAACCTCACAGAACAACCACAGGGCATCCAGCAGACCCATTGCCTTGCTGTGCAACCTCACACCAGTTGCTTGCCCTCTCTGGGCCTTATTCTCTTACACTGCCAACTTCTGAGCCTCTTGTGGTTCTGGCTGTCTGGACTTTAGGGCAGACTGTGACTAAACATGTCTGTTGTCGGGAAGTCTTCTGCCGGGAGAAGGCAGCATTTGAGCCAGGCTTTGAAGAGTCTGGGATTTAACAGCAGAGAATGGGGGGACAGTATTCCAGGCAGAGGGACAGAACAAGAATGTGAGTTTGGGGGTGGTGTATAGCCTTTTATGGCTGGACCATCAGATGAGGAAACACCTTCCCTCCAGGCCCTAGACTGGACTGGGGTCTGCAAGCTGCCTGGGGCCTGTACTGTAGGAGTCTGTGTCGCTGAGAAGGATGGGGCGCCCTCTTGTGGCAGTAGCATGGCAGGGGGAGTCAGTGTGTGTGTGTGTGTGTGTGTGTGTGTGCGTGCACATGTGTGCGACATATATGTGTCTCTGTCCAAACATTTGTGTGTGGTGAGACTGTGTGTCCGTGTCACTGAACCTGAGGATGTGTGATTGTGTGCATCGCCGAGGGAGTGTGTACCTCAGAGGCTTCAACAGCCTCCTTCTGTGACCCCTCTCCTAACCAGGCAGCCCAGGAGGCAGTGCCACCGGCAGACATTGTGTTCTCAGTGAAGACCCCACCGAGCTCTGGCCACCTGGTGATGTTGTCCCACGGCGCCACGGCGGCCGAGCTGCCCAGCCTGGACCCTGTGCACAGCTTCTCTCAGGAGGCGGTGGACGCGGGCAGGGTCCTGTACCTGCACTCCCGCCCTGAGGCCTGGAGTGATGTCTTCTCCCTGGATGTGTCCTCAGGCCTGGGTGCGCCCCTCGAGGGCATCCACGTGGAGCTGGAGGTGCTGCCCGCTGCCATCCCACTGGAGGCGCTGAACTTCAGCGTCCCCGAGGGCGGCACCCGCACGCTGGCCCCTCCACTGCTCCGCATCACGGGGCCCTACTTCCCCACGCTGCCGGGCCTTGACCTGCAGGTGCTGGAGCCACCCCGGCATGGGGTCCTGAAGAGAGAGGAAGGACCTCAAGACAGGACCCTCAGCACCTTCTCCTGGAGAGAGGTATGGTCAGGGAGGCCCAGGGTGCAGCCCAGCTCTGGGGGCAGGGTCTGGGGGTATGCACAGATAGGAGGCAGGAGCCCGCGTTTACAGAGCACCTCATCTCACCCTCCCTCACTGGCAGAGAGAGATGAATGTCCCCATTTCCTCCACTCCTTCATTCCTTTGCTCTGGGAGAAATGATTGTCCCCATTGCCACCTGCAGAAACGGAAGCTCTGGAGGAGTCAATCTCCTCCTGCACCCAAAGGCAGGGCATGAAACGTGCTGGGCCTGAGACCCACCATGGGTCTCAGGCCTGCTGGGGCCTGACCTCTAGCCCTGGGCCTGCCTGCAGGTGGAACAGCAGCTGATTCTCTATGTGCATGACGGGAGCGAGACGGTGGCAGACAGTTTCGTCCTAGTGGCTAATGCCTCAGAGATGGACCGCCAGAGCCGTCCCGTGACCTTCACCATCACCATCCTGCCTGTCAACGACCAACCCCCCATCCTCACCACAAACACAGGCCTGCAGGTGAGAGCATTCTAGGACCACCTCCCACCTCCCCTCACAGAGAGAGGCTAGCACATAGCTCCCCGTCTGTGAGCCTCAGTTTCCTCCTCTGTAAAATGGGGATCCTGCCACATGCCTCACTAGGTTATTGGGAAGAGAGAAGAGCAACTGCACTGAAAATAGAACACAGGTGTGGGGCTTTATCACTGGACACTTATAAGTGCAATAGACAGCCTTGTGAATGGACATGCTTGGTCCTGCTGTTCCCTGGACTCACCCTCATCAGGAAGCTTTTTCCATGGCTCAGGACCAGGACTCCTGAAGAAAGCTCTTTCAGACCCTTAAGGGTGGATTCCAACTGCTCTCTACTCCCACCGCCAGCAAGTGAAGGCCACCGCTTGGCTGGCCGATCCCCTGCCTCTTACGCTACTGCAGAGTAGTGGTGCTGCCATCCAGCAGAGGTGGAAGTTGAGGCCCAGAAAGGTGACGAGACTTCTCCAGGGTCACAGTAGAAGTCACTGGTGGAACAGAAAGGGTGTGGCTTGACCAGGGCCGCACAGCAGGGTAGCAAATGGGCAGGGCCTTGAATGCTGACTTCTAGAGTGTGGACTCTGGGTCAGCAGCAGCCATGGAAGGTTTCAAAAGAAGGCTGACTTGGGCTGCCTGTGACGTGGGGCTCTGGGAATCTTTGGTCGTGTAGGATGTGCCTGTGGAGAGCAGCCCCGTGGTGGGGAGGCCAGCAGAGGTTAGGTTTCAGGCTAAGGGCTGCCCTGGACCCACAGTCAGATGGTGCTGTGTAGCACTTCAGCCACCAGGTGGTGCTGTCCACCGTGTTTGTGCCAGGAGCCCGGTGCTAAAGCCTGGCATCTATGCCTTGCCGCCTTCTTTCCAGAGCTCTGGCTGAGGTCAGCCTTGGTGGGGGAGGGAATCCGAGAGGGCTCAGTTTTCCAGGTATGGGAGCCCCTCCCCAGTACCGCTCATAAGTTGCTGACGCAGCAGGACCTGTAACAGGACCCTTGGAACAGGAACAGGATCCTGCCCTGCTCGCAGGTGGGAGGCTTGAGGGGGGATCCCCTTCACTCTGAGCGTGGGGTGGGGCTGCCTGCCCCCAGGAAGCCTTCACCCACCTGCCTGGGGGCTCGTGATTGCACTGGAAACACCTGGGCCCCCATCCCAGTGCTGCAAGACCCTGGCCTCTCCAGCTCACCAAGCCTCCCGCCCCATCCCTCACCAGGAAAGGGAGCCCATTTCTAAGTATCCTGGGCAGACAAAAATCACGATTCCCATCGTGTGCCAGCCCCTGCCCAGACTCACCATGGAGGGTCTGAAGGGAAACCCCTGCCCTGCCAGTGAGCCACACTGAGCAGCACTTTGGGTCAGGGTTGGGGATCTCTGGGGAGGGGGTGAGAGCTGGGGTCTTCTTGGGGTTCATGAGCTGGCCTTGACGGACAAGCAGGACTAGAGCAGATGGAGAGCAGGGAGCCTGGGCGTGGGAGCCCTGGGCCAACAGGGGAAGATGAATGAGGTGGAGGGCCCTTTGCGCAGGGGAGCCCAGATGGCAGTGTGGTTGGAGCCCTGATGGTGACCCCAGGGCCAGGGAGGAAAGAAGTGGGTAAGCTTGGTGGGGGCAGAACCTTCGCACGCTTGTATCCCCAGATGTGGGAGGGGGCCACTGTGCCCATCCCTCCGGAGGCCCTTAGGGGCACAGACAGCGACTCAGGCCCCGAGGACCTGGTCTACACCCTTGAGGAGCCCAGCAACGGACAGGTGGTGCTGCGGACAGCGCCGGGCGCCGAGGTCCACAGCTTCACCCAGGCCCAGCTTGACGGCGGGCTCGTGCTGTTCTCACACAGAGGTGGGTGCCGAGAGGTGGGGGTGCCCCGAGGATGGGCGCCGGCGTGGGCCAGCGAGACCCAACTCCACGTTTGTCCTAGGAGCCCCAGACGGAGGCTTCCGCTTCATCCTATCTGATGGCGAGCATACTTCCACTGGACACTTCTTCCGGGTGACGGCCCAGAAGCAGCTGCTCCTCTCACTGGAGGGCAGCCGGACGCTGACCATCTGCCCAGGTGGGTGTGCCATGCCAGGGGCAGGCTGCCTCCCCAGCAGTCACAGGCCTTGCCCTGCCTCCTGGTCAGAGGCTGACCGTCGCCTTTTGCCTCTCGCAGGGTCCATCCAGCCACTCAGCAGCCAGAGCTTGAGAGCCAGTTCCAGCACAGGCATCGACCCCCACCACCTGTTCTACCGTGTGGTACGGGGGCCCCGGCTTGGCCGGCTATTCCACACCCAGCAGGGCAGCACCGGGGAGGCCCTGGAGAACTTCACTCAGGCAGAGGTAAGGACCACTCTCTACAGCCACCGCTTAGACTCCATCCAGCGTCAAGTGGCCCACTCTGCCCCTGGACACACGTGTAGACACGGGTACCAGCTCCAGCCTCGTTGGCAGCCACTCCCTGGGGCTGCCGTGGTCCAGGTTCTGCATGCCCCGCCCTCCAGGAGCTACCAGGCTGGTAGGGCAGGTGGGGCTTAGCGTTCCAGGGGGAGGAAGGAGGATGCGGGGAATCAGGGCTATAGGGTCCCAGGGCAGGGATCAGGTTCTGGGGCTTGGCTTCCAGAAGGAACTGCTGTTGGACCCTAGGGGGCTGGAAAAGGCACACTGCGTAGGGGACCCTAGACAATCCAGTGGCTGGTGAGGGGCAGTGTTTGGTCTGGAGGGAATAGAGTTTGAGATAAAGGCAGCTGTTGGGCTTGTGGGCAGAGGTGTGAGCCTGGGGCTCAGGTCAAGAGCCAGCCAGAAGCAGAGTGGGTCCTGAAAGCAGACGAGTGGACGGAAGCAGACGAGTAAGTCAAGCTGGGAGTGGAGCTGCCATCCATCCGTCGTGGCAGCTTCAGGACACAGCTATCCCAGAGCACAGCAGAGGCCACCAGCCGTGGGAAGAGGCAGACCTCTAGGCTGCCTCTGCTGGCATCACAGAGCTCTCTGTGCTAACTGTGCCAGTGGGGCCAGCAGCCATCGCTTAAATTAAGGCCCCTTCTAAGTGCAGGAGGTACCAAGCATTCCAGGGCAGCCTTGGATCTCCCTGAAGGCGGAGTGCGGTGGAGGTGGTCTTTCAGGCATGGGGAAGGAAGTAACTTTAACGAGGGTGGGAAGATTTCTCAGGTCGCTGACATCAACATCCCCCAGGCCTGGGTTCTCTGTTCTCCCAGCTTCTGCCATGGCTCCCTTCCTGCCCCTCCCCACAATGAAATATTGAGCAGGCTGCAGCAGCTGTGCACCTGAATCCCTGGGAGGCTTTGTCATCGGATGCCCAGGAAGGGGGAGGGAACAGGATGAGCCCTTCAGGCCCCTCCCCCACCCTGCAGTGCTTCCCTCACACCCCAGCAATCTGAAGGACTGAATTGAATGGCCACCAGGGGGCCAGGCTGGCAGCGCCACCCAGGGAAGCTGGGAGGAGGCTTCGTGGCAGACACACCCTCCCCCCTTGGAGAAGTGGGCAGGGCAGGACTGGGTGGTATCTGACAGTGCCACTGTGCCACAATACTCTGAGCTGGGTAGGGCAGGGACCAGGTGTCCCCATTTTACAGATAAGGAAACTGAGGCTCACGAAGGTCAGGTGACTCTATTTAGAGCCCATGGCTAGTAAGAAGCAAAACCAGGGCTATGCCTTCGGACTGCTAGGCCAAGATTCTTTGACCAAAGGACACTACTGATTCCCAGAGGTCAGGGACCCCTCCCCACCTTGCCTGTGACTTACTTCATCCCCAGCCAGACACCTCCCACCCACAAGTAGCTCCTGTACGCAGGCATCCAGGCTGTCACCCCCACTCCTGAGGGTCTCCGTTTCCTTCCTGCCCACCCGTCAGCCTGAGCCAGAGGTTACAGCTGGCAGCCCTCGCGGGCCACAGCTGGCCCACAGATATGTTTTATTTGGCCTGCACATGCATTTAATATTTTAAAATTAGGGGAATCACACACACCCAAAAAAACCAAAACCCTGATTTCCGTTTCTTAAAAGGCCTGTGATCCCTCTTCCGGCCATCAGCTGAAGAGCAGCTACCCCTCTGACTGGGCTCTGCTCCCCTTCTCGACCATGCGGGGCTCCCCACTTCACCACAACCCCGCTGCTCCTAGAATCTCCTGCATACCGTGACCCCAGTCGGCTTCCATCTCACTATTGCATAAGTCTTGTTTTTCTGAGAGAAGGAAAATAGTTCCCTGCGTCTCCTAAGAGGGGAAAACAGAAGATAAGCCAAGAGGACACACTGGGATTAGAAGGGGGAGGGAACGGATTTCTTGATGGAAGTGGAGACTATTCCTTGGTGTTTAACAGCGGAGGGCCCTAGAGAACAGTGGGTGTGGCTGGAGTGGAGTTGCCATGGGAGGAGTTGGAGGAGGTGAGGTCATGGGTAACGGGGTCACATGGGGTCTTTGAAGCCAAATGGTGGCGAGCCATTTCACTGTCTGAGCAAGAGAGACAGAACCTGACTTTCGTTTTTAAAGACTCACTCTGATTTTTGCATGAAGGACAAACTGTAGAGGGGGGTGGAGCAGGGGCCAAAGCCAGGACACAGTTAAGAGGCTCTTGTGGTAATCCAGACCAGAGATGATGGTGTGTGAGGGGAGGAGAGGAATCAGGGGTGACTCCAGGGTGTGGGGCCTGAGCCACTGGAAGAACAGAGCTGTGCCCTCTGGAGTGGGAAGGCTGGGAGAGGTGGGGCAGGTCAGGGATTGTCTGGGACATGCTGAGTTTGAGATGTCCCTCGGACATCCTCGAGGAGCTGCCCAGGAAGCAGGTGGCTACGAGCCTGGAGTTCAGGAGAGCACAGCCCGGGCTGGAGATACAAATAAGGGGGTCATCTCATGGCTGGCATTTGAGGACATGAGACCCACTAAGAGCACATGGGCAGTGCCTGTAGACAGAGTCTCAAGGCCAAGCCACAGACATTGCGGAGAAGGGGAGGGACCAGCCAGAGCATCTGTGAAGAAGCGACTAATGAGGTTGGAGGAAAACCAAGGGAGCAGAACTTCCTGGAAGCCACCGGGTGGGCTGGGGGAAGGAATGCTCAATTGTGTCCAGTGCCTCTGAGAACCAGCCACCGGGTCCAGCAACACAGAGGCCGTCGTGCCCTTGGTGACAACAGGAGTGGAAGCCTGGGTGGAGTGCACTCGAGACAGCACGGGGGAGAGTATAGACTATTCTTTTTGGATTTTTGCAGCAAAGAAGGGCAAAAGTGCGGGAGGTGGGACAGCAAATGTTGGTGTAAAAAGTGAAGTCGAGAAGTTTCTTCTTTACGGTGGGCGGATAGCATAGTTGCGTAAGGATGGGAATAATCCGTTTGGGGGGAAATGGATGCCATGGGAGAAAGACAGGAGTTGGTAGAAGCAGTGTCTTCACTAAGGAAGAGGGTAAGGGATTTCATGCAGAAGAGGAAAGGCCTGCTGTCGAGAGAAGCACGGATAGAGCATTGCTTTTCCCAGGGGCTCAGAGGTTTGAGGTGACTTGCCCAAGGTGGCAGAGCTGGGATTTGACACAGGCATCTGGCTCTAGAGCCTGGCTCTTCACTGTCACGTGACTGTTTTCTGGCGACCCACTGAGTTGGTGAGGGAGAGCATGGGCGACAGACATAGAGCGAGGCACAGTGGGGAGATCCTCCAGGGAGGCTGGGCTCCGAGGGGCTGCCAGGGAGATCCAAGTGCCCAGTGCTCCTGGGCACCATGGGCTGGACCTGCCTCTCGTCCCAGTAATGGGCTCTCCCCGCAGGTATATGCTGGGAATGTTCTGTATGAGCACGAGATGCCCCCCGAGCCCTTCTGGGAGGCCCATGACGCCCTGGAGCTCCAGCTGTCCTCACCACCTGCCCCTGACATGGCCGCCACCCTTGCTGTGACTGTGTCTTTTGAAGCTACCTGTCCCCAGCGCCCCAGCCGCCTCTGGAAGAACAAAGGTGAACAGCATGGTGGGATGGCAACGTTGGGGGGGCTGGACACTGGGAGAGGCCCAGATAGGAGGGGACACAAGGCCAAGGTCAGCAGCTCATGTCAACTCCCAGGACCTGGTAAATTATAGGGAGGGTGGGCAGGTGGGGAGGCTTTGAGGTCAGAAGGAGGGACACGATCCTGGTCCTCCTGGGACCCTGAGCCCCAACCTGGGGTACCTGGTCTGAGGAGGGAGGGACAAACCTGGCCTTGGGGACCCTAATCTGAGGGTCCATGGCTCTCCCCTCAGTGGACGGGACCTTCATAGCCTGTGTCCCACCCCCAGGTCTCTGGGTCTCGGAAGGCCAGCGGGCCGAAATCACCACAGCCGCCCTCGATGCCTCCAACTTCCTGGCCAGCGTTCCGGCCCCCCGGCGCTCGGAGCACGATGTGCTCTTCCAGGTCACACAGTTCCCCCAGCGGGGCCAGCTGTGGGTGTCCGAGGAGCCCCTCCACATCGGGCGGCCCCACTTCCTGCAGTCTGAGCTGGCCGCAGGACAGCTTGTATACTCCCACGGCGGCGGGGGCACCCAGCAGGACGGCTTCCACTTCCGTGCCCACCTCCAGGGGCCCGCGGGGGCCTCCGTGGCGGGACCCCAAACCTCAGAGGCTTTCGCCATCACGGTGCGGGATGTGAATGAGCGGCCGCCGCAGCCGCAGACCTCCATCCCGCTCCGGCTCACCCAGGGCTCCCGCAGCCCCGTCTCCCGGGCCCAGCTGAGCGTGGTGGACCCAGACTCGGCTCCGGGGGAGATCGAGTACCAGGTGCAGCGGGCCCCCCACAATGGCTTCCTGAGCCTGGCAGGGGCCAGCCCGGGGCCTGTGACCTGCTTCACTCAGGCCGACGTGGATGCAGGGCGGCTGGCCTTTGTGGCCAATGGGAGCAGCGTGGCGGGCATCTTCCAGCTGAGTGTGTCTGATGGGGCCAGCCCTCCCCTGCCCATGTCCCTGGCCGTGGACGTCTTGCCCTCGGCCATTGAGGTGCAGCTGCGGGCACCCCTAGAGGTGCCCCAAGCTTCAGGGCGCGCCTCCCTGAGCCGGCAGCAGCTCCGGGTGGTTTCCGATCGGGAGGAGGCAGACGCAGCCTACCGCCTCACCCAGGGGCCCCGGCATGGGCATCTCCTGGTGCACGGGCAGCCTGCCACAGCCTTCAGCCAGTTCCAGGTAGACCAGGGCGAAGTGGTCTTTGCTTTCACCAGCTTCTCCTCCTCTCACGACCAATTCAGCATCCTGGCACTGGCCAGGGGTGCCAACGCATCCGCCACGGTGAATGTCACCGTGAGGGCTCTGCTGCATGTGTGGACAGGTGGGCCGTGGCCCCAGGGTGCCACCCTACGCCTGGACCCCACTGTCTTAGATGCGGGCGAGCTGGCCAACCGCACAGGCAGTGTGCCGCGTTTCCGGCTCCTGGCGGGACCCCGGCACGGCCGCGTGGTCCGCGTGCCCCGGACCAGGACAGAGCCCAGGGGCGGCCAGCTTGTGGAGCAGTTCACCCAGCAGGACCTTGAGGACGGGAGGCTGGGGCTGGAGGTGGGCAGGCCGGAGGGTAGCTCTCCTGGACCTGCCGGCGACAGTCTCACTCTGGAGCTGTGGGCCAGGGGTGTCCCTCCTGCCGTGGCCTCACTGGACTTTGCCACGGAGCCTTACAACGCAGCCCGGCCCTACAGAGTGGCCCTGCTCAGTCTGCCTGCTCGGACAGAAGCAGGGGAGCCAGGGAGCAGCGCCCCCACTGGTGAGCCAGGCCTGGCGGCCTCCAGCCCCACGCCCACCGCGGCCAGGGGGCGCTTCCTGGGCTTTCTCGAGGCCAACATGTTCAGCATCATCGTCCCTGTGTGCCTGGTCCTCCTGCTCCTGGCGCTCATCGTGCCTCTGCTCTTCTACCTCCGCAAACGCAACAAGATGGGCAAGCACAACGTCCAGGTGCTGACTGCCAAGCCCCGAAATGGCCTGGCCGGCGACACGGAGACCTTCCGCAAGGTGGAGCCGGGCCAGGCCATCCCCCTCACAGCGGTGCCTGGCCAGGGGGCCCCGCCGGGGGGGCAGCCTGACCCGGAGCTGCTGCAGTTCTGCCGGACATCCAACCCTGCCCTCAAGAACGGCCAGTACTGGGTGTGAGGCCTGGCCTGGGCCCAGATGCTGATGGGGCCAGAGACAGACTTGCTCAGGCCCCGGCCCCAGAGAGCCCTGGGGACACCAGGGGTGGAGGGTGCTGAGAGGAAGCCCCAGGGGTCCGGGACCAAGTGGAGTCAAGAGCTGCAACCTCCCCAGCTCACTCTGAGCCAGGAGAACTGCAAGGGGCCAAGGGCAGAGGCAGGCTTGGAGTCAGTCCCCTGCCCTGGAGCTAGTGTGGGCTGTCAAAACCAGAGCCACTTCCTAGATGGTCAGGACTCTGGGTCCTGGGTCTGTGACCTTGGGTAAGTCACACCTGACCCAGGCTGCTAAGAAGGCAAGGAGAAGAAAGGGAAGGGAGGGACAGATGGGGATTCCTGGCTTTTCCGCTCCAAGCCAGGCCTCCCCTCATCTCTGCCCCAGGACTGAGAGGAAAACTTTTTCCCTTGGTTTTTTAGGGAGATGGTATTTCCTGGAGCAGAGGGCAGGAGGAGAGAGTCCTCCCACTCTCTAGAAGGCATAAGCCAGTGGAGTAATGTATCCAGGGTGTAAGGTGGGGGGGTTGCTCTGGGATGGGTTTATTTAAGGGGCATTGCAAGGAAGCTATTTAGCGTGGTGCTGAGCTAGCCCAGACTGCTGGAGCCCCTGGGGTGAGGAATAGAGGAGGGTCTGAGGCCAGCTCATTCCCAGGGCCCCGCCTTGATGGGCTGATGGCTAGACAAGCAGGGGTCTGTGGCCCCAGAGTGGGCTGGGCTGGGCAGCAGGCAGGGTCTCAGGCCATGGGCCCCCGCGGTGCCTGTGCTCCCCTGAGGACTGGGGCGGGTACTTGGGGACACTCGGCTCCATGGGGCCTGGATAAACGGTGCTTCTGGATAAGAGGTTCTGGACAGCCGTGTGTTGTTTGTCTGACCGTGCACTGGGCCCTTGGCCACACGAGCCTGCACTCCACCAGGGTAGGCCATCCCGCCAGACCTCAGCCACCAGGAGAGATGGGGCCCAAATTCCCACCTGTGGCCGCACCGCGCGGCTTGCAGGATCTCAGTTCCCTGACCAGGGATTGAACCCGGGCCACAGCAGTGAAAGCCTGGAATCCTAACCACTAGGCCACCAGGGTCTGTTCCTCTCTATTCATCTCTCAAGAGGTTGGAGCAGCAAAAATGAGGAGGGAGGGGGACTTGGGGATCCCAAGGCTGGGGGCAGAGGGGGACCACCAGAGGTGCCTTCCCTCAGCTCCCTGGAGATTTTCACAAGGCAGATTTCTGCTGGTCTTTACCCTTCCAACAAGAGGACCAGGAGTGCTGCTTCTCAAAGGCAGAGCAAGCAGCAAGGGTTCTGAAAAGTCAGCTGTCCCTGTACATGGCCCGAGCGTCCATCATGTGGTCAGCGATGGACCTGAAACACAGCATCCTCAGAAGGCCCTCGAGTTGCCGAGGAGCCACCACTCTCTGGTCCTTTCCCTCTAGAGGGTTTCCCAGGGTCATGGGCAATGGAGACAGATTCTGGGTCCCAGGGAATACCCCAAGCCCTGGAAGCAGGTTGACGTCCTCAGAAGAAAAGCAGCTGGAGAGCTGTCTGTGCTCTGGGGGGAGGTGGGAGGGGGTGGCTGAGGCCTGAGCACAGCTGCATTGGGGGTAGAGAGCACCAGCCAGCTGAGCGGCATCACCTATCCCTTGTGCTCGACATCTGTAACACCTGAACCGAGAGTTAGGGCAAGGGAGAAGATTCCCTCTCCCCGTGGTGCTGCCCCTGGACCACCCCTCCCCACAATGCCTTTCGCATTTCAGCATCCAGCCTCCTAGAGCCTCCCCCACGCTCAGAAGTTTCGGGGAGGAAACCCAGAATCCTGGTAGATCCCTGCCGGAAGGGCCCCCAGAGAACCAAGAGGGGATTGAGAAAGAGGAGAAGAGGCTTGTCCAGAGTCTTACACAGCAAGGCAACCATAGAGTAGACCAGAGGCACAGCCAACTCCTGTTGCCACACCGAAAGCCTCCGCCTCGTGGAACGTGGCCAGGACCCATAAGTGGGGGGCTCTGCAGAGATCCCTCCATACCCAGAGCTCGCGATCCTGGCCCCAGCTTCCTTTACAAGCCTGGTCTCTCCAGCACACCCCAGGCCAGCCTCATCCAGAGGCCCTGCCCAGGGCATCTCTACGCCACACCCCACACTCTGCCCAGCTTCTCCCGGGAGCTCAAGGCTGCATCCTCAGGGCCCTGATATCTGGGGCCGGTCTCCACCCAGGGCGACGACCAGTTTCCCGGGGAGAGTAAGCCGAGAAGAGGGTGATAGACCTGCCAGGCAGGATCTGGCCTCAGCTCAGGTTTCTCCAGAGGCCTGATGACACCCTCTCTGTTCACATGGCCTGGCCTGGCCTGGCCTGTCCCCGGTGACCTGGCACGGGCTGACACTGATCCGGCCCCCCTCAAGCCTGGGCTGGACAGTGGGCAGGACCTGGGAGAGGGTCTTTCACTGGGACACCAACCTCGGAACCCATTCTAAATGCGGGGCCTCAATTTATTAGGTAAATACCTTGCACATTTCAGATATACACCCCAGGCTTAAGGAGGTTGCTACCCACCTTACAAAATAACTCACCATTCGTTCCTTTAAGGAGCTGGTTCCTCCCAGGCGCTGAGGACAGGAGCCAACCTATGCACAAGTGCTCAGGAATGTCCAGGAAACTCTGACCCTCTTACACACACACACACACACACACACACACACACACACACACACACACACACACAATGTGCACTTGTGCTCACAGCTGTGCACTTACAGACCTTCAGAAACAACACAGAGATCAATACTTTCCTATGTCATTCATAGGCACACACACACAGGTGCACATACAAACTTCAGAGTTAAGTGCTCCTTGCCTATGGCCTTCCCACAGTCCCAGGAGCTGGTCACGTTGGGCCAAGGGCCAGGATGTCCTGCCCATCACCAGACCCAAGTTGACATCAGCAGAGCTGGGAAGTGACCCCACAGTAAGGAGGATGGTGAAGGGGGTGTGGGGAACAGAGTAGGGGTTGCCAGAGAAGCCCAGATTCCCAGGTCCCCAGCTTGGAAACCCTGCCCACCACCCTCAATGGTTTAGCCTCTTGGGTGCTAAAGGTGGGGTTCCTTCTGAGCCCCTCTCCTCATGCTACGAGCTGGCCCTTTAAGTGGAGTTGCTGTGGCAGCTGTGGAACCCATAGAGCTGGAACCATGTCCTCCAATAGGAAGCAAGAAAAATGGTCCTCCTCCTCCTCCTCCTCCTCCTACCCCCCGCCCCAACCAACCACTCCTGACCAGTGGGAACTGCCAGGGGTGCTAGCATCTTCCTCTGGGCCCTGAAGATTCCAGATTTTAAACGGATAGAGGTACCTGGGCAGCCCCCCCAGAATTCTCTCTTTGGGTCTCCTGTTCTCCTGGGTTTTGGGGGGTTTTTTGCTGTCAGTGGCTTTTATTGGAGTTGGGCACGGTTCCTGCCCTCGTGGGGCTCACAGTCTGGTGGGAGGGACGGGTGTGCAGACAGGAAGTTATGACACAGGGCAGTTTGGCATGGCGCAGGCATGGGGCTCTGTGTGAGCAGCTGTCCCTACTCTTATCCAAGAGGAACACAGGGAGTTCATGCAGCGCTGTCAGTCATCTAACCACCATAACACAGCTGCCCTTCCTGAGGGCTCCTCCGGCCGGGCACCACACCTTTGGTCACTGGGTCCTGATGCTGCTGCCACTGGGTGTGTTAGGGGTATACATAGCATCCAGGCTATCCTCCGAGGGGTGCTGCAGCACCTGGGGTTGGCAGCAGTGGGGAGCTCATACTGCCCGGGGCCGAGGAGTCAGAGTTTGCAGAACTTGGAGGCCACGCTGCGCTCGCCGGAGAGATGGGGTACACGGATGATGTCACAAGTGAGGGAGCCCCGCAAGTGAGTGGAGCCAAGATGGAGGCCAGACGTGCTGGACCCCTCTCTCTACAGCCCCTGTCCCATCCCGGGTCCTCTCATAGTTAATGCCATCCCTGGGTAGTTACCGCTAGGATTAGTCAGGCATTTTTGGCAAGGGCATTTGGTGCCAAAAATGCTGTGGGAGATGCAGATAGAAATTTACCTGGCCCTTCCTGAAGAAGCCCAGACATGCCAATGAGTAACTACCACACCATGTATGCCCTAACCCAGCGGCATGAGCTCGCTGGTGCGGGGAAGCCCAGAGTAGGAGGGCAGCTGGCTCTGGCTGCTTCCTTCTCTCCTTACAGAGTGTCGGGCCTTTCCGTGGAAGGAGCAGCAGGGGCTAACGTCAAGCATGACCAACCTACCTCCTGCTCACATTTCCATTCTCAGTGCAATGAGGTACAGTATTTAACTGATAGCTGCTGTCCTCACAAAACATGCCAACTCCTCAGAGAGCCCCTTGTGGCCACCAGGATAACTGGTGGGTTGTGCTTCACATTTCAGATGTCCTAAGAGCCCCTAAAGACAGGAGCAGCCCTTGGTTACATCAACCAGTGGCCAAGAAGGAATTTTCTACCCAAACGCAGCCTCAGCTGGGAGCTGGAAGAGCTCCCCGGGTCCCCAACACGGCGACTGCCAGCTCTGGTAGCCCAGAGCCTAGAGCTAAACCCAAGGCTTCCTTCTGATGCCTTGTAAGTTCACAGAGGGCTCAAGTGTCAGTCCTGAAGCCCAAATTAGACGGGTTGTCTAAGTCCTTGAAGCAGAGGAGGGTGAGGCCAGCAGCCAGGTCCGATCCAGTGGGGAGGGTCTGCAGGGAGTTGTCCACTCCCACCCTTACCTCCCAAAGACAGGTCCCTGGACAGTGCAGCAGCTCCCTGCACCCTGCCTTCTGCAATCCAGCTGGTCTTTCCCTCCCAGGCCCCTCCCTGCCTGCAGAGGGAGGGACTAAGGGAGGGGTCCAGCCAAGGTCACTAGTCAGTGCATTGGGTCTCCCCCAGGGCAGAGCAACAGCAGCAGAGGAGTGGAGAAGCTGCTGTCCGGCACAGGCCTGATCAAGAAGGGAAGACGGGCCTCCCAGAGCTCTCTATCCTACAGAGGATGGGGAGCAAGAAAGGCTGAACGGAGGCTGCCAAGCTGTCCCTTCTGCCCCCCAAAACAAATGCTGGCTGTGACCCCCAGCCTATGTGCTGCCCTGGTACTGGGAGTGCCTTTGGGGCACCCAACTCCCCTCCCCTCCAAGGCTGCTGAGGCCCCCAAGCCTGGCGAAGGCCTCAGCCCTCTGCACCTTGTAGTAAACGTAGTTCAGGGCTTCCCTGGTGGCGCAGTGGTTGAGAGTCCGCCTGCCAATGCAGGGGACATGGGTTCATGCCCCGATCCGGGAAGATCCCACATGCCGCGGAGCGGCTGGGCCCGTGAGCCATGGCCGCTGAGCCTGCACGTCCAGAGCCTGTGCTCCGCAACGGGAGAGGCCACAACAGTGAGAGGCCCGCGTACCGCAAAAAAAAAAAAAAAAGTAAAATAAAATAAAAAAACATAGTTCAATGCTGTGTGCTCCCTTGGGTCAGTGTCCAGCCAGCCCAGTGCTAGGCATGGAGAGATGACTGGGAAACACCTATTGCCAGACTGTATCCCCTTCTTTCCCGCAGGCCTGGAAGGTCTCTAACCACCAGTCCCACCCAGACTTCCTTTCCCGGCTTCTCTCATCCCCCAGGAGGGCAGGCGAGGCTCCCTACTGCTGCTCTGGCCCCCATCCAGAGCCCAGGCAGACGTTAAGTTTCTAAGGAGCCTGTTTGACTCTGTCCCTTCTCGCTTCTCTGTCTCTCCACGCCCACCCATGGCTCCCTCCCATCCAGACACCTGGGGTCTATCTGCTCCGAACCTCATGGGCAGAACATTTTGACCACATCAAACGTGGAAGCCCACCACAGAGTCAAAGTGGATTAAATAGGGCAGGAGCGGGGAGACCACCCGGAACCCCTCCTACTCAGATTCTCCCTGCTTCTCCAGCCCCTTCTCAGAACGCCCTGTGCCAGCTGGTTTAACCACCTGATCCCAGCCTCTGTGGGCAAGGAGTAGAGCAGAGCCAAGGGTGGCCCCCCTCTCCCCTACCCACGGGACCCCCTGCACTCAACTTGGAGTCCCAACCCAACCTTAGAGGAGTGACTTGCCACCATCACACAGCCATTCACTGGCAGAGCTGGGCCTCCTGGAGGCTCAGAACCCCTCCAGATGCCAAGGACGTGTCTCTCAGCAATGGGATTCCTGGCACCCAGAAAGGCATCGGGGCAAGTGCAGGTGGGCCAGGGCTGCCAGACATATTGGCCAGGACAGAGACCTCCAAGAACCAGAGAGCGGCAAGGGGAGCCCTGATGGGTCTTGTTGGGGAAGGCGGAGCCTGTTGGAAAGGGCTGTTGAGCAAGCAGGAAGGTAGGCGAGGCTGGCAGAGCCTGGGCACGCCTGGAAGGCGGTGACTCAGGCCGGAAGGGCCCTTTCTGAGTCAGCCCTGCTAAAAGGTTGCCTTGTGGGGGTGGCACCTGGACAGGTGGCTGGGGCAGGGCCTGGGGACTCCAAGAAGGTTCCAGGTCTCAGCACCTTAGCCCTTGCGCCCCATGATCTGCCCTGAGAACCTCAGAGTCTGGCGACAGAACACATGAACTGAAGGAGGGAGGGCAGAGGCCGTGACTGCGTCTGCCCAATGAACTTGTACAAGTCCACCCACCTGTTTGAACTCATGATGGGATAATTGACCCTAGAGAGGATGGAGCCAGGCCTGGGGGAGCAGGCTACCTGCTTTCTGCCTAGAGCCCCACTTCTTCATTTCTGCCCCATTTCCTGTCCCTACTGGCAGCCATGGGATGTGGCTAGCTAGAGGGCCAGGCCAGCGCCCACTCCTCTGCCTGAGTTAGGACCTATCAAAACAGAGCAACTGGGGGCTTCCCTGGTGGCACAGTGGTTGAGAGTCCGCCTGCCGATGCAGGGGACACGGGTTCGTGCCCCGGTCCAAGAGGATCCCACATGCTGCAGAGCAACTAAGCCCATGCGCCACAACTACTGAGCCAGCATGCCACAACTACTGAAGCCCGCGCGCCTACAGCCCATGCTCTGCAACAAGAGAAGTCACCACAATGATAAGTCCGCGCACCACAACAAAGAGTAGCCCTGGATCGCCGCAACTAGAGAAAGCCCGCGCGCAGCAACGAAGACCCAACGCAGCCAAAAATAAATAAATAAACGAATTTATTTTTAAAAAAGCAGAGCAACTGACCAAGGCTTCTTCTCAAAGGGTCATTGCTATAGCAGCTCTTAGAACAGCACCAGGCACATAGTAAACACTCAGTAAACGTTGACCGTTGTGACGAGTTGCTGTTATAAGAGCAGCTGTTACTGAACAGCCTAGCGTGGGTCTGGTATGGTGTAGGTGCTTCACAAATGTTCAAAGTTGGGGTTATTGTTATTTTTATAATTTATTACAGGCATCACGGTGCCTGGCTCATAGTAGGTGCTGAACAAATGTTCAGTCTTCCTGGAAGGCCAAATGCAAGCATCCCCCATGTGGCAAGAGGGACATGGAGACACTCTGCTTTGCTGGCTTGGGCAGGGAGAGTGAGGTGTACAGCAAGGGGTCAAGTTCTGGGTAGGAGAAGCCAGCAGCCCCACTCTGACCTCCTCCCTTCACCCCCGCCCCACTGATTCAGAGGACCTCCCTGAGGCTGTAGGGAGCGACCATCTGGCTACCTTGGAAGAGGCTTGGCTCCAGGGACCCAAGAGGGAGGAGGCCCACTGGAACCTGCCTGCCCGGGGGGAGGAGGGCAGGGTGGTGGGGTGAACTCAGGGGGGTCCAGAGCTCCAGGGCCTCCTGGAAGAGGAGGCTAGGCTGTGCCCTGAAGATCAGGGAGTGCTGAGGCTAAGGCAGAGCTTGTGGAGGGAAGAAGATGATGCAAAGCCTGAGCGAGGAGGCGATGGACCCTGGGGCAGACAGGGCTCTGGGGACCAGACTGAGGGACACTCCTGTGGAAGCCGGGTCTGAGTGGAAGCAGCCCCCAGGAGTAAACTGGTGCTAGGCTGGAAGCACTTCTTCCCACTGCCCACCTCCCAGGCTCAACCCCTTACAGTGCAGAACTGGGGTGGGGAATGGGGGGCTCTGAGCCCTGGACCAGAACTTGGCACCCAGTTGCCCCCAGTTTGAGTGGCCTCAGTTGCCCAACTACCCAGGAGTCACCCGAGGAGCCTTAGGAGTTGGCCAGGATGGGATACCACTACCCCTCAAACATACCTACTCAACACCCCACCCAGCTGATGCCCAGCAGGGCAGGTTGCACTGTCAGGGAGGAAGGGGGCTGCCTGCTCTGCCTGCTGGAACAGCACAGCCTCCTGCTATGCTGTGTGTGGAGAACAGGGAGGGGCTCTCCAGGCCACCTTGGCCTGGAACCCAGCCCTCCAGAGCGGGGGTGGGGGGGGGCGGGGTCTGATGCGTATCCCCTTCCCACCCTTTCACACCCCATGCCTTGCTGAGAAAGAGGGAAATGCTCCCCAGAGCGAGTCACTGGGTCCTGGGCGGTGTGGTAGATGACTCCAGGGAGGAAGCATGCATTCAGCCACCAGCTGCCGCGGCAACACACACGTATGCACACACACACGCATATTCAAGGGACTGCCACGCACACAGGCACGTGCAGATTCACTCCCTGACAGCAGCCGACCTGTGCAAACCAGAACCCACACACACCCCCTCCCCAGAGACCTGAGACACAGCCGTGTAGACATCCCGGGTCACTGGCTATGAGCCAGGCACCGTGCTGAGCACTGGGAATAGAGCACCGGGCAAGACAGAGTAACACCAGCTCCCTGGTAGGCTGCCCTCTAACAAACAGATACATTTAAAATCTAACTTTTGCACTGAAGTATTTGCAGAGGAGGTTGTGTGGTGCTAGAGTTTCCTGGAAGCAAGTGTTATGGGGGAGTAAGATACTGGCCCAGGATTGGTAAGTGTTGAAGCTGGGGTGTGGACACACAGGGATCCGCTATATTAGCTTCTCTATTTTTGTATATGTTTGAAACGCTCCAAAATAAAAAGTTAAATACATACACATATATAATTGGCAATTGATAGAAAGTAAAATGAAGAAAAATAAGGCAGGGTAAAGGGACAGAAGACAAGAACTAAGAAGTTAAGGAAGGCTTCTCCAAGGAGGTGACATTTTAAGAAAAGACTTGAATTAACTGAGGTTCACACCGCACAGACATCTGGGCGGAAGAACATTCCAGACAGAGGGAACCAACAAAGGCAAAGGCCCTGAGGTGCAACAAGCTTGGCATATTAAGAAATAGCAGTAGGTCTGGAATTCTGTGACCTAAAGGAACAGGGTTCCAAAGTGAGATCAGAGGCCCTCGTGGGCTGAGGTAGGAGTTTGAAATCTGGCCTAAGAATGGCAGGGTGTCCTGGAGGTTGAAAGCACAGGACAGACATGATTTGATTTAGAATATGGTCTTAAAAGATCACTCTGGCTCCTGTTAGACCGTCGGGGAACGGGAGAGAGCAGAAGAAAGCTTGGAGACTACTGCAGTAGTCCAGGCAGGCGTGGCGATGTCTTGAGCCTCACGGTGAGATGGTGAGACAGGTCAGATGTGGGATCTCTTTTGAGGAGCTAACAGGGCTTTGCTCACAGCTGGCTATGGAGCGAGAGATAGAGAGGAGCTAAGCATGATTCCAAAGCAGGATCAGAGCTTCGAGGTCAGGGGTGTCACCTTTTCCAGGCGGGGACACGGGGAAAGTCATGTGCAGCCAGATGACTGCAAGCAAAGAGCGTCCCGGTGGGGACCTACACACGGGCACAGGAGCGCACACCGGCCGGCCCCCAGCGAACACACAGGAGGATGCACGCACTCCGGGACACCAGGCACAGGCACAGACACATCGCCCCACCTCGGCCTGCCCCACCCTGCCCCACGTGGCAGCCCCAGGACCAGAGCCCACACCCTCCCCAGCTCAGCCTCGGCACTCGCAGGATCCCCAGTCCTAGCATTTCCCTCCCAGCTCTCACTCCCATCCCCCATATTGGCCCCTTGAACAAGGAGGCTCCTGACTCACTCTCTTCCTTCCCCAGAATCCTGCCTCTGACCCCAGCTCCCTGCCCTTGGCCTCATCTGTCCAGCCGCCTCCACCGCAGCCGGATCCTGCTCGCACACCCCAGCCTGAGGCCCTACAGAAAATTAGCATCGCATATTTGCTCGATGCTCTCTATGGGCCAAGCCCTCTGCCCTTCCACCTGCCGCCTTGAAGGCACGCAGCCACCTCCACCCAATGCCCACCAGCTACCCCCACTGCCCCACTCCCCTCAATGCCCGGCACTCCTGCAGTCGCTCTACAGCAGGACGGTTGCCCCCACCCTGCCCAGCCTGCCAGCCTTGGAAGGGTGGCCTGGTGCAGTGGGAACAGCACAGCTCTGTGTCCAGGCAGAATCAGCCCTACCACTGAGCAGCTGCACGATCTCACACAGGTGACTCAGTGCCCCTGAGTCTCCGTGTGCTGTAAAATATTGGCAGTAGCTCTCACCTTCCAGACCGCTGTGACCAGTGAGCTAACTCATGGGAGGTACTTAGCCCAATGCCCAGCACAGAGCGGCACACGGTCGCTGTTGCGCACTCGGGCCCAGCCCTGACATCCACCCACCGTGTGGCCTTAGAGGGTTCATCCAATCAGTTTTCTCAACTCATTTAGTCGGGTAACAATATTCTTGGCCCTGCCTCTCTCAAGTGCTGCTCAGAGGCTGGTAATCCCAGCTACTCCTTACTGGGCACTTGCTATGTGCTCATATAACCCTCCTAACAGCCATCTGGAACTCCTGTTATAAATGGAGAAATGGAAGCATGGAACAGTTAAGAAACATCCCTAAAACAAGCAGGTGTAGAGAGGATTTGCACTGAGGCGCAGCCACTCGGGTCCTGCCTCTGAGGAGTGGAGGGAAAGGGGCTTTGCTGTCTGGGGGGCAGCAAAGGCTGTCTGCTGGAGCCTCATTCTACCCTCACTCAGAGCACTGCCTCCAAAATGGCAACAAAGGGAATAAGGTCAGCCTGGAAGAGGCTCCAGGTGCCTCCAGGCTCCAGCTAGCCTCCAGCTCCTACCTCAGGCATCAGCCATTTGCCTCCCAACACGGGTGGCCCAGGCCTGCGTACCACTCACAACGGCTCGGTTACTCTACACGTCCCTCGCTGGGCCCCATTTCCTGGCCTGCAAAATGATGTTGATAATCTCTTGCATACAGGGTGGTTGTTCAATACTGGCCATCCAGTGTCCACCACAGTGCCACTTGCACTGGGGGAGGTAGAAGCCCCCGAGGCTGGAGATCCAGGGGGATTGGAGACTTGGACCCCTTCCCAGGTAGAACCTGACCTCAGGAGACACAGGGTTACACAGGGTAAGCAGCCTCCCAGAGCGCCTTGTGCTTGAGCGTGCGGTGGAGGCTGTGGAATGATTGTGCCAGCCCCTTGAGGTTCCCTGAGGCCCACAGGGGCAATTGAGGGAATCTGGAGTGCCCCAAACTGAGAAAAGGCCAGACCCACAGAGGCTTAAGGGTGGGGATCAAAGGAGCAGGTGGTGGGAAGGCAGGAGGTAGGGGAAAATGACCAAAGGGTCCAATGCTAACCTAGGACCATGGTGGGCACCACAGGCCCAGTGCCAGGGTCCAGGAGCCCTGCGAGAACCCACAACAATGTTTGCAGCCAAGGGGTAAAAAAAGTAGCAGAACACCAAAAGGCAAAAGAAAGAAAAGACAAAAATCAAAATGAAGAAAATTTAATTAAATATCTACAAGACATTGTCAAGTAATTAACAGAACCCAGCTCAAGTAGGTATATGTGAACGACCTTTAATGTGGAATGCCGGCAAATTTTCATGAGTGATAGGATGAGGGAATTCAGCTTCTAAAATTCAAAGTGCCAGGGGCCTGCGTAGGGTCTTCAAATGTACCATCCCCAAAACTTACATGCCTCCCTGGGGAAGGGAGGGGTCCCCAAATTGACGTCAGATTACTTTTCTGTCAGGTGGGTTAATGAGAAAGCAAAAGAGAAAGTCAGGTCAGTTACAGGAAAGTGAAGTGATGTTCCTCGCACACGTTCATTTGTAATCGGAGACCCTGAGTCACTGCAGACGTCACTGTGCAATGCTGCCCTCAGCCTCTTCATCCCTGGGGGGCTGGCGGGACTCACCGGACCCTCAAAGCCCCTGCACATTTCAGCAGTTGGTTTGCCAGCCTCCCATTCTTTCACAACTCTGGAGCGAAGATCTGCTACCCCTTCTTCCTCCAGACCTACGTGAGTTAATCAAGGTGACTTTAGGGAATGAAGCCAGAGCGCTGGGCTCAAGCCCAGCCCCACCTCGGCCCCACTGTGTGATCCTAAGCAGTTCCCATCCTCCCTGTGGCCAAGCCTCAGTCTCTCTGTCTGTGAAATGGAATAATAATGCCTACCAGGGCTGCCATGCGGACCAAGGAGGCCACAGCTGTGAAACAGACTGGACTGCATCGGGATTTGACTAACAAAACCAAACCAAAGGAAAAAAGCTTTGTTGAACCCGGGAGTGGGGTTTCACAATCGACCCTTCTGAGCTATGTCTGGGGAGGTGAATTTTTATGTTTCCTCATGGTCTTTTTGCCAGGGTTCATCATCTCCTCTTGCCCCAAACAGCGTAAGGAGGTACCAGAGCCGCAGTGGTGGGGAAGCAGATTGGGGTGGGCTGGGGGTGGGTGAGGGAGCCAAGCTGGCTTGGCTCCTGGAGGACTGAGTCAGCGGGCAGGCAGGCAGGGCGGGCCCAGTCCTCGAAGGCTTGGGGAGGAGATGGTGCAGGAATGTTCCTCCCGCCCAGGCCTGGGCCCTGCCCACCACATTCTGGCTCCTGCTCTCTGATGCTGCAGTCTCAGCTCTGGCTCCGAAGATGGGAGATGCTTGGAGCTTTGTTGAGTAGGTTCAGCCAGGGGCCTTCAGAGGCAGTCTGGCCCTGGGGACTGACCCAGGGGTGGGCAAGGCCAGGCCAGAGCCTGATGGGAATTGGGCTCTGACCCTAGAGCAGACCCACGCCCCACTGGGTGATGCAGCCAAACGCCACCGCTCACTAAACCTCAAGTTTCCCGTCTCTGCAACGAGGAACTGAACTTGGTGGTGTCAGATGAGGGATGATCGTGGCTGGCTCCCCCAGGAGGCGGTGCAGGTGGAGTCCAAGAGCATCTACATCTGTGACACATTGGCCATGTGCATGTGTGACTTCACGGCCGCGTGTGTCTGAGTGTGTGTGTCGCTATGTGAGTGTATGACCATGCACAGTACTATGGTATGGCTGTGAGTGACGACGTGGCTGAGACTGACAACATGTATGTGGGCGTGGACGAGCGTGGACGTGGCTGTGAAGGTGTGACAGTCTGTGGCACTGTGGCTGGGAGTGCAGTTGTGCAAGCACATGACCGTGCATACGTGTGTGAGTGTGGAGCCTGGTGTGACCTGTGTGCCGCACGCAGGTTGTGTGGCTCTGTCTGCTTTGGGTTGGGCAACTGCGTCTGTGACCAGGCCTGGCTCTGCTACAGCCGTGGCACAGCTGTGGCATGGTGGTTCATGGCACTCCTGTGTCCAGGAAGCAATAGGATGCAGAATCTGAGGGCTGCCTCCATCCCCAACCCCCATATGTGGCCACAAAGCAGACTCCTTTCCTGGGCTGGGCCAAGACTGGGGATCAGAGGTCCCCCACCCCCCAGCTCCAGGTCCTGGTAGTTGCCCAGGGCAGAAAGAGAAGCCTTGTTTTCCACCCGCCTCAGGGAGGAAACTGGAGGCAGCTGGGCTCAGCTCAGTCTGGAACATCTGCCTGGCATGAGACTGAGGCCAGCCCGCAGGCCCAGCCACCACCAGGATACCCCCACACACACACTGGTCCCCAGTCCCCTGCCGAAAGAGGCTCCGGCCAGCCCAGACAAATCTCAAATTCCCCCAACACTCAAACCCACACAGAGATAGAAAGAAACCAGAGAGAAGGGCTGTGACGTCCTCACTTCCCATCACATGTATGTCTGTCCCTGCCTAGAGCCCTCAGGATGCCTGGAAGAGGACTGGCCCATCCCCAGACTTCACGTTCTGATGCTTTTCCTAGGCACAAGCCCCTCCTGAGAAAAGCGTCAGACCAACCTCTCACCCGGAGGATGGAAGGCATGGGAGGTGGCCCCCCGCTCAAGAAAGAGACACAAGAGGGCAATACTATTCCCAGGGCAAGAAGAGTGAACAGGGGACTTTCCAGGCACTGTGTGTTGAGAAGAGCATTCCCACCGCCCCAGCGCTGACTGGGCCTGGGAAGGAGACCCCCACCGCTCTGCCCATGGTCAGAGCGCTCACTGCAGAAGG
Source organism: Stenella coeruleoalba (assembly GCF_951394435.1). NCBI lineage: Eukaryota > Metazoa > Chordata > Mammalia > Artiodactyla > Delphinidae > Stenella > Stenella coeruleoalba. Next base: position 132,889,833 of record NC_137147.1, read on the forward strand.
CCGCAGTGAGGTTGGAGTGGGGAAGAGGTTAAGGGTGGGAAGGTCCTCGGATGTGTTGGAAAATGAACGAAGGAGGGCAGGGAGGAGAGAAAGGAAAATTCCACAGAAAGTCCCAAATCTGACCTAATTTTGACCCAGGGCCAGGGGCCCATTCCAGAAGTTCCTCTGAGGACTCTCTGCCCTGAACAGGGAGCCTCTGCTGCCCCTTCCCCACTGCACCTGCCACCCCTTACTCTACCTCACTGTCATGAGCTCCTCTGCCCCCAGCCCGGCCAAAGCCTCCCCTGATGTCCAGACCCCAGCAGCCCTCCCTCCACCAAGTCCCCATTGCCCCAAGAGAACCGCGGCCCCCCAGCCCTCCTCTTTCCCGTGTGCAAACAGATTCCTGTTCATCCTGCCTGGGACACCCCCAAGGGCACGGCTGGGGGGTCCACCTCAGTTTCCAACTGGGCAGCCACAGCAGGCCTGGGCAGCCTGGACTGGACGGCTTGGGGAAGGACACAGGTTCTGAGACCCACCCCCTCCCCTGGACTGGGGCTTTCCTGGGGGCAAGGCTGGGACATGCCCTCCCGGGGAGAGGAACCCCCTATCGATTAGACTGTCCCTTCCTCACGTGACCTTCAGTCCTAGATCACAGAGCAGCAGAGCCAAACCCCTGGCAAGACTCCACCCATTTGAGAGATGAGGACAGTGAGGTCTGGGAAGGGTATGCATCCAGCTGGGGTCCAGGGCCACCCAGGGGTACCCAGCTAGCTCCTGCCTCCAGCACCGTCCTCCCCCCAGCTTCTGAGGTTCTGGGGTAAATGTTGTGCCCATCACGACCTCAGAATCTGGTCCAGTCGCTCCCAGGGACAATTAGGGCTGTATCCTTCCCCACCCCCTCATCCCCCGCTGGGATCCAAATAAGGAGTCATATTTTTGTTATCTTAACTGTAAAAGGTTTATCAAGAAAACAAGAAAGAAAGAAGATTGAAGCAGCAGCAGCCAGGAACAGCCATGACCTCCTGGGGGGGGCCAGCAGTGGCACCTGTCAGTTCCCCCAACCCACTGCTGGACCACGCGCTGGCCTGGGGGTGTGGGGGGAGCCCCCTCGAGGATGTAAACATGGGTGGGAGACAGCACAATCCCACCAGGACCTGAACCGGCATCACAGTGAGGCTGGCTGTGGGCAGGTGGGCCGAGGATCCCTGGGGTGGTGGGTAAGTTGGCCCCTGGGAGCCTGAGGCCCAAGCCTGCTTGGAGTGTGGGAGCTATTGCTGGTGAACTCAAATACCCGGTAACTTCTGGGTGTCCCCTCCAGAAAGGTGCCACCAGGGTCCTGGGATCCGAGGCTTGCCTTAGCACCTTGAGCCCAGGGCAAAGATGCTGCATGGTCCCCTAACCAAGGGGTGAGGGAGCTCAGCTGGTGAAGGGGAGTCAGGAGGGAGTTGGCCTGCAGCCCCTCCTGTGGGCGGGGGGGGGGGGGGGCCGGGACAGGGGCATGGGAGCAAGGCAGATCCCTCCCCTCCGTCACACAAGGGGACACCACTGAGGGGTGCACCAGACTTGCTTGGGAGGGGCTTCCCTGGTGGCGCAGTGGTTGGGAGTCCGCCTGCCGATGCGGGGGGCGCGGGTTCGTGCCCCTGCCCGGGAGGATCCCATGTGCCGCGGAGTGGCTAAGCCCGTGAGCCGTGGCCGCTGGGCCTGCGCGTCCGGGGCCTGTGCTCCGTGGCAGGAACGGCCACGGCAGTGAGGGGCACGTGTACCGCAAAAACAAACAAACAAACAAAAAACTTGCTTGGGAAAGGTAGAGGAGAGAAGACGGGGTCTTTCCATGCCTCCACAGCCTTGCCCATGCTGTTCTTCTCCTCTGAATGCCCTCCCCACCTACTGTCCCCACTTACTGTCCAGCAGGTCCTTGTCATTCTTCAAGACACTACGCCATGGAGTCATCCCTAACTGGCAGAATGAGTGGTCCCTTCTGCGAGCTATTTACCATCAATCTTTCTGTACTGCCTCTGCCTGTTTCTGGGTCTGACCCCCACCTCAACTGGGGACTCCCCAAGAGCAGGCGTGTCGCAGCCCTGGATGCCCAGTGTCTGACCCGGGGCCGCAGCAGGCCTGCGCGTCTGCTGAATGAACGAGGGGATGGTGGCCAGGTGAGCGAGCGCTATAGGCTCTAGGGGAGGCTAAGACCCTGGCCTGACCTCAAGTGACTGACCAGCAGCCCAGGCCTTGGCCTGGAGGGCTTCTGGCCCCATCCTCACCCCTGCTGTGCCCCTATCTCTAAGGGGTGGGGGACTTCCCCAGGGATATCCATGACTCCTCCAAAGCCCACCCCTGACCAGCCAGGCACTGCTGGTGTGGGAAGGTCTGGAGGGCAGCATGCATCGCAGCCACCAGGCCCCAGGGGCGGGGAGAGGACCAGGGACACGTGGTCAGAGGCTGTCATACATGTGCAGTGTCTTCTCCAGCTGCTGGCCTACCCGCTGGTAGAAGAGGATCTGCTGGCGCAGGTAGTTCTGCATCATGTGCTTGAAGTCGAGCTCGCGGCGCTGGTGGAAGTGGTTCATCTCAGCCTGCAGGGCGAAGCCCACCACGCGGCAGCGCCTGCGAATGCCATCTGCCTCGTCCTGTGCCATGCGGCCCTCGTCACTCATGCGCTGGCTCTCCTTCACCTTGGCGAAGGCACCTGGCACGGGCAGAGCAGAGGACAAGGACAAGTTAGGGCTCCGGGCTCCCCAGTTCGCTCCCTAACCCCACGGTGAGACCCGGGTCCAGGCAGACAATACCCTCATCGGCTGAACTCAGGCCTCGCTCTTGGACTCCACGGAGTCCAGACCCATGGTCCAGCCGCCTGGGTGTCTCCACCAGGATGTCCACCAAACCCTCACCTTCAGCACATCCTAAACCAGATGCACCATCTTCCCTCCAAACCTGTGGCGACGCCAGCAGCCCACACCTGACCTGCCCTGCCAGCTGATTGATTTCTAGGACCAGGCCGTCCCCACCCACCACAGGCCTCGTCACCCCTCACGCTGGCTCCCCATTCACCTCCAACATCACCTCCTCCGGGAAGCCTTCCCTGCAGCCCCAGTACATCAGGTGCCTCCCAGTGCTCTCGGGTGCCCTGGGCTTCCCTCTGCTACAGCTCTTACCACCCTGTGGTTTCTCTGACCGCTTCCTTCTGGGCTGTGAGCTCAATGTCTCTAGCATCCAGAACAAAGCCTAGCCCACAGCCGATCCTGGTATGTGTCTGCTAAGCTGATTCAACCTCACTGGACTGCTACCATAGGCCCCTCATGGGCCTCCCCACCTCAGTCTCAGCCTCTGAGAGGTTCTCCATACCCACAGCTCCAAGCCTCCCCTGGCTTCCTTCTGCCTGCAGAGCTAGGTCCCCCATTCTCCTGGCCTGTGAGGCCCTCTGGGAGTTGACCCCTGCGCCCGTTCCACGCTGACCCCACGTTCATCAAATTCAGCTTTCTTTCCTACCTTCCTATCTCTGCCCCCTGGATCCCTACGCATAATGCAAGGCTCTGACGGGGTGCCGCTTCTACACGGAGCATCCCCCAGGCAGACCGCCTCCCTATCTCAGCTCACCAGGGCTCTCCCCACCCCCATCACCCAGCCGATTCTAAAACAGAGCCTCAAAAGCCACCTGGAGTTTTCCTTTGTGTGTGTCTCCCCACATATAGGCCCTGCTCCCTCCTCACCCCAGCCCCCAGGGGACTAGAGGAAGCCATTATAATAACCAGGTGGCAGATGGGGGGGGTCAGGGGATGAACCTGGGGAAGGGACCCAATTTGGAAGAATGGGAATGAATCAACAAGCACTTGGTGAAAGAATGTCAGCTCTGAATTAACAGCACTTGACTGATTCCATGCTGAAGCCGGCGGGGGCAGTTGCTGAGGCGGTGAGGCAGTCTCCCTGCGCCTGGCAGGTACTCCTCGCAGGGCTGTAGGGAATCCACTGTGTGAAGAAGATTAAGGAGGTGGGAGGGGTTGGCACGGAGGACAGCACACTCCCCGAGCGCTTCAAAAGCATCCACTGCACACAAGTAACACGCTCGTTTTTCATGTTTCCCACCTCTCCCTTAAGGAGGTCTCTCGTGGACCTTTGAAACGTATTCTTTTTACTCCAAGCTGTTCAAATGCATCCAGGATGCATTTACGGAGCGTCTACCACAGGCTGGAAATAACTCTGAATGCCTTTAGAAGCAGCAGCACCTATATTAGATGGCAAGTGTGTGGCTAACTGGCAAAGAGCGGCATTTCGGGCGGACAGGCTCAAATTTGGAGCGTTTCCAGGGCTGCTCACACAGCACCTAAAAGAACTCTGCAGTCCCCAGCTCCAGCCCACTCAGTCCTTTTGCCACCTTCCTTGAACCACTTCTCGCCTCCTGTTCCATACCGACTGCCCAGGTCTGGGCAGCAGGAGAGGGATCACCCCAAGGCCCAAGAGGAGGACCCCTTGAGAGGCTTCGGAGCTGGAGTGGCCCTAGAGACTAGCTGTCCAACACCCACATCCACCCCTCACTCTCCACCCCCACACTGTGCAGAGGAAACTCAGGACCCGGCAGGAGGGCACTTGCCGAGGGGCTCGCAGCCTCTTTCCTGCTCCAAAAGTGGGGGATGCCTGGCCCAGAGGCATCCCTGCACAGCTGGGGGTAGACACCACTTCTACTGCAAGGAGCCTAGGCCAGGTCCCCCAGGCATACGTGTGGGGCATCCAGACAATGGACTTAGGAATTTGAGAAGGTCCCAAGGGGTAAAAAGAACCATAAGAAGCAAAGTAGGAAAGAGCAGGACAAAGAAACTAGAGTCAGGCTTCAGCAAAGGGCACCTACTAGCCTGGATTCCACCTTCCTGAGAAAGTCTGGGTGCGTTGGGGGTGGACTTGCATTTAAGAAAGCTTTTCTTGCCCATGGGCTTAGAGGAAGGAAACTGAGGCCCAGATAATAGGAATGAATCTATTGCAATTGCTAGGTATCCGCAGACAGGCAGGGAGCCAGAGATGGGGGGCAAAGGCTGTGGGGGAAGGGGGAGGCCCCACCCTGCTCCCTGTCACCCCTCCACCCTGTGACTCCGATGTGGGACTGGGACCAGCTAACACTAATGCACCCCAGAGACAGACTGGGACTCAGGACTCAGGCCTGTCTCCCGTCACCTGACACATTCCACCTAGGACTCAACCTGAGAACTGAGGGCCCAGGGGCACCTCCTAACCTGGCAGTTGTCCTGTAGGCTGGGTCCCAGGAACAGGGAAAGGAGGGTTGGAGCTTCAGAGCCCCAGGGTCCCAGGCATATCCCCTAAACTGCCACCTTAATCTATCTTGTCCCTACCTCTTGGAGGTAGTTACCACCCACCCTAGGTTGAGGGCAGGAGGTCTGAGTCCTAGTCCCACTGTGTCACCTCCAACAAGGGCTACAGGCCTCCCCACTGTCAAATGGGACACACGTTGGACTAGATGTGATGCTGCTGACAATTGCTCACAGCGGAACAGCGCTTTAGAGTTTCCACATCAGTAAAATGGGATGATAATAGTACCCACCCTATAGGTATACCTGAGTTTAACTGAACTAATATGTTTAAAGTACTTAGGATGGCACCTGACAGAGTAAGAGCTCCCCTCGCAACTATGTGCGAACTGCTTTTCAGTCCCAGCCAAGACCCAGCTGGTGGTGGCTCCTGGTGATACAATTCTTTGTTCATCAGCGCCTAGGAGGGGAGGTAGAGGGAGAGCTAGATGATGGCCCACAGCATAGAGGCTGGACCCACTTATTCCCCCAGGCAAGAACTTGGTCCTGCAAAAGGGCCACTTTGCCTTGGCCAACCTGAGAGCTCCATGGCCCCTCCACGCATGCTCTGTGGTCCAGGGCCTGCCTCCAGCCTGCGGAGGATGCCAGCTCAGTTGGTGCTAGAACACCCAACCCCCTCCCTGCTCCCTCCCCTTCTGGCTTGTCTACCCCCGGCACCCATCCCTTAGGGAGTTCCCTCCGCTATCTGTCTGGCACAGTAGAAACAGCCTGGCTGTGGAGTCAGAGACACCTGGGCTCCAGTTCCTGCTCTGATTATCATTCCTCCTCACTGCCCCTCATCTGAAAACAGAGGGAACCACACCAGTCTCCGCAGCTTGTGATGAGTCTTAGGACCGAGCCCTGCCCTGGCTGGCTCTCAGGCAGGGGCCCTGGACAGTCACTGTTGCCCCTTGTTGTCCCAGGGTAACTATTACTAAGGCTCTCTTTCACCCCCAAGATTGCCCTGGTTTGGATGGTAAATTACATGGTTGCCCTTCTCTTAGGAGACCCCTAAAGTGAGCTCCAGGGGCTGGGCCAGTGGGCAGACAGGCTGCACCTCAGTGCCAACCAGGTTCCATGGCCCATTTTCCTAAGTTTTCTGAGGCGAGGAAGCTCTTTCAGGGTCACCTCAGAGGCAACATTTGTCCAAATCCTGGTCTCCTGACCTCTCCTAGGCCTCCCATCTCCTTCCTTCCAAGGCCTGTCCCACATGCTTGCCATCTTTCAGATGTATGAACAGGCTGGACAGAATCCTGGGGACCCAGGGCCCAATTTTCTTTCTCCTTCCTCTGTGAAAGGGCTCCATCCACAGGGCCAACATGGGATCCCCCCTCCCCCCATCAGGCTGTGGTTCCCCCAATTCTGTCTCAGCCAGATTCCAAGCCCCCCTCCCTAACTTGCCCCACCACGGGCCTAGGAGTGGCAGTGCAGAGCCCAGAAGGGGGAAGAGTAAGCCCAAAAGAACTTGGCTTATTGGGGAGGGGTCCTCCAGGTCTGGGAAGGTGGGGCAGCCTCTGCCTGAGGTTGAACACATCACCCCAGGCCCCTCACCTTAGAAACACCTCCAGTGGAAACTCAGAAGTGGCCTCTCTCAGCTCTGTCTCCCTGCCCCAGGGTCAGAAAGGCCAGTCTGGCTTTACTCCCTCCTGCTTCAGTGGGAGCCTGGGAGTATGAGTATGGGGTTGCCTTCCTGCCCCCTGCTCTGCCCTGGGTGAGGGTCCCCAGACACTGCATGGGGGCAGCTGTTTAATCACTATGTCCCTGCTTCCCCCCATCCTGCTGCCCACACAGGAACATGCCATCCAAGGAGCTGGTTGAACCAGCTTTCCCAGGCCGTAGCACAGCAGTGAGCGTGGCTCCACTTCCGCACAGGGTGACGCCTGCCCCAGTGGGCCCCAGCCACCAGCCCTGCCCAATCCCTGCCCAGAGCTCAGAGCCAGATCTAAGGCATCACTCTGTCCTCGACCAGACCCTCCCCAGGAGTCTCTCCCCTACCCACCCCTTTGAAGGCCTAAGAGCTCACTGTGTCCGCCCTCCCTTGTCTTACAGATCGGGAAACTAACTCCCAGAGAGGGGAAAGCACTTCCCAGGGACACACAGCAAACTGGGGGCAGAGCCAAGACCAGAACTCAGGCCTCATGTCTCCTGAAGCTGAAAGAAGGGAAGGAGGAAGAGAGGAATGTGGAGAAGAGAAAAAAACGGCAGAGGAGAAGGAGGAAGAGAAAGTGAGGGAAGAAAGGAGGCTGGGAGCTGGAGAAGTTCTAGAAGTTAACCTCCTGGTAAAGGAGAACAAGGCGGGTTTACTCCAGACTCTCCTGGGGACCAGGTAGTGTGGTGGTGTTTGCTGTCCCCCAGGCAGTCCAGAGGCCTGCCTCCTGGCCTCACCCAGAGGAAAACTCCCCACCAAGCCAGGCCTGACCTCAGGGCCTAGGGGCCTGGGAGCCAGCCCCACGCCCTGCAGACGTTCTTCCTTAGTTACCAAGCAGCCCTGGGGAGGACCACACCTCTCTCCTGCCCTGCCTGTAGTCCCCAAGACTCAGCCACCTGCCGGGTCAGCTCCTGACTCACTGCTCAGGCAAGAAGAGAAGCCAGGCTGGGGAAGGGGGAATTGGATGGACCATGGGGGTAGTGCCCTGGACCCCCGCTTCCTCCCCCAACCCAGCCCGGCTGCCCCTAGGTGACCCGGCTATGAGTCACTTCCCTGGAAGTTCCTTGACAGCCCCACAGTAACAAGGACCCATCCTGTCCCTCCCGTAGGGAGGGGGCCGTGAGAACTGAACACATGGCTGGGCTTGGGAGGTGGCCGAGATGGATGTGTCCTTGGGGAGGTGCAGGAGGAAGGGGCAGCCCCAGCTGGGCCATGGACTCCTTGTGCAAGCACCATTCTGTGGACGCAGCTTCTTCATCTGCAAAAGAGGGGCAGCCACCCTCCAGAACACAGATAGGGAGGGAGCTCACAGATAGGATATGCAGCGGTGAGAACAGCCTCTGCAGCTGCAAAGGCAGGGAGGCAAGCTTGTGACAAGTGGGAAGACAGGCTACACTCTGTGCTCCTGTTATCTGGGTCTGTGTCCATGACCCCTTGCGGGCTCCTCAAGGGCAAGTCCTGGGCCCCAGTCAGCTCCGTGTTCCCGGACCCCAGCCTGATATCTTGAAGGGCTCAAAGCATGATGGGTAAATGAGTAAATGAGACAGAAACAGAGAAAACGAATGAATGAATGAACGAACGAACAGACAACAAGAAGGTAAGCAGTGAACTCCATGAGGACAGGGATCAGACCTGCCCATAATAATATCCCTGCACCTAGAATAGCACCTGCCACCTGGTAGGTGCTCGACACACTTGTTGAACGTATGAATGAGACACAGACAGAAATTCTAGCTGCACCGTTCTGCTCGGTCTAGGCCATCTTCATACCCCCAGTGCCCAGCAGAGTGCAGATGCTGTAAGGATCTCCAGTCCACACTGGCTCTTACCTTTCTGCAGGTGGATGATGTCGGGGAAGTTGGAGAGCAGGCCCTGGTAGAGAGACAGCGTGTCGAGCATCTGGAAGAGGTCGTTCTTGGGCTGCTCGGCAAACATCTCACCCACGGCTTCATAGGTACGGCCCGTGTGAGAAATGGCGCTGTTGAGGGCTTCGGAGCTGAAGGGGGGGTCCATCTGGAAGGCATGACTGATGGCCTGGAAGGCATTGCCCAGCTTCTGGAATTCCTTGCGGAAGCCCCCCACATGCTTGCGCACCAGCTCCGATGCTACGGTGCTGAGCTGCAGGACGCTGTCGTCCATCTTCTTGCTGAAGGCTTTGAAGGTGTCCACACGGTCCTCCACATCCTGCAGGTCCTGGTGCTCCGTGGGGATCTGGAAGGTGAGCAGGAAGCTGGCGCCCACCATCTCGTCCTTCTCGGCCCGGCGTTTGCCCATCTTCCACTGCTTGGCATCCAGGCAGCTAAGGAAATGTTGGAAGCCCTCATACTGGGACAGCACGGGGTGGCTAGTCATGTGGTCCATCCAGAGGATGAGCCGCCGCTTCCGCTTCTCAATGAAGTCCTCCTCGAAGCGGCCTGTGGCCTGCTTCTCTGGCAGGTGGGGCACCGAGATGACAGTGAACTTGTGCAGCAGGCGGTTGTACAGCCAGTCGAAGTGTTTGTAGCGCCTGTAGACAGGGGAGCCAGCGTGTGTGGGTGTGAGCTTGTAGGAGATGTAGCTTTTGATGCCCTTGAATTTGGTCTGTTTGGTGGGGTCCTCCACGGAGCAGGCAAATGGGTGGGGGTTGGCCTTCCACTGGGGGCCGCGAGGGCCCATTTCAATGGAGTATGTCTCAGCGATCTTGGCCATCATGGGCACGTCACCCAGGATGAAGGCCTCCACGCCAGAGCGCACAAAGCACGAGAAGCGGTTGAGGTTGCGTCCCACCACGCTGCCTCGCTTGGCAGATGCCAGGCTGTCCTGCCGCTCCAGGGGTGGCTTGGGCCGGAAGGCCGTGTGTTGGCTGGGGTAGGCACCAGGGTAGGAGAGGTTGAGTGGGGGGTGCCCGTTGGTGCCCAGCCCACCAGCCCGTGGCTCCTCCACCACTGTGCATCCATCATCCCAGTCATCCCAGTCATCATCATCGTCCTCCTCGAAACTACCCTGGTTTGAGAGGAAGCCACTGCCCCCCCGACTCCAGGAAGGGTCTGCCACGCTGGAGCCGTCGTATAAGCTCACCTGAGTGCCCAGAGAGCCTGCAGGACTGCTGGAGTAGTCAGCATGGTTGGAGCTGGTGCCAGAACGGATGATCTCCACGTAAGAGGCAGGGAAGAGCCCTGTCTCACCGCGGCTGTTCTGGCCCTGCAGCCATCCATCCAGCGAGGTCTCGCTGAAAACAACCAGGTCCTCATCCTGCTGGATGCTGATTTCCTCCTTGTTCTCGCTGCGGAAGTCATAGAGGGCTCGGCCTTTTAGTGCCATGTCTGGGCCAGTGGTAGAGAAAGATGAGGACAGAGTCCTGCCCAGAACTGGGGACACTTGCTAGGGTGTCCAAGAATGCACTAGCAACTCAAGGTCCGCCACAGCCCTCAGTCTCTCAGCCCCTACGGCGGGGTCTCAGCACCCACAGATGGTGTCCAGCCTCCCTCTCTTCAAAGCAATGTCCACGGCCCAGAAACAGGTCTCCCTGCACATGCCTGTGAGCAGGGAGAGCTCATGTCCATGGTCTTCCTCCCTTCCTTCCTCAGCCCCTAAAAGGGAGAGTCTCTCTTCCTCCCACTCCCAGAAGAAAAGTCAAGTGACTCGGAGAAGTCAGCTCTGAGAGGGCAAGAATTTGACACTCTCCACTGGAACAATGTTCTAAAATAGAAGAGAATCACTCAGAAACCACCGTCCCAGAAACCCCAGCAGCTCTGGCTCCCAGCTCCTTCTGGCTCCACAGGCCTTGGGAGGCTCTCACATTCCTCTGTAGATCTGCTCCTTCCTCCTTCCTCCTCCTCTTCCTGGGCCACTGGGTTTTCAAAAATCCAGAAAATCCAAGAGGGGCAAGGAGAAAAGCAGCAGCCTCCTGAATCGAATCCAAGGGTGGATGTGTCCGGCTTCACAACGAGCCAGGCCGGGAAAACAAGGACTGAGGCTTACACAACAGGCCGCCAACGCTTCGACCCCGGCGGCCCGGCCCGGCCCGGCCCCCAGCCCCCAGCCGGCTGGGGCGCCCTCTCCCCGCCCCCAAGTGACCGGCCCCCGCCCCGGGGAAAGGAGGGGACGCGAAGAGGCGCTCGGGCGACTTCTGGCCACTAGCTGAGTGGCCTCTTTTGTTTGCCTAATTTCTCAGCAGTTTCTGAGCCTGAAGCTGACCCAGATCTGAGTCCAAGGACCTCCGGCCAAAGGTAACCCCGCGGTAACCGGTCCCCGCACGCGGGACGTGGACCCCCACCCTTCGCGTGCACGCACACACTCAACAGGAGTTTGAAGAGTGAGCTCTGGAGAGCAGATGGCCCGGCCGACTGTCCGTCCTCCGCTCTGCCCCGCGGGGTCCCGCCGGTGGGCGGCGGGCTGCGCCCCCAGCCCGCCTTCCTCTCCAGCGTTCGCAGCCCCTCTGCGCCGCCAGTGAGAAGCCAGCTCCAAAACAACAACAAAAAAGGCGATTCCGGGAGGTGGCGTCCCGAGGAAGGAAGGAATAGCCGACGGGGGGGAGGTGAGGCGGGGGGGAGGTGAGGGGTGGGGAGAGGGAGGGAGAAGGACAAGCAGGCTGGGGAATTGGGCGAACTCCACAGCACTTCCGTGCGTCCTGGCTGGCCGCGGACTGCCCGGCTCCGCCCTCCCACTGGCCTGGGGCGCAGGAGCCGGGGCTCCCGCCTACTCCTCGCTTTTCCTTCTGGCAGTCACCCTCACTCACTTGCGCTGAGATCTGGATGCGAGAGAGAAAGGAGACGGTCGGGGAATAGGGCCAGCCCGTCCGCCCTGGCTGGGAGACACCTCTCACCCCGAGGGGCTTAAGCGCCGAGGGACGGAGCTCTGCGGCCGCCGCCTCGCCTCCTCGCCTCCTGGGCTCCGTCACCCTCCTGCCTTTTCCGCGACGCAAGTGAGGCAAACTCCTAAAGTTTGTGAAGTGCGGTGCTTACAAGGAGGGCGCCGGAGCCGGGACCCCGAAGAGAGGGTGGAGGAAGTGCGTGGAGACCCGCAGACGCCCCCTCTCGTTCCCCTGCCCCCCATCCCAGCTCCTTGGGAGGGAAACGGGGCCGTGGCGCCGCCCGGGGATTGCTCTCTGGAGGGGGCCCCAGAGCCAGCGGCGCCCTCCTGGAAGAAGCCTGAGAAGGTTTGGATAGTTTAGATACGGGCTGCTGCGGGTCCTAGTACCCTAGCCAGACAAGGCCAGGAGCACCCCTGTCTTGGGCGACTTCCTTGGGGCGGGGGAAGACAAGACTCTACATCTGTAACGACGGTAACAAGACCCGGCAGGATCGGGTTCCGTTTCGCTTCGTGCGGCGGCCGGCGGAGACTGGATGTCCTGTCTTTGCCGGCAGCACCCAGGAGAGAGGAGTGGTCGGGGTAGGGTTCTGGGAAGAGGTAAAGGGGACTTGACCCTGGGCATTGATTCTGCCAGGCACTGTGCTGGGCACTGGAGATTACAGTACAACAAGGCAGTCGGAGAGTTTGACACCCTCTTGTCAAATGACAAGTCCACCCTCTTGTTCTTCATTCATTCATTCTGTCTCTCATTCATTCAACCTTCCACTCAAGGAAACATTAACTGAGTATTCTGTACCAGGCCCCTTGGTTTACAAAGATGAATAAGGCATTGTCCTTACCTACCAGAAGCTCAGATGTGTCAGGACAAGTAAAGAGATGTTCCCTGCCCGGTGAGACCAGTGCCATGAAATGTGAATGGGAGGGCACCTATTCCAGCCTGGGTTGAGCAAGGATCAAGGAAGGCTTTCTGGAGGAGGAGGTACCTAAGGTGAAGCAAAGGCTTTGGGCCCTACTCCCCTTCCTGGCTAAGCCCTGGAGCCTTGTCTACCGCTCTAACTAGAACTTCCTTCCCCCTCATTCTCATTCCTCCCACTTGTTGCAGATGAACTGGCACAAGGTCGCACTATAAAGGTGGGCACCTTAGGCTGTTTTGAGGGGTGTAATTTGCATGCCTCTGGCTCCAAAAACCAATTTCACTGATGCAGTGAGTAGATCCAATTCCCTAGGCAGAGCTGGCATTTGGCCAGGATACAGGCTTATGTCCAAACCCCAGAAGCCCAGGTATTAACTTACACAGAGAAATTCAACTGTCAGACCCAAATATTTGTATCAATAGATCAAGGCAGTTTGGGCTGCTTCTTAGGAAGCCCAGTTACCAGAAGTTTAGCGCAGGGAACCTGGAAACCCCAGGAGGGGAAGAAAGGATGGTATAAGTCTCTCAGCCAAGAAGCCTTGAGATCTTGTCTCCCGCCATAGGGGGGGCGGTCTTGATTCTAAGGACTCAGCTCAGCCTAGTATCTTCAGGACCAGAGCCTGAATATGTTTCCCCAGCTGCTTTGGGGCACCCCTTTTCTTTGATCTTCTGTTCGCAGAGCCTCTCTCCAAGCTGGATTTAAGAGTAGCAGCTATTTCCTTAGTGCTTGCTGAGTGCTAGACTCCTGTAAACATTTTACCTTTATTAGCTCACTTAATACAATTGATGGGATCTCTGCTCACCCAGCTAGGGGCCTAGTGTAGCCCCACCCCACTGAGGGGCCCACAGCCACCACCCTGGTGGTCTTTAGTTGGTTCCCAAATACTTCAGTCACATATTTATGCATATTTACACCTTGGATTTACTCTCATATCTGTTCAGGGGCGGAGGGAGGGTGGTTTCTATCTCACAGTGGCCACCTTATTTCCAGGTTCTTGGGGGAAACTCATTCTGCAGCTTCACAGAGATTTCCAGAACCTATATCTTCTATTTCCAACCCTCTTCAAATCTCTGGGTAACAGGGCCCGCAGTTACTTATCTCAGGCAACTGCACTAACTTTTGTGGTTCCCTACACCCTGCCCATGCCTTTGGAAAAAGTCCCTTTATTAAATTCTCCTCACATTACTCTAATTGGAGTGTGTTCTCTCTTTCCTGATGGGACCCTGATTTGGACACAGGAAACAGCATCCATCCCCCATCCAGATAGCTAACTTTCCTCCTTTAGGAAAGGAATCAGCAAGGGAGAACTGTGGCCAGTGGTTTCCAGGCTGACTCCACTGGTGGCAGCGTGGTGGACACACTGGACTATTACTATAGTGATGCAGACAAGAGATGATGAGGGCCTGACGTAGGGCAGGGGTAATGGGCTGGGGAGAAGTAAATTTGAGATTCTATGGGGGTAGAACAGACTGGAATGACAACCAACAAGATGTAGGTATTGAGGGAAAAGTCAACCCACATCTTTAGAACATAGATTCTCAACTCCACTTTCCCACCAGCTATTTCCCCATTTATGTGCTCACCTTTGCAGCAAATTCCTCAAAATAGCCATCTCTACTAGTTGCCTGCAACATCTTACCTCCCTTTCTCTTCTTAAACCCCTCTAGCTATTCTTTCACCCTCACACTCCACTGAAACTATGCTTATCAAAGTCATCAGTGACCTAATGGCTAGTCTCAGCCCTCCTCTTAGCCTCTCAGTAGCATTTGACCAGGTTGATCACTGCTTCCCCCTGGATACACTGTCTTCACTTGCACTGGGGAGACCATACTCTCCCGGTTTCCCTTCTACTACACTGGTTCATCCGCTTCTCTCCAATAATTCTTTTCTTTTTTTAAGATTTATTTATTGGATGCTTTTGGGGTCTTCGCAGACCAGGGCTTGAACCCCTGTCCCCTGCATTGGCAGGAGGATGCTTAACCACTGCGCCACCAGGGCAGCCCCTCTCCAATAATTCTTAACACTAGAGTGACTATTAGTTAAGTGGTTCTCTTGTCTTTTTCTCTCTATATTCACTTCTTTGACGATCTCACCCAGGCTCATGGCATCCAACACCATCTTTCTACCAATAATACCCCAAATTTTAAATCACCAGCCCAGGCCTTTCTCTAAAATACCAGACTCAGGGAATTCCCTGGTGGTCCAGTGGTTAGGACTCCGCACTTCCATTGCAGGGGGCACGGGTTCAGTCGGGGAACTCAGATCCTGCATGCCGCAAGGTTTGGCCAAAAATAACAAAGTAAAAATAAAAAATAAAATACCAGACTCACATATCTTTCTCCTTGACATCTCCCTTTGAATGTCTAATAGACACCTCCAACCGAACATGTCCAAAATTGAATTTCTAATCTTGCCCCCCAAATCTGACCTATTTGGCAGCCTTCCCCATCTCAGGTGATGAGTACTTTCTTCCACTTGCTTAGGTCCCAAACTGGAGCCATCCTTTGACCCTCTCCTTATTCTGGGACTCCTCTCTCATTGGCATCTCACAGCTGCTTTCCTGGTCCCAGCTACCACCTTTCTTGCGTGCACCACCACAACAGCTTCCTAATGGCCTCTATGTTTCCAGCCCTGCCTCCTGAGAATATGTCTATTCTCAACACAGCAGTCAGAGCGATCCTTTTAAAACATGTTAGATGTCAATTCTCGGCTCAAGACCCTTCAGTGTCCTCATCTCACTTAACCTAAAAACCAAAGTCCTTAAAAGAGCCTATGGGGCCTCTGTTATCTGAGCCCCCTTTCCTCACCCCCTAGAGCACTCTGCTCCAACCAAGATGGCTTCATTATTCTTCTTCTGATATGCCAGGCACATTCCTGTCTTAAGGCATTTGCACTCACTGTTTCCTCTTCCTGAAATGTTCTTCCCCTACATATCCACATGGCTAACCCCCTATGAAATATCACCTTCTCAGTAAGACCTACCCTGACATGTCCTGCTTAAAATTACAGCCCATCCTCATCCCAAGCTCTCCTATATCCTGCTCAGTTTTGTTTCATGACACTTATCACCTGCTAACATATATAGTTTACTTATTATGTTTATTGTCTGGGGGGAAGGAAGTTAACCAAGAGTCCTCCTGCAGACACATTGAGCAAGAGCTGAAGATAGAAGGGAGCGAGGCTGGGGGAGTATGAAGGGTGGGGATAAAGTGCAAACTGGGAAAAGGTATTTGCACCATAGATAACTGATTAAGGATTAATATCCAGAACATACAAAGTACACCTTCAAATCAATTAGAAAAAAGCAAACAGTCTGTATTAGTTTCCTATTGCAGCTGTAACAAATTACCACAAACTTAGTGGCTTAAAACAACACAAATTTATTATCTTACAGTATTGGAGACCAGAAATCCAAACTGGATCTCACTCGGCTCAAATCAAGGTGTCAGCAAGGGCTGTGTTCCTTCTGGAGGCTCTAAGTAAAATTCCATTTCCTTGCCTTTTCCAGCTTCTAGAGGTTGCCCACAATCCTTTGCTCATGGCCCCCATTCATCTTCAAAGCAAGCAATCACACCTCAGACTTCTGTATGTATCACCACATCTCCCTGACTCTTCTGCCTCCCTTTTTCACTTATAAGGACACTTGTGATTACATGAGACTCACCCAGTTAATCCAGGACAATGTCATGGTCTCAAGATCCTTAATTTAATCACATCTGCAAAATCCCTTTTTTCACGTAAGGTAACATTCACAGGTTCTGGGTGAACATCTTTGGGGGGCCATTATTCTACTTACCCCATAATCCAATAGAAAAATACACAAAAGACACAAAGAGGCATTCTATAGAGGAGGAAACACATATGAAACCTTTATTCATCAGGAAATGCAAATTAAAATCACAGTTAAATACCATCACACACTCATCAGATTGGCAAATATTTTAAAAATCTAACAACCAAGTGTTGTCAAGAATGAGGAGCAAAGGGAACTCCCATGCACTGTCAAAGGAATATAAACTGGTACAGCCCCTTTGGAAAACAATTTGGCAATATCTAGTAAAGCTCAGCATGCACTTTACATGTTCATGCATACTTTACATGCATACTTTACAACTGAGCAATTCAACTTCAAGATGTATACTATTCAACAGAAGCTACTACATATGTGCAACAGGAAACCTACAAGAATTTTAATAGTAGCACTGCTAAAAATATTCCCTCCAAAAAAATCCAACAGGAGATGGATTAATAAATTAGATAGAACCAAACAATGGAATATAATGCAACAGTTAAAAAAAAACTGCAGCTACAGATAAAAAACTCCACACGATGTGATGTCTTCTAAGCAACACTTCTCAAATGTCAGTGTGCATGCAAATTACCTGGGGGTCTGGTTAAATGCAGATTCTGATTCTGTAGGTCAGAAATGGGGCCTGAAATTCTGCATTTCCAACAGCTCTCTGCTGATCCATGGACTACTTTGAGTAAGAAGGTTCTCAGTATTTAGGGATGCATTTACAATGATAAAACTATTTTCCTTTTTAAATTTTTTTAAATTAAAAATTTTTTTCTTTTTAAACAAAAGGTAAAAATAAACACTAAATTCAGGAGAGTAGATACCTTTACCTCTCACTGGGGGCGTGGCTGGAATATGTAGATGAAGTGGTCCTGGTGATGCTTTCTTAAACTGGCTCTTGGGTCCACAAGTATTCATTATACTTTGTATCTTACATATAGTATATTCCATATATCAAATATTATATTTTAAAAAAACAATGAGAAGCGTACAAAAATAAAACAAAATGATAGGCGAAGAAGCTAGGTGGCGTCAAAGTCTTGGGCAAATAAAGAAGTTAGTCCTGTAGCGCTACACTAAGCTAAAACAGATATAACTAGCAGAAAAAGTGTTAACTAAATACTCGGCACCAGAAATGCACCCTGTCAAGCTAATTCGTTTGAGCCCGGATTAAAGGGTCAGCACTTGTACTATCCAAGCTTTTCAAACTTACTGGGTTTTATGAATCACCTGGCATTCTTGTTAACAATACAGATTTCCAGGTGACTCCGGTGTATATCCCGATTCTGTGGGTGTAGGAAGCAGCCTGGGAATCGGTATTTCATAGGTTCGGTGGCGCCTAGCCCCACTTGGCAGGGAGAAACCGTTCCGCCCGCCTGCTAATGGACCTGGCGCTAGTGGGCGGTGGGCATACCCGATCAGCCCCGGCCGGCTCGGGAAAGCCCGCCACGAGGTGGGAGGACCCCCCCACCCCGCCACGGTCAGCACAGTAAATTCAACCAAACTAGCGCGACAGTCACCCCCCTTTCCAGGAACTGGCCTTTTAAGCCAGTTTCAGAGAGGCACTGAATGGCAGAAATCTAAATGAGAGGAAATAATTACGGCACTAGGTGATTAATTCTAGGCGACTTAAAACCGCGCAGACTCGTCTTTGGGGCCTCCCCTCTCGTCCCAGGTGTCCACCAGCGCTCTTTCCCCGCCTCCCTCAGAGAACGCGAAGAAGAGAAGAATCGCGAGATACGGACGCGGGGCGTGGCCCCACCCTGACCAGTGGAAACAGAGGGCGTAGCACTGAGCCTTTCTTTTATTGGCCCAGGGTCCCCAGGCCCAGTCTAGCAGTGCTGAGGCGGAAGTCGCGCGGGCGCCGGAACGCGCGCTGAGCCACGGGTCCTGCAGCGTCCAAGCCGCCGTCATGGTGCGGAAGCTTAAGTTCCACGAGCAGAAGCTGCTGAAGCAGGTGGACTTCCTGAACTGGGAGGTCACCGATCACAACTTGCACGAGCTGCGCGTGTTGCGGCGTTATCGGCTGCAACGGCGCGAGGACTACACGCGCTACAACCAGCTGAGCCGTGCTGTGCGCGAGCTGGCGCGGCGCCTGCGGGACCTGCCGGAGCGCGACCCGTTTCGCGTGCGCTCCTCGGCCGCGCTGCTGGACAAACTGTATGCTCTCGGCCTAATCCCCACGCGCGGGTCTCTGGAGCTCTGCGATTTCGTCACAGCCTCGTCCTTCTGCCGACGCCGCCTGCCCACCGTGCTCCTTAAGCTGCGCATGGCGCAGCACCTCCAGGCCGCCGTGGCATTCGTGGAGCAGGGTCACGTGCGCGTGGGCCCCGACGTGGTCACCGACCCCGCCTTCCTTGTCACGCGCAGCATGGAGGACTTCGTCACCTGGGTTGACTCGTCCAAGATCAAGCGGCACGTGCTGGAGTACAATGAGGAGCGTGATGACTTCGATCTGGAAGCCTAGCGGGTCTTCCCTCGCCAGGACTGCATTTTATTGATGAAGCTGAGACCTGATGCCTGAGATTCTGTGAAGGCGCCCTCCCCAAGAGTGTGTCAGCCAAGAACTTGGCTCCTCAGCTACAGGCCCTCACAGAGCCAAAGGGTACGCCCTTTTTCCACAAAATTTTCTTAGCCTTTGGACAATTGGTAATTAAATGACTGCCTTAAGAGACAATGGGAAGCGGTTTTGCGCTGCCCTGGGGAATTGTTACATTCTTGTACCTGAAACATTGTAGTGTGAAAGCAGTGATTTTTGGCGGGGGGGGGGGGGGGGGCTACCCCCGCCCCCAGCTTTCCTTTCATTTCTTTGTAGCAGGACAGTTTAGTTTAATTTGTAGTTAACCCGAATTCTTGCGCTTGTTCGTGATTAAGCTGTGTACAGATGTTGGAGAGTTTGGTCTCAAGTTTTCATAAAGTGGATGAGATTTTAGTGTTCAGAGTCCTTTCTCTTGTTTAAAAGAATGCTCTCCTAATGCCAATAAATGGTCTAACTGCTCTTTAAGTGCAAATTTCTGTCTGGGTTTCTCACATAGGGTCACATCTATAAGTCTCCCTGGCACAGGAATCCAGAGAAGACTAGAGACAGCAGCGATCTGCCTGTGGGTGAAGCCTGCAGCAGAGCCTGCGTGTGGAAGTTGCAGAATGTTGTACAGGGCTGGGCAAATTTGTCAGTTTACCAATCCCTTCCTCGGAATGAGTGTTTTGGCAGAGCTCTTCCCCACAGGACTTCCTGTTGATATTCCAGCCCCAGGAAATACCATATTAGAGGGCTGAAGTGTTTGCTTGCCTAAGGAAATAATCACCCTGTAGCTTGGCCATCTAGCGGTTAGAAGTGGCCCAGGAGGTTCCTGGAAACTTCTTATGAATGGAGCCCTCAGGAGGCCCCAGGGCTGCCTTCCCGGAGCAGCACCTGCACAGCCTCTGCCCATCACAGCCCGCCATGGCTCCCTGCCCAGCCTTTAATTTAGACAGAGATTAATTCTAATTCCCCAATTGGAATGGGTTTTACTGAAAGAAGCAAAGGATGGGTTGGGAGTCAGGGAGCCTAGCCTGATGACAGTGGAGGAATGTGAAGCAAGAAGATCTGCTCTAATCCACCCCCCTCACTGGAAGGGAGAGTAGGGAGACTACCTCATTTATCCAAGACTTCTACAAGGAGAATAATAGAATGCCAAGACCAATGGATTGCTTTTATGTGTGCCTTCTCCATTTCCCCAGGTGTAAGGCAGCATTTGGTGAAGAAACAAGGGAAGGTGACACTGGGGATGACAGTAATAGCAAATGCTTCTACTGTATGTCAGGCACTAAATGCATTACATATCTTAATCCATTTAATCCAACAATCCAATGACGTGGGGAACCCAATTCTCTACTTTTCAAATGAGGGAACAGAGGCAGAGATGGGTCAAACTGCCCCAGACTGTATAGCCAAGAAGTGGTAAAGCTGGAATGCTCCTTTAAGAGTCGTGTGAACATTGGCACAGCCAGCCCAAGGGATACATCAGGATTTAGAGAGAGTCCCTGAATCAGTTTCTAAGCCAGCAGAGAAGCAGCAGCACTAGCCAACGTTGTTGGTCCCCAACAGGGTGCTGTGTAAAGGTTTGAACAAGGAGCAGGCACTGAGCTGCTAAGCCTTGGCTAACATTCATTGAGGCCCTGCTTGTGCTAGGCTGCCCATTTGCTTTTCCCAACAACCCTGATGGGTAGGTGGTGTTAGTCACACCTTTTCAGTTTGGCACACAGATTTGGGACAAGAACTTGTCCAAGACTGTGGTTCAAGTCCAGGCTCATGCAACTCCAAAGGCCATGTTTTCTTTCAGTGCCATTCCTTTAGGAGAGGAAGGAGAGAGAATCCCATTCATCAGCTCTGGTGGCTAGGCATAATCTTTGCCCATTTGAGGAGGGCTCCCAGGATTAGGGATCTCATGGGGGAGAGTTTGGTGGCTCTAGAAAGCAGGAACCTCCTGCGGCCCTCCAGCTCTCACCAGGCCCCACAGGGCAAGACAGGTAAACGGGTCCCTTTGGTGTAGTTGAATCCTGCCCTTATCACCCAAGCAGATACAACTTCAAAGTTCTCTTGAAGGAAACTGGGTTTAGGAACTTAGGAGTAAAATTCAAGATTCTTCAGAAAAGCTATTCCTTTTCTCCTTTGGGGGAAAATGAGAAAGAAATGACTTACCAGAACGTGTAACCAGAAACTTTGGGCTTTAAAAAAAATAATAAAATTGGGGACATCCCTGACGGTCCGGTGGTTAAGACTCTGTGCTTCCAATGCAGGGGCCGCGGGTTTGATCCCTGGTCAGGGAACTAAGATCCCACATGCCACGTGGCGTGGCCAAAAAATTTTTTTTTTAATTAAAAAAAGAAAAAGGGGGACTTCCCTGGTGGTCCAGTGGTTAAGACTCTATGCTACCAAAGCAGGAGGCACAGGTTCAATCCCTGGTTGGGGAACTAAGATCCCGCATGCCGCACAGGGCAACCAAAAAGAATAAAAAATAAAACTGCAAGACAAGCGATTCAGAAGGAGGCTAAAGCCGGACTGCCAGGTCTGGATTGGGGCTTCTGTGCCTAACTTGCTGTGTAACATTGATTATTTTACTTAGCTTCTCTGTGCCTCCATTTTCCTTGTCACAGATATATGGTAATAGACGGTGGGAGGAAAGAATGCAAAATTATTGTTTAATGGGTCCAGAGTTTCTATTTGGGGCAATGAAAAAAATTGGAAATAATGGTGGTGATTGTGCAACATTGTGAATATAATTAATACCACTGAATTGTACACTTAAAAATGGCTAAAATGACAAATTTTATGTTTTATATATATATATATATATTTACCACAGTTTTTAAAAAGTGAAAAAAAGGGGGGTGGGTAATAATAGTACTGACATTAAAAATTATAGAGAGGGACTTCCCTGGTGGCACAGTGGTTAAAATCCGTTCAGTACCTGGTCCAGGAAGATCCCATATGCCTTAGAGCAACCAAGCCCGTCTGACACAACTACTGAGCCCACATGCCACAACTACTGAAGCCTGTGCGCCTACAGGCTGTGCTCTGCAACAAGAGAAGCCACCACAATGAGAAGCCCGTGCACTGCAACGAAGAGTAGCCCCCACTTGCTGCAACTAGAGAAAGCCTGCACACAGCAACAAAAGACCCAACGCAGCCAAAAATTAATTAATTAATCAATTAAAAATTATAGAGAGAAGTAAATGGCATAATTCCTACAAAGCCCTTAGAGAAGCTCCTTGCATGTGGTAAAACCCCAAAGCTGAGCTCCCCACCTGCTATCTCTCCCCAGGCCCCAGAAGAAGTACAGGGAGCTAAACATTTTACAACAACAAAAAAGCCTAATGGGTTACAACAATGTAAACACAGTGGGCAGCAGGGCAAATTGGTACCTTTCAGGAGAACAGTTTTACAACATGTATCAAGAACCTTAGAAACATACATTATATACCCTTTGACCTAGAACTGCCACTTTCAAGAATTCAGCTTAAATTAATTATGGATATTTGCAAAAAATTAACTACAAGGATCTTCATCACTGTGTTTATAATATAATATAACAGAAAAATTGAAAATGTATCCACAAGGGACTGATTAAATTACTAGATAGCCTTATGATGAAGCTCAACTACTAAAAATTATTGTAGCAAGATAGTTAAGGACTGAAAAAGTTAACAGTTAAATAAAACATTAAACAGTACCAATAGGGGCTTCCCTGGTGGCGCAATGGTTAAGAATCTGCCTGCCAATGCAGGGGACGCGGGTTCGTGCCCCGGTCCGAGAGGATCCCACATGCCGCGGAGCGTCTGGGCCCGTGAGCCATGGCCGCTGAGCCTGCGCGTCCGGAGCCTGTGCTCCGCAACGGGAGAGGCCACAACAGTGAGAGGCCCGCGTACCGCAAAAAATAAAATAAATAAATAAATAAAAAATGGCGTGTAACAAACCCAACCCAAAACTCAAGAGCTAAAACAATAAGCATTTATTTAGCTCATGAATTTGCAGGTCAGCTGGGCACTTCAGATCTTTGCTGGGCTCACGTAGAGTTTGTGATTGAATGTGTGCTGGATTAATGACTCTGCTGACCTTGACTGTGCTTGCCCTTAAGTCTGGGGGTAGGCTGGCTGGCTGTCAGCTGGTCTAGGATGCCTTGGCTGGGGTAACTGTGGCAACTTGGCTGGGATGCATTTGTCTCATCCTTCAGCAGCAGCAATTAACCTGCATGACATTTTAATATTACTCTCAAGTTGCCTGTGGTGGGTATGACTACCCAAGAGAGTGGCTCAGGCACAATGGAAAACTAGCTATATCACCACTATGGCCCCCAGGATGAGGCCCTGCATACAGTAGGTAATTAATAACTGCTTCAAATTCAGCCTCTTTGTTGTGACCAGCTAGGCTGGGATCAAGGTGAGGCAAGGGAGGTACCTAGGGCACTTGTCAGACCCCAAGAATGAGCACCTCCTTACATTTTGCACCCTAGGTCCTAAAACTGTACACTTCAGATTGGGACTTGAACCCATGTACCAGGACTCGAACCCAGCCAAAACCCACGGTCTTCCAACTGAGATCACACACCTGGTTTCAGGACTTAATGAAGCTCAGGCTCTTGATGTCTCATGGCAGAAAGAATTCAGTGAGAGACAAAGTGATAGGTGAGAAGTGGATTTATTTAGAGAGAAACACACTCCACAGTCAGAGTGTGGGCCATCTC
Organism: Stenella coeruleoalba; assembly: GCF_951394435.1. Classification (NCBI taxonomy): domain Eukaryota; kingdom Metazoa; phylum Chordata; class Mammalia; order Artiodactyla; family Delphinidae; genus Stenella; species Stenella coeruleoalba. The sequence goes on from NC_137147.1 coordinate 132,913,481, forward strand.
AGAAGGTGAGAAAAGGCACCAAGGTATGGGTTGTCAGTTTTTATAGGGATGGGTAATTTCTTTTTTTTTTAATTTAATTTTATTTATTTTTTTATACAGCAGGTTCTTATTAGTTATCCATTTTATACATATTAGTGTATACATGTCAATCCCAATCTCCCAATTCATCCCACCACCACCCCCCCCCCACTCCCCTGCCACTTTCATAGGGGTGGGTAATTTCATAGGTAATGAGTGGGAGGAGTATTCCAACTATCTCAGGAAGGGGCGGGGATTTCCAGGAATTGGGCCACCTCCACTTTTTTTTTTTTTTTTTTGTGGTAGGCGGGCCTCTCACTGTTGTGGCCTCTCCCGTTGCGGAGCACAGGCTCCAGACGCGTAGGCTCAGCGGCCATGGCTCACCAGCCCAGCCGCTCCGCGGCATGTGGGATCCTCCCGGACCGGGGCACGAACCCGTGTCCCCTGCATCGGCAGGCGGACTCTCAACCACTGCGCCACCAGGGAAGCCCCCACCTCCACTTTTTGATCCTTATGGTGGGTCTTGGAACTGTCACAGCGCCTGTGGGGTGCCATTTAGCTTGCTGATGTGTTACAGTGAGCATATACTGAGGCTCAAGGTCTAGTGCAGGTCGACTTGTCTGCCATCTTGGACCCATTTGGTTCTAATCAGATTATGTCATGTCCTCGGGCTATGTCATTCTTTCAAAGGTTGTGCCCTGCCCCCTTGCCTCCTGTTTTCACTCCATTTGCCTCTCCTTAGCTCCAGCCCTGGTGATACGCATGGTGCTCTCAAAGCAAGGGAGATATGAGTACAGAGGAGGCACGGTCCCTATCCTGAGAGGACAGAGGCTACAGTAAGCTGGCTACTTACATCTCTGGGTTCAGCTCTGGGCTCGGCCAGCCCAGCCAGGCCTCATGCTGTGTTTCCCAAGGTCTGGTCATTCTGAACCATTATCACACCATTTGCCATAGCTGCTTCCCACTAGTATTATAGTATAGTAAAGAATTTAACATTGCCCCAAAAGGTCATCGCCCTTTCTTCTGGGAGGTAATCCCTAAACCTTTGGAATGCCATGTCTGTTAGGAGTGTCTTTGTTTGCCTGGGGTCCTTGGAGCAGTCAGATAACGACAATGTGACTAAGGGTAGGGCTCTGAGCCACACTCACAATATGGTGGAGGGCGGGAACTTTGGGGCAGCAGCTGGGCTTCTTGAGGGGGCTGAAAACTGCCCCCAGGTGGACACTTAACCATCTCTGTGCAATGGAGCCCCAATAAAGACTCTGGCCCAGAGATCTTCCCTGGGTGGCAGCACTCCATGCATATAGTCACCCACGGATGCTGGCAGAGGAATGCTGTCCTGACCCCACAGGGAGAGGACGATGCAAGCTTTTCAGTCTGGGCTTCTTCCCTTAGGTGACTTTAATCAGATCTTTTCCCTTTCCCATAACTGAGAATAACAACTTTCAGTGAGTCTTTCTAGTGAGTTATCAAAGCTGAGGGTGGTTTGGGGAGCCCTGTGAATTTGCAAGTGCTGTCAGAAATGAGGACAATCTTATGTTGACTGAACCCCCCTACTTTGCACTTGGCTAACTCTCACAACTATTATTTTCTCAATCATTTTCTTTACGTTATCTTTCTTTTCTTTCAACTTAAGTTTATTTTAAAAGGAAACTGCCCAGGGAAAAGCTTTAAGGATGTTAATCTTCTAGAATCGCACATTCAGGTCTAAGAGAGAAGGCAAGACAAATCACCTTGATGCCTTTGGACTTAAAAGTGAATCGAAGATATATTCTACACCAGTGAAATTACAGAATAAAAGCACTGAAGTCATAGCAGGTGGATGTCAACTGAAGAATGTCGCTCACCATCTGGCTCTACAAGGGTTGAGTCATTAGTCACTGCGGTCGCTGACCTTCAACACACCCTAAAAGGAGTTCAGAGTGGCGATGAGGCATGAGGCACTCCGTGCTCTGGGAAAACTGGCAGAACAGGCCTTCAGATAGTTAGATATTTTCAGGAGAAAATTTTATGAAACTAACTTCTTGCACCTTCCCTCATTTAGAAAAACACTAAAAGCATTAACTAAGGTATGTGTTCCTTGTGACTAGCAGTAGCCTTCTACCAAGATGTGTGCTTAATTGCATGTACCCCTTCTCCAAAATCACATATGTGCTGCCCACCCCTGCCACTACCTTTTAGGAGCAATTCCTTGGAGTTATCTGAGAGGCTGTCTGCTTGGCTACAGTCCTAAATCCCCAAATAAAACAAAATCAGCTCTCACGTTGTGCATTTTTATTTCAGTCAACATAGGTTAACATATCAATATTTCCCCATTAACAAACACCTACTAATACCTGCTTGAAATGAAGGATACATTCCACAGGAGATAACTATAAGCTTTTTTTTTAATTCAAATATAGTTGATTTACAATGTCGTGTTAATTTCAATAAGCTTTTAATATTAAAATGTCTCCAGAGAACTTCCTGACAAACTAGCCAGGCCATTTTCATGAAAATAGGAAAATGAATAAGCATATATCGAATAAGAAAGCAGCTTCAAGGTAACATTGATTTTTTTAATTATAATCAAAGAAAAATACACTTCAAGCATTTTCTATTTCTTTTTTTATTGAGATAACACATACATAAAATTTTACCATTTTAACCGTTTAAGTGTACAGTTCAGTGGCATTAAGGACATTCACACTGTTGTGTAACCGTCACCACCATCCATCTCCAGAACTTTTTCATCATCCCCAACTGAAACTCTGTACCCATTAAACAATATCTCTCCATTTCCCCTCCCCGCAGCCCCTGGCAATCACCCTTCTACTTGAAGGGTGAACATCTACTATGAACATTACTACTCTAGGTATGTAAAGAAAAACTCTTCTGTGTCTCTTCTCTACTCTACTACAACGCTACTCACAGGATACTTACTTCACTTCTGACACTTCCGGTCACCAAATGTGTGTGGCGTTTTTCACACATCAAGCAGTTCTGCAACACAACTGGTTGTCTACAATTCAATTCAGTTCTGACACTATCTATCTAGAGATAATGTCAGATCCCACAGGACTGCATCTCCCCTCCCCAATTGAAACCACTAAGTGTCGTTTCGGGGGGCTCTGAAGAGCTCCGGTCCTTTATGTCTCAGCACAGAAAGAATTCAGCGAGAGACAAAGTGATGGATAAGACGTGATTTATTAGAATAGGATGCTTGTGAAGCTTACAAGCGGGTGGGTGGGTGCCATGCCCTGAGAACATAGTGAGCTACAGTTTTATAATCAAAGGAAAAGTGGGGAGGGGGAAAAGACCATTTTCTTCGTCATTCTTGAGTAGACATCAAACTTCCATCATCAGCTCCTCCTCCAGGTTGGGCAGGGGAGTTTTCTTGTCCCTACATGGTCAGGCTAGGACTGTCATGGCACTATGGAAAAATTATTTCAAGTCTCAGTACTATGAGGGTCTTTCACTTTGAAATGTCACCTTTCCATAAATTATTGATTTTTATGTGTGTAGAGAGCATGTCTTAGGGGTCATTCACTTACTGAGCTCACTTGGCAGGATGTGGGTCTCATGCCACCACTGTTTTATTGTTTGGGGGCATGTCTCATGCTTCTGTTGCATGGTTTGTTGCTAAGCAAGCCTACTTGGTTTTGTGGTTAAGCAAACCTGCTTTTCTGAATGATCATTAACTTACAGGGGTCTCCCAAGCTTTTTTCTTTACTTACAATCCCTAGTGGAGTTAACTATTTAATTACCTACTTTGTCCCTTTACTCTGCCCCATCACAATTTCAGGTGCCAATTAAAAATCTAGGTTATTATGCATGCTTTTGGATGGGCTGGCTATAAATCAGAGGTTCCCATGACCCCCCTTCCTGGCTAATTTGCTAGAGCCATTCACAGAACTCAGGAAAACGGCCTACTTATTAGATTGCCAGTTTATTATAAAAGGATGTGGGATTTCCCTGGTGGCGCAGTGGTTAAGAATCCGCCTGCCAATGCAGGGCACACGGGTTCGATCCCTGGTCTGGGAAGATTCCACATGCTGCAGAGCAACTAAGCCCGTGTGCCTCAAATACTGAGCCTGCCCTCTAGAGCCCATGAGCCACAACTACTGAGCCGGCATGCTGCAACTACTGAAGCCTGCGCGCCTAGATCCCGTGCTCCGCAACAAGAGAAGCCGCAGCAATAAAAAGCCCATGCATCGCAAGGATGAGTAGCTTCCGCCGCAACTAGAGAAAGCCTGCACACAGCAACGAAGACCAAATGCAGCCAAAAATCAATCAATCAATAAATAGAATTTTTAAAATAAATAAACAAATAAAAGGATATAACTCAGGAACAGCCAAATAGAAGAGAAGCATAGGGCAAGGTATGGGGGCAGGGGCACTGAGCTTCCATGACCTCTTTAGGTATGCCACCCTCCCAGCACCTCCACATTTTCAGCAGCTCAGGTGCTTTCCAAACCTGGTTGGTAGTTTTAAGATTTTTAATGGAGGCTTCATTACATAGGCATAATTGAGGATTATGATTAAGTCAACCTCCAGCCCCTCTCCCCTCCCTGGAGGCATTAGACTAAAAGTTAAAACCCTCTGGGACTTCCCTGGTGGTCCAGTGGTTGACTCCCCTTCAAATGCAGGGGGCGTGGGTTTGATTCCTGGTCAGGAACTAAGATCCCACGTGCTGCCAAAAAAAAAAAAAATTAAAACCCTCCAATCTCACATTGGTTCCCCTTGCAACCAGCCCATCCTTAGGGGCTTTCTAAAAATTACCTCACTAACTTAAATTCAGGTGTGGCTGAAAGGGAGCTTGCTACAAATAGCAAAAGACATCTTTATCACTCTACTCATATAGGAAATCCCGAGGGTTTTAGGAGCTCTGTGCCAGAAATAGGAATAAAACCAAATGCATATTTCTTACTAGAAATCACAGTATAACAAATTACCTCATATAAGTGGAATCATACAATATTTGTCTTTTGTGACTGGCTTATTTAGCAACATGTCCTCAATCCACATTGTAAGATGTCTCAGAATTTTCTTCCTTTTTAAGGCTGAATAATATTCCATAGTATGTAGTATGCATACACCACATTTTGTTTATCCATTTATCTCTCTATGGACACTTGAATGCTTTCACCTTTCGGCTATTGTGAATAATGTTGCTATGAACCTGTGTGTACAAATATCTTTTTGAGTCTCTGCTTTGATACTTGGGGTATATACCCAGAAGTGGAATTTTTGGATCACATGGTAATTTTATGCTTAATTTTTTGAGGAACCACCATACTGTTTTCCATAGTGGCTACACCATTTTATATTCCCACCAGCAATGCATATGGGTTCCAATTTCTCCACATCCTCACCAATACTGAGTTTTGTTTTGTTTGTTTGTTTTTTAATAATAGCCATCCTAATGGGTGTGAAGTGGTATCTTACTGTAGTTTTGATTTGTCTTTCCCTAATGATTAGTGATGAGCATCTTTTTATGAGCTATTGGCCATTTGTATATCTTCTTTGGAGAAATGTCTATTCAAGGGACTTCTCTGGTGGTCCAGTGGCTAAGACTCTGTGCTCCCAGTGCAGAGAGTTGGGGTTCAGCCCTGGTCAGCATCCCATATGCTGAAACTAAAGATCCTGCCTGCCACAACAAGGACCTGATGCAGCCAAATAAATAAATAAATAATTTTTAAATGTCTATCCAAATAAAAAATTAAAATAAACAAAACTAAAAAAGTCTATCCAAGTCTTTTTATTTTTTTTAATTTTTTATAAATTTATGTTTTTTATTATTTATTTTTGGCTGCATTGAGTCTTCGTTGCTGCATGCAGGCTTTCTCTAGTTGCAGCTACGCCTCGTTGCAGTGCACGGGCTTCTCACTGCGGTGGCTTCTCTTGTTTCAGAACATGGGCTCTAGGTGCGCGGGCTTCAGTAGTTGTGGTGCGCGGGCTTCAGTAGCTGTGGCACACAGACTTAGTTGCTCCGTGGTATGTGGGATCTTCCCGGACCAGGGCATGAACCCGTGTCCCCTGCAGTGGCAGGCAGATTCTTAACCACTGCGCCACCAGGGAAGTCCCTCTATTCACTCTTGATAGTGTCCATTTTTGTTGTTGTTGTTTTTGGGTTTTTTGTTTGCTTGCTTTGGCCACGCCAAGCGGCGTGCGAGACCTTAGTTCCCCAACCAGGCCTCAAACCTGGGCCCCCAGCAGTGAAAGCGCAGAGTCCTAACCACTGGACTGCCAGGAACTCCTGACAGTGTCCCTTGATGCACAAAAATTTTTAATTTTGATGAAGCCCAATTTATCTACTTTTTTCTTTTGTTGCCTGTGCTTTTGGTGTCATAACCAAGATATCATTGGCAAATTCAATGTCATAAAGATTTTCCCTTGTGTTTTCTTCTACATTATAGTTTCAGTCCTAGTTTTTTTTTCAGTTCTACTTATTTCTTTTTTAAAAAATTAATTAATTTATTTAATTTATTTATTTTTGGCTGCGTTGGGTCTTCGTTGTTGTGCGCGGGCTTTCTCTAGTTGTGGCGAGCGGGGGCTACTCTTCGTTGTGGTGCGTGGGCTTCTCATTGTGGTGGATTCTCTTGTTGCAGAGCATGGGCTCTAGTCATGTGGGCTTCAGTAGTTGTGGCTCGCGGGCTCTAGAGCACAGGCTCAGTAGTTGTGGCACACGGGCTTTGTTGCTCTGTGGCATGTGGGAACTTCCCAGACCAGGGCTCGAACCTGTGTCCCCTGCATTGGCAGGCGGATTCTTAACCACTGCACCACCAGGGAAGCTCCAGTTATTTCTTAATATAACTTTTATTTGAGAATAGTTTTAGATTTACAGAGAAACTGGGATGATAGTACAGTGTTCCCATGTATCCCACATCCAGTTTCCTTTATTATTAACATCTCGGGTCAGTATGGTACATTTGTCACAGTTAATGAACCAGTAGTGACACACTATTATAAACTAAAGTCCATATTTTATTTATTCAGATTTCCTCATTTTTTACCCAATATCTTTTTTCTGTTCTGGGATCCTATCCAGGATACATTATGTTTAGCTGCCATGTCTCCTTAGGCTTTTCTTAGCTTTTGCAGTTTCTCAAACTTGCCTTTATTTTATTTTTTTAATAAATTTATTTATTTTATTTATTTTTGTCTGTGTTGGTCTTCGCTGCTGCGTGCAGGCTTTCTCTAGTTGCGGCAAGCGAGGACTACTCTTCATTGTGGTGCGCAGGTTTCTCATTGCAGTGACTCCTCTTGTTGCAGCGCATGGACTCTAGGTGCGTCGGCTTCAGTAGTTGTGGCACATGGGCTCAGTAGTTGTGACCTGCAGGCTCTAGAGCACAGTCTCAGTAGTTGTGGCACACGGGCTTAGTTGCTCCGCGGCATGTGGGATCTTCCCGGACCAGGGCTTGAACCCGTGTCCCCAGCATTGGCAGGCGGATTCCTAACCACTGGGCCACCAGGGAAGTCCAAACTTGCCTTGATTTTGATGAAGTTGATAGTTTTGAGGAGTTGATAGTTTCAGGCATTTTGAACATTGTCCTTCAATTGGACTTGGGCATTTTGTGGGTTTTCATCCTTATCTGAGGTCAGGGCCCTGCCTCCTGGGTGTATCTGTGTTGACACTGTTTGTTCTCTCAAGGTTTTTCTTTTCTTTCCTTTTCTTTTTTTCTTTTTCTATTTTTTGGCCACACTGTGTGGCATGTGGGATCTTAGTTCCCCGACCAGGGATCGAACCCATGCCCCCTGCAGTGGAAGCACAGTGTCTTAACCACTGGACTGCCAGGGAAGTCCCTCTGAAGGTTTTTCATTGGAGCTGCTAGCTGAAGCTCACAGCTGTGGCTCTGCTTTAATCTGTAGTTAGGGCTGAATTGAAGAATGTGGATTTTATCATTTTCTCTTTCCACAAAACTTTTTGTATCACTACCGTAAATGGAAAAGCAGTTGCATTTGGAGCAAACAGGTAAAAATAAACACAAAGGAAACAATAGTGTTATTCATTATTAGCTGGCTACAGTTGCTGGCTGAAAGCACTAAACCCGAGATAGGCTGTCCCTGACTGGGTGCTTCTACGCACCACGCTTCGTGCTATCTCATGGAGTCCTCACAATAACCCCTGTGGGTACTATTATTACGACCATTTTATAGATGAGGAAACTGAAGTTCAGGGACAATAACTTGCCCAAGTCACAGAGTTAGTAAGTGATGGAGGCAGTTTGAACCTAGGTCCCTCTGTCTCCAAGTTCCACACACCTATGGCTTAGAGCAGTGATTCTCAAACTTGAGCGGACATCGGAATCACCAGGAGAGCTTGCGAAAACAGATACTGCCCATCCCCTCTGAGTTTCTGATTCAAGAGATCTGGAATGGGCCTGAGAATTTGCTTTTTTTTTTTTTTTTTTTTTGGCCACACTGCACAGCTTGTGGGATCCTCGGCAGTGAAAACTTGGAGTCTTAACCACTGGACTGCAAGGGAATTCCAGAATTTGCATTTCGAACAAGGTCCCAGGTGATGTTGGTGCTGCTGGTCGGGCTGTCACACTATGAGAAGCATGAGCCTTGTGCCTATAGCCCAGCCCTTGGCACAGAGCAACCACCACTGAAATGTTAGATCATCTGCCAACAGCTGAGGGGCAGAGGTTGGACCAGCTGCAGGGAAGGGTGGGCAAAAAAGAAAGTGAAGTGGAGTCTTAGCTCTGCAGATGACTGGCCCCGTGACTTGGGGCACATCCCTCTCCTGCTCTGAGCCTCACTCCATCTCCTCTCTGTAATAAGAGGAGGCTGAATCAGATGGCCTCTAATTTCTGCCCTGAAAGTTTCTGATTTGGAGGACAGGAAATAAAAAAAGTGCAGTCTGCACTTACAAAGAGACAGAGAAGAAATTAGAGGTGCTTTGCCTGGCCCAGCATCCCCACCCCTGACTCAGGATGAAAGCTGTGCAAGTTTGGTCTTAGCATCTGAGAATGGGCTCCAACTACCTGGCCCTGGGGAAGTTTCCAGAGGATAGCCCTCCTCCCGCCCCCATCTGGGGCTGTGACTCTTCCCAGCACAGAGGGGCAATGTAGAGATAAGCCAGGTCACCCATTCAGCTCACCAGCTGAAAATCAGAAGTGAAACTAGACCTCTTAAAATATAGAACAGGCAATGTCCAATAGGGTAAAGATTAGGACTTTGGAATCAATAGGGCCTGGATTAAAATCCTGGCCCCATTGCCTTCTGGATGAGCTGCTTCAAACCCTTTAATCTGGGCAAGCAGTTTTATCTGCAGTGAAGAGCTTCTCTTGGGCTCACCTAGAGGTTGATTTATTGATTTTTTTATGATGTAAGTAAATCAGTAAGGGAAAGGTTATCTTGGTTTTATGTTTGTTTGTTTGTTTTCGGCTGCACCACGTAGCATGTGGAACTTCCCTGACCAGGGACGGAACTTGTGCCCTCCACAGTGGAAGCGCGGAGTCTTAACCACTGGACCACCAGGGAAGTCGGGGAAAAGTTGTCTTGTAATAAGAAGTTAAATACTAACAAAACAACATTTTTGAGGACTTGGTCTGTGCCAGGTATTATTCTAATCATCCGACGTGGATTGACTCCCTTAACTAACTATAACAATCTTATGAGGTAGATACTAGTATTAGCCACATTTTACAGAGGGGAAAACTGAGGCATATGGAGGTGAAATAACTCCACCCAGGCCACAGAGCCAGCACGTAGCTGAGTCAGGATTTAGACCCAAGCCATCTAGCTCCAGAGCCTAAAACCCTAATCACTCTGATGTGCTTCCTGCAACCCAGAGCTGAGCCCCAGGGACCTTGTAGTGATGGAGAAGAGGTTTGCCACCTCCCAGGGCTCTACAGTCTCCTGTGACTGCAGTTTCTGCCTCCTGGCACATGTGAGTCCCACTGATACATGACTTTGTCACCCTCTCAGGTCAGCTTCTCCTTCCTGCCACAAATGGCTGAAGAAGCCCTCTCCTACAGGTGTCTCCAAGTGGGCGGTGAGAAGCATTGGTCCTCAAGATGACTTAGATGGTGGCCTGGGTGAGTTATTTCACCTCCATAATCTCAGTTTCCCCCTCTAGGCCTTAAATAATAACAAATTACATGGGAGAAAGCTATTCCCTTTTCAGTTCCAATAACCTCAAGGGGAAAGTCTTCGCTGGGGGCTAGACTTGCACGTGTGTATAATTCTTGCTGACTTCCCCCTTTTAAGAACAATAAGTCCTCTTGGTTTTCTCTCCAGACTATATCCCAAATCCCGCCCTTCCTACCACGTCCACTGCCACAACCTGAGTGCAAGCGCTGCTTACTGGCCTCCTGACCTCCATGCTTGCTTGGCTAAATTCAGTTCTCTACCCAGTAGCCAGTGTGCTCTCTCTACAGCTCAAATTCAGTTATGTCACAACTGTTTAAAAACCTTCATCTGCAATGGAGGTAAAATCCAAACTACTCATTTTGGCCTACAGGCCTCTGTATCCCACCTGCCTCAGTGCCCCCATCTCCCTCTGTTCCCCCTCCTCCTGGCCTTCTGTCTACCACTCACACAAAGCCTCTCTTTACACCCACTAGAAATGGTTGGTCCCCCCGTCCTTGTAACTGACTCCTTCTCATCATTTAGGCCTAGATTCAAATGTCACCTCCTGGGAGAGGAGTTCCCCAACACTGTAACTTCAGCAGCTCCACCTGTCTCATTCTCTACCCAGCCACCTGAGCTCCCTGGTACTAGTCTGCACTCAGCTACAGTATCTATCTTTTGTCTTTCCTACCACAGTTGGGCTGTAAGCTCCTGAAGGGCAGGGACCAACTCAGTCTTGGTCATTTTAGTATCTCCTGGGCCTGGCACAGTACCTGACCAACGGCAGGCATTAAACACACATTTGTTAATTGACTGAGAGTGACACTCAGGGCTCCTGGCAAGAGCCTCCTCTTGAGAAAAGGGGGGACACCTTCCTGCCCTCAAAGTCCTGCCTGTAGGTGCTTACGAGATTTTGGGGGGTACACAAATTCCACCTTACTTATTTTTTTTTTTTTGGCCCTGCAGCACAGCATGCAAGATCTTTGTTCCCCAAGCAGGGATTGAACCAGAGTCTTAACCAGTGGACCGCCAGGGAAGTCCCCAAATTCCACCTTAAGTAACATTAAATCATAGCGTGAGAAAGTGGATCTTCTGTTCTCTGTGAATTTTTCTGATTACATAAAAGAAAAATTCTGTTAGTGTTACTCCTTATCAGTTTTCCAACACTTGCTAATCTCTGATTTTTACAAAGTCCACAGTCTTACAGTTTTCTACAGACATCAGTATGTAGCTAGATTATAATATTATACTATTTTCACTATAGAGTTCATAGATGCTTTCTATTAAAGTGGGAAGTGATTTAAGGTAATGTTATGGTGTTCCTCTTTCAAATAAATGTATTAGGCTTTTTAAAAAAGTAAATTGGTTTAAAGACATCAAATATAGGTGTATGTGTATGTGGTCAAGGTTGTGAAGGTGGAGTGCCAATGGCTACAGTTGGAGAATCACTGTTCCAGGTAGAGCAGCCCTTTATGGAACACTAACTGGCCCCAAATGAGCCCCTGGGCTGAGTGACATTTAGTTGGTTTTTTAGTGATATGGGAAGTTATTCAGCTGGTGTGAATGAGGGGCTGGAGCCTTTCTCCTGGACCTCAGTGCATGAATTTGTCCATCTCAGTCTATTTTCCTCCAGCGTAGGGCCTTTGTTCTTTTCTGTGACTTCTGTGGTCGTGGGTAGAGAATGGTGGTTCTGAGACACAAAATACTTAATATCCTGGTGTCAAAGTTTCCTACTGAAGTCAGGTCCTGGGCTCTTCTTTGTCAGTCTCATAATCAGCTTTTATTTGTCGATGCACCAAATAACCTAGTGCACAGCCTGACCACTGAAAGTTAGAGCTCACCTATGTAAATTCTGAAGTAAAAAAAAAGAAAAGAAAAATTGGTCTTCCACAGCCCCAAGCACCCTCTACCCTCCCTGTCAATCTGACCTCCAAATGGACGGAGTCATGTACATAAAATATGCAACAAGTCCACACCTTGGACTCAAAATGTGCCAACTTTGTGTACGTTGTTTCTGTAGTGTGGTATTGTAATATCCAACTTCTCTGTAAGTCAGACATGCAGCAAACTTAAATATTTGGCTCAAAAGCCGTGTAACTTTGGCCAAGTTGCTTAACCTCTCTGAGCTTTAGTCTCTACTTCCTTGTGCTATTTTAAGATTAAATAATTCATGCAGAGCACGGGGTCTGCCTCAATGTAAGTATTCAATAAATGGCTATTCACAGTTTTATTTTGCATCTCTTCAATCTTAGCCCACAAAGGCTGCTCTCCAGTTTTATTAAGTTCGTAAATCTCGGCTGCTTCCCTCCACCCTTTGCACCAATTCATTCCTTCACCAGAGCCGTGCCTTGTGCCGGATGCAGGAATCAAACCAGGTCCCTACCATTGCCAAGCCCACAGCCGAGAAGGAAAGAGAAACTCCTAAAGCGAGCAAATGGCTGTAATCGAGGTTTCTTTCCAGTGTTCTAAGGGGCGAATGGGTAGGGGACGACTAATTGTCTGAGACTTAGTGGTGGGTGTATGTGTGGGCGGGGGAGGGAGTCATTCAGGCAGCGCTTTCCCGTATAAAGCATGGTCACGGGAGAGGGAGCGGACTGTTGGTGCACTCCTAAGGACTGTGCGTATCTGGGGGAGGCGGCAGGATCCAGGGCCTGGAGGGCCTTGAACGCCCGGCCACGAGACCGGGGTTCCAGCTATCGGCGAAAGTAACCCGGAGAAGCTTCTGCCCAGGAGTGAGGCTTCGGCCCGGCCAAGTCACCTTTCAGGAGGGTAGCAACACAAAAGCAGAAGGACTCCCGCCCGGGCGGACTGGAAAAACCCCGGTAGTTGAGGGCGGAAGTAACCGCAAGCCCGTGACAGAACCGCGGAAGAACTCCCGGCGCTCTCTACGTCCGGAGGAGCCGGAAACTCCCAGCGCTAGGTGGGTGAGCCCGGCGGCTCGGCGGCGGCCGAGGGAGCGGGGCCGGCTCTCTAAAGGCAGCTGATTGGTCGGCCCCCGGCGGCGGCGTTGGCGGCTGCGCGTGGAATTGTCACCTCGGCCTGGTGAGTCGTCGGTTCTAGCTTGGGCCCCGCCGGCTCCCGAACTGCCCCTGGGCGCCCGGCTGTAACTCTCTGTGGCCGGCTGCACACTCCCGGCTTCCCGAGACATGACCTGGAGGGGCAGAGCGAGGCTGGGGCCTCTCCTTGGGCGCGCTTCCACTCTTCAGTTCCAGGCTGTCGGGCCAGGACCCCTCAGGGATTTTCTTTGTGGGGGAGGGGCGAATCATGCAAGGCCTAGATGACCCCATCCATAGAGAAAAGCTGTGCGCGCCTGTAGCGGGGAGGGCGGCCGAGTGGAGTTCGGTTCCCCCGGCCGCATTGAAGCCCGGTGGGAGACGCTGAGGAGGCCTAGATCCTGGCTGGGGGATTCGAGGCGGGGCGCCCCCGGAGGGGGAGGAGGAGGAAGAGACAGTAGTGGGGGACAATTGGAGTCTGGAGCTCGGGGGAGGGGCCTGGGTGGGTCGGAAATGGGATACAGGTGGAGTTTGAGACCCCCCCAGGTCAGAACCCTTGGAGTCATCATCCTCCGAAGAATGGGTTGAAAGAGCAGGAGCCAGCCAAGGACAGCCATAAATTTATGGGAGGTACAGCCAGCCGCCCCAGTATCCAAGGCATCAATTTTAAGAAGGATTTTATGCTTCTTGGCAGAGCATGAACCCACACCGAGATAAAGCACGATGAGGCCTAATAAATGTATTTTAGATTGGGTCATTACTTTGGTAAGACAAAGACATAATGAATCTTTAAAAGATTTTATTATGGAAGTGTTCAAACTTACACAAAAGTATAGAAAAATACAGAAAATAGCATACCATTTAGGATCCTAAGTACTCGTCACCCAGCCTCAACTACGAATGGCCACCCCGGTTGCATAACATACATGTTAAGACACGCCTCAAATCCACACATAATATGCTAATCTTAAGTTTTAAAAAGGTGGGTTTTTTTGTTTTTGTTTGTTTTTTTCGTGTTTAATGGGTATAAAGGTTCCATTTTGCAAGAATAATAGAGTTCTGGAAATTACACAGCAATGTGAATGTAATTAACACAACTGGAGTGTACATTTAAAAATGGTTAAGTGGGGCTTCCCTGGTGGCGCAGTGGTTGAGAGTCCGCCTGCCGAGGCAGGGGACACGGGTTTGTGCCCCGGTCCGGGAAGATCCCACATGCCGCGGAGCGGCTGGGCCCGTGAGCCGTGGCCGCTGAGCCTGCACGTCCGGAGCCTGTGCTCCTCAACGGGAGAGGCCACAACTGTGAGAGGCCCGCGTACCACAAAAAAAAAATAAAAGGTTAAGTGGTAAACTTTATGTCATGCGTTTTTAACCACACACACACAAAAAGTTCCTTTCAAATTAGAAAAAAGAAATCTAGGGAATTCCCTGGTGGTCCAGTGGTTAGGACTCAGCGCTTTCACTCTGGGGGCTTGATCCCTTGTCTGGGAACTAATATCCCGAAAGCCGCATGGTGCGGGCATTAAAAAAAAAAATCTAATGCTGTAAATTAAGAAAGAAAATCTGAATTCAAATGTGCAATGGAAAATAACTCTTTGCCAAGTAGAGGCCCATAGAGTTGTATTTTTAACTGTGGAGGCTCTGCAATGAACCTGTTGGTTTTGAGGCTCAGAGCATTGGGACCTGGACTGGGGTGGAGTTTAAGCACTGGTGGTACCCTCTGGTTTATACTAGAACTTGAAGGGTTGGGCCAGCCCAGGTGTGTGAATAAAATTTCTCCCAAATGTTCCTCTTTTCTTGCAGTCTGAGGCACACTTTTTTTTTTTTTTTCTTCCGGCCATGGCGGCTTGTGAGATCTTAGTTCCCCCACCAGGGATTGAACCTGGGCCCTTGGCAGTGAAAGTACAGCGTCCTAACCAATGGACTGCCAGGGAATTCCTTGAGGTGCACATTTAATCTTTAGGGGAGCTCCTGTGCTACCTCATACCTTCATTCATGGAAGGGTGAGTGAAGTGTGAATTCACATCTTTCTCTCTACTCCCGTTCTTCAGGGTGGCCCTTGGTAGTCTGTCTCCAATATGATTTACTCTCTGTCTCCCAAGTGTACCACATGTCTGTCCTTCACATTTTCTAGAGCAGCTGGTGTTAACTGGGAGGCAGCCTTACATATTTTAGCTCTTTTCGAAATGAGTCCTGCATAGGTAGCCCTGAAACCTTCCTTCTGCCCACCCCAAACAAGCAAATAAACAAAACAAGCTATAAAGCAAGAAAGTAACTGCCAGGTTTGGGTTTTTGGCTCTTCTTGTCTTCCTCCTTGGGCTCCAGAACCAGTACTTCTCCTGGAACTAAATTTTCTTGATATGAGTTGGCATTTATTGGAGAACTAAACAGCCAATCAGATAAAACTTGCATCAGAAAATTACATATTTTATTTATTTATTTAAATTTATTTATTTTTGGCTGCCTTGGGTCTTCGTTGCTGTGTGCGGGCTTTCTCTAGTTGCGGTGAGGGGGGGCTGCTCTTCCTTGTGGTGTGCGGGCTTCTCATTGCAGTGGCTTCTCTTGTTGCGGAGCCTGGGCTCCAGGCGCACGGGCTTCAGTAGTTGTGGCTCGTGGGCTCTAGAGCACAGGCTCAGTAGTTGCGGTGCATGGGCTTAGTTGCTCCGCAGCACATGGGATCTTCCCGGACCAGGGCTCGAACCCGTGTCCCCTGCATTGGCAGGTGGATTCTTAACCATTGTGCCACCAGGGAAGCCCTACATTAAAAAAAAAAAATGTTAAAAAAGAAAATTACATTAGTTATTGAGTAACAGCTTTTTAGAACTATTCAGGAAAAAAATTAGATGATCGATTACTTCACTGCATGTCAATGATTGTAAGAAGGAATTAATGACAGGGTCCCTGGTGAATGATGACAAAGAGCAAAAGTTAGATTCAATCACAAGGTGAATTTGATTGATGTTGAAGTTTATACACTCAGAGCTATCAAAATGCTCATTATTAAAATATCTGTGAGAAAAACATTACTGCTCATATGTAACTCACTTACCCTTTAACTTCTTTTTTTTTCCCATAGAAATAATTGTGATTTTGGATTATGTGAGGTTTTTTAGGAATGTAGCCATCATGTTACACCATAACTGCCTGTACCCGAAAGGTGATACAAAACGATTGAACAATTTTCTGATGTTTTCCTTTGTAGGGAAGATGGAAGAGCTGAGTCAAGCCCTGGCTAGTAGCTTTTCTGTGTCTCAAGATCTGAACAGCACAGCTGCCCCACACCCCCGCCTGTCCCAGTACAAGTCCAAGTACAGTTCCTTGGAGCAGAGTGAGCGGCGCCGCCGGTTACTGGAACTGCAGAAATCGTAAGGGATACTTTAACTCCTTGGCTTCTCTCTGTAGGCTGGGAGCTGTGAACCATTCAGGAGGCTCCAGGCTTGTCTCTACAGAGCCACCTTCAAAGTGGACCCTTTGTAGGTTGTTCTTCTTGCCCACAAGGTTGGGAGGGGTAAATCCTGGCAGAGGTAGACATCCTTTACACCCAGAGCTTGGGAAAAATGAGGGAGTAGGGAGAGACTGAAGTTTGAAAGCAAAAGCTCAACTCTCTGGTTAAATTTTTCTTTTCTTTTTTCCTGGCAGCAATACTGAGCTTTGTAGTTTAGGGACTTGTGAAAGCCACTCCCATACTTCCACTCCCCACATTCCCTGTGTGCCTTCTCCTGCAGTCTGACTCCTGGCTTTGGTGTGGGCTTCCTGTCTTCCTTCAGCCCAGATGTTTCTGTGGAGCCCTTGGGAATTCAAGACAAATAATTCCACAGGGAATCTGAGGAAATGTCTTCCATACACTTCGGTCGCAATACCAAGATGAGCAAACAGGGAGAGAGATTGATTGCAGGATAGGAGTGTTTGAGGATGGGCTGCTCTGAAGGCAGGGCCTATCCTTTTATTCTCAGTGCAACACAGGCCTCTTCTGGTTAAGGAATTAAGGATTAGGAGGAACTATCGACAGCTGCATTTTGCCCACTGCTTCATCACTAGATGTGTTTAGCAGAGATGGTTCCCTGTGGCCTCTGGGTTGCTTGCAGATTACATTCTCAGATCACGCATTCCCCCGATCCCCAGTTTTTAAAAATTGTGATTAATTTGGAATAGGTAATATGTTCGTATGGTTCAAAATTCACAATCCATAAAAGAGTATATGGAGAAGGGACTTCCCTGGTGGTGCAGTGGTTAAGAATCCGCCTGCCAATGCAGGGGACATGGGTTTGAGCCCTGATCCAGGAAGATCCCACATGCCGCGGAGCAGCTAAGCCTGTGCACCACAGCTACTGAAGCCCGTGTGCCTACAGCCTGTGTTCCACAACAAGAAAAGCCACCACAATGAGAAGCCCCCGCTCGCCACAACCAGAGAAAGCCCGCATGCAGCAACGAAGACCCAACACAGCCATAAATAAATAAGTGTTTTTAAAAAAGAGTATCTGGTGAAAAGTCTCCCTCCAAAATGTCAAGTTCCTCTCTCTCTTTTTTTTTTGGCCACGCTGAGCAGCTTGCAGGATCTTAGTTCCCCAACCAGGGATTGAACCTGGGCCCACGGCAGTGAAAGTGCCGAGTCCTAACCACTGGACCGCTAGGGAATTCCCAACATCTTATAGTACACTTGCTACAACTAATGAACAAATATTGATACATTATTATTAACTAAAATCCATACTTCTTTACTCAGATTTCCTTAGTTTTTTCTAAGTGGCCTTTTTTGAAAGTTAGGAACTGCAAAAAGGTCTGGCTGTTCCTCAGAAAGTCCCAGAAGCTGTCCTTGTCTCAAACTTCTCACTGCATCTTGGTGTTTCCTCTCTGCAATCCCTGGGAGCCTTCAGACAGTATGTCTGCCAGGCAGGGAAGTATCAGCTCTCACCTGGGGTGGAGATGGGAGTCTAGGGTGGGGTGGGTAGGAGTAAGATCAGCCACTAGCGAACCCTGAGAATTCCTTTAAATATTGTACCTTGCCTGTTCTTAGGAAACTGAGGAAAGCTGAGTGTGTTCAGAGGGGGTTTCCTATTTAGGATCTGTGAGGAGGTGGTCACTAGTTAAGGCTTACAAAGGAAATTTTGTCATCGCTTACCCCACCACAATTCCCAAGTTGCTTTTGAATTTGGAGACTTTGAATTACATCTGTCACATTTCAGGGTGTCTTCCTATAAGACGTAAAGACCTGTCCTTATGCCTTTTCTTTTCTCAGAAAGCGGCTGGATTATGTGAACCATGCCAGAAGACTCGCTGAAGATGACTGGACAGGGATGGAGAGTGAGGAAGAAGAAGAAAAGAAAGATGATGAGGAAATGGACGTTGACACTGGCAAGAAGTTACCAAAACGCTATGCTAATCAAGTGAGTGCTCCAGAGAAGATTAGGCGCAGCTGGTCCTGCTCCCTTTACTGTGCAGTCAAAGCTCTTTACTCGCCCTAAAGAGGAGGATGAGGCAGGAAGAAGGAATAGCATCTGCAACGAAAGTGCTGATGTACATCAAAGTTATGAGATGAAAAGAGATGACTTACAGTTTTGTGTGCTGACAGGGGTCACTGATAGAGTCTGGGTAGTGGGTTTGGGAATCATTACCCCATGCTGTTAGCAAAGGCTTCCGGCCTGCTGCATTTAAAGCCCCTGAGCTACTGATATGCTAGCGGACGCCATTCTTTACTAGTCGTTATACAGCTGTTTTGGATCAGGCCTGCCCAGCCCAGCACTATCCCCCACCCCATCTCCCAAGCTGGTAGTCTTTCCCAAGTGGTGGACTAACATGCCAGCCTTGGGTCTTCACACTCAGGTGGTAGGAGCTTGGAGGTCCTTGAATACTGGGAGCCTGCCCAGCCACCCCAGGCCAGCCAGTTGGCCTAGGTGAGGTTGAGGCCATGAAACAACAGATCACTATAACAGACTTGACTAAGTGGCCTGTTGATTCCGGAGAGGAAGTCAGTGTGGCTTGTGGCGCCATAGGTGAAGCAGGCATGGAGACTGTCCAGTGCTCTAGGCAACCCAGTTATTTTCCAGAAGGCAGGGCATGTGTCTGAGTGGGGCTGGGGGTCTACCCTGCTGTTGTATACTTCTCTCTATAACCCAAGTGTCTTGTCACTTCAGAATCCTCTCCCACCTTAAGAATATGGTTCCTGGGTGCACACACTCCTATCCTCTTTCTCTGCCTCAAATATAGCACAGACATCTTCTATGACAAAGTACAATTTAGTTCTGTTGAGCAAACATTGTTTTTTTGTTGTTTTTTAAATTTTTTGGCCATGCTGCACAGCATGCGGTATCTTAGTTCCCTGACCAGGGATCGAACCAATGCCCTCTGCAGTGGAAGCACAGAGTCTTAACTACTGCACCACTAGGGAAGTCCTGAGCAAGCATTGTTTTGTTTTGTTTTTGTTTAAAACAGAATATTGGCTTTTTAAAAAATATTTATTTATTTATCTATCTATCTATCTGTGCCGGGTCTCAGTTGCGGTACGCAGGATCTTTGTTGCTGCATGTGGGATCTTTAGTTGTGGCATGCAGGGTCTAGTTCCCTGACCAGGGATCGAACCCCGGACCCCCTGCATTGGGAGTGTGGAGTCTTAGCCACTGGATCACCAGAAAAGTCCCCCCCAAGCAAGCATTGTTGAAGGCCCTGTTCTGTGTTAAGCTAGGCTATTCTCAGGGGAAGATAGACGTGGGCCAGAAATAGCCCATGCACTCCTCTAATAAGTGTAGATTATGGTTTTTGCAATAAGAAAGTGAAATTAACTTCCAACAGAGAAGGAAGCAGGGTTGTGAAATCAGGAAAAGCTTAATGAAAGAGGAGACAGTTTGGAAACATGGGTAGGACAGGTGGAGGTACAGAGCATTTCAGGGCATTCCAGGCCGCAGGATCAGGCTGAGCAAGAGCCCAGAGGTGGGAGAAGAATATATGATGTGTTCAGGAGGGGTGTGCAGAGTGTGTGTGAGGATGGAGCAACATAGGGTAGGGGGAGGAGTATAGCAGAAATATGTACAAGGTTTTAGACTCTGGGTCTAGATTGTGAGGAACCACCGAGACTTTTTGAGCCAGGGACAGAGGTGGGACTTCATGTGATGACTACCACATCAGTGTAGAAAGGCCTGGAAGAGAGAGACTGTGGTAGGGGGCTTAGGTTTGCTAAAAGATCTGATGAGTGCTAAGGGCAGTGGAAGTGGGAAGGAAAAGAGGTCATGAGTATGAGAGATGTTGCCAGGTGGAATGAACAGAATTTATGGCTAGGAGAGGCAATATGAGAAGCGGGTAAGGGTTTAAGCTCAGGTCGCATGGACTGACCTCAAAGTCAGGCTCTGTGTTGACCATGGGCAAGTTACTTAACCAGTCTAAGTCTCTAGTTTCTTATCCGTAAAATGGGACATCGTAATAATACCTATCTCATAGGATTGTTAGAGGGATTAAATGAAATAGTGTACCTTAAATACCTAGCCCAGAGCCCATAATGAATGCCCCACAGTATTAGCTGCTACTGCTATTTTTTTAAACAGCCATTTTGAGATACAATTCACATAACATACAATTCACCCATTTACAGAGTACAATTCAGTATTTTTTTAGTAATTCACAGAGCTGTGCAACCATCACCACGATCTAATTCTAGAATATTTTCACACCCATTAGCAGTCACTCCCCATTTCCCCTTCCCTCCAGGCCCTAGAGCAATCACTGATCTACTTTCTGTCTCTGTGGATTTGTCTATTTTGGACATTTCGTATAAATGGAATCATATGAGATACATCCTTTTGCTTCTGGCTTCTTTCACTTAGAAGGTTTTCAAGATTCATTTATGTTGTAGCATGTGTTAGAACTTCATTCCTTTTCATGTCTTTTCAAATAATATTCTGTTGTATAGGTACACCACATTTTGTTTATCCATTCATCAGTTGATGGCCTTTTGAGTTGTTTCCACTTTGGGGCTATTATGAATATTGCTGCTATGAACATTTATTTACATGTTTTTGCATGGACATATGTTTTCATTTCTCTTGGGTATATACCTGGGAGTGGAGTTACTAGGCCATATGATAACTCTGGAGCTATCAGACTATTTTTCAGAGTGACTACACCATTTTACATTCCCACCAGCAATGTTTGAGAGTTTGTTTCTCCACATCTTTGCCAATGCTCGTTATTGTCCGTCCTTTTGAATATAACCATCCTAGTGGGTGTGAAGTGGTGTTTCATGGTTTTGATTTTCATTTCCCTAGTAACTAATGATATTGAGCTTCTTTTCATGTGTTTATTAGCCATTCGTATATCTTTGGAGAAATGTCTATTCAAATCCTTTGCCCATTTAAAAATTGGGCTATTTGTCTTTTATTATTGAGTTATAAGAGTTCTTTAAATATTCTAGATACAAGTTCCTTATGAGATACATGATTTGCAAATATTTCTCATTCTGTGGGTTGTCTTTTCACTTTCTTGATGATGTTTTTGGCAGCACAGAAGTTTTACATTTTGATGTAGTCTAATTTATCTATTGTTTCGTCATTTGTGCTTTTGGTGTTGTATTACTATTATTCTTTAAGAGAGTGTTGATTATGCCTTGGGTTTAATTGAATAACAGAGAGGAAGGTGATGATATTAACAGGGCACAGAACGCAGAAGGGGAAGGGTGGGTGTTTCAGGGATGGGAGGTACTTGGGCAACAGAAGCCAGTGAATTCTGTTTCGGCTATGCTGAGTTTAAGGTACAGAGAGGACCAACAGAGAAAGAGATAGCAAATGGACAACTGGAAATATAGGTTTGGAGGAAAGGAAAGAAGTCTGGAGATGAAAAAGAAGAGAATTAGGGGACTTCCCTGGTGGCGCAGTGGCTAAGAACCTGCCTGCCAGTGCAGGGGACACGGGTTCGAGCCCTGGTCAAGGAAGATCCCACATGCCATGGAGCAACTAAGCACATGCGCCACAACTACTGAGCCTGCGCTCTAGGGCCCGCAAGCCACAACTACTGAGCCCGTGTGCCACAACTACTGAAGCCCGTGCACCTACAGCCTGTGCTCCACAACAAGAGAAGCCACTGCAATGAGAAGCCCGTGCACCGCAATGAAGAGTAGCCCCCACTCGCCACAACTAGAGAAAGCCCGCACATAGCAACAAAGACCCAACGCAGCCAAAACAAAAAAAAGAGAGAGAATTAGGAGGCATCATCTTAGAAATGACAAGAGAAGTAGATGAGTTCCACCCCCACGGGGGGGAACAGCATCTAAGAGAAAAGAAAAGGGGGACCTAAAACAGCCCCCTGAAGATTATCTACATGTTTTGGGGGAGTGTGTGGAGGAATGTTTGGAGGAAAAACAGAAAAGTACTGTCATGGGACCAAGGGAGCATGTGTCAAGGAGGAGGATGTGACTGGCAGCATTACACCAGGAGTAGAGGAAGGAGGGGGAGGTGAGGGAATAGAGGTACTTGGCTGCAAGGAGGTCAAGTGGGGCTGTGAGGTAGCAAATCTGGACTGCGGGTGTCAGAGTGGGTGGGAAGGCAGCAGCAAGAAATACGAAGTAGTTGGAGGGTGGGAGGGAGGGAGACACAAGAGGGAAGAGATATGGGAACATATGTATATGTATAACTTATTCACTTTGTTATAAAGCAGAAACTAACACACCATTGTAAAGCAATTATACCCCAATAAAGATGTTTTAAAAAAAAAAGAAATACGAAGTAGTTGAAAAAAGAGAGAACGTGGAATATCTTAATAGAAATGTAGAGTGATAAAAGGTTTTCATTTTTGCCTTGGTTTTGAGGATTAGGGGTTAAGTATTTTGTGGCCTAAGGGGAAGGAGAGATGGGAGAGATGAGAGATTGAGTGGGAAGTATTAATTGATAGGCTAAAGTCTTGTATAGATGGGAGGGACTAGTGATGAATGGAAGAGTAAATTTTTTCAAATTCATTTCACCACAGCCCTTTTTTTTTTTAAATTTAAGGTAGATTTCCTAACATCCTTTAGTATAGTATTTGGGTCACTAGTTTGGGAAATGATCTAGTTTAGAGCATCTCAAGGTCAGGGACTTGATTCATCTCTGAGGTATAGCCCCTGGAACATAATGGTTGTGATAATGGTAGGTGGGTGGACAAAGTAAGGAAAGATAGAGGGTCCTATCCCCCCATACAGGGGGTGAAGTAGTAAGAATGGATATGGATGCAGATAATGAAGGTGAGAAGTGGAAGTTCACAGTGAGCAGGAGATGAGTTGACTACTAAGAGCTAGCGGGGTGGAGGTCCCACTGTCACCCTTTTCTGTTCTCATTCTTTTACATGTATTTTTATTATATATGTAGGACGTGAATTCTTTGTCATTGTAAACATGGGAGCAGCACAGCCCTGTTGATTTTTAACACCATTTTTTGTGTTCCCAGTTAATGCTCTCAGAGTGGTTAATTGACGTCCCTTCAGATTTGGGTCAGGAATGGATTGTGGTCGTGTGCCCTGTTGGAAAGAGAGCCCTTATTGTGGCCTCCAGGGTGAGTAGCTGCTCCTGCCCCCGGCACCAGCATGCCTGGCCTGTAACGGGAGGGGTTCTCTGCACACTCTGTGTTCCTCATCTGCCACAGCAGCTGTCCCTGCCATGGGGATTGAAACGCTTTCCTGCAGGAGGGACTTGATGAGAGCCATCTTTGGGCTGATGGCACCCCTGCAGAATGTGGAAGCAGGAGGGTGAGGAGACCTTGATGCCTGACAAGAATGGTAATTGTCCACACAGGGCTCTACCAGTGCCTACACCAAGAGTGGCTACTGCGTCAGCAGCTTTTCTTCCCTTCTGCCAGGAGGCAACAGGCGAAACTCAGCAACAACAAAAGGTACCTACATACAATTGACTGTTTATTAACTTTTATAATCAGTGCTTGGTTAGTTGCTTAGTTAGTTGTTTTAAAGACCCACTTTAAAAGCATACTTTTGAAACTGCGCACAGGTAATATCCTGCCCACTGGGCTCTCCCTCAAGGTCAGGCCTCCTCAGTAGCAGAATAGTTGCAACTTGTGAGACCTGCTGGGCAATAAACCCCTAAATTAAAGTCAATGCACCTTTCCCATGGACTTCCATCACAAGATGACAGGTGCAGTTTTCTGGGGAAAGGACCCCCAGAAGGCCAAATGTAATGTACTGTTGCTGCGGCTTCCTGCCGAACTCCCTTTTCGCCTTTCTCAGTGTCCTAATCTTAGCTTATTCCTCCCACCTGGGCCCAACCAGGGAGACTAAGGTCACGAAAGTTTGCCCGGGGTCATTCAGCGAGGAGTTGGCAGAGCTGCCAGAACCGTTCTCTCACCTCTGTCTGCCCAGGCTCTGCTGGTGGTTATTCCTGTCCTCTGTTCTGAGCCCTCTATTGGCTTTTTTTACTCAAGCCTGAAATGCGCTCCCACCTCCCCTCTACCCTGTTATTTTAGTCCTCTGATCCCAAAAGATTGTTCATATCCCATCTCTTCCATGAAGCATTTTCTGGAACTCTCGTTTTTCTTAGTTTGTGCTGTATAATTCAGGTCTTGGTTCTTTCCTCTGTAATCATCTTATCTCCTTAACTGGATTGTAACTTCCTTAAAGGCAGGGATTACTTATAGTTAATATTCCCCACAGAACACAGTACCTGTGTTAGGAACTCAAAAAGTAATTGTAAACTAAAATGGAAGATTACTTCCCTTCAAACTTGAGCTTCTCTAAGGTGAGTAAATGTCCCAGTTTTTCTAAAGGTTCAGAGTTCACACTTGGCATTGCCTTGATCCTTCTTGTGCTGTCATACCTCAGGTCACCCCTAGACTGTGCCAGGTAGCCAGAAAAGGCTGTGAAGAACTTTGTCCTGTAGTGCCGGTGCTTGCCGTGAGCACTGAGGATTGTTGGATTCGGTTCCCAAGCCCCTAAGATGGGGCTCCCCAGATTGTGGTGGAGGGAACCCTGATGGGAAGGGGTACCCTGTACTGACTTTCTACTTTGTGTCTCCAGACTACACCATTCTGGACTGCATTTACAGTGAGGTGAACCAGACCTACTACGTTCTGGACGTGATGTGCTGGCGGGGACACCCTTTTTATGACTGCCAGGTAAGGACTGACACTCCCCTCATGTCTTCTCCTGTTTTCTCCTCTCCTCCCAGGAAAGTGGCTCAGCATGTGTGTTTAGTACGTGACCAACTTCTTGGTGTGTACAGGATGTGGTATATCAAGAACATTGTCTAATGTTCCTTGCATCTTTGGGTGTGTTTAAATTAGCTTCATTTATAAAAAGAGGTAGGAGGAACTAAGGGAAGCATAGCAATTCTTGAGGGGAGGAAGGAGAAACAGAGTGTAGGGTAGGCTGGGACTTCGTAGAAGCTGTAACCGCCCCCTCCCCTCTCTCCAGAGTGTGGGAGGCTTGCTGGCAGGGAAGGTTGCAGGTGAAGGGGATGCTGCCTTGTGCAGGCGGCACAAGGAAGAGAAGGTGGAATGTTAAGCACCATCAAATAGACTTCTGTCACCTCCACTCTTCACCAACCACATCTTGACCCTGAAAATGTCAGGGCCTCCTTGGTATGACCGTAAGGCCTCGAATCTCTGAGGGGTTAGCTTTGGAAGGAGATTTTCCAAATGGAGAGAGGCCCCCCACCCAATATTCTCCCCTTAGGTTTCACCTTCCCACAACATTTTTCTCAGATTAGTGATTTTTTCGAGTGACAGACGCAGTCATCAGAGAGAGGCTAGGTCACCCCACAGTGTCCATCTCTGCTCCTATGCTCCCCATCGTTGTTCCAGTTTTAAAGTGGTGGGTTTTTTATGCTCCTGTCAATTAGTTTATCATAGTGGTTCTCAGAATGTTGAATGTGTGGCCTCAGAAAGTTGTTAGTAATGCAAATTCTTAGACCTACTGAATCAGAAACTCTGGGGATGGGACTTACGTTTTAATAAACCTCCAGGCGATCCTCATGCAGGCCCACGTGTCCGAATCACAGGTTATCACCACAGCCTGCTTCTTTCTGTAGCCATTACCCCAAGCTAGGTTTCCAAATTGTGCTAGGTGCTGGTACTTCAGAATTCTAGCATGCATCTCATTCAAAAAATAATAGCCAAGGGACTTCCCTGGCGGTCCAGTTTAAGACTCTGCACTTCCAATGCAGGGGCCATGGGTTCAATCCCCAGTCAGGGAACTAAGTTCACACATGCTGCACGGTGTGGCCAAAAGATAAAAAAACAAAAACAACAACAAAAAAATAGCCAAGACCTGCATTGCTAAGCACTTCGTGAGCATGATCTCATTGAATCCCTTACAACTCTAAAAAGTAAGTATGTACTATTGTTATTACTCCTCATCATTTAGATATGAAAGCTGAGAGCCACAGATGTTAAGTACCTTGCCCAAATGCAGAGCCAAGCCTAAAACTCAGAACTCAAAAATTCAATCGAGGGACTTCCCTGGTGGTGCAGTGTTAAGAATCTGCCTGCCAGCGCAGGGGACACAGGTTCAAGCCCTGGTCTGGGAAGATCCCACATGCCGCAGAGCAACTAAGCCCGTGCACCACAACTACTGAGCCTGTGCTCTAGAGCCCACGAACCACAACTATTGAAGCCCACATGCCTAGAGCCCATGCTCCGCAACAAGAGAAGCCACCGCAATGAGAAGCCCGCACACCACAGCGAAGAGTAGCCCCCGCTCACCGTAACTAGAAAAAACCCACGGGCAGCAACGAAGACCCAGTGCAACCAAAAATAAAGAAATAAATAAATTTATTTTTTAAAAAAAGAGAGAGAAAGGCCACGCAGCAATGAAGACCCAATGTGGCCAAAAATTAATTAATTTTTAAAAATTAAAAAAATTAAAAAATAAAAATTCAATCAGGAACATATTTTCCTATAATTCTGTTGAAGGATGTTTCATAACATGCATTTACAACTTACAAATTTGATAACTAAAGCCACCTATATTTTGACAATATAAAGAAAAGATTGTGGGTTTTTTATTTTTGGTTTTGGAAATTAAAAAAAAAAAGAAAGAAAGAAAAGTCCCTAAATAACAACAGAAGCATATGTATCAGTAATTTAGATCAATAGTAATTTGGAATAAAGTAGTTTATGTGAAGTTACAGCTATAAAGTAGTTTCTAATTCTTAGGTAAAATAAAACAGAGGTTAACGTAATGTGCTTTGGAGTTGGTGAGTCCTGGTCCCATAGTATTTCTGTGTGCACCTGGGTGAGTGATGTAATCTCTCTGAGCCTCAGAGTCCTCACCTGTAAAATGGAGATAATAATAATACGATTCTCAGAGGATGGTTGAGGATTAATACGATTATGTATGTAAGGTCCTTAGCATGGAGCCTGAGACATAGTAGGCCTTCAGTGACAAATGTTGGCATTACTACTATTAATAATTCTATTGGATTTTAAGGTAAAAACATTTAAAGATTTTATGAACATCTTCCTGACCTTACAGCAGTGTTTTAAGGGAAATGAGGGTGAGAGAACGGCTTAGGTCTTCATAAATCAGGTGGCTGTTTTTTTCCCAGTTTTATTGAAATTAAACTGACATGCAACACTGTAAGTTTAAGGTGTATAGCACAATGATTTGACTTACATATATTTTGCAGTAGTTACCTGAGTAAGTTTAGTTAACACCCACCATCTCACATAGATACCAAAAAGAAAAGAAAAGAAAAAAATAAATGTTTTTTTTCCCTTGCCATGAGAACTCTTAGGATCTGCTCTCAACAACTGTCATGTATATACCAGACAACAGAGTTAACTATTGTCATTGTGTTGTACTTTCCATCCCTGGTACTTATTTATCTTATAACTGGAAGTTTGTACCTTTTGACCATTAGGTGCCTTTTTAGAATGGGGTGTTTTTGTTCGTATTAGAGTTTGAGGTGAGCAGTTTTTAATCTTTCCCTTTCTCTTCTCTGGCAGACTGATTTCCGATTCTACTGGATGCATTCAAAGTTACCAGAAGAAGGACTGGGAGAGAAAACCAAGCTCAATCCCGTAAGGCCTGGTGTTAGGATTTCAGAGTTCTTTATGGGGATTGGTTTGGATTGGTCTGTTATCTAAATATAATCATTATGAATGAAATTATCTTTTTGAGGCAGCATGGCATAGTGGGAAAAGTATGGACTTAACAGTTATCTAGATTCCAGTTTTCGCTTTAACAATTACCAGGTTAAGTTAATATCT
Source organism: Stenella coeruleoalba (assembly GCF_951394435.1). Lineage (NCBI taxonomy): Eukaryota > Metazoa > Chordata > Mammalia > Artiodactyla > Delphinidae > Stenella > Stenella coeruleoalba. The sequence goes on from NC_137147.1 coordinate 132,941,718, forward strand.
TTACTTGGCCTTAGTTTCTTCATCTGTTTAATAGAGTTAATAATACCTACTTTACAGGGTTGTTCTAAGAACCAAATTATATAAATATACAAGTCTTTCTAGCATAATTCTTACGGTGAGCACTCAATAAACAGTGGTTGGTATAAAATGCTAATAACTGTTTTTATTAATAACACTGTTTAGAATTCTCCAACTGTAGCCTGCATCAGCAGCCTCTGGAGGCTTGGTAAAATGTAGGCTCCTGGGCCTCACCCCCAGAATTTCTGATTCAGTAGGTCTGGGGTAAAGCCTGAGAATTTGCATTTCTAACAAGTTCTCCAGTGAAACTGATACTGCTGGTCCATGGACCACACTTTGAGAACCTCTGCCTTTGCATCTGAGCTAAGAGTGACCTCATCTAGTCAGTCCCCTCTGTTTATAGATTAGTATATAGGCTCAGAGAAGGGACTGCCTTCCCCAAGGTCCCATAGTCCAGGATGATAACCCAAATGTCTTGGCTCTTTGCTCAGTGATTAAATATGGGACAGTTGTTTTCATTGCATTTTATTAGTTAAGCCCTGTAGACTGGCATTTGCTTGGGTTGCTTACAGCATTTTTAAAAGCAACTGAATAACCAGTTACAGGACAATAAATGGGACCAGTACTTCCAGTGATGTTATCAATAAGGTCCTAGAAGAACATGCACTGAGGAAAGGGAACATGGGGACTACTTTCTCTGAGATGCTCTTCTGTGTGTGCTACATGTACTATCTCATCGTATTTGCATAACAATCCTATGAAGTAGATATTTTATTATCCCTTTTTACAGATGGGAAAATGGAGGCATATGGAGATTAAATGATT